>NC_046313.1:81372744-82004530 GCF_009819535.1 Lacerta agilis | reverse complement strand
GTGTGCAGAGCTGCTGAATTCCACACAGCTCCAGTGAGCAGCAATTATTCTCGCTGGTGGCTCATTTGTGCTAAAAGGTATAAAAACCAAAAGCCTTTCACAGTGCAAATGCTTTCAACGAGATGCAAATAGGAACAGGGATTTCACATCTGGGTTAAGTCGCCACCTTCCACACATCCCATTTTGTCTGTCGACTTCCAAATTACCTACGATCCATTGACAATTTTAGTCTCTTCCCCCAAGAGGCAGAGATTAAGTAGGAATCGCTATGCAGAAATGCTGTCTTGTCTGAGTGTGCTTGCTCTCCAGCAAGAGGAGCTTCCAGACTGCTACCCTCCCCCATCTCTTTAAGAACCAAGGTAGGTTTTGAAAGTGGCTTTTACTGAAAGCAAGGTGGAGGGGGGAGAAGAGGATGAGCTGGGGAGGATGTGGCAAAGGAAGGAACAGGAGCGACGGAGAGAGAAAGCAGGAGCATGTCAAGCGTGTAGGTACTGCAAGGCAGGAAGCTTATCTAGAATGGCTTTCAAATCCATACCACAAACCATGCTGTGTCTTTTATCGAACTAATTTTGTGCCTGGAGAATGGAGACTTGCACTTCGGGTCCATGCACTAATGCAAATGAGATTTGAAGGGAGGAGAAAAATACACGCACACAGACACACACCGAAGCTAGTATGTAAATATTAATTTAACAATCTACTTGACAATGCCTCAGCTGATTCTATAAATAGCTGCTTTATTAAAAAGGTGATGCTCAAGGCAGCTAAACCTGATTCCCGTTCCCACAATTCCCTGTGCCATCATGTTTCCATTGTTCCTGGAGACACAGTCTCTCACTGCATGCTGTTTTCTCCCCCTCCCAGCACCTGCAGAGTCGAGAACTCATACCTACAGTACAATGCATATTTATAGGGCTCCTTTGCAAGGCAAGAACCCTGAGGGGCTATGCAGACAATGGCTCACAGAACTCAATTACAGGAGGAAGACAACAATTGGGGTGGAGGAGAAGCAAGACCACCACTTAATCTGGTTTAAACACAAATAGCAAGGGAGCTGGCTGGTCTGATGTCAATACAGGTTTAACAATTTGGGGAGCTACTCACTTCAAGGCTACATGTGCAAAGTCTGCCTTAGCAAGGTACAATAAGAAATCACCATCAAGGAAAACGGTTCCAAAAACGTGGTGGGTGAAGTGAGGCAAAATAGTCAGAAGCTTGCTCACGGGATCATATTACAGGCAACTTCCTGTTTATGCAGGGGTTACATTCCAAGGCATCACACATTTAAGTGAAATCACATATACTGGGAACACCACTGAAGAAGCCTGCAAATACCCTCTAAACCTCTAGAAACCCTTGAAAAACCCTTGAAAGGAACAGAAGCCCACCAAACTCCACCACAATTGCTCCCTCCAAACCTTGCTCAAACTCCAGCTCTCCACAGACCTCAAAGGTCAGTGCAAAGGCTCCTGGGATTACACCTGCAAAGGCTCATGGGATTCGTAGACACTATTTCCATTTTCAGACACATGTTTGCCATTTTCACACTCTTTTAGGGCTGTTTTGCCCCTTTTTGTGCCATTTCTGGGTTTGCGGCAATGCTGTTGTGTGCGCGCCTTGAAGGCGCACAAATGGGGAGTCACCTGTCATGTCACCAATGTACTAGTCTGGTACCAACCCTGTCAAAAATATCAGCATTCAATTAGTTGTCTAAAATGGAAGCTGCAGCTTCACATACTAGTCATTTTAACACGATGACAAAACGTAAGTGTACTGGACAAAAATAAAAACCTGAATGCTGACAACAGACTGAGAGTTTACCAGTGTCCCTAGCATGTGGAAATGAACATGGGATGACAGGTTCATCGTAGGGAAGGCCTGTAGCTCCATGGTAGAGTATTTGCTTTACTTGCAAAAGGTCCCAGGTTCAGTCCCCATTAGTTCCACGCAGGGTTGGGGGGAAACTGCCTGTCTGAAACAATGGAGAGGTGTTGCTAGTCATTGTAGACTGTGCTGAGCTAGATGGACCTCAGTGGCCTGGCTCAATATGAGGCAGCTTCTTGTGTTCCTGAACAGAGAAAGGTGGAGCCTGAGTTAAATAAATAATGCATATGATTGCACAGCAGAAGAGGGTAGTTTGTCCAACAGGTGAAGTAGGGCAAAACTGACACCAGCAAATCTGTGAATGAAAGTCTGGGATCGTCAGGGTGCATGAAAAACAAACACTACTGGAAAGTAATGTTGGGACTAAGGAAGGCAGATCCAACAGCAAAGTTAATTTTATAGGCAAAGCAGGAAACCAAGGTGCTAAAACGAGAAAACCGAAAAGGCCAGATCACAAGAATTTTACAGCTACCTTATTGATCGGAAAAACAGAAAGAACTGACACATAGAAACAATCTCCAGAGAAACAGGGATGGCTTTGCACAGGAGAATCCCAAGACAGTATCTATATTTTGGGGTACTGTCCTATGAACGTAACTGGGTAGAGTGTATGTGTAGCTTGGGTCATTTGAATACAGGCATCATACACTTATAGGAAACAGATGTATCTAGTCCCAGAAATCTACCTTGTGCAGATGCGTCCTTAAAATGTGGCTGGGGTGAGCCAGAACCTAAAAACAATTGGGAGTGAAGAGAAGATGCCTCTATTATGGTCTGGCTCCCATTTATCTTGGAGCCATGCTCACTCCAAAACTTGCCAATATTTTTTTTAAAAAAATGAAAAAGTATTACTCATTATATTTCTAAACATCATGCATTATTTAGTTAATACAATAATTGATTCAGATATAGCCTTAACATTACGTGATTGTGATGCCTGTAACTACTTAACAAAAAGTATCTTCAGTATTACTTGATGCATTAAGAATATGTAAAAATATTTTATTTGGACAGGGAGGTGTGGGGGGGGGGAATAGGAAGACTCTGCAATGATAAGCTATAGTCTAAACACAAATGTAACTATCTGTCCCAAAGAGTTTTGAGCTTTCAAAATCAAAAAGGTAAGAAGCAAAGGGGGGCGGGGGAGTAACTTGCAATGCTGCATGTTGAAAACCTAGAGAGCAAAACAGATAGAATTTAAAAAAAAAATGGTTCAGACAATGCCATTTATTATACCAGCAGAGACTGAAGGGTGGCAAGCTTTCAACAACAACAACAACAACAATATGGCTGGCCTGATCAAAAACACTCACCCACCCCACTCACACAGGAAACCAAAGACCACCACAGCCAACCACAAATGAACAATCACACCCTACGCCAACCCCGACCTCTCTCACCACCAAAGGAACACAAGCAAACAACAGAGAACCTGCACAAACGGCGCCGACACCAAACCCTATATATATTAAGTAGAAACATTGCCACCCCACCCATCTCTCCATCCTGCCCACCTCTCTCCCCCTTTTCTTCCTAATGTCTCAACAAACGAAACTGATGTGTAAAAATGTTACATGGAAAAATACGAGGGAGACATTGCATATACCTTTGTAAAACAAGAAAATCCTTAATAAAATAATAATAATAATAATAATAATAATAATAATAATAATAATAATAATAATTTATTTGTAGCCCACCCATCTGGCTGGGTTTCCCCAGCCACTCTAACTTAACAGAGCTCCTCATCAGGATTAAGCTCACAGACACTGTCCAATAGGATGATCAGACTCCAACAATATGGCTAGAAGGACTCCTAGTGACATTATAGGATGTGATGTAGAATGTAAATGGAAGCAAAAGCTGAGCAGTTGAGTAGGCAAATCAGTATCTGCAAATGACCTTGCTTGTGTTTTGCATTATTTATGCAATGGGAACTGGAGTTTTGCCAAGCAAGATAAAAACCAAAAGCTGCATAGTGAGAAATTCTCAGGACTTTAAGGGGCAAGGAAATCCTGCAGGCATCCTAGGCGGGTCTACAGTTTTTATCGCATTAAAGTAAAAGAGATCAATTATTCTCCATAGTCGACACGAACATAAACACAAAGTAATGCACTTCGCCATTGCATTTGCTATGCTATTTATTCCAATAAAAGCCTTCATAAAGTGAACAGCAAAAGACTGTCGCCACAGCAAGGAAACCTCCATAGGAGCTCCGCAATTAAGGACAGTGCAGGTGATTGAACAAGCTGCCAAGAGAATGGCTTTCCCTAGAAAGACTCAAGAAACAAGTTAACAGAGCAATCCTATGTACTTTTACTCAGAAGTCAGCTAAATTGTGTGACTCATTCCCAGGTTTTTCATGCAAAGGACTGTAGTCTAATGCTCTTCCACAAATGGCACAATATTGGGGATAAGCCTGTGCAAATTTTAACCCTAACAATTTCAGAATGGTTCTTTCCAATCATTACGTGCAGCACTGCACATCATCCCTTCCTCCTCCCCTCCCCCCTTTTTAAAACTGCTTATTTTGAACATGTCCATCCTACTATCTATCCAGTAACTTTGAATTTGGACAGCAGCACAAAAAAGTCAGGAAAAGCTTGCATCTTCCAAGTTCCCAGAATGCAGTCGGACCTAACTTTGCTTGCTGAGGCAGAAGAAATCCTTTATCCTGCAGGTTTCTTTCTACCTGGACAGGCAGCCATCCTCGTGCCTTGCAGACTCTGCTGTGCTACACGGAGCAAATTCAAGAAAGGCCCATATCATATGGGAGCAGAGACAAGGCTGAAATCCTTCAGCTCAGGTATGGAAAGATCAAAGTACTGGATGGGCTCTCTTCCCTCAATGGATGTGCTGACTTTTTTTATCAATGGAAAAACCAATTAAAGTTGATAAAGACACATTCACTGCTGATTTTCCTTACTGCCCACTGCTCTGTGCTAGAATAATGGATAGTATTCTGCCTATGGGTGTATTTTTCTAAGATCTGTCAGTTCTGACAGCATTTTGGCACCTGAATAACTCAAGATTTATGCCAAGGGTCTAGGAACACACCATTTCTCAGTAGATGATGGGTACATTTTTCAGCAGGGCTTCCCTAATTAAAGAAATAGAGAGAGATAGGGATCAGATTGATAGGTTTTGCAGTCAGATATTTCACGCTCAATTTGATGAAATATAAATCACTCACAGAACGTCTCTTAACATGCACAAGTGGAAGAAAAGCCGTACTGTGAGGGGAAGAGGGTGCCGGAATATAGCAATGGGGTCCAAACAATCTGTCACAGCAACTTGTTTCCAACTTTTATCTACAGAAAGCTCTGGGCAAGAAATGCTTGGGCAGCTTGTTTGTCACAACAGCGAAAAGGAAGGCAGCAACTAGAAATGTTGGGTTGCAGGTAGCCTGGCCCAAGCAGCTTACTTGGCTTGTTCAACACAGGCCAGGAAATGGCAAAAATGCTGAAAAGAGCAGGATACTATTGCGTCTTAGAATTCTTTTGGCAGATTAAGTCGCATATTTAGGCAATATGGGATTGCACAAGAGAACATGGGTGCTGTATTTGGAGCCATAAGCATTTTAGATTTTAGAAGGCCTTAAACAGCTCAGGACTGCAAAACCTCAAGGACTGCCTCTCTCCATATGAACCGTCCCAGACCCTGAGTTCATCCTCTGAAGCCCTTTTTCATATGCCTCCTCAACGAGGAGTCTGGAGGGTGGCAAGAAGAAGAAGAAGCGTTTGGATTTGATATCCTGCTTTATCACTACCCGAAGGAGTCTCAAAGCGGCTAACATTCTCCTTTCCCTTCCTCCCTGTAGAGGTTTGGAGCTTTTAGAGTTAACAAGCTCAACCGGTTGTCCCACCCACAGGAGGAAGAGCGTCACCGGATGCTCTGTGTACTGTTGTACTTTGTAATGTGATACTTGTTTTTCTGTGTCCGGAGAACGGAGAGAAGGGAGAAGCCACCAACATGGCTTGCATCTCTCCAGGAATGTAGATTTATGCCTTGTAAAATAAAGCTTCTAGATTAGAAAGAAGCCGGACTCTGTTGTCTGTAATATGCTGGCATGCACACACCCCGCTGCGTGAGAGAAGATAAGAAGATAACTGCTGAATAGCACAGGAGACGGCAGCAAGGAAAAACGCTTCAGGCAGGTACTTGCACAGAGGAAGTGTGCCGGGCTCCGTTAGTGTGCAGAAATTGGTTTGAAGCCTTTCCAACAATCAAAAAACGCTTCAGGTTATGGATGTCCCATATTTGCGCTTGTTTATTATTCTGGACTGGTTCAGGAGTGGTTCTGAGGAGTTCCAGACTGTGTGTGCTTTGCCTCCCTGGCTTGGACTGTGATGGAGCATCCAGGGAGTTTGCTTTGCCAGCAGGAGCATTCAGCAGTCTGCTGAATGGCTCAGGAGCCTAAAACCTGCTGCCAGAGGTTGGAAGGCAGCAGGGAAGCCCAGATCGAGGGCTGCAAAAGCAGTTGTACCTCTCTGGTGAAACCCCCATCTGTGTAGCCGGGTAAGAAGCTACAGATTCGTAAGTACGCTACCCCTGGGCAAGATGGAGGGAGCCATAGCATTCCCAGCAAGGAGGAAGGTCTGGCCAGTGCTTGTGAAGCCTGGAAGAAGACCCTAGCCCAGTTTCACAGGGCTGAGGGACTGGCTGAAGTGGCTTTGGAAAGCTCGCCCCCAGCTCGGCTTATGGCTGTTGAGAAGCAACAGTGCCATGGAAAGCAGGAGGGGGGCCAGATCGCCGTGGGCTTTGCTCCCAGAAAGGGAGGGGCTGTTTCCAAGTCTGAAGCCAGCGTAAAGGCCTTGATTGTGGAGCTGTGTTTTGGCACGTAGCCTGCACCTGGTCTTTTGTTGACGTGCATGGCTGAAGATAAGGCCAAGGACATGACGTGTGGTACTGGCCATGAGAATCGCAACAGCTCTACCACAGCCCAGGCGGAAGAGGATGCCTACTGTTGCCGTGCAGTTACCGTGGCAACGAAGGCCAACCCTGGTGGGCTGCGAGTGATGAGTGCCTGTGCAGCGTCTCTTTGCATCGTCATCGTTCCTCCTGGTGGACTTGTGAGGAACTGCAGCTCTTTTTCTACAGAGCAGTTTGAAGAACTGACTGTTGGATGCCAGAGACAGTATGTCGTGTTCAAGACAGTCTCTGCAGGTCTTAAAGGGACAGAACTGGCGTTTTCTTTGGTTGCTGACATAACTGTGTATTGGTTGTTTATGTCAAACCTTCTGTCCAATGTTTTTGCTGTTTGCTTTGTGCTTATCACCTGTTCTGATTGCAGGGGTCAGAAGTTGCTTCTACGCGTGAAAGGCAGCCAGGACGGGCTGTTTGCTGTTAAGAAGCCTCAAGCCAGAACAGGGGGAGGTGGCACTGATGGAATGTTTGCTCAGCGCACCAGTGTGCCCGTGCACCACTTATGTTTGTGTCAGTGGTACCAAAGGCTGGCAAGTCGCCACTGGGACAGTGTGCTGAAGCAGCCTGAGTTCTCTGAAGGGTGCAAGTTAAGGGCATGTAACAGCTTTCTTGATTGAAGGGTTTGCAAGGTCGAGGAGTCGACATCCTGCTACCCCGCGTCTGAAAGGGAAACCACGCGTCCCTTTTCCCTGGTTCATGTGGCTGTTTCTGAAGGGATGCCAGAAGCTAACCTGGGGGGAGCGTGTTGTTCTGAGTGTTTGGCTGATGCTTTCTCTCACCACATGTGGTCTGCGTTGCTCAAGGAGGCAACTGAGGCAGCACCACTGGCTGCAGTGGAACAGCAGGTTTCTACTGGAGTAGGCTGTTCCCAGGTCCTCAGTGAGAGGGGGAGTAAGCACAGTGTGACTAACCTGCTTTCTTCACAGGTATGTGGTCTTGCAGAGAGGCAGCAAAGGATGCTGCATGCTGCCACTGAAGACATGCTCTTGGATGCAGAGCTTCCACAAGGGTTCTGGGTGGAACTGGGTGGCAATGGTCCAGGTGGATCAGCCCCAAGAGGGGGTATTGCTGTGGCTTTGGCACCTGCTGGTGGCTCGGGCCGAGTTCCCGGCCATCACCAGGGTGCAGCGCAGCTAGGGGCAACTCCAAGGCAGCAGCCTGGGAGTGCACCCGCAACTCCTATGTCACGGACTAGGAGGCAGGCCACGCTTGGCGACTCTTTGTGTGGCAACTCTTCTCCAGGAGAGCCTGGCGCAGAGCAGGGTTCTTTGGCAGTGAAGCAGGAGCCCAAAGGCGCGCCAACGTCATCCTTGGGTGGTTCAGTTAGGATGCACAGGCGCAGCAAGTCTGTAGGTGAGATGCCTGACGTCAAGGATGTGCAGGTGGAGTCCAGTGCAACTGGAGCAGAGGGAGAATCTGAAGTGGTATCACAGCAGTCTGCACGATCCACTGAAGGGATTCTGCCCGAAAGGTTCACGGCCACTAGCGTGAGTGCTTGTTTGGTTCAGTGTGAACTGGAGAGCCTCGTGAAGGTTCAATGGGTATCTCAAGGTGAGGCCCAGAAATGGCAGGATGCCATGGTAGAGCAGGTAAGCTCAATGAGGTCTTTGGGTGTGTGCACAACCACGACGCTGTCGGAAGGTCGTTGGGTGTGCAGACTCAAGACAGCAGCAACTGGCGAGTTGCAGTGCAAGGCTAGGTCAGTAGCCAGAGGTTTCACTCAGGAGGAGGGGGTCCATTGTTCCGAGGTACTGGACGCGCCCTCTCTCAGAAGCGAAACCACGCGCATGCTGTTAGCGGTCGCGACTCAAAGCAGCTTTGAGGCAAGCCACTTTGGTTTGGATGCCTGTTTGGATTCCGACCTGGATGAGGAGAGGTACGAGGTACCTCCGCCAGGGTTCGAGGACAACGGGCCAAATCAGGTGTGGAGTTTGCACGAGGCAATCACTGGCTTGAAGGAGTCAGCCAGAGATTGGTCCTCAGGCGTGCAAGAAGCTTTGAGAAAGCTAGGTGTCAGCCAGAGTTGTGCTGATAGCTGCCTGTTTCTGGCAGGAGTAAGCCCAGAACAGGGTCTAGTTCTGCAGTCCGGTGCGGACATGCTTTACCTGGTGGAGACCAGGGGACAGGTGCAACGGTTCGCAGAGGAGCTTGGTCGGTCTTTCCAGCTCAGGAACCTAAGCCCTGTTGGTGTTTACCTAGGTGTGCAGGTAGACAGAGCCGAAGACGGTAGTGTCTTGCTCAATCAGACTGGCAAGGTAGTGCAGTCGTTGAAGAAGTTCAGAGTGTCTGAATGTGCTAGTGTCAGAACACCCATGGAGACGTGTCTAGGTGAGGACAGTCAGACCGGGGAACGCTCTGAGTTCGAGAGCCCCGAGGTGTTTAGGTCAGCTCCTGGGAGGCTGTTGTTTCCTTCATGGTTGAGCAAAACTGACATAGCAGTTGCTGTGGATCTGTTCAGCAAGGTGGCTGCAAATCCCAGCATGCATGCCTGGAATGGCATGGTGAGAGTGCTCCAGAGTTTGCAGGAGACTAAGGAGTTTTGCCCGGAGTTGTCAGCTACCGGTGAGCCCCAGCTCACGCGCTGGTGCGACGGCGGTTGGGCAAATTCCGAGGACAGGAAATCTGTGTCTGAAATGGTTGTACAGTGTGGAGGAGCTCTAGGCGGGCTGAAGTCCCGGTGCCAGAGCCTCATTGCTCGTTCTCGTGCAGAAGCCAGGTACAGTGCGTTGTCAGTGCTTTGCAGGGAACTGGAGTTCTATAGGTGTTTGGTCCAAGAGATCTGCGTTCAGAGTTGCCTACCCATGATGGTTTGGGAGGACAACCAACTCTGTTTGTTGGTGGCAGAGTCTGGACAAGTCAAGGCCAGACCCAAACACCTAAACGTTCTCTTTCGAGACGTGTGCGTTCAGACCGGCTTGGAGAAGCTGAAGTACTGTTCTGGTCAGGTGAACCAGAGGGTTGGGTTCACGAAGCCCCTGAGCTTCCAACGTCATGGGGAGTTCTGTGAGGGTTTGTGTGAGGTAAGCTGCAAGCTTACGACACCCCTGTGTGCGGGACAAGAGGGGGTGTAGAGGTTTGGAGCTTTTAGAGTTAACAAGCTCAACCGGTTGTCCCACCCACAGGAGGAAGAGCGTCACCGGATGCTCTGTGTACTGTTGTACTTTGTAATGTGATACTTGTTTTTCTGTGTCCGGAGAACGGAGAGAAGGGAGAAGCCACCAACATGGCTTGCGTCTCTCCAGGAATGTAGATTTATGCCTTGTAAAATAAAGCTTCTAGATTAGAAAGAAGCCGGACTCTGTTGTCTGTAATATGCTGGCATGCACACACCCCGCTGCGTGAGAGAAGATAAGAAGATAACTGCTGAATAGCACAGGAGACGGCAGCAAGGAAAAACGCTTCAGGCAGGTACTTGCACAGAGGAAGTGTGCCGGGCTCCGTTAGTGTGCAGAAATTGGTTTGAAGCCTTTCCAACAATCAAAAAACGCTTCACTCCCCCACAACAAACACTCTGTGAGGTGAGTGAGGCTGAGAGACTTCAGAGAAGTGTGACTAGCTCAAGGTCACCCAGGAGCTGCATGTGGAGGAGTGGAGATGTGAACCCGGTTCACCAGATTACAAGTCTACCGCTCTTAACCACTACACCACACTGGCAACACCAGGCGGGGCCTTTTCTGCAGTGGCTCCCCATTTCTGGAATGCTCTCCACAGGGAGGCTCACCTGGTGCCTTCGTTATACACTTTTAGGCACCAGGCAAAACCGTTCCTCTTCAGGCCTTCGGCTGATTAACAGCCTATACCCTTTTAAATGTGTTTGTGGGAAGGGGTGGAGGAAAGGGGGATTATTGTTTTGGCCTTGTTCTCGTTATGTATTCTGTGTTGTTTTTTCTTGTATTTTTATGTTGTGAACGACTCTGAGATCTACGGATGAAGACTGGTATAGAAATAATAAATAAATAAATAAATAAAAAAGGCATACAATTTAGCATACAGCTCTTCATTTTGAATACAATGCTATATGCCCTTAACCTGTTGGATTTGTCTGATATACCACTGATATGAACCCAGCTCCACCTTCCTCCATCCATTACATAGGGATACACAGAAGCACATTACATAGGGATACACAGAAGCACGGTGACCCTTCTTTTCCTCAAGGCCAAGAAAGCTACTGGCGTGTTCCTGAACTTGAGATTTGGGGCAGTGTGCCTGTGTTGCTTGATAAGGCACCAGTCATCATGAAGTATCCTCCCCCAGAGCCGTCTTAAGCATATCCGGCGCCGTGGTGCAAAGATCCCTCCAGCACCCACCCCCCCCATTTCCCAGAGTTGTCAACCTTTTTAAGGCAGGGGACCCCCAAAGTTGTTGACCATTTTTAGGAAAGGTTCCCCAGAATTGTTGACCTTTTTTTAGGGAGCTGACACCACGCTTACACATTATCGCTAACATGCCCTTACAACAAAATAAAATGAAAAGGCAGAAGAAAATCTAATGAAGTCTTCAATTCCAAAGCAAGACTCCTTCAAGACTCAGCAGTTCTTCTAATTCATCCTCATGATTCATATCACCACATATCAAAAAGTTAAAGCAATCACCAGTTTGTTGTTCTTTAAATAAATTGATAAAGACACAGAGAATGAAGTTCCTGGCCAATTTGTGTTTAAGTACAAAGTTTTCAAATATTGTGTGTAGCAGTGACATCCTGAACATAAAAAGGACCCAAAACCTGGCTCACAAAGGCTGCAGGCGGAGATGCGTTTCTGATGGGTGCCAAAGGAATCCTCTTGAAATGACTTGGAGTATTTTCAGCTTGGAATTATGTGGAGGGTGAATGCAGTGAGTAACAAGTGGTGACGAAGGCGGTTAAATAATAGCAATTATGATAAATAATAATGTAAAAATGCGGAATGGGGAGGGGGGGAGAGAGAGGTGGGAAGCAGGGGCTATGGATGGTTGGTGGCGATCTTTTTGCCTGGCACTGCTGCAAAGGGGGGTGGAGTTGGGTTGCCTCGACAGTAAGGTCCATCTCCCCCACCCCACCCCAACCCCCGGCCACCCATGGGTGAAATGGACAGATTAGGGTCCCAGCCTTGCTGCCGCTTTGTATGTCAATTTCGCCTGCCAAAAAAGAGCGAGAGAATGGAAAATAAATGTCTTTCCCCAGTGCGTTTCCCCATTTTTTTAAGCATGGAAATTAGTGCTATTACAGTAGTGTTATTAGTATTACTGGTGAGGTTTACTGAGTAGGTGGAAAAGATTTCTGAACTGACCGTCAGAGTCCGGGACCAGAGGGAGGGGAAGGCGTCGCAGGAGTGGAAAAAATTTAAAGACTATTTAGTTAAATCAGTTAAACTGAATATTTGAGCAGAATTAGACAGAACATCGGCTTTGCTAGATATGTGTCAGATTTAAATGGTAAGAGGAATTGTTGTTATGTGAAAGATGTATGTGTCAAAATATGTTAAGATAGGTCGTCAAGATAAGATACATAGTTATTGAGATATTTGACTAAGTAAAAGCTAAGTATATTAAAATTTGGGTAAATGTGAATCGAACAATATATAAAGCTACCTTGAAGAAGTATTTGTTTTTTTGAAGACAGTGGAGGGAACGGGGGAAGTCCCCAAACAGAGAAGTTAGAAACAAGAAATATACAAAGATAGATATTGGTTAAGGTTTGTATATGTTATCTTTATGTTTTTATTGCTGTTATTGTTTCGAATGTTGATTATGTTTATTGTTGATTATGTTCAATGTTGATTTTGTTTTTTATTGTTGCTTATGTTTTGTGTTGATGTTGTACCTTGTTTTCTCTTTGTTTTATTGGAAAATAATAAAATCTTATAAAAAAAAAAAAAAAGGAAAAGATTTCTTTCCTCTCTCGCTGCGCCATCCCATGCACCTTTACTCAGGAGTAAGCCTCTTTGGCGCTTAGCTTACTCTCGAGGAAGTGCTTGAAGGATCGCTTCTTGCTTCCATCCCAAAATGAGGCGGCTTGCCCTCTTTTAAACACCCCCTCCATCGCCAGGCTGTGCCTGTTTACTCAGAAACAGGCCCTCTTGACTTCAATGGGACTTACCGCCCAGGAAAATATGGGAGCTAGAAACTCATCGCGAGGGACCTCTCCAATTGGGAACTTCAAGCTGCCAGAAGGGACCTTTAACTTGAGTTGAAAGGACCCTCCATTGAATTGCAGCGGGGGTGGGTGGGGTCTGTCCGTTATGGGAACGCAAGTTTTGGGGGTGTTTACTCAGAAGCAAGGCCCGCCTATGCTCAGTGGGCTTTTTTACTCCCAGGTAAGGGAGTCTACCTAGGATCCCAGCATGCGACTGGAGGCAAAAGCGGCCCAGAAGGAGAAGGAGCAGCAGAGCCACAGGCGCGCCCGCAGAGGGGAGGCGGGCCGACGGAACTCGCACTGCTGCCCCTGAGGTGACAGGAAAGGCTGTGAGGGAATGAGGGTGCACGCGGCCGAGGGAGAGGAGGAGGAGCCTTAGGGCTTAGTGGCTCATTGCGCCCCGCCAACCTCTGGCAGCGTGCAGGGAAAGGGGTGGCTGCTGGCAAAGCCGTGCAGCAACCCCACTCGCTGGGGTGCCTCTGAGAGGCTGGCGCCCTGGTGCAATGCGCCAGTAAGCCCAATAGGAAAGACACCTCTGCCCCCCCCCAACTCTGGCAGCAAGCAAGTATTGAGAAAAGGATGGCTATGCTATCTACCAATTGTTACGCAGCAGGTATTTCAAATTATTAGGGCCCTACACTGAAGTGTAATTAGCATAAAAGTTAATTCAACTCTAGGGTAGATGTATACATTAGTCGTATTTGCCACTAATTAGCTACCTTTTTAATTGTGCTGGGAAGGTAGGTCAAGACCTGTCCTAAATGCTGCCTGTTAGAATAAGTAGACAATAATACAGGATGTGCTGCAAACTATGGCATAGCTTAGTGCTAAAACCCCAAGTGCTGTTTAAATTCCTCATAAATCACCTAAGCAGTATAGTCTATTTTTATTTATGTATGTGCAACATATACATATCCCATTGGTCATATATGTTACCAAGGAACTTGCCCTGGCTGTCGTATTATGTATGCCCCTAGCACCTTGATTCTGAAACTTCCAGAATTTGGCCCAGGAAAATACTTAAACATACATGAAAAGAAATGTGCTACTTTGATTTATACTTTTGCACTCCCAAAAGTGCAAAAGCTTAGATCCCAATAGTATGCAAACTTCAGGAAACTTAGATCCCAATGGGTTTCATTCGTAGCCTAGATTGTTCCAATACTAGCCAGCTTCTCCTTTCCCAATCTTCCTATTTGTCTTTCTGCTTTTATACTCTGATTAGTAGGGCCTGAGAGGCGCAAAGGACATGTACCATCCATGATTGCATGAATAGTTCCCTGCAATATTATTTATTTATTGCATTTATATCCCACCTTTCTCTCCAAGGAGCTGAAGGTGGCATCCATGATTCTCCCCCTCCTTATTTAATTTCCACAACAACATATTGAGGTAGGTTAGGATGAGAGATAGTGACTTGCCCAGGGTCAACCAGTAAGCTTCATGGGATTTGAACCCTGGTCTCCAAGGTCCTAGCCCGACACTCTAACCACTGCATCTCACTGGCTCTCCTGAGACAGATGTGGGTGATTGGCAAATGTATCAGCATACATGTTTTTTCCCTTATATATGGAAGCAATGCAGGCAACTCCCCACTTGCACAGGAGTTGCATTCCTGGCCGCTGTGAGTGTCAGCGGGACATGCGTAAGTCCACCCTGCCCCATTCCATTCCCGCTCTGCCCCCTTACAGTGCTGAAACTGGTGCACCAATTGCATACGAGTGTGGAGTTGCTTGTATTCATGTAGGAAAATAACTGTGAAATGGCAATCTTTCCCACCACAACTTGGGAAGGGCTGTATCTCAGTGGGAGAACATCTACACCACAAGCAAAAGGCACCAGGTTCAATTCCGGTCCAAAATCATGGAGAGCTGCTGCCAGTCGTTATGAACAATTCTAAGCTAGAATTCTGGCTCAGTATACAACAGATTCCTATGTTATGTTAACTGCAGGGGCAACGTCTGGTGGCAAGGGCTAGCCTTAATTTCTGTGCGCGCACACACACACACCCCTGTCCACAATTCATCAAGTGGAATCACCTTTTAATTGATGGAATTATTTTTAAACTTGTTACCTGACCTAAACATTTCAGATCCAGGAAAGCCAGGAACAGAAATAAGTATGTAAGTAAGTAAGTAAATATATTTTAGGCTGAGGTCAGAATTACCAGCACCCCAATCTGTGTTCAGACCACCCAACAATCTCAGAGGCAGAGAGAGAAATTCACAGCATAATTTGCTTGGGAAGAGGGATGGGGTAGGGTGGGGGGAAGCTAGCCTCAAGAGCTATAAAAATGAAATGGAACAATTACAATGCAGACCGATGGGGATGCAAAAAGCACTAAGCTTTCAGGCACGGAGAGGTTAAAACAATTATTTGAACAGCTGGGAAAATTAAAATGGTAAAATAATAGCTACCCTTCAAAAATGCTACAGATGCAAAGAGACTCTTCAATGAATAACTGATAAAGAGGAAAAAACATTTTACAGGAAAACCATTTCATGCATGAAGGTCGAACAAGTAACAGCTTCTCTGATGTACCTGGGTTTTCAGACTTTCTTCATATTATCCATGATCTGGAGGTGTTAATACCATAACCTTCAACCTCTCCAGGTCAATCGCAGGTGGTCTACAGTACACTAAAAACTAGATATTCCAGTAGGAGCTGGAAACCTTTACTTTTTATGAGGCAGATTCAACATCCATGATCACTTTCCCACACCAACCCCTGCACACTAATCTGGATGCATGGTAAGAGGCTGTTTAATTACTTTTAATGGAGCAAGGAGGGGCCCATTATTTAAAAACACACACACACACACACACACAATTTCACATGCAAGCAATGGAAACAGAGTGGATACACTTCAAAGGGACAAATTCAATCTGATAAAATCTGCACAGCCAATACTATACATTTCTATATGTGTGTGGGGTGAATCAAAAGAGGTTCCCATATACAATAGCAAGAACATGCAACTTACATGCTATTTCAAGGGATCTGGGCCTTGAAGAACTAAAAAGGGCACTGACCACATGCCATTCTATTCATATGGAGAACAGCTCCTGTTTCAAAACTGCTTGATGAGGATTTTTTTTTTAATCCACAATTGTACTAGAGAGGAACATAGGAAGCTGCTTTAAAACAAGCTACAGTGGTACCCCGCTAGACGAATGCTTCGCTAGACGAAAAACTCGCTAGACGAAAGCATTCGTCTAGCGGGAGGCTGCCCCGCTAGACGAAAAAGTCTATGGGGCTGCCTCGCAAGACGAAAAAATTTCGTCTTTTTTTTCCGTTTTTGCGGAGCGCGGCTCCCATTGCCGCTCCGCAAGACGAAAACCCCGCTAGACGAAAATTTTCGCGGGACGAATTATTTTCGTCTAGCGGGGCACCACTGTATATCCCTTGTCCACCTATCTCAGTTCTGTCTATGCTGACTGACAGTGGCTCTCCAGGGTTTCAGGCAAGAGTCTCTTCCCACTCCTTCCTGGAGACACCAGGGCTGAATGTGGAGTTGTTTGCATGGACGGCGTGTTGTAGCAGTGAGCTACAGCCCATCCTCTGCGGTGGCAGCAGAGACTGGCACAATACATTAGCAGCAGTAACAGATGTTTATAGAAACTTTAGAGAGGTCAAAGCACCTCACCTACATCATCTCACTAATCAGCCTTACAACTGCCTTGTAAGATGGGTCAATACTATTACCTCCATATTGATGCCATCCTTTGCCTTCTCTGACAGGAATAATTAAATCTTGGCTTGTTGGTGAGTTAGTTCAGATTCCCACCCAAAAGGATACAAGCTGCCAGTTCCAGATTCAAAGCGTGAGACTCCACCTACATAGAATCATAGAACTGTAAAGTTGGAAGGGACATTAGGGTCACCTAGTCCAACCCAGGAATCTCAACTAAAGCATCCATGACAGATGGCCATACAACCTCTGCATGAAATCCAAGAAGTTTCCCCTCAGACTCCAGAGCATTCAGCTAGTACAAACCTTGTGGGCTGCCAATCTTTTATTTCCAAAAGTTTTAGATCATTTTCTTTAACATTTCTACTCTTGGGGTGCCTAACAACAACTGTTGTTGTTGTTGTTAGCCACCCCAAGAGCAGAAATTGTTGTTACTCCCACTCATCTGGCTGGGTTTCCTCAGCCACTCTGGGCAGCAGTCATAGTTAAAATGACAGAATAAAATATCCAAACTGTGTATACACACACACACACACACACACACACACACACACACACGAAACTGTCAAAGCTTAGTAGTAAAAGTATAGCTATACATGATAGAAATTATTCAGAATTTCTTTTTCTTTTTTAAAGATCTTTTCCAGGAGAACTAAAGAGGAAAGAACTCCAAAATGGCTCTCTCTCCAGTGGCCGCCCACCTCACACCCTAAGTGACAAGTGCAGGTCGAAGGGTATCCAAAGATTAACTCGGTATATGAAAAGGTTTGTGTGGGGAAAAGTCATTCCTTCACCTACCTGGCTCCCAAACTGTATAGAGCTTTAAAGGCAAGACTATGAATTGTGCTTGAAAACCCAACATCCCAGAGTTCATCTTTCCTTGTAATTTTATATCTACAAATTACAGAGCAGACTGAGAAAGCAAGTGAACTAGAGATTCCTTTGTATTTAGGCTATTTTTTTGTGGAACAATTTCTCTTTCTGCCTGCAAACTCTTATCTCTAATCAAAGCACCTTCTGCCCAAGTTTTGTTACAGTGTAAGGTTTTTAGGTAAGCTGTTGGAAAATAGGCCACCTGAGAGTGGAACCTGGGCCCTTTTCAGCTGTGGATTTTGCTCTAGTTTTGGAAAGAAACTGCTTAAAAAGGGCACCAGTGTTGAGTAAAGGCTAAAGTATTAGACTAGGACCTGGGAGATTAGGATTCAAATCCTCACTCACTACAAAGCTCCCTGGGTGACCTTGGGCCAGTCAATATCTCTCAGCCTAACCTACCTCACAGGGTTGTTGTGAGGATAAAATGGGAAGGGGAGAACCATGCACACCACTTTGAGCTCCTTGGAAGAAATGGCGGTATATAATTTTAATAAATAACAATAATAACTAGGACTGTGAATATTATGTGTTGGTGTGAAATCTGTGTCAAACAAACCCAAATTCTGTTAGCTGTCCTTTCTCCACCACTGAAGATTTCACCTAGCACTGTCTTGAAATCTGCTTCAAGACTGCATGTTAATAGTAATTCTGCACATTAATTCTGCACGTAAATGTAATTTCTGTGCTTGCATGGTACTGTGATGGAATGCACATAGTCCTGCAAAAAGGTCTCGCATGGTCTGAATGCAACTGACATTGCAATGCAAAGCTGGTTTGGTCAGTGTCTGCAGGGAGACGGCCTGGGGAACTCTATTCCATCAAGTTCCGCGATGAAAGAAACGTGAGATATAAAAGGTTCTGTCCAATGTTAACCATACTCAGAGAAGACCCACTGAAATTCATGGACAGAAATGGCCTAGGTAAATTAATTTCAGTGATTCTACACCAAATATAACTTAGTTGGAAACAACTCAAAGGATTTAAAACAGAATATTACAGCAATATCTCTCTGTGATCTTGCAGTCAAAGAATGATAGCCTAATGAGAACAGATCACTGGGAATTTCATAGCAAGTTTCTCTAAGTCTCCTCTAAAAGCATGTGGAACAAGCATAGTATTTCTGCTGTCCCCAAATCCACAGAAGGCATCTCAAATGGACTGAGTTAAGGCTTTGGCATATTTTGCAGGAGTCAGAACATTGGAATCTTCCTAAATTACAATTTGTATATTTACATTCAGCCAAACAAAAACCTATTCTGCATGTTAATGCAATTTATTCATGACATTATATCCCACCTTTCCTCCAAAGAGCTCAAGCTGTACACATTTCTCCCCCTTCCCATTTAATACGCACAACAACCCTATGAGTTAGGTTAGGCTAATGCAGTAAAGATACTTTTCTTACGCGCTGTAAAATGTTGCACAGATCCACCATGCAGCACTGAACAAGGGCCCTGCCGCTGGGGAATAAACACATGGTTTCTGGAGTTTGCCAACCCAGATTTGGTCATCTGATCAAACTGTATATGACAAAGATCAAACTGTATATGGCTAATAAGAATCAGATAAATGTTCCATAACCAGAAATGGTGGGATTGGTAAGTCACTGTCAAGGATCACTGAAATACAGGCAGAATGCCTTTCCACAGTCAATATCCTATCCAAAATATAGTTGGAAGTAAGTTGGAACACGGTGGTGCTATAGGCACAACACTACAAATGTGTGATGATGGGTGCTCCAAACATCGCAATAGGGTGCTCCAAGCACAGCAGCAGACAGAACAGTTCTTCCGGGATAATGAACTGTTTCAATGATACATCTTCATCAGCAAATTAATAGTCTCCAAAGGTACATCAAATGGCCGTGGATCAGCTATCACTTAAAAAATGTAGTTACAGGTGGGTAGCCGTGTTGGTCTGCCATAGTCGAAACAAAATAGGAAATTCTTTCCAGTAGCACCTTAGAGACCAACTGAGTTTGTTCTTGGTATGAGCTTTCGTGTGCATGCACACTTCTTCAGATACACACTTCTTCAGATACATTAAAAAATGTAGTAAGCTTATTACACTTACTACACCTCTGTTTATGAATTTTGACACAGTATAGTGTTATAAAAATACTGTCAGTATATTATTAGCCAACGTGTTGCTTGTTGTTGTTCAGAGTGTTCATTTTTATATATATAATATTTTTATTGGTTTTTACACATATTTTCCAGCATAACATTTCATAAACATCAAAGCAAATCTTTGGCTATCACAGCCTAAGACTTCCTTCAACCCTGTCTATTGGTTTTCTATAATCATTTCTAATTCTGCATTTTATTACTATAATTATTGCTATAAATCCAAATCCTAAATAAACTCCTACTTAATCCCCTTTGCAGTAATTTATATAATTTTCCTCACAAAACTTCTTGTAACCCTACAAGTGATGTCAATTGATTACAATTGTCTTTCAGATACATCATGCACTTCTTCCAGTCCTTCAGCAAAGTCTGGTCCTGCTGGTTCCGAATTTTCCCATTAATCTCGCCAACTCGGCATAGCACATCAATTCTGTTTGCCACTCTTCTTTCGTCGGTATTTCTGCCTGTTTCCATCGTTGGGCTAAAAGTATTCTTGCTGTAGTGGTCGCATATAAAAACAGGTTTTTTTAATCATTCTTGTGAATTTCTGTACCCACGATGCCAAGTAGAAAAGTTTCTGGGGTTTTTTTGCAAATGTATATTTCAACATTTAAAAAATTTCATTATAAATCATTTCTCAGAAGTCTTTTTACTTTTTTACATTCCCACCACATGTGATAAAACGTGTGTTCAGTTTGGTTACTGAGCATGAGGATGATGAAATCCTGCTGCAAAAAGGACTATAAAGAGCTACAGTGGCAATGAAGAAGGAGACCAGAACAAGGTGAAAGCTACCCATGGAAACATGCCTAGAGAAGTTGAGCTCTGCTCTCAGTCCTCACATATAAAAAGCCACTCTCTCTCAGCCTTAGTCCCTCCTGCCCAGAGTGGCTGGGACAACCCAGTCAGATGGGCAGCACATAAATATAATGATGACAACAACAGAAACTTAACACTACTACTACTACTACTATTACCACCACCACCACCGACTACTAATACAAAAACAACTACCGGTAATTATTATTAACAAACATTGCTTCTTTCTGTGTGCTCGTTCACATAAGGCATGGGAGGGATGAAAAATTATACACAGTGTTCTCCTGATCCAGAGTTCAGAAATTTCTTTGCAGGGAGGTTCACCTTGGCCCCTAAGGAAACGGAAGCCTCCTCTTTCTAAACTGCCAGCAATGTGTCAGTTCTAATGTCAGCCTCCACACAGATATATCAACGAAAGGCAGAAAAGGAAAAAGGAGCAGAAAGGGCAGGAGAGGGAGAGAGGAGATATAGAAAGAGGAGGATGACAGGTGAAATGCAAAGGACAGCAGAGGTGTAAACAAACAGAGGGGAAAACTGTGCACTGTTCTTGAAAATAAGTTGAAAAATCTGCAATGCAGAATGCAAATCAGTGACCCTGGAAAAAGAAGTGGCCCATTTCAGTGCTCTGGCAAAATTCTGCAACATCAAGGTAGAGGGAAGTGATAGAATTATGATGCCTGGTATATCATCCTAGAGTTTTCAGCACATTTTTGATGTTTTATGGTCGTGATGTTCTCTATACAACATACTAGGGTTGCAAGCTCTAAGGCACGGGTAGGCAAACTAAGGCCCGGGGGCCGGATCCAGCCCAATCGCCTTCTAAATCCAGCCCATGGACGGTCCAGGAATCAGCGTGTTTTTACATGATTGTGTGCTTTTATTTAAAATGCATCTCTGGGTTATTTGTGCGGCATAGGAATTCGTTCTTTTTTTCTTTTCTTTTTTCAAAATATAGTCCGCCGCCCCCCCACAAAGTCTGAGGGACAGTGGACCGGCCCCGTGCTGAAAAAGTTTGCTGACCCCTGCTGTAAGGGATGTATGGTGACCCCCAATTACCATCCATCAACATCTTTTAAGGATACTGACTAAATGCCTCTTCTTCACTGGAAAGGACAATTTGGGGTATTTATACTGCTAGGGAATTAACCAAAATACTTTCCGCTCCATGTGTTCAGCTATCATCACAAGGATTTAGGTTTATGAATATTCTCCTCCTCCCTCTCTGCACACCCCCAGTCATGGATTGTCTCAGTTAAGACAACATGTCTCAACAACAAGCTACCAAGAAACTGACATTTAGCTGACAGCTAGCTGTGAATCGTGCTGATCAGCAGGAAAAGGTGCTCTGCCCTGCTACAATCAGCAACTACACTGGTTTTTGCTGGTTCCAAATGCATACATCACCCGAGCATGAAATAATGAGGCCGGACACCCTATGAAGGGCATAAGGAGCAACATCAGAGGCCGCTTTCAAACCATCAACATCTTTCCTCTTAACACAAGGAACACTGACAGGGTGGCTCATACATAATAATAATAATAATAATAATAATAATAATAATAAGCTCCCAAGGTCTGGATCAGCAACAGTTTACACGAGGCATCCCCAAACTTGGCCCTCCAGATGTTTTGGGACTACAATTCCCATCATCTCTGACCACTGGTCCCATTAGCTAGGGATGATGGGAGTTGTAGTCCCAAAACATCTGGAGGGCCAAGTTTGGGGATGCCTGGTTTACACTGAAGGAAATGGCTGGTCATAAACAGTTATTAAAAACAAACAAACCAGAATCTGGAAAAGAAGAACCATGAAGTGCCATATTTTTAAAAGAAGAGCAAGGAAAAGAGATGTTTGAGTCCTCTCTCCTCCCCTCTCTCATGCGCACCAGGATCTATATTTCTACAGCTCCATTGATCTTAGTTTATTTGGTGGGAACAAAGATTTATCTTGGTCAAAGCTACAACAGATGAGTAGAAAAAGTGGTTGTGATAACAGAGCAGAAACCCAGGCTTTTTGCTCTGCTATCACTACCTCTTTTTTTCTATCCATCTATAGAAGTGACCAAATTGTCTGCTCATCCCAAACCTGGGGAAACCTCCGGTGATGATACTGTGACTTGCATGCCTTCAAATAAACTAGCATCTTTTGGCGGGAAGATCACCTGCTGGCCCACTCTATCTCCTTGCAACCCGTTCAGCCAGGGATTTACACAAAGGGAGAGCCAGCTAAAATTCTACAGGGAAATTACAGCTCTTCAAGCATCTAGTATAACCAAACTACCATAAAAACCAATCAGAGCTGGAATAATAAAATAAGTGATCATAAATTCAGGTGAAATGCTGGGCATAAACTTGCAGTGTTATTATACCTATTATAGACAAATGGATAATTCATTTTTCTTGATATCCATGCCCTCTTCCACATACCTGGACGAAGAGAATGTAGTGGCTATACTGAAACTTAAAAGAATCCCTACTGAATTCTATTTTTATGGCAACTTCAGAGATTAACTATTTCATTTCTGCAGCACTCACATATTTCCTTTTGAGATTAAGCTACTCCTGCATGCTTCCACAAAGATAAAAAAAAATATTGTAACTATCACATGTTCCCACGATTACTGGGGAGCACAAAAGATGCTGCCTTTGAAAACTCAAAAGTGGCACCCAACAAATTATTATTTTTGTATGTCTGGGAGAACACAAGCAGTCACTCCAAATCCTGGAACCACCTGCACCGGCTATTTAATGATTGCTTTCGGATGCTGGAAAAACACACACATTACCACTCAAAATTCAAGCAGCACACCAATGCAGTTTAACAATAAACTACAACCGGTGAAAGCAGATCCTAAACTGGTCAGGACATAACTGGTATTAGTTACAGTAGTTCTGTGCTACTTGTGCAGGCTGCTTAGACCTTTCTGCTGACTCAGGGACATCTGTGTGAGACTTTGGCATCTTGGGAAAAATCGTAACATTAGAATAACAACAACATCACAAAGGATGTGAAGTTATAGGTAGTGTTGGAATCAGGGGCACCATCTAGGGAGGCTGAAGGACCAAGCCCCTCCCCCAACAAAGGATGTGAAGTTATAGGTAGTGTTGGAATCAGGGGCACCATCTAGGGAGGCTGAAGGACCAAGCCCCTCCCCCAATAATCAAGGACGGGGCCAATCCCCTCAATATTCCATGGCGGTGTGTTGCTTTGGCGATCTTTGCTCTGCTGTGTCCCTTTGATGGCAGTGAACAAAGGTAAAGTGGCAGGCGGTGAGGGGGTGAGGAATGTTGGGCTGAAGCACCCTGGGGGATGGCACAAAAAAATGTGGGGTGCAACTTGGTTCTTCTGGCTGGAATGTTTCAAAGGAAGGGGCTGAAATTATTGGGAACAACTGGGTTCTGGAGGTGCTAAAAGAAAACTCACACCTCAGTTTTCCTGTGGCCCATGGAAGTATGCTTCCGGCAGAGTTTAAATGCACAGCAGAAGAGACTTGTCTGAAGCAGGTCACCAGGAGTCAAAAGGCTTTTCCAACTTAGTCTTTATTTCCTGCAATTCCTTCTTTATCAGGATACAAAAACAAACGGTTGGCTTTGCTTTAACAGAAGGAAAAAATAAAACAAACAAACCCAGAAATCTCTTCTAGCGATAAACCTTCTTCCAGAGACTTTAAGCTAGTTTCAAACACGCTTTACCAAAACATCCACACTCCCACAGAACTGCTTCTCCACAGAGACTTATATACTCACAGTAACGCCTACGCTTTAGTGCAATTAAGCAGGAGTATCAGCACCTGTTTCTTAAACTGATAGTTCTGACACCAGACCGGCTCAGGTGCAACTTGATTGCTCAAAACCCAACAGAAATGTGTTAAGTGTACACAAGACCTTGGTGAATAATTGCCAGATAAGCATTTGTGATGCTTCCCCCCACCCCTGAGATATTGTGGATATCCATGGTCTATATCTGACATACGTTTGTCTATGTTGCGTGTTTAGACCTTTTACCCTCCCCAAAATAAATTCACACGAGACACAGATATTTGGTTTAGTTTTTGGCAGAATTTAGGCCACAACTTTTATTGATTACAACCAAGTGAGTGGTTGCATAGGTTCTGGTTCGACTAACTCCCTGCACCCTTGCAGGCAGACCTGTCCCAGAGCCACATTCGTAGGAGAGCCAAGGATGAACACCAGGGACGGCCGCTGGTAGGGGTACCTATCAGCCAACCTGATGTCCCCGGGACTCGGGCACAGGCCGGACCCCTTTCAGGGACGGAGAAACCAGAGCCTATCCACAACTTACAAGTTGTGACTAATTGCTACACGGCAGGCAAAACCCAAATGGCACCAGCCAATGAGCCAAGTGGGGAAAATTCCTGCCGTGCCCGTCCCAACGACAGACAACACATGACGGCATAGCAAGGTCAAGTGCAAGCCCTAAATATAGGGAGAGGTGGACAGGTGTTCCGATGTGAAAGCCCCAAAGAGGAAGCTCAGTAGCCTCGTCTGGGCTTAAATAGGTCCCAGGTTGCTGCTTTTTGCGACACCCCATTGGTCAGATTGCACACCAGCAACACGGGACTGACCTATCAGGGGTTGTGGCCTTATTTCCAATTACCCCCACAACACTGGGTCAGGTGGCGAGGTCGCACCGCAACACGTGTCCTCTTTTAGGGAGGACCCACTTAAGTAGTGAAATTGATTCAAAAGGTGGAATATTCAATCTAGCATAGCAAACTCTTCTTCACATGGATTCATCTGGCTGAAGGCCACAGGATCCTGGCCAACAGCTCTTAGCTGTTAAGCTATGAACTTTATTCTAAAATGACAGGAGGCTAGGACACTCAGAAGTTAGATCATGCTAGGGAACTCAGAAATGCTGTTTAGCAATTAGAGGAGGATATGAAATAATAAACTCTTACTGACTGCTTTGTCAATGCAATTACTATGATATTCTTATGAGATTTTCAATCTGTATTATTTCCTACGTACTATATTGCTATCTTACATTAATTTACCCTTCAGTATGTTGATTCAAAGTTCAGAATATCATTAGCTTTTGTATGAAGAGAAATAATATGCCTTACTTTAAGTACTGTACACCTATACAGATGATACTCAAAAAATTAGAATATCATGGAAAAGTTCATTTATTTCAGGAATTCAATTTAAAAGGTGAAACTAACATATGAGATAGACTCATGACATGCAAAGCGAGAGATGTCAAGCCTTTATTTGTCATAATTGTGATGATTGTGGCGTACAGCTGATGAAAACCCCAAATTCACAATCTCAGAAAATTAGAATATTAAATGAAATCATGAAAACAAGGTTTGCAAATAGAACAATAGTGGACCTCTGAAAAGTAGAAGCATGCATATGTACTCAGTACTTGGTTTGGGCCCCTTTTGCATCAATTACTGCCGCAATGCGGTGTGGCACGGGTGCTATCAGACTGTGGCACTGCTGAGGTGTTATGGAAGACCAGGATGCTTCAATAGTGGTCATCAGCTCTTCTGCATTGCTCGGTCTCATATCTCTCATCTTTCTCTTGACAATGCCCCATATATTCTCTATGGGGTTCAGGTCAGGCGAGCTTGCTGGCCAATCAAGCACGGTAATCCCATGGGCATTGAACCAGGTTTTGGTACTTTTGGCAGTATGGGCGGGTGCCAAGTCCTGCTGGAAAATGAAGTCAGCATCCCCATAAAGCTCATCTGCGGAAGGAAGCATGAAATGCTCCAAAATCTCCTGGTAGATGGCTGTGTTGACCCTGGACTTAATAAAGCACAGTGGACCAACACCAGCAGATGACATGGCTCCCCAAATCAACACAGACTGTGGAAACTTCACACTGGACTTCAAGCATCTGGAATTGTGTGCCTCCCCATTCTTCCTCCAGACTCTGGGTCCTTGGTTTCCAAATGAGATGCAAAAGTTGCTCTCATCAGAAAAGAGGACTTGAAACCACTGAGCAAAAGACCAGTTCTTTTTTTTCTGTAGCCCAGGTAAGATGCTTCTGATGTTTCTTGTTCAGGAGTGGCTTGACAAGAGGAATATGACATCTGAAGCCCATCTCCAGGATCCGTCTCATGTGTGGTGGCTCTGGATGCACTAGCTCCTGCCTCAGTCCACGCCGTGTGAAAGTCCCCAACACGTTTGAATGGTCCTTTCCTGACAATCCTCTCCAGGCTGCGGTCATCCCTGCTGCTTGTGCACCTTTTTCTTCCACATTCTCCCCTTCCGCATAACGTTCCATTAATGTGCTGTGATACAGCACTTTGGGAACATCCAACTTCTTCCACAATTACCTTTTGAGGCTTTCCCTCCTTATGGAGCTGTCAGGTCAGCAGCCTTTCCCATGATTGTGATTCCTACTGACCCAGACTGGGAGACCATTTAAAGGCTCAGGAAGCCTTTGCAGGTGTTATGGATTGAGTAGCTACTGCACCTTTTTACAATATTAAAATTTTCTGAGATTGTGAATTTGGGTTTTTCATCAGCTGTACCCCACAATCATCACAATTATGACAAATAAAGGCTTGACATCTCTCGCTTTGCATGTCATGAGTCTATCTCATATGTTAGTTTCACCTTTTAAGTTGAATTCCTGAAATAAATGAACTTTCCCACGATATTCTAATTTTTTGAATATCACCTATAAACAGACTAGTTTGTGTCTCTTACAGTCCTGAGTCTGTGGCCTTTCATCACTGGTTATGCTTTACTTCCAGTCTCACCGGGCTGCTAAATTAGGAAATCTGAACCCAGATTAGATGACTGAATTAACGCCACAGAAGTGCATATGTAAAGTATAGTGTGGAGGTGTATAACTAACAGATCCAACAAATAGTTCCAGGCTTAACAGCAAAGCAGGGGCTTATTTTGTGGAATGCTCAACATGAGGGTTCCAACCCACTGAAAAACACACACACACAAACACCGCAGGCCAAATTGATATGCAAGCTCTCTATGAGCCCCTTCTATGCAACTTGGCACTGTGGCTCTGTTTACACTAGCGCTGTGTTAACTACTGCTATGCCAGCCACAGAACTGTTTATGGGACTTTTTAGTTTAGAGAAAATGCAAATAAGAAGCAAGGTTATAGAAGTTTATAAAATTATGCATGACATGGCGTGGGCATCCAGTGAAGCTGAATGCTGGAAGATTCAAGGCAGATAAAAGAGAATACTTCATGCCGCACACAGTCAAACTATGGAAACCACTTCCCCATGAGGCAGTGATGGCCACCAACTTGGATGGCTTTAAAAGGGGATTAGACAAATTCATGGAGGAGAGGGCTATCCATGGCTACTAGCCAGGGTTGCTATGCTCTACCATCACAGTAAAGATAAAGGTAAAGGACCCCTGACAGTTAAGTTCAGTCACAGACAACTCTGGGGTTGCGGCGCTCATCTCACTTTACAGGCTGAGGGAGTCGGCCTTTGTCCGCAGACAGTTTTTCCGGGTCATGAGGTCAGCATGACTAAGCCGTTTCTGGAGCAACGGAACACCGAAACCAGAGCAGCGCACGGAAATGCCGTTTACCTTCCCGCCAGAGCAGTACCTATTTATCTACTTGCACTTTGACGTGCTTTCGAACTGCTAGGTGGCCAGGAGCTGGGACCGAGCAATGGGAGCTCACCCCGTTGCGGGGATTTGAACCGCTGACCTTCCGATCAGCAAGCCCAAGAGGCTCAGTGATTTACACCACAGTGCCACCCGCATCCCGCCACCATCACAGTAGGAGGCAGTTATTCTTCCAAATGCCAGTTGCTGGAAACCATGGGAGGGGAGAGTGCTCTTGTGCTCATGTTCTGTTCCCTGCTTTCCCACAGGCATCTGGTTGGCCACTGTAAGAACTGGAAGCTAGACTAGATGGGCCACTGGCCTGATTCAGCAGGCTATTCTTATGTTATTACATAATATGTTATGTTATTATGTACAGGTATGTTCTTACATGGTGCAAAATGGATGCAAGTGCCATCATTATGTTAGCTGTAAAATTAAAATTATTGTCCAAAGCTGAGACAATGAAATCCTTGTACCAATTCTCCTATGGCTGCTAAATGCTATTAAACAGCGCACTGAGGTTTTTTTTAAAATGTGAGCAGGTTTTAACCTACCTAGGTGATAGGTACTATCAAAATGCTACTTGCCCACATTAAGGCCTGCTGAGAAGTTCACTGTATTTCCAAAACTGGGTCAAAAAGTGGAACATGCTTCTGTAAATGTGGGATGTGGCAATACATCCCTATGTGAAATACAAAAGTTCGTTCTAGGCAGCTGCATGGTATCCCTAGCAGTCTGTGAAGCTGTAAAATGAGAGCAAATAAAATAAAGATGACACTGTCATGGGTAGGAAACAATGTGAAGGGAATTAAGCAGAATTAAAACACACCACCAGCGAGGCTATTTTGAATTAAGAAAGCACAGCATGTCAGAGGCAGTTAACATCTTGCTATTTTTGAACTTCAATTTTGTTCAGTTTGCTTATATTTTCCCTCAGAGAACATTTAAATCCCTAGAAAGGGAAATGGGAGGCTCAGCAGGCTGCAAGGAGGCAAGCATCTGAAGCCCATCAATTCACTGGAAGAAATCTGGCTGGAGATCATTTATTTTTTGACAGCTATGGACACGTTCTCAGAGAAGTTAATAGTAAACCCCAGCTTGGAAATCTGGTTGGAAGTGGCACATGGCATAATAACTGAATGGGCAATAGAGAAGAAATCTCCTATTTTCTTGAGTCAGCCAGTCCTCCAAGTCAAGTCAGTCCTCCAAGGACATGCTATGCAATGTGGGGAACAAAAGAAGCTGAAAACCCAGGAATTGTGTTTTATACTCTAATGGATCACCTTCCATCAGAATTAAATTCAGTCTTTAAGAGATACGGCAGTCAAGTTCTTTTAATTAAAACAGTTGCAGGAACATCCACAGTAGATGGATGTTTTGAAGGATACTGAATCACCTGCTAGCCCAGAAAGTCTCTTCAGTAAGAAAAATAACAAAAACCTAAGAACAACAAAAATCAATTTCTCTGTTTTGGTCAGGGTTTGCCCAGTATGGCCTTTTTGTCCTGGTTATGTGACCCAGTAGATGATCTGCTTGATGAACTAAACTGACTTGCTCCTTGGGGATGATGGAATGGACTGATAGTCTGAGTGGAAAAATTCAGAGCCAGATGGGTAGAAGGTAATTTTAGTGACAGAAAGATAAGCTTGCAGAGAAAAAGGAAAAGCTTAAAGGACAGAAGCAATGGAGCTGAGGTTTTATAGGGATAAACATGATGTTTAATTGAGGAAAATAGAAGGTAACAAAGTTTTCAATGCATAATTTTTAGCCATTCTCTAAGGAGCCACCCTGGATAGCCTCTTGCTGGCAATTTGCTATACCACTCTCTTCAAATTAGTCTATGATCTTAAAAAGAACATCACTTTACATAGTGATTTGCACATTGCACAGATATAACACCTTATTTTAAAATATTTACTTTCTTTGCATTCCTTTGCATTCCAAATCGATCACCACACAGATAAACCAATCCTTTGCAAATACATCAATGCATATTACAGCATTAGGTTACTAAAGACTCTGCATCAGAAGTTTGGTTTCTATTCTGAAAGGTATTAAGTTCACATCCTAGCATGTGGGCAGAATTGCAAGTATCAGAACACTTTGCATTCATTACGGTTCTTTCACGGGTCCTAAAAGCACTCTAGAAAGTGCCCTGCTGAAGGTCACAGAAAGGCAACAGAGCCAACTCAAAGGTTGCACATATCAGCCCTTAGGAGCTTATCACCTGCCTCAAATCTTTGTATACCTGAATCTGAAGAATTTTAACATTAACTTAGAGGAATGTAACTTGAGGGTAGTCCAAGAGGATGCAGCTAAGAGTAACAGCATGAAGCTACTTAGGGAAATGTCAGAGGACTGTTAGGAAATACCTCCTAGACAGCAATTCACTTTGGTGGTTAAACAGTGTCATAAAGTGCTGGAGGACTCCACTACAGAGATGCAGTTAGAGAAACACAGATGTGTATCTTCTAACTAGAGAAGGGAGTGCCACCAAGAGAACGTCACCACAGATTATCCAGGAAAACACAAATGTTTGGGCTATGCTATGGTTTAAAATACCTGGGAGGATAGGAGGGCTGACTAGCTGACATTGCCATACGGGAAACTTAGAACATGACTACCAGTCTCCCTGGATTTCCCATAGGCATGTGGCCATCCACTGTGAGAACAGGATGCTGGACTAGATGGGTCACTAGCCTGATCCTGCAAGCTTTTCTTATGTTCTTAAGACAGGCCACCCAATTGCTAGTGGGCTACCCCATTGGCTGGTGCTGGAGCAGAGTGTTGCTATCTGTTCCAGGATGGTGCTCTCTAAGTGACTGAAGAATGCCCATGCTTAGTGAAATCAGTATCAACTCAGAAATTGATGCAGTTCTTCTGCAACAGTGAAGAAAAGTTACAATTAATGCAACTTTTATCTGATGGGATAATGATGGAAATGAACATTTTTGGAATGGCTTAAGAACAGCTAGCCACTTCCTAAACAGTACCCCAAAGAGAGATTGATATGAATCAATAATCAAAGAGTTTAAAGCCTTTTCTAATCCCTTAGCACAAGCTGGCCTACCTGCCTGGAAAGCTGAAGCTTCCAGATGTGAGAGAAAAGGGAAGACAGATATTCCAGCAAACAATTTTGCAGAGGCCTCTCAAGAGGTGAACTATGAATTCAGCATATTTCCTATTTCTATTTCTTGTTTTACGAGGACTTAAGAAGATTGGATGTTGCTTTCTGGAGTTATAGCAGAATTTAGCTTCATTTTACAAGAGCAGTAATAACAATAGGCTGAACACTACAGTGTTATGTTCAAATATCAAGGAAAGGTAATGCCATTTCGGCACTGAACTTGTGCTTCTAAAAGTATAGTTGATACCAGCAAAAAAAACCCACCCTGGAATCTGGGGTTATTTATTATATATAAAGACAACAAGAGGCCTGCAATGTTCAGGATGGACTAAAAGCTGTTTCTGGGGAGGAGCAGGAGAAACTGCCAGGTAACCACTACTATGACTTCTCCAATTCTGTCCTTAGCTAACTGTGTAGGAGAATTGACATTTCTTCTTGTGGGTGTGTGGGTGGTGAAGGGGGGTGGGCAACAGGCATGTACAGCAGAGATGAATATTTGGGTTCTTCTTGCCACGAAAAGCACTACAGCAATAAATACAACAAATAAAAAAAAGGTTCTGTGAGCAGGCAATCTATTATTTCCTGCCTGTAAGCAACATAATAAACTATCTGCTGAAGGCTGGACTTCATAGCAAAGGAATTGTGAACCTGTGGCCTGACTCCAGATACTTAGGGATATGAATGGTTTCCAGACAGCTTTCGGATATATTTTTTTAGCTGATTGTCCTGTTGAAAAGCTTGCTGACTCCTGGAATAGGGAGTCCAAGTGGTTGGACTCAACTGAATCTGAGGGCTGGCGGAAGCCTGGTAGGCTTGTACGGACTAAAGCCTGGTAGGGACTAAAGCCCCTGCTAGATACAAGAATTCCTGAGCTAGACCATCTTCAGATTAGACAAATTATTGGAGGATAATAATAATAATAATAATAATAATAATAATAATAATAATAATAATAATAAATTATTTATACCCTGCTCATCTGGCTGGGTCTCCCTGGCCACTCTCGCTATTAGTGGCTGCTAGTCACAATGAAGATGCTCTAATTCCATGGTTGGAGGCTGTATGCTTCTGAATACCAGTTGCTGGAAACTAGGAGGGGAGAGTGCTCTTGTGTTTGGGTCCTGCTTGTGGGCTTCCCATAGGCATCTGGGTGCCCACTGTGAGAACAGGAGGCTGGACTAGATGGGCCGTTGGCCTGATCCAGCAGGCTCTTCTTATGTTTTTAATTGTTTCACTTGTTGAATTGCCCTTGATAAATTGCTCCTAAAGTTAAATCAAAATATACTCTTATGTAACTTAAAGCCCACTAGATCTAGTCCTGGGGGCAGTTGAAAACAAGTCCTGCCCTTCTCTATACAAAAGCCCATCGGATACTGGAAATGTCCTGTCATATTTTCCCTCAGTTTACTCTTCTCCAGGCTAAACATGTCCGGTTCCTTTACCCATTTCTTACGGGAATGGTTTCCCATATCCCTGACCTGAGCTCCTAGGCATTCTTTTCCCTGTGGCTTAACAAGGGGTTGAGGGCAATGAGGCAGCAGGGGTGACAACAGGGAAAGGAATGCAGATTTGCCTAAACTGGAACCAGGCTTGGCTCTTGCAGCTGGGTCAGAGGGGAGGGGGTCGCCAGGAGGGAGGCACATTTCACTTCCTTTTGACTATCAGAAAAAAAGGAGAACACTTTCCTTTTGAAGGCTAGCTGCAGGTGAGGGCAGGTCAACTAAGCAGCCTGCCTCCAATCCTGTTCCTCCCCCCCCAATCACTTGCTCCAAGAAGCAGACAGGAAGAGAGCCCTCACTTTCATCTCACCGGCACTGCCCCAGTGGACTGGCAGGTGTGGACCGGAACAACAGTCACAGCTCAAAGCAAGGCTCACAAGAGCAGAGTTAGCAGAGAGAATGGGGTGCTGGCAGGTCTTTTAAGGGCTCAAGCCAGTGGCGGAGCTTGATGCTCCGGCACCAGGGGGGCGTAGAGCAGGTGGGGGCATGGCTGGCATGTGTCCCAGGGGCATGCTGCGCCGCCCGCAGGGGCATGGTGCACGTCCTGGGGGCATGGTGCCTAGAGTGTGTGGGGGGGGTCATGGTGCCGGGGGAAGTGCGCTCCCCTCGCCCCTCTCTTCCTCTGCCAGTGGCTCAAGCTCTCCCATCCGGAATGTGCCTGCAGATATAACTTGAGTGGAGGTGCTGGAAACTCATGGTCAATCTGATCAGACATGGCTTAGGTTTATGCCACAGCAGAGAGCTCAGCAAAGAAATCTTACTTCTCTGCCACCATGGCATCTGCACAATATCATCATCCAGCTGATCTTTTGCGGGTGGTCAAGATCAAGGGTGGGGCCTCAGGGGATCAACCCTCAAGCAGTCTTTATGGCGAAGACCAGCATAAGAAAATGAATTATCTGTGCTCCACATGGATTGTGCAATGCATTTGCAGAGCATTTGTTTGGACAGGTTAATAATATTGCTATGCTGGGTTATGGAAACACTAGGCCTCTGCAAAGCTTAGCAATAGAGAATAAAATGAAGAACTCATGCCTCCAGCTTCGTGAATGCAGCAGCCATTTCCATTTTAAGTAGGCCAGCATTTTACTCTTGGACATGCCTCATATATTAAGATGGCAGTTTATGTCCTTCCAGGCAGCTCCATATTTTTCGTTTATCCATCGATGAACATCAGGGCATATAAAAAGCTTTTGCGTATGGACTGATCGGAGATGCTTAGGACCTAGGAGTCTCTGCCTTCAAGAATTAAACAATAACCCATCCCCAGCTCTCCATCCTTTACAATTAGAAGCACAATGTGGATTATTTTCACCTCTGCAAATAAACAGGCCAGGAGAACGCCTGGGTACAGTTAATCCAGTAATGCTCTCCTCAGTGTTTATGACTAAATAAACAGCAGCTGCTTGCTGCTTGCGGCCTCTTCACTCATTCCCATGTGGGGGGGGCATTTATTGAGTCATAAACTCCTCCAATAGTGTTATCACCAAAACGTTTGCCCAAATATAGGGCGGAAGGAGGGGGGGGGGACTCAATAACTTAAGAATCCATAGAAAGCTGACAGCAAAGTTCATCTAATCATATTGCAGTACCTACCCAGAAGTAATAAGGTCAACCCTATGGGTAGATGATGCCCCAAAACAAATTGCCCTAGGAAAGGAGGACCATTTTTTTATGTATCGTATTTTGCTTACTTTTTTATATGAATCATAGAATCATAAGAGTTGGAAGAGACCACAAGGGCCATCCAGTCCAACCCCCTGCCAAGCAGGAAACACCATCAAAGCATTCCTGGCAGATGGCTGTCAAGCCTCTGCTTAAAGACCGCCAAAGAAGGAGACTCCACCACACTCCTTGGCAGCAAATTCCACTGTCGAACAGCTCTTACTGTCAGGAAGTTCTTCCTAATGTTTAGGTGGAATCTTCTTTCTTGTAGCTTGAATCCATTGCTCCGTGTCCGCTTCTCTGGAGCTTCTTCTTAACAAACACATGCAAACAGGGTATGCTGAAATTCATTAGCTATAAACAAACTTCCAAAAGCCAGTGTGTGAGCAGCAAATAGTATGCTGGAATCTTCCCAAAGTAACCTTTCCATACAGAAGGACCCTGGTTCAATCCCCAGCATCTCAAGGTAAAAGGATCCCAGATATCAGATGATGTGAGACTCCCTCTGTCTGACGTGCCACTGCCAGTCAGAGGGCTAGAAGGACAAACAGTATGACTATGACCTGGCATAGCCAGCTCCCAGAGTTCATTTATAACCAACAGGCCAGACTTGATGTTTCCATATTGACCCAAAATCTTCTAAAAACCTTCCAAACTCATGGAGCTGCTCAGATCCTTTATGGAAGAGCTGGGGAATCTGTGGCCCTCCAGAGGTTGTTTGCTTCTAATTGTGTCCCATCAGCCCAAGCCAGCATGGCCAATGGTTATGGATGAGAAGAGTTGTCGTCCAACAATATCTAGAGGGCCACAGAACTTTAACAGATCCACTGTGTTTTTGTTAAAGACCAGGTGCTTCAGCTGTGGTATTTTCTATGAGGAAACCACTCTAATTGTAAGAAAACTGAGTAAAGTACCACATTTGATGATGACACATGTGTGTAGTCTATTTCAATGCACAGACTTACACAAGGAAGCTTCACTGAAACATACCCTTCCAGAGCTTGTGCACAAAACACACATGCACTGAAAGAGACACACAATCAATCAAACAAACAAACAAACATCATGAGCTAAACTAGGTTATCATGCCTTTTCCTACCCTATAATGTTTTCTCCATATAGCAAAATCTACAGCGCAATTAAAATCAAAAGTGTGATCAGTAGCCAAGATGAACTTAAAAACCTTAAATGGCAGGCATCAAGAACGAGCAAAAGCCAAGTTAAGAAATGTGCAAGATCTGAAGGAGATCTGAGTCAAAGTTGCCAGAGTGTGTTGACATTATACAGTAAGAAATGTCTGTGAGTTGTTCTACTGTACTAACCAGCTATTTAACAGTTGCTATTTTTGAGTCTTACTAGATTCGTCTTGAGGAATGTGATTTCAGAGCGAAATTCATAACACTGGTTGGAGCAGTCATTTCCTCAGAGAGGGAAATAGATGGTTGGGTGGTCAGGCTCTTGTGTTGACAATTCAGTCCCCGTGACTCAGCCCAGACAGGTGGCTTTGGATTCAGATTATAAACTTATATAAATCTTATGTGGGGACAATACTGATAGCAACTTGCTACTTCTATCTACTTGCTCATATCTCCTTATATCGTTGGAGGAAAAGGCGGCATATAAATATAACCCATTAATAAATAATTTTTCAATGCTAACCAAGTAGTTGGCAGTTTCTATTTAGTGAGCATTAGGATTTTATTTGAGAGACGGCATGCACACAATCATACTTTTGCATGGTTCTTGCTGTTACATTTTGTTACAGTCAGAGAAAGGAGGAAGGGCGTTGGTGGAATGATGGTATTTGATAGACAGCTTCAGGTCAAAGAGGTAGAGTAATGCTTTTATTTTAAACCACTCCCAGAGATATTTATTCTGTAGAGTCTTCCTTAGTCTGACAGAACAGAAAGTCACAAAATTTTAAAACAAAACTGCAGCTGTGCAAATTATGCAAGCATACAAATTGCAACAAAATCTATTCAAGACTGCCCAATTTGCATAATTCAATAGAAAGCCTATTTGGGGCTTTGGTTACAGAATTTGTGATTTTCAGAGCAGAACTCCAAGAGCTTTTATCAACAATCTGGGCTTATTATTCTGAAATTAACTATATTTTTTGCACAGTGTGGGTGTTTCTCATGTATGGCTTTAAAAAGGTTGCATTTAAATATTACATATTACAAGCACTAAATTAGCTATATGCATTCTGGTCAACACAGAGAGAAATCCAAACAAGAGAAAAGTGACTGCCAATGAAGTCATATTACAAGCCTTATTGACTCTTTCCTCATTACAAAAGATGGAACACAGAGGGGCAGGGATTGAGCCCTTAAATGGATCCATATTTACATAATGGACTCATGTATTGGGACCATATGCTAAAGGAGTATTCTAAACAACACCTGTCCCATCCACACTTGTAAGGCACTACCCCAAATCCTGTGATAATACTGTATGATGTTCTACTCACAAGTGGTAGATTCAAGAGAAGGGGTGGCAGCTTTTCACTCCTGTTCAATAAAAGCTAGTGAGGTGTGCATTGTATCTCAGGAGAGGAAGAATGCACAGCATCCAAAAGGTACGAGTATTGAGGGTGTTGAAAATACAGACAAGAGAATAACAGCAAGAGGGAACAGTGTTTGGAGAGGTGCTTTCTCTGTGTCATCTTATTTTAACAGAACCTGCTTAACGCATGGCAACACTGGCAGAGGATGTTTCCAGGAGCCTCAGGGCACAAATAGAGACAAACGGAAAATTGTGAGCAGAATTTCCCAATGTGGTTTTCTTTACATTAAAAGTAGCTGTGGATGTCTGTGGCTCTCACCTGTGGCTCCTGGAAGCTATCAGCACAGGACAGCGGCCAAACCAGGTGAGGGTAGCTACTGGGTCTCAAACCCTCAGGGAGTTATGGACTTCCCCTGCCTGCAAAGACAGGCTCCGACGGATTGAGCAGGCGAGATCAAGTGGGTCAAATGGTTAAGAAGGTAGTTTCTGCATGTCCTGCAGAGGAAAGCAAGAGGCAGATGGGGCTCGTCACCCTGGGAAGGTAACCCATGTAGGAGAAGGAAAACTAATCCAGGCATAGGCAAACTCAGCCCTCCAGATGTTTCGCGACTACAACTCCGATCATCCCTAGGTAACAGGACCAGTGGTCAGGGATGATGGGAGTTGTAGTCCCAAAACATCTGGAGGGCCATGTTTGCCTATGCCTGCTCCAATCCCAAACCTCTGCTGCCTTGCAGCTATATTCATTCATGAGAAAGGCTTCGGGTGTAAAACTTGTGTAAAACCTGTGACTGCTGGCTTATGGGACATCCTTGGGAGAAGGAAAGGCTAAGGAGTAAACCCTACACAAATCCAGAGTGGAGTCCCTAAGATGGTTGGATTGCATCTTGTGCACCTCCTTTCAGCACCTCCAGCAGCCAAGCTGATGTCACATGTATTGCTCTGCTTTCCTTTGGTCCACATCTGCAAGGCCAAGGTGTCTTGCCCTCTGGGCAGGCCAGGGCCTCCATACACACTGCCCAGGCTTGCGCCCCAGGAAGGTCACTCTAATGCAGCAAAAGCAACGCAGGAGGCAACAGTTAAACATTACTCGTCTCTGCAGCCACAGCAGGCGCTGTGATTCTCCAGCAATTTAGCTTCATACCGAGAGGTGCACTCAGTTGTCTCCTGAGGCAGATGGATGCCAACAATGTTTGGGGGAGAAATAGATACTTGGATCCACACTGGGAGTGGTAGATCTGCATCGTGCCCATGCGTATTTTCCCTATGTGAGGAAAACACACTGGCAACTTTAATGGACAAAAAGAGCTGATGAAGAAATTTCATCTGCAAAAATGTTTAGTGCTAACATGAAGGCCCTAACGGCAACTTATTGGCAATGATCAAAAAGCCTGACCAAGTGCTACATACAGTACTAGTATACCTTTGACTGCTTGTGAAGACATTACTATTACAGCTTTGGCTATCCAGTTCTCTATCATTAACAGTTTCTTCACATGTTGGCTATTGAGAGCTCTACTTTTAATTACTTCAAATTTATAAACAAGTGGAAAGTTGTCTAAGAATATGAACACAGATAAAAATCCTGTTCCTTCTAACAACAGGACAGGGAATGCAGGATGTGAGAAGAACAGTGGATGATGAGGTAAATGTGTGTGTGTGTGTGTGTGTGTGTGTGTGTAATCTTACACACCTTATCTACCTTTTCTTAACATTTTAATATTTTAAATCACCCTTCAGAGTGTCAATATTATTTTCTATTAGAATAATTTGTATTCACATCATTTGATGGGGTTCGATATATAATTGCAATTAATGTCGGCTAGCTGATTCTTTATTATGATTTATATCTCAACCTATACCAAGATTGAGGGGAGGTACTAATTGCTAGTTAAAGTGAGATGAATCTCTGGCCCCAAAATGTACACCATCTAAATTAGATGGGTTATGTGGGGATTTATAAATTGTATATAAAATCCATATTATTTTCCCTTATTCACTGGCTTACAGTTGCCACATCTAGCTCACATCACTGTTTTGGGGATGGGGAGAAAAGGAAGTGTATACTTATTATTTATCTTAGACACACATATTTCCCTTTTTGGTATCCAAGGAACACATTAAGTGAAATTCTGATGCCCCCCGTTGGCAGGAAAGAAAATACTGGGGGGAAGATTGTAGCATCAACTTTCTATCCTAATTGCCGACAAGCTGTGGTACACTCCTGATAAATCTTGCAGTCAATAAACTACAGATAATTTGAAAAGCTACAAAAGAAGCAGCACCTCCTACAGCAGCACTATTATCCCAGCTTTTATTTAGACCTAAGAGCAGCAATTTTTGTGCTTGTGTCTGAAATTCGGCAGATATGAAACCAAACCCCAAAGACAACAAAGAAACCCCCCAAACAACAAAGAAACCCGAAACAAAACAGTGAAGCTAGTAGAGATAGTTATAGAATCATAGAATTGTAGAGCTGGAAGGGACTCTGAGGGCCATTTAGTCCAACCCCCTGCAATTGTATTCAACAAGATAACTGCAAGCTCATATTCTTGGCGAGGTTCTTATTGGACATACTTAGAAGTAGATGGAAATGGGCAATATGAGCCTGATTCACATGAACCTCCATGTACATAAAGGACCAGGATCATACCCATCTTGCCTCCAAGCCTACATCATGTCCATGTCTTGGACTGTGATCATCTCCCAACATTGGATGGATGGATGGAGAAATGATAGACTCATGGGTGGGTATAGGAATGTGGCACTCCTTGCATCTAACCTCCATCCAATATTAAATCCAATGCATGTACAATGAAGCCAGACTGGAGGAAATAAGTATATCCAGGGGTTGAGAAGGGGCACACAACTTCTGCATTACATACAGAACCTACAACATGGATGACAAATCTGCAGCACTCCAAATGTTCCTGAATTCCAACTCCTTTCATCCCTGATGCTGGCCATGCTGGCTGGAGCTGATGGGAGTGGGAATCCAACAATATCTGGAGGGTCAGATGTTTCCTATTCCCTACTCTATACACTTTGTTCTGCATAAATAAGGCAGTTAGTTTTAAAGTTACTGGATTAAATGGAACTCTGAATTTGACTCTCCACATGTACCGGTAAGTAATTTGCCTGTCTTTGGGCAAGAGACACTATTTACACTCACAAATTTGGATTCCTTAAGAAACAGCCAAATGAAACATAGACTTCAGATTTCATTACATATTTCTGTCCTATCTGATTTCATTACCACTCTCCACCCTGAGGTCAAAACTGGCTTACTATGACATCTACAGGAACCATACATCACCCTGTCAAAACTGATACAGCAAGTCCTTTCAAACATGGTGTTGTAGTTGAGCCAGACTCTCCCACACTTATAATGTCAAACAGGATTTGTGTTTCTTTGGGTGTTCACCTTAGGTTCAAAGGATTTCTTTGGCCATCCCATTGAATCACCAAGCTGAAGACCCAAACCAATCCTGCTACCTTCAGAGCCCATGCTACTAGTTTATTCTTTTAGTCAGCTGACTTAATCCTTGTTCTTGGGCTTGCATCTAGTGGACTGTAAAAAATTGTAAGAAACACCCTCGTCCAAAGACACAGACTAATGCAGATCCACCTAGGGACACTGCCAGATCCTAAAGGTCCATAATTTGCAGCAAATAGTAGAGCAGTCGTGATGGACCAAAATGAATTATGAGAATTTGAAGTCATTGTCATCTTTGCCTCCAAGGAAATAAATTCCTTAGTTGGGACACCACTACAGATAAGTCTCTACACAAACAGATACACACATTGGTGGGACCACATGTATGACCCTCTGCTGATCTTATGGCTGAGGTTGGCTGGCATGGAGAGAGGTTCTTCATCAAATACTTAGGCCCTAAATTGTTTCAGATTGCGAGCATCCTGGACAATATGCTCCAGGTGAGATCTAATCAAAGAGTAATACCATTACATCTCACAATCTGGACAACATATTCCTGTTATTGTAATTTAGAATTGCCTTAGCCTTTTTTTTGCTGCTGACTCATGCTTAGCTTGTGATTTACAAAGCCTCTTTTTACATGTACTGTGATTATGTCAAGGGTCATTTAACATTTATTTGTGCATCTGATTCTTCCTAGACGAATGCAGAATTTTACCATTATCTCTGTGGAAATTCAGGTTGTTAGTTTTGATCCAGTTCTTCACCCAGGCAAGACAACCTAGGATAATTTTTCTGTCTAATGTGTTAGCTACTCCACACACATTAGTGTCATTTGTAAATCTGTTGAGCATCCCTTCAAGCCCTTTGTCTAAGACATTTATAGAGATGTTAAAAATACAGGGCCCAGGATGTAATCCTATGACACTTCACTTGTCATATCTCTGCAATTTTCTGAAAAGCCTTGATTAGCACTGTTTGGGCACTGACCACCTACCAGATACAAATCCACCTAACAGTAGCATCATATTTTTTAACAACTTTTCACAAAGAGTATCACTGGGGACCTTGTTAAAAGCCATGCTAAAATCAAGATATACTATATCCAGAGCATTCCCCTGCTCTACTAGGCAATAAATCTATCAAAAAAGGAGTTAAAGTAATCTTGCATATGTGGTGGGGATGTAAGGTGATTAAACAATTTTGGACCAAGATACACAAAGAGCTGAAAAGAATATTTAAATGCACAATTCTCAAAAAGCCAGAAGCGTATCTGTTAGGCTTAATAACCAATGATATTCCCAAAGATAAAAAGAATATATTCCTCTATGCAACAGCAGTGGCCAGATTATTAGAGGCAAAAAATCGGAAAACAGGAAAAATACCAGAAATATCAGAATGGAGAATTAAGATTTGTGAATTTATGGAAATGGCAAAATTAACGGCATCAATTAGGGGCTTCCCCAAGCAAAAAGTTAAGAGAGAGTGGGAGTGTGTAGAGACATATATGGAAAAATATGGATATGGAAATCAATTTTAACATAATAAGTAAAAGGAAAAACTCACAAGGATGCAAGACAATATTATAAAGGATAGGATTATTAAGTATAAATAACTGCTAACACAACAAGAAACAACAACATAAATACCAATAAGGTCTCACATGGATGAGGGGAAGTCGGGTGTGGGGGGAGGGAAATAGAGGGTGGTATTTGGAAATTATTAAGAATATATAATATAATGATATAAAAGTACAATTCTAAAAAAGAAAAAAAGAAAAAAAACTAATATTGCGTGACTTACTGTAAAAAAGCATTCTTTTTCATATATGTGCACAAACTGCTTAATGATCTTTTCTATAAACTTTCCAAGTATCACTGTCAAACTGAACAGTTGGGGGTTGCCTGGATTTTGTTTCCTCCTTTTTGGAAATCAGGAACATTTGCTTCCCTCCAGCTGCATGGCACTTCACTGTCCTTCAATAATTTTCAAGAATTATAGACAAAGGCTCTGAGATTACACCTGCAAATTCCTTTACATCCTAGAATGCAATTTTTCAGGCCCTGAACAATTAGGATTCATTTTGAGAGGACATGTACTCTTCTACCGACTCTATCTGTCATGGCTACAACTCCTTCCCTTCACCATCTGATTTATTTATTTTTGCCAGATTAAGTACAGTTTCCCTCTTGAGAGAAGACTGGGACAAAGTAGCAGCTCAATAGGTCTATCTTGTCATCACCCTGTAACATTTCTCCATCATCTCCTCTCCTGACCAGACTGTCACCTGTCCTGTCCATCTGGGACACTCCCAATGTGCTCAGATTCCTTTAGATAAACTCACTTAAACCAGATTTACATTATCCCACATAGAACAGACAGACATTGCATTAACATATTCTATTATTCCACCACTGATTTGATATTCAAACAATATTATTTTAATCTACAACAGTAGGAGATGCCACAAAACACTCAGGATTTTTGAGCTTCATTTGAATTAAATCAAAACGAGGGGGAAATTGTCTTCCTGATGACACTGATTAAGTCTCCGTTCCTACTGAAATCCACCCACTCACAGCAGAGATTGCTAACGCCGGTTTAAAGGTGAGTGTGTAGAAAGTGGGGAGGGAGAGGAACTAGAATAGGACTGTTGCCTTTACTTCTCCTTCCCTCTCCCTTCTGCCATCTTGACAGATTTTGCTTCCCACAAACCTATCATCACAGATGGTAGGATGGCCCAGGAAACCTGCCACAAGTTTTTGAATAGTAGGAGAAAAGAAGGAATTCATGGCATATTTTTGGCTCCTTGAAATGGCAGGTTGGTTTGTTCAACTCTGAATTTCGTGGTCTTTTGTGGCATCCCTGCAAAGAATGTATCTGATCTCATACAGTTACCTGCTCAGTAGCATCCACTAAGGGCGGAAAAACAGAATCAAAAACAACAAAAGATTTTCCTGCCATCTTGCTGTCCCCCATAGTAAATCAGTATGAAATGCCCTTCGATATAACATCCTTCTACTAGTTTTGTTGGAGGTGGGGGTGCGGAGGGCTCCAGCAGGGTTTATGGTACATGGAAATCTTCTTGAACTAGCCTAGTCTAGGAGTTGAAGTGTGTGTGTGTGTGTGTGTGTGTGTGTGTGTGTGTGTGTGTGTCCTTCAAGTTAATAGGATATTTCAGTGCCCTCTGCTGTTACCAGTCACTCAGCTTCCAATTTACTCTATAATAATGTCAGGTTGGGGCTTCAGGCTGGCTGGCAGCTTCCCAGCCCCCTTTCTCAAATGGGTTGGAGCGGCAGCCTGCAAATATGCAGAAGTTTAATGCAATCTGTCTTCTTTGGTAATCACATTCCTCCTGTACTGTGTGCTATAAAGATGTATTGGTAAATGCATTTGCTAAAGATATACTTCCAAAAAAGAAAGTGGGGGGAGGCTACAAGCCTGATTTACAGGAGGGAAGGCTTGCATATCGGAGGTTTGGCAAGGGATGAGGCGAGTTCTGAAGAGAGCTGCTTGGGGGAAAGGATTGTTCCACAGCAATGCAGAGCCTGCTTTACTTTAAAGTCATGGAAGAAAAAGAAAAGCACACGTTTGGGGAGCTGGGGACTTCAGAAGATACCAGAGAAAAGCCCTTTCCCTGGCAGCCTTAACCTTGCTGATTTGCAGACATACAAAGACCTTCTTTGTAAACAGGAAGGGGGGAAATCCACCAGGACTTGCAACAGCATTTGAGCTAATATATCCTGACAATTTCCCCATCTCCTTCTGTCGGGGCTTCTTCTGGGAGCTGGTTGGCAGTTTCCTTCATGTTATACTTAAATCAGGCATACACCTCCCCCCCCCCTCACAGTTTTAATGGAAAGGAAAAAGGCTCTCTTCAGACACCCTGAGCTTCTCTCCCTGTCACGTGACTGCCCCCACCCCAACGAAATCACCTGAACCTGCCTGCAAGCACATGTCTCTCTTTGTAAATCTGAAGTCCCATGATCCATGACAGGCTCCAAGGAAATGCTTGGTCAGCCTGGCATCATACACCGAATCAGATTATGCTATAAACCTTTCTTCTCCTGCACACTGGAAACTTCACAGAATATTTTAAATCCTTCACCAGTCTGAGATTATTGTAATGCTTATGGGAGATACATTCTGTGCTCCTGTTCTATGCATTCCAAAGTGCCCCAAATAAGGTCGATTTCAGGCTAATCCATCCCAGGCTTTTACTATGACTATTTGATATGGGAATATGAATTAAGATTGCTTTGGCTGTATCTCTGCACTGGAACTGAGACACTGAATCCTCCAGTCTAATTTTGAAACATCTACAGTACTCTTAGGTTCACATCACATGCATTTTTTTCTGACCAAGAAATTAATCTTTGCATTGGGAAAACACATGCACCTTTCAGTATGTGCATAGCACTGCAAGCATCTTTCAGCTGTGCTGGAGTGCAGGATATGAGATCAGGACACCTACTTTGGTGTTTGTGGATGCAGAACCAAAATACACTTATACCACCATGCATAGGAGACAAAGTTCATGTACCACGAGAATGCTAGCAAAGGCAACCAATTTCCCAAAAGTTAAGGAGTCCTGTGGCATCTGAAAATAACTAAACTTATTACCAAGGCTCCCAGAATTCTGGGACCCAATGCCCATCTTTGCATGTCATGTTAGTAACTGGGCCTCAATGAACTGAAGCACAAATTGGACTAGAGTTCTCTTGCCTCCCCTCTTCTCTTCCTGTGCAGCTGGGAGGACTTCTGCCAAGTTTAGTTTTCACTTTTAAAGAATTTTTGCTTGGTGTTACATGTGAACCATGAACCTTAGTTCAAAACAAACTCTGGCTAGCTTAACAAACCAGCTCTTTATAACAATGGTTTAAGCACACCTTATATGATAAACAGTCCTCCTGTTCACAAGTGTAATATCAATTACCCACATCATAACATAATTGCTATGTTTCTCCACCCCGCTCCTCATCATTTGATTGTGGGAGCAGTGAAGCACACATCATCAGGGCAAACACGGGGTGATATTGTGTATGTGGGGAGCTAGGGAAGAGCGTGACATGGGACATGGTGGTCAAAAATCAATAACTTAACAAAATTCAAACTTAAGGCCAACATAGAAGTCCCAGTTTTGTGTTGTTTAAACTGTGGCTAATAAAAACCAGAAGCAAACTGTGATATGATATCCTGATTATTTAATTAATGATTTATATTATAGCTTGATACTGCAGGTCAGAAGCTGGAAAGCCATAGCAGGTACTAGAATTGGTGTGATTCCTCCTTGTACCCATTGCATTCCAATTTTATATCCAAATACCAGAGATTCAGAATGTGTTGAGTTCTGAAATATTTATACTCGTGACTTACCAAACAGCATAGACATTCCACCTCATGGAAAAACACTATTTTGCTCAATAGCCTTGCTTCTAGATCCCAGGTAGATCTCAGTGTTGTGCATGTTTACTTGAAAGCAAGTTTCATTTTATTCTGCGAGATGTATTTTCAATAAGGGTGCATAGGATTGAAAGTTTTGTCTTCAAGTATGTGATCTCCTTGGAAGCGTACAATGCCTCATCTACAAACAGATATAATTTAGGCATGTGGCTTCATGGCTTTATGTTACTAGTTCCATTTGGTTGCAGTGTGTATTAATTGTTAAAAACCCCAGTTAAAAATGCATGAGTTTCAAAATGGGAAATTTGATTTAAACTGATAATTTAAATTGGTCTTTTTTCTTGGTAGTTTAAGCCATGATTTAAAGCTTGATTTAAAATCAATCCCCCATGACAATGGGTTGTTGTTTTCAGCATAAGTCCATGCCGAATATAATGTCTAGTTCCCTCATAAAACCAAAAGGTTGTTGGCTCTGTGGGTAAAGTTGCATAATTGGAAACTCATATCATCCTAAGAAGCAAACCATTTGGTCTTTATTAAAGGATATCCTATTATCTCAGCAACAGCAAAAAGACCCGTTCCCTTTGGAGACATAGAGACAATTATGGAGTACCAAAGCTGATGCAGAAAACAATGTTGTGTTCTAATCATTTTTTTTAAAGTAAACTGTGTGTTTGGAAGATAAAGGGCATGTTGAAGAATGCACAAGTCCAAGCAAAACCCAATAGCAGCTGGTTTAATAATATCAAATGTTGGCCAATTTGCCAAAACCATTCAAATTAGAAATTATCAAATGAACAGGTCATAACTTTAAGCAGTAAATGAAGTACTGATTTTGGTTCCAGGCCAAAATTAAAGACCAAATGTGAAGCTCACTGAGTAGCCTTGAGTAAGACTGTACCTTCTTGGCTTAATTTACTTCAAAGGGCTACTGTAAGGATGGACAGAACAAGACTAATAAAGTTTCAGAGTAGTATAGAAGCTATTAATAACATGAGCTTGCTATCAATAGGTTATTCCATGAATGAAAGCAGTTCTCTGTGACGGCCAATACATATCCTCAAGCTTTCATGTGATTGTCAAGACTACAGTGACCCAGTAGTCTGCATGAAACACTTAAACCAGTTTATTTAAAACCATGGTTTAATGTGCACAAGTGCTTCGCTCCTCTCCTACTTCTGATTGCTCCAAACAAGGGAGGAAACGAGAGCAAAACAAACCACATACTAACCCGGGCTTGTGGTTTACTTCGTCCAAACACACCAGAAGAAGTGACTCAGGGTTTACTCCCCCACCCCCACTGGGCAAAGGAAGGAATAGGGGGAAAGCAAAGCATACCTGTATATTAAACAATAATTTATTCTAAATTATGGTTTAATTTGTAAGCAACCATATCCGGTATGTAAAATCAACCCTCCAATTATCAGTGCTTGGAGCTGCAGGAAGATTTGGCTTGGGGAAAGGCCTTCTGATTGACCATGCCCACACCAGTAATGAGAAAAGAATATTCACCTGGAGTAAGAGTGAATATGGCAGGGAAAATGTAGTTACCTTTTGTGCTAGCCTAACACAACGCTGATACTCCTTGACCAACTCTGAACAGTTGAGGACTTGGTGTTTGTTTTCACCGTAGCATGTCAGGATTGCTGCCTGAAGGTTTGCACATATAGGTTGTGTGTTTCTCCGCCTGTAGGGACAAAGAAAGAAAGAGAGCCTTGTGACTGTCCCAGCTCATCAGTGCAACCCAAAAAAACGGTGCTGGTGATGTGAGTGCCATTGGTTCAGCCTCACTCTGGACAATCCAGAGTTCCCTCTTTTTAACCTGCAGCTGGCTCACTGGCTAGGCCCTAGCTTCAGACCTGGAAATCTCTGGTTCAAACTCTGGAGTTCCTATGTTCATAGCAGTGATGAGCAACATGTCCCCTCCTCCTCCTCCATATGCATACCATGTTACGGAAGGGCCATAGCTCAGTGGCAGAGCACATACTTTGCAACAGAGAAGGAGCCAGGTTCAGTCCCTGACATCTCCAGTTAAAAAGAAATTCCTGGAACTGGGAAGGCTCCTGCCAAAGACCTTAGGCTAGAGAGAAGCAGCAGACAGAACAGACCTGCCACCAAGTTAGAAAGGACCAGTAGTCCAACTCAGTAAAGTGGTACCTCGGGTTACAGATGCTTCAGGTTACAGACACTTCAGGTTACAGACTCCGCTAACCCAGAAATAGTATCTCGGGTTAAGAACTTTGCTTCAGGATGAGAACAGAAATCGCGCCGCCACGGCACAGATGCTGCGGGAGGCCCCATTAGCTAAAGTGGTACCTCAGGTTAAGAACAGTTTCAGGTTAAGAACGGACCTCCAGAACGAATTAAGTTCTTAACCCGAGGTACCACTGTATAAGGCAGCTTCATATGTTCACATATACTTACATTGCTAATCCCTTCCCCTTGATAAATAAGAACCCCCCCCCCAAGTTTCTATCATACAAAAGGGTGTCAGATTCCTGAGTGGACATGCTACTGTTCCAATGTGACATCCTAAGCAGCAGAGAGAACTCAAAAGCTGAAACTGTTTATCTAACAAAAAACAGGTAACTTGTCCCTCAGGTAACCCTCCATACCTGAGGCCTAGATAGTAGCCAATGTTTTTTTCAAAAGGGATCTGGGGTGGGGGAAATCTGGAAATTGCAGGTCAGTTGGTTTAATGCCTGTCCCAGGAAAACTAGTGGGAAGATTGGTCAAATATAAAACAACCACACATATAGAAGAACAAGCCTTCCTGTTCCTATTTTATCTGTAAACTGACTTGAGTCCCTGTCAGGGAAAAGGGTGGGGTATAAATAACTATATAATTATATATATTTTTTAAAAAACAATACAAAACCCTGAAGCAGATCCAGAAAGGCTTCTGCAATGGCAAGTCCTGTCTCGTTGACATATTACAGCTATTTTGAAACCGTAAACAAGCATATAGATGGAGGTGATCCAGTTGATATTAGTGTATTTCAAATGGAGGGATGCAGAAGGTGGATCCACCCAACCATCAATATTAGGACATGTGCTTTTAAACTTATTCACAAACTATCTAGAGTTAAGAGTTAGGAGTGAGCAGTGAAGTGGCCAAGATTGCAGTAGATAACAGATTATTCAGGGTTCTTAAAGCAGAAAGAGATTGCAAAGAGCTCCAAAGGACCTTTCCAAACTGGCGGCTCATCCACACTTCACTTGTCCCGCACCTAGAAAGCACGGATCCTGCCACTTTCCCTGGGAAAACCCACTCTTTAATGCTGAATGTTTGCTCTGATTCAGTGGTAAAAAGCAGGTTTTCCTGGGGGGAAGCAGCAGGACAAGCTGAGGTGTAGACGTACCCAGAGTGAATGGGCAGCACAATGGTAAATGTAATTCAGTGGAAGCAAGTGTTAAGCGACACATGGTGGGCAAAACAAATCTTAATTTTACATATACGCTCATGGGGTCTGAACTGGTGGTGGCTGACCAGGAATGAAACCTTGGGGTTATAGTAGCTATCTTGATGAATACATCAATCCAGAGTGTGGCAGCTGCGAAAAATGTGAATTCCATTGTAGGGATCATTAGGAAAGGAAGAGTAACAAATTTATAACTGTAAGGTGGGTGGGAGGTCACCCCTAAGCAGCAGCCCCCCAAAACTGGAAGGAGCTCATCTTTTCCACAGGGATAAAATACTATGAAATACCTTCCAGAACCTTGGAACAGGAAAGAACTTAACAAGGAGCTTCAGAAACTCATAAGGTTGGCATTTTGTTCTGTCGCTGAAATTTTAATATCGTTCTAATCATCCGAATGAGCCCCTTGGAAACAATACCAAACAGAACTAGGTCAGGAAATACCACAAAATCCCTCAATTCATTGGGAAAGTTAAGACTCTTAAAATTAGGTTTTTAACTCAGAAAGTTTGTTTTAAAAATCTAGCAGAACATTTTATAACTTCAAGAGAAGCTGGGAATGTGATGTTTAATGTCAAGGTCAACAATACTGCCCCTATTCTATAACCATCTGATTTGTGATCTAGCCTGATGATCTCTAAGATACAAATGGTTCTGTTTTTGCTCTTAGCCTGGGCTTCACCCGCCTGTTATCCAACTGAGATAAGCTTCAACTAGAAGTAAATCTCTCTCTCCTACCCTCCCTCTTTCCTTCTGAGAGCTCTTTCACCCAAAGTATTCAGTCCTTAAGACATTTTGTGCTTGGAAAATTAAGATCAGGGGTCAGCAAACTTTTTCAGCAGGGGGCTGGTCCACTGTCTCTCAGACCTTGTGGGGGGGGGCAGAGTATATATATATTTTTGGGGGGGTGAACAAATTCCTATGCCCCACAAATAACCCAGAGATGCATTTTAAATAAAAGGACACATTCTACTAGTGTAAAAACACGCTGATTCCCGGACCGTCCACAGGCTGGATTTAGAAGGCAATTGGGCCATATCTGGCCCCCGGGCCTTAGTTTGCCTACCCATGCTTAAGACAGTAGTTAAAAACTGGAATGTCTTTTTTTAAAGCTTACCTAGCTTACTATGACTTTTGTGTGGCAGGGACTTTGGATTGTATCCAACACTACATGCGCTCAGTTCCATTTGTACAACAGGATTTCTCCCTTCTCTTCCAAAGCACCCTCAACAACAAAATAATAATAATAATAATAATAATAATAATAATAATAATAATAATAATAATATTGTACCCCGCCCATTGGCTGGCTCTCCCCAGCCACTCTGGGTGGCTTCCAACAAATTTTAACAAATTACGGTATGATTATGTGCTTCTGCAGCCTTAAGGTCTTACTACTGCAACATGCAGCAGGGGGACCTCTATGGGGAAGTTATATTTGATCTGCAATGCTGATAACTTTACTTTTTTTTTTTAAACAGAGTTTATTAGCGTTTTCATAATATAACACAAACCCAAACCCACACCTACAAATACAAAAACAAATACAAATACACATAATGCCAGGATTCTTCTTCTTGTTTGTATACCTTACATTAAAAAAAAAAATTCTAGTTCTGAATCTTGACTTTTGACTTCCCCCGCCTTTTCACCTTCGGTTTTAAATCGATATACTACTTTCTTAACATCTTTTCTCTATAAAAAAAACTTTAACTTTAATTAAAGATAACACAATTATCTTGATCTTTCTATTATAACAAAAATCTTAACCAAATATTCTTATAAAGACTAAACTTATTTCTTCTATCCTTTATCATGCTGCTTTTAACTTAAAATTCAATATCTCCCTACTTGTTTAAAATAAACTTATAATTAACAGACTTCACTCTCCGATTTCAGATACCATGACAGACCATTTGGAATATACATTTAATACTTCAACCCACTCCCCCTCTGTCCATTGTCTTTCTCTGTCTTTCACCAGAACCGGATCTCCAATTCTCTTCTTCTAAATGTCCACAGATCCAGGCAGCATTCACAACAGACCTTGCATCAGGCTTCAGGGTGTCCATCACTTCTTTTTTGGGCTCCTCCGTTTCTTTGTACCATACTTCTTCTTCTTGTAGAAATCTTAATTCCATGTCCCTTGCCCCCGAGCTCCCACCTCGGGGTCTGGATATTATAAATTTTCCCGTTCCGGGGCTGCCACCCCCAGAAATCGGTTCCTTTTCCCGAAGTTGCCCAGCCATTTCAAACCATCCTTCAAGCACCCCTCCCAGCTCTTTGCCAAGGTTCGATTCCATTGTATAAAACTTTTGAAAAGCCTCCTCTGTGGAAGTTAAGTCCATTTTCTTTAAAATCCCACACAAGACTTGTAATTTCCGATCAAGCAGTTCCAGCTTCAAGACAGTGAGCATTTCCTCATCTTTTAAACCAGAGTTCACAACAAGTGCGAGCACAAAGTCCAGCATTTTGAAAGGGAGGGTGGGTATCAAATTTCAGCTCCTGTCTCTTCCTTCCTTTGTTTCAATTTTTTCCCACGACAGTCCAAATCGTCGCCATTTTTCCGAAGCCGGAGTGTAAAGACCAAAACTTCAAATGGAGATATTTTTCCCCAATTAATCCCCAAAGGGAAATCTCAGCAGTCTCAGTTTTCAAATTCCAGATACTTTCTATCGATTATTGTAGCAGCAGTCACTTAAACTGGTTAGTTTCTTTCATCTCCCGAAGGGAAGGGAGGCGGGCTGCCTTTCCTCTTTCCCCCAGATCGTTCCAAGATTAAAAAAAAAAAGTCAGTCAAGTACTCACAACCACTGGGTTCTTATCAGCTCGTTAAAGACAGGTAGAACTTAGACGCTCATCACAGGCTTTGTCGCCGCATTTACATCCCGGTTGGGGCATGTCCCCTATAGCCCGGCTCCGTCGTCCCTTCACCCCCACTCCCCCTTTACAGGGGGAGCGGGGGAAGGGTTCGGAGCCACAACGGGCACAGCCGGGGAGCCCAGGGTGCGGGACGCTCTTCCCGCACCCCAACCGGAGCCCCGCTTTGCGGTGGCGGGGCTCCTAACCCCCGGGATGGACTGGGCGCTTCGCAGCCGAAGCAGCCCACGACCACCCGCAATGGCGTCGCCGCCGGAAGTCGCTGATAACTTTACATCTGTTGCAGTCACAAAGGGAGTTTCTGCTTTGCATGTTTCTAGTTTGTCCTTTCTGGTCTCCTGTAGAGTCTTGCAGACTCTGTATAGAACATGGCAGTTAAGGTTGTTGAGAGAGACTCACAGTCTTCCAACATTCAATGTATTACAACATCTGAGCCACTTGAATCAGAAGTGCAGGTCACCTGCGTTTCTGCTGGTGCTGCTTTTGTTTCTTCTCTGCTATCAATCAGAAAGGAAGATTGAGATCCTAAATGGTAAAATCTTCCCTTCCTCCTGTTACCAAGTCAGGTAAATCAGGATTTTGCTTTTATTTTATTCATCAGAGCAATGCTGTTCTGTAAACAGATATTAAGTCTTCGTTTAGTAATTGCTTTATATTGCGCTTAAGAAATATAGGATCATGAGCCACTGTGGCCAGTGCCACTCAGAATGGCTTGGGCAACCCAGTCAAATGGATGGGGTATAACTAAAAAACAACAACAATGTAGATTTAGACCCGAGTTCAAATCCCTATTTAGCAATGAAGTTCACTGAGGGACCTGAGGTAAGTCACTTTTTCTCTGCTTAATCTGTCTCTTTCAGCTGTTGCAGGAATAAAAAAGTGGCAACCACATGCATGCTACATTGATATCCTTGGCAGAAGAGCAGGATGCAAAGGTGACAAATCCTTTTCCGACCCTTTAGGAAGGAGGGGGAGTTGCATTCATCACGAGCCCAGCACGTGCGCAGGGGATGGTGGCATCCCCTGCGCCCACTGGCTGAGCCCTGGGCGCGGTTCCCAGCCGGCTGACCAACCGGCTCAGCTGATGGGAGTGGCCGGCCGCATTTAAGCCGGAGCGCGGCCAGGGCTCAGCCTACTCCTTCCTGCTCCCCTCAGCGCGAATGAAACAGGTAGCTCCTCTGATTCAGACAGTGACGTGCCCTTGGATAGTTACTGGGGTGAAGGGGAAGAGCTGGTAGGCCTTCCACTGTGGGCACATGAGAGGAGGGCTAATTCACACCGAAAGTCTTTCGGTGGCACTCTAGAATGGAGGAATGGGGCATTGGTACCGGACGTTAAGACGTCCACATACGTCTCTACGGATGTGATTTTAGGAAATCATTTATCAAAAAAGAAAAGAGCCAAGATTTTGAATGGTGATTATGTAGATATATTTACTCTACTCCCTCCATCCAAAATTACCGGCAAAGGGGAGAAAAGAAAATCCTATGGAAGGCGCAGATACAGGGAGCCCAGGGCTGAGCGTAATTTTGAAAACTGGTTAGATGGGTTCCAGATCTTTATGGGGGTAGTAGTTGCTGCTTATCCAAAAAGGGCTATGCATTTACTGGCCTACATGGCACAAGTAAGAACGGCGCACGCTCTAGCAGGGGAATCTGCAGCGCTAACCTATGACGAGGAGTTCCGCAGAAACGCCTCTTTATTGTCCACCACACGCTGGGATCTGACTGACCAGCGGTTCTGGACCGAGCACGTCGGCCCATACATTAAGAAAAAGCACCCCGATGCCTCCAGGTCAGAAAGGAATGAACACAAGAAAGAGGCCCGACGCCAGGTATGCTGGGAATATAACCGTGGGCTTTGCAAAAGACCATACTGTAAGTTCGCGCATGAGTGTGATAGGTGTTGGGGTGCCCATCCCTCCTCCTCCTGCTTTAAGGGCACACAGTCCTTTCGGGGGGGACGGGGGGGTGCTCAAGGTGGACCAAGGAATGCACAGGGCCCCTCCCATGGATCAGGTCCAAATCGACACTAACAAATCCCTGGGGCTGGCCTATTCTCCAATCAAGTTAGAACCGTTAAGAGCCTTCCTCAAGGAATATCATGATAAGAACGCAGCCTCTTACCTGTGGGAGGGATTCTCCCGGGGTTTCAGAATCCCAGTTTCGCAACCTCCCTCTTCACATGACCCACCCAATCAAAAATCTGTTCGAGATATGCCAGAAATTGCGCGTAAGAAAATTAACAAAGAAATTTTAGCCCAAAGGGTTGCGGGCCCATTCTCGGTACCTCCCATCCCAGACTTGCACATTTCACCACTGGGCATCGTTCCTAAGAAGGCGCCAGGGGAGTTTCGACTAATTCACAACCTTTCACACCCTAAGGGGGCTTCGGTAAATGACGGCATTCCCCAGGAACTTTGCTCGGTGAAGTATGCCTCCTTTGACCACGCTATTCAGTTAATACGTAAATTTGGCAGGGGGGCCCTGATGGCTAAATGCGATATTGAATCAGCCTTCCGGCTGCTCCCAGTTCATCCTCAGGATTTTAAATGGCTGGGCTTTCGGTTTAATGGGGCATACTTCATAGACAAAGCCATGCCAATGGGTTGTTCGGTGGCATGTTCAGCCTTCGAGACATTTAGTACGTTTTTGGATTGGGCCCTTCGTTTTAAAACAGGCCTGGAGGGAGTGACTCATTACCTCGATGACTTTCTTTTCGTGGGTAGTTCCAACAGCTCCGACTGCATTCTCCTCTTAAGAGCTTTTGCAACCCTGGCAGAGGAACTCGGCGTTCCTTTGGCCAAAGAAAAAACAGAAGGGCCAGTCTCTACCATCACTTACCTAGGCATTGAGCTCGACACAATCTCTCAGACATCACGCCTGCCTGAAGAAAAACTAACAGCCCTTAGAGAGCTAATTTTGGAACTTCTTCCCCTGAGGAAGGTCACACTTAGGCAGATTCAGTCCCTCCTAGGTCACCTAAATTTTGCTTGCCGCGTCGTTGCCCCAGGTCGCCCCTTTTGCGCCAGGCTGGCTAGGCTCTCTGCAGGCCTTAGGAAGCCTCACCACAGGGTTAGGCTTAGTAAAGGGGTCAAGGCGGACCTCGAGGTTTGGGTTAGGTTTCTAGATAATTTTAACGGAGTTTCCCTGTGGCAGGATACCCTAAGATTGCAAACAGATCTCCAAGTTCAATCTGATGCGGCTGGCTCCCTGGGTTTCGGTGTTTACTTCAAGGGGAGGTGGTGTGCCCAGCGGTGGCCACCGCATTGGCAGGGGAAACCCATACTGCGCGATTTGACCTTCCTTGAGTTTTTTCCGATCGTTGTTGCAGTACACCTTTGGGCCGAGGAATTCAAAAACCATCGTGTTTGCTTCTGGACAGATAATCAGGCGGTAGTAGGGGTGCTCTCCAGGCGATCTTCGCGGTCACCCAGGGTTTCCTCTCTATTACGTGCTTTTGTCCTCTTATGCTTGCAGTTAAACATTCATTTCACGGCCAGATTTATTCCTGGGCTTAATAACGACATCGCGGATGCCTTATCTCGTTTTCAGACACACCGCTTCCGCTCTCTGGCACCAGAGGCGCGTCAGTTACCGGAGCCTTTCCCGGAGTCCCTTTGGAGCCTTGGGAGCGAGATGTCTTGACGGGAGTATCAGCGTCTGTCGCCCCTTCCACGTTGAGATCATACAAAAAAGCTTGGACTGATTTCTTGGGTTTTCGCGCAGGGGTGTCAGGGGTGGGGCTAGAGTCCCCTCCTAACAAAAAGGAGGTGCTGCAGTACCTATCTCACCTGTGGCGTAAAGGCAGGGCACCTAGGACCCTCAACATCCACTCGGCAGCCATCTCCTTTTTCAGTAAAACAATTCACTCATTCGACCCTTGCGAGGATTTTGTAGTGCGCAAAGCCTTGGAGGGCTGGCGCAGGTTGCAACCCCCGAGTAAGGATGTCAGAAGGCCTATCACCTTCGACATCCTGTCCCAAATTCACAAGCAACTGAGAAAATTATGCTGGTCTAAGTATGAAGCCAGGCTCTTCTCGGCTGCATACTCAATCGCCTTTTTCGGAGCCCTTAGGGTAGGGGAAGTGGTGCCAGAGGCCCAGGGTACTAGAGGCATTGCCCTCGATGACGTAAGGCTGTCAGCATCAGAGGTGCTGCTCTTCATCCGGCAGTCAAAAACTGACCAGCTTGGGAAGGGTGCCTGGATGCGCCTTCCAGCAACAGGACATGCTGGTCCCTGTCCGGTAAAAGATGCTAGGCGATTCCTGCGTATGAGGCCAGCAGCTCCTGGCCCCCTTTTCATACATCAGGATGGCTCCCTCCTTACACGTGATCAGTTTACACGGGTAATGAGAAAAGCGGTCACTGCCTGTGGCCTCCCCCCTGACAAATTTGCAGCGCATTCCTTTAGAATCGGAGCAGCAACAACAGCCATGCATTGGGGTCTGTCTGTGAAAAAAATTAAAGACCTAGGCCGGTGGAAGTCCAAAGCTTACAAGGGGTATTTGCGCAACTCTTGGTAATGCGAGGCCAGATTCCTTACCACCCTCTCTCTTACTCCTTTTCAGGCACCAGAACAGTTCATGTATGGATGGTGGGCCATAGTATCGTTCACTGGGCCCGGGAGCGTGCGTCCCAGCGCGGATGGGGTCGTAACTTGGGCTTGCCGCCAGGTGTCAAAATTTCTTGGATCACAAGAAGAGGGATGCGCTGGGATGAGTTTCTCCCGGCAGTAAAATCCAGAGCCGCCTCGCAAGGTCCTCCTGATGCCATGGTGATACAGCTCGGCGAAAATGACCTCGCCTATCGAAAGGGCGTCGACTTGCAATGGAAAATATTTGAGGACTTTAACGAACTTGCAACTTCTTTTCCAACTATGACATTGCTTTGGTCTACGCTATTGGAAAGGCGCACGTGGCGCGATTGTGTTTGCCCCATTGCAGTCAACAGAGCCAGGAAGTTGTTGGATAAGGCGGTGGCACGCCGGGTGGTGGCCCTTGGGGGTCTGGTCATCCCCCACCCGGCAATAAAATTCAGCGAGGCGGCTCTCTATCGGAACGATGGCGTTCATCTTTCGGATGAAGGAAATGATGCTTGGCTGGCGGATATCGTGTTAGCTATCAGGTATTGGTTGCGGATCTGAGGGTATTGGCGGCGAGCCCCTTCGTGGCTCGATTGGCGGTTAGGCATTGGATTATCCCAGTTAGGATCTCGGTGGGGGGGGGAGGTTCGGCCATCACCTCCCCCCAAGGCTCTGAAGGGTACGTCAGAAAATGAGTCCGGGGGGCGTGTCCCTGTCCGAAGCCGCGGTGGGTGAGGGCCAAAGGCACGCCCCAATCCGGTGATCACTGGGTGAGGCCCCTAGCTGATGTGCAGCAGCAGGGTCCCTCACCTATCGGTGGTTAACCCTTCCAGGACTGCCAGCACAACGTGCTGGAGTCGGATATTTGTTAGTTAGTTCCAATGCCTAAAGCCAATACCGCTCAAATTCGTAACCAATAAAGTTGTGGCCTTTTATGCCCATTAACCTTATTTCTGGTGTCCTGTGTCGTCATTTCACCACGGGAGGGATCGGGTATTGATATGCAAATCCTTTTCCGACCCTTTAGGAAGGAGGGGGAGTTGCATTCATCACGAGCCCAGCACGTGCGCAGGGGATGGTGGCATCCCCTGCGCCCACTGGCTGAGCCCTGGGCGCGGTTCCCAGCCGGCTGACCAACCGGCTCAGCTGATGGGAGTGGCCGGCCGCATTTAAGCCGGAGCGCGGCCAGGGCTCAGCCTACTCCTTCCTGCTCCCCTCAGCGCGATTTCCCACCCTCCCACCCTCTAGGCACTCTCTAGGCAGCGCCCCCTAGCGCCCCGTTAGGCAGGTTCGCTATGACCTTGCTATGGACCTCGGTTGGTCGCCGTCAAGGGGCCTGGTAGGAATTTTCCCACTTGGCAAATTGGCTTCCGCCTGGTGGTTTTTCGCCTACCTCGTAGCAACTCGTCACAACTTTGGTTTGGCGGTTAGGCATTGGATTATCCCAGTTAGGATCTCGGTGGGGGGGGGAGGTTCGGCCATCACCTCCCCCCAAGGCTCTGAAGGGTACGTCAGAAAATGAGTCCGGGGGGCGTGTCCCTGTCCGAAGCCGCGGTGGGTGAGGGCCAAAGGCACGCCCCAATCCGGTGATCACTGGGTGAGGCCCCTAGCTGATGTGCAGCAGCAGGGTCCCTCACCTATCGGTGGTTAACCCTTCCAGGACTGCCAGCACAACGTGCTGGAGTCGGATATTTGTTAGTTAGTTCCAATGCCTAAAGCCAATACCGCTCAAATTCGTAACCAATAAAGTTGTGGCCTTTTATGCCCATTAACCTTATTTCTGGTGTCCTGTGTCGTCATTTCACCACGGGAGGGATCGGGTATTGATATGCAATATATAAGGAAGAAGTTGTGCCTTCATGGATCTACAGGTTTCTTACTGTCAGCCACCCCTTGAGATAAGCACAGAGCAAAAAAGTGGTCTCACTGCATTTTGATACACCGAGTTACCAAATCCTGAAAATCTCTCCCTCCCTCCCTCCCTCCCTCCCTCCCTCTCTCCACGCATTCCCTTTATTTAATAAACGAAATCTCATCAACTTATCCTTCTTCTATTATCACTGCTGACATCAATCTGATAATATTGGCTTGGCGTGGAATCATGCTATTATATGTCCTCCTGATATTTAATTTAAGAGAAACGTCTGCAGTGGGGTGAATATGTGAAGCAAGCTTTTTATTACTGGCAGCAGTAAGGACGGTGGGAGTGAATTAGACATTCATCTTAGTCAGGGCCAATGTAGTTGCTCAGAAGAGGTTCTCTCTTTTTTTTTTAACCCTCTCCTGAATGCTTTGTGGGGACAGGTAACGGCAAGTCTAGCAAAGGACTGCAATCATTTTTCTCAGAAGATTCGTCTCGCTGCATAGATTTAAAATGCGGGGAGGTAGCACAAAGCACCTTGGAAGTTAAAGCAAGAATCTTCACAATCAATTCCCAACTACTGCATATTTGGAAGTGCTAGTCAGATGGTTCTATCAATCAAGAACATGTCACTTCATCCCAACATACACAGAGGCAGCCTGTATTTGCAATTTCTGGCTAAAACTAATTTGTGGCAACCACGTTTTACAAGAAGAGGAGCCAAGATGCAGCCACAAGACAGAGCAACAGTTGCTTGCCAGAAATTCTGCCAATTGTGCTTGGCAGGCTGCCTGCTATGGAAAAGAAATCTTGGATTTGGGCATAGGAGACAGGGTGGGGAGGGGGAAGAGAGAAGTGCCAGCTCCATCAGGGATAAAAGCCCAAGGGTGTACAGCACAAAGGAGGGCTACACTGAAAGAACACTTAGCAAGGTTGTTTTTGTTTTTTAGATGCGTAAAGGACAGCCTACAGAAGTGCTGTTAATTGTGGCTGAAGGATGCAGCGTTTTGGCACATCTCCAAGGAAAGGAACTCCTGTGATGAGCACAAGCCATGGGGTGGCAAACATTATGGGTGGGATTGCTCATCACTAGGAGGTTATGCTCTGTGGTAGCTCTGCGGTATGCAAAAGGGAGTCTTACACAGGCAGAGATTTAATAATGCCTTAGTGCATGCCCTTGTTGTACATACTCTTGCCACACAGTCAGAGCTCTCCCTTCTGCAGACTGCACTGACTGTATACCTGGTAAATGGAGCCCAATCTCCATTGACCTGAATACCATAACTTGCACTTGTAAGAAGAGAGGCTGGAAACTTGGTTTTCATATGTAGTGTCACATACTTTTTTCTACTTGCAGCATAACTAATCATAAACTAGAACTGCATTTGCTGCAGTTAAGCAGGGCTCTGAAAGGAAAACATTGTGCCCTAATACCTTATGGCATTAATGCGAGATGAGCACCGCAACCCCAGAGTCGGACACGACTGGAACTAATGGTCAGGGGTCCCTTTACCTTTAATACCTCATGGCAAAAGCACCCACGTCTCTCAGTCTTTCAGCACAGCAGGAAATACAGCAAGTGTTGTTCATACATACGGGTGAGGAGAGAAGTAAAAGGTAAAGGAAGGTACCCCTGACCGTTAGGTCCAGTTGAGGACAACTCTGGGGTTGTGTGCTCATCTCGCTCTAAAGGCCAAGGGAGCCGGTGTTTGTCTGCAGACAGCTTCCGGGTCACGTGGCCAGCATGACTTGCTGCTTCTGGCAAACCACAGCAGCGCACGGAAACGCCGTTTACCTTCCTGCCGGAGCGGTACCTATTTATCTACTTGAACTTGACGTGCTTTTGAACTGCTAGGTGGGCAGGAGCTGGGACTGAACAACATGAGCTCACCCCCATTGCGGGGATTTGAACTGCTGACCTTCCAATCGCCAAGCCCTAGGCTCTGTGCTTTAGACCACAGAGCCACCTGCGTCCCTTGAGGAGAGAAGTAGCCAGTTACAAATGATCAATAAATCAGTGACTGTTTTCTGAACTGTTTCCAAAGCCAATATTTTTCAAAGGCATTTTTGTTGTTCAGAAAAGATGTCAGAAGTTCTGTATGAATTTGGAAATATGTAGGTGCCAGCTCTAGAATGTAGGTCTAGATGTCCCTTGGGAGACACTGGACTTTGAAACTGGACAAGGGCTTCACAGTGTTCTTCAAGTAAAGCAAAATAATCAACTGAGGGACCTAAAAGTTAATGGATTTTCAGGGGCCCAGTCATTCAATTCCTTGATTCTGTACTAAGATATAAACACTCAGAGTGAAGGACAACTAAGGACATCATATGCAGAAACAAGGAAACCCCATGAACAAATTATGTATTGGTAAACAAATTATGTATTAAGTAATGAGATCGTGCACAAGATAGGGGTGATGCCTTTTGGAAGTTTGTGAGAACCATCAACTGATAAAAGTCTCCTTCACCATTTGAGTGCATTTAGATGGACGCTTTCTCGTATTTCCAACTAGGCAATGTTGGCAAAGGGGGCAGCCTTCTTTCTATCCCCATCCCTTTGTTCAATCACTGGTCTCCTGCCAGTCCATAATGTTTCTTACACAATACCTTTTTGAGGTAGGAAAAAAAAGTGTCAGCTGTCAATGCATGACAAATGCCTATGACTCTAGTTTGTCATTTGGTGAAACTAGTGTGATTATTGGTCAAATTCTGCCACACACACATGACAAAATAGACATATGCATTTGTTGTATACTATGAGTGAAGCTGGCAAACTGTTTCCCAGCACATGACAGAAGTGTTTTCAGTGTGATGTTGCCTTAAGTGGTAAAAAAAATGAGGGGGCTTTCTAGGGCTGAGTCTAATACTGAAATCAGGTTGCAGGTGAAGCCCTATAAACAAGGCTCATAAAACATTTAGCAGGATGCAAGACAAGATACAAGACAATCCAAACTGTTTCCATGAACTGCTAATCATTGGCAATTCTGACAGCAAAACATTGAATGCTCTATGCTAGTGTTTCTCAACTCAGGTCCCCACATGTTATTAAGCCACAACTCCCATCATTCCTGACCATTGGCTAAGCTAACTTACATGGTGGGCTTGTAGTCCAAAAACATCTGGGGACCCAAGGTTGAAGAACATTGCATAGTGTATAGCATCTCAGAGACATTTTGATGTTCCATGGTAGAGATAACTGTGCAGGTAAACTCTGTTTAGAAATGTGCTCTTTTCATATCTTCCCAAGAGACTGTATCACCTGGAAGCTAAGTGTAAATGGGGAAGTAAAAAATTCAGCAGCTGTTGCAAAAAGAAAGCCTCAAAGAGAAACTTGATTCACATCTCTTCTTGATTCAGCACTAATTTAATGTAGAGACTGCAATGGACCTTGTCATAATACTTGGCAAAGGCTATAGAGCAGCCAAACCTTTTGTTCCTCATTATGCAAAGTTAAAGATAGAAGTGTGTCAGCACCCTTCTTCCCGAGAGTCTCCCAACTGGGCAAAAAGAGTCCATTAGCAATCACTGTTGGTATAAAAGCAAAGCTGAATGCTACAAGGAAGTCTTTATTTTCATTTTTACACAGAATTAAAATTCCTATCTGTAGACATTCACGCAGCAGTTCAAAACTGGCAGGGTTCCTACATTCTTATATTCTTAAGAGGAAAAGAAAACTGAAGCTTATTTATTTCTATGCCACAAGAGCATTAACAGAATCTCTCTATAGGTCTACAAGCATCACATATTATTTAAGCCAAAAACACCAAGTTCCCAAGGTTGACTAGCAAAGATGAGAGACCTAAAGTTAGCAACAATATGGACTCAAACTACATTGGAAGTCAAATAGGAATGAGTCAGAAACTTGTTGTTTGAGAGAACAGTCTGAATCACAGAAGGAAGTTGGCTAAAATCCCACAAAGCAGAGAAGAAAAACAATATAGCAAGCAAGGAGACAAATGGCAGAGACATCCTGAAGACTAACTGTTTGGTTGAGGCTTAAGCTTTCATTGCCAATAGCCTACTTTGGCACTTGTGTCTGGGAAGGCACACATGACAGAGGCTGCGGTACACTGGATGATGCATCAAGTTAACAAGCCACAAACTAAAGGGAACACCACCACATCTTTTGGGCAGAGTACAAAATAGGAACATGATGCACATGTTTGTTAGAAGGAATGGAGTGAGCAGTCACATCAGTGCTATTTTTTTCTAGAAAAAGAGATGCTCACCATGTTCTCTTATAATGGCAATGGCGCCCACCTGAGAGGTGGCAGAACTGCGTTCCAGTGAGTTCCGGCTGAACAAAAAGAAGTGTGCATGCACACGAAAGCTCATACCAAGAACAAACTTAGTTGGTCTCTAAGGTGCTACTGGAAGGATTTTTTTATATATTTTATTTTGTTTTGAAAAAGCCCTGCAGTCACTGTGGATGAAACTGAACATTAGTCCTATAAATGCCATTGGCAAAGCATAGACCACCTCCTCACCTCAGAAAGATACATTAAACCATTCAAAATGCATACTTAAGGGTCGGTGCCCTCTTCACTGCATGGTTTTCGGGTGTATCTCCAGAAGAGGGATGGCCACTGGGATATACATGCAACACCATGTTAATGGTCTGCATCTGTAGGTGATGCACACTTCAATGTGGATCCTGTTTAAGCGGTGCTTCCTGATCTGGTAAATAAAAGTTATATAGAAGCTTGCTTCTGTTAAATGAACTAGCCCTTAGCTGAACTAGCATGCTTGTATTGTTGCACTGTGCTGGTAGTTTCATTTCCTACCAGCATAGCACGACAAAACAAGAGCATCTGCTGTGCTGCCTTAGAAGGGGACCTATGTATCTGTGGGCAACTTACACCCACCAGGAGGGATGCCTTCCACATGTGCTGCGTCAGGAAGATTTTGGGCATCACATGGCAGGACAGAGTCTTAAACAAAGATGTGCTCTCCCAAGCCCACTTTCCCAGCAAGTTCACACTTCTGTCTCAGCGACGTCTACTCTGGCTTGGTCATGTACACAGAATGGAAGATGGCAGGATCCCCAAGGGTGTGCTTTATGGGGAGCTCCAGGCACCGGGCCTGTTGGCGTACCAACTCTGTGTTACAAAGATGCCTGCAAACTTGACGTGAAGGCTGGCAACATTGATCCCTACTGCATGGGAATCCCTGGCAGATGACCGCGGCACCTGGAGACAGACAGACAAGTGATTCATACACAGCAGTGACCAGAGGAAGAATGACCATTGAAAGAAGAAACCTCATGGTGCATCTGTAGCAGCAAAGCTGGATGATTTCATCTGTCCCAGACGTAATGAAAACATGCCTCTTGCGTATTAGTTTTTACAGCTACACCAGGTGCTGTATTCCTCCAATGGTTGGACTTTACCCCCAAAGGCACACTCTTCCATTGTCTCTGGAGACAGACAGACGCCAGTTGGTAGTTTAACATTTTTAGCTTCTCCTCAGAAACCCCTTCCCCCAAAAAATCTTTACTCTTGACCATTCAGCAAAGTCCTAGGGAAGAGGTATCAGGCTGGCAAAACTGTATTTTGGGGTTGCAGGCTGCTAGTACTGCCTGCTGTGTACTTGTTTCTATTTAGCATCCTCCAACACTCTCCTCTCAAAAGGAAGCTGGCGTTGAAAAAGTGCCATCAGTCTGGGAAGGAGAGGAGTGAAAACATATTCAAAGAAAGAAAATACACATTTAAAATCAGACTTAGAATGTAACTGTTTAATTTAACAAACAGTACCTGCACCCAGGTAAGTCCAGGTTTTTTTCTCCTGTTGTCACTGACTTTGGCAACCAGACCCAGCACATACAGGAAGATAACTCTTTCAACAGGAAAACAAACTATGTACTATCACAGTGGATTACACTTCTGGACTTTTAGAAATGCCTCTCACATTTCAGTTTTGCCAGTCTAGACCAGGATCTAGAGCATGAGCATTTTCCACAAAATAAATAGCATTTTCACAAGTCAACACAGGGCTCAAGAGATGAACATAGAAGACTAATCCAAATGTACTACATCCAGCAAGTCTTGGCATGCTGAGATCAGACTGAAGATTACCATTTGGGGGTGGGGAATCAAGAGCTTTCAAAAACTATACATCACACATTATTTTACCTAGCAGCAGGCCACCAGAATCCCAGATCTTACTTGCCAACACTCCTAGAAGCTTACTAATGACATTTATATTTATTTTGTGGAGGGGGTTAGGGAGTGGCAAATAGCAGTGCTAAATCTGAGCTGGATCCCCCAAAATGAATAATTGGTACTTCTGATTATATACTTCTTGGCTAGCCTGAAAGGCTTTATTTGTTGACCGAAAGAAATAGTAGATCACAGAACCAAGATACTATTTTCTTCGAGAAGAAAAAATAGGTTCTAATTCAGCCAATTACACAGCACCTGCACAGTTCCATAGGGATAGCTATTCAAGAAAGCCATGTCATCTTGACAAGGAAATCTTCAGGGATACTGTACAGGAAGTCGTATTTTTTCTAGCAAAATTTATGCTAAAAGCCTCATGACTTACCCTTGATCTTCCATCCGCTTTAACCCTCTGCTTGTGTGTGGGGGGGATCACCCTCCATAATAGACCCATGCAACCCATGCAAACAGAGGGTATAATTGAAAAGCATAAATACCATTTCTGTTCAAAACAGCAAACAATGCCCTTGAAACCAGTTGTTGCTGAATTAATGACCAAATTGTTAAGAATGTTACCTCAGCTTTGCCTTGGGCTGCTAATTAACCAACAGTCCATTAATTCCCTGGTAACAAGAGGTTTCTCAGGCCTTATTGCTTTTGACATCTTTAATTTTGCCATTCTTTTTGGAAAGCATTCCCACGATGATTCCAGCTTCAACATCAACCTTCAGCACCACCACAACTGCACCCCATCTGTAAAATGCATCCACTGGGGGAAGAATGCTGTGCGGGAAAGCGAAGGGCTAGCATACAAGGGCGGTTTTAAAACACAGCTTACAAAACAGGCCTGAAAGGAAGAATTCCCAACATAAACTACTTTTCTGCTGCATAATTTCCAAACCTGTACATTCTACAGGGACCAGGGCAGGGTCTGATTTTTTAATTTTTTAATTTTAGTTTACATGAGCCACAGTAAACATCCACTTCTCCTTAGTGGTTTTCATAATTTTCGATGTCATTTTTCAGTGCAAAATATATTTACTTTACAGTGTCTAGCTCTAACCCAGAAGATCTACCAAGCCATGTTCACGGTGGCCTTCATCAGGTGCCGTAAGAGTGACCTGTTTGTAAAATGCACCCTCTTTGTTACTTGTAATCTACAGCTGCAACCTTCAACTCAAATCACATCAATTGTATAAACACAGGGTGCAGGCGTTATTTGACAAACTGGGACGTTAAATATTCAGAATAGTAGCAGGTGTTAGGGCATGCATCACAGGCAGAAATTACAGCAGTTTGGCAGGAGTATGCTTTCTAGAAATACTTCACTGGGGTAATGCCTGTGTATGGATGGAGACACATTTCCCAGAAGAGTGACTGGGTTATGTTTAGGCACTTGCACGCCTAAAAAGTGCAGATTCCAAAGTACTCACTCATGCATTTGTATCTGAACATGCAACGTTAGAGGAGAGACTTATTCCTATTGCGGCACGGGCTGGGTGTTTGAGAAGCACTTTAGTTCTGCAAGGCTTGAGGGATGTTGAAGCCAAATATAGAGATTGCAGTGCTTGAAGTGCCGCACAACTGCAAACTTGATTTTAATATGGCTTGCAGCAGTGCAACGTTTTGAGGACTGAGGCTGAAGTGTGAAAATAGGTAAGCAATAAAACATGTAAATCATCAAATTGCTTTGCTGCCTTGGAGACTGGTTCAAGGTACAGTAGTCCATCTGTGAGTGTAAAACACCATGCTAGTCCACCTCACTATCCCCAAAAATGTTATCTATCACATCTAAGGTGCAGAAAATACTCTTTGTTTTTGAGCATTTCAAACAGATATATGATCTTGGTGGTGCTATAGTAGACCCTTTTCAGTGTTTTGTTTCCTGTTGTGGCCTTCTATAATAACACTTGGTTGGGTTGGGGGCCAGGAAGATCTACTTCATTCCTAAATGGCCATTATTATGGAATTAAGTGTGTATCAAAGTTTGGTCACATATTGTGGCCAAAGTATGTATTTCCAAGGTATAAAATATCATTGGGGGAAAGCCTGATTTTCCTAAAGTATGCACAGGCACATATTTTTCTCTTTGTGAACTGAAGTCTTATTTCCCTATCAGACATTTCCCAAATATTTCACTCCCCTTACAGTCTTGTTGGATACATGATGTTCATCCAGCCTAGTATTTAAGAACTCACCTGGCAGTCACAGGCAACAAGGAACCGCCTGCAGGCAAGTAAGCAGGTTGGCAGAGGAGGGGCAGAATATTTGATCCCCCCCCCCCCACCCAGCACAGAGAGCAAGGAGGCTGGAAGAGGAGGGAGGAAGCCTCTTTGTCTGCACCCAACACAGAAATGCAGTAAGCTCCACTCCTCCCAGAAGACAAGGCTTTTGCCTTTTTGGCAGGGAGTAACTTATGTAGGCTTATTAACAAGACACTTTCCCAAGACACACTTTGGTTAATGCTACTGAGACATCTGAACTATCCTTAAATAGGGAGGTGTTTTTTTCTTCTTTTTCTTTTAAGACTCTTAGGCTTCTCTACTTCTTGAGGCTCCTTTCAGTTGTGACATTCCAGCTGTGGGATGGTGGCAGCCATCAAATGAATTTCTTTAGAACAATTGTTTGTTTGTTTGTTTAAGATCATTTATATATAGACCACTAATGCATAGTTTCAGAGTTGTAAACAACAAAATAGAAAAGGATATAAGGTAACAGATATAAAACCTACAAATGTCTCTATGAAATCAAATAAAAAGGCAGCATTGCTACTCCCAGGTTTGTCTGAATAAAAACATGCACTGGAAAAAGCCAATTGCTGGCACATGTCAAACATCCATGTCCAGTTCATGTAACTTAAAAAAATATCAATCCACTAGTTAGTCTAAAAATATGATTTCATCAACTACCTCCTCTACCTACTCCTGCCAGTGCCATGTATTGTGTATCAGAATACTGCTTGCCTCCTCAAAATACACTATGAGAAGAATCCATTCTACATTTCTTGTTAGTAACCTCCATTAGGAGCTGTTTTCCTAGAGCAATGAAGGCCATAATATTTGAGGCTTCATGAGACAGATGGAAAAGAAATCTCTTTTTACATACATCCAAGAAATTTTTTCATAAGTGACATTTTTGGATACTCTCAGATCCCAAAGAACAAAATTCTTCTTCTCTCTCTCTCTCTCTTTCACCCATCCACGGCAGGGTTAGTAGTACACAAGGGTACTTTTTTCAGTAGTAGAAATCAGCCATAATTCACTGTTTCAACTTCATAGCCTATCAAGGAGCCTTCTACCTTATGCCTGTGTGTTAAAAGTCTGTGCAATTTTCCTTTCTGTAAAAAGCCCATGGGGATACATACCACATGCCAGTTTCTCCAACATAATAACTTTAAATACTCACGCCTATTAAGTTTAAGGATCCTACAATCATTAAATGGAACTCAGAGATATGGGGTCCCATATGGAGTAAATCTCTCTGGCAGCCTATTCACTGGAACGCTGCCTTGGATTCAAGGCTGATCTCTAGTGGGACAATAAGATAAAGGGCATTCTTTAAATGAACATTGATAAAAAGTGCACAGAGTGAGTAACACCCTCAGCCAGGCGTGCAAACAACAGAGCTCTTGGTAAACAGCTTCAGAAGCTCATAAAAAGGAGTCAGGTCTCCGAGGAAAGTTATCTTTTAACAACTTTTTAATCCTCCAAACACCATCATGCTTGTGTAGCTTTACGCTTTAGAGAAAGTGTCATATCCCACCACCACACATTCTTGGTGCTTCCATTAATAATAATAATAATAACAATAATAATGACAATAGTGTCAAATTTCACAAAAGAAAGTTTAAAACCAGCCTTTAGAGGATACATCAGGAACACCTGCACTAAGCCTCAGCATCTTTACTGATTTTCCCTTCACTCCTGCCCTGCCGCCCCTTAACAGATTCAGAGACTGTAAAAACATTTAATCCTCAGACACTAATCTAAATGTAACACTCAAAAGAAGACAAAGACGATGCAGAAGGAGGAAAAAATTGGCCACTGCCTTTTGGGAGTCTCGCTTTATCCCAGGAGCGAGCGCATTAATAGAGCTTGGAATGAAATGCCATTTTATTCCCTGTAGCAGGGAGGGGATTAACAAGTTGTCTTCTCTAAACCTAGTCTGCGTCATGGCTCTCTGAGCAGCGAGAAAAGGACAGGGAGTGAAGTAAAAGGTGGGGAGCACTGGCCTTTTATTTACACGCATCTCCTTTTGTGGATGATCACTGATGTGAAGAGTTTGCTAAACAGTGGAATGTGTGCAGGCGTGCGGTGTGCGTCTAGATCTAAGTCCCCAGCCTTTAATTCCACTGGCTGACACGTGCACATACAAAATAACGCAGCCTTTGTAATAAAATAAAGCAGGCAATGCATTTCGTGGCGGTTCTCCAAGACAACACAACATGCGCAGAACGAGGGCACAACAAGGAAGGTGGCAAAAGAGCTGATAGTTTTCCAAGCTCTGATCGGTACGGCTCCTGTTGCTAGGTGGCTCTTTGCTGGGAAAGACAGAGGGCTGGGTAATATCCAGCACAGAATGAAAGAGCAAATGTAGCAGGGAGGATATTTCTTAATGTGCTGCCAGCAGTTCAGATGTGAGAACAAACAGTCAAGTCACAGTGGATTGACCACCTCTGGGTCAATACTGATACCCTCCCTCCAGGTGAGGCCACAGGATGAAACACCTACCACTGCTTTGCTGTGTCGCTTGGCACAAACCAGTTCATCCCCTTTTCTGTACAGATTTCCTCTCTTCTGAGAGAAAAAGAGCCAGACTTGTCCACTAACCTCAAAGGAACATTTTTTATTGTGTGGCCTTGTTAGTGAAGTTCCGCACAACACTCTGAAATGTTGAAGTGCTGTCATAAATACCAGTTAGCATTATTCATTCAGAGGAAATAAAAAGCCCTTTAATGCACTAGGCCACTTGTGCCAGAGCTGCAGATGGTCGAGAGGACGAGAAAATGAATGGAAAGGGATGCAACAGAAGCTTAGCAATGCCAAGGAAACAGCCTCCATAATTCGTGCCTCTTCTACTCATGCTGCCATTTGGTTTCTGAAAAGCGGGAGTTGCTGCTCACAGCAGAGAAAATTCTGTGTCTCCGGCTTATCCAAACACAGCAAATGACACATATAAAAGATGGTGTCTGGCAGAAGGTGACAAAAAACGGAAACACCTTCAATGTATATATGTAAGGGAAGGAATGAGGGTCTCGTTCTAGTAATTCACCATGAGTAATGGCAAGTGGGTGGTAACACTAGAACTGGAGAGAGAGGAAATCAATTTCCTATCACACTTTTTGTAAAAACAGCTGTGTTTATGTGAACTGAGCATAAGGCTGAGAGATAGCTCCAACTTTTCCACTGAACAAGAGACATACACAGGGCAATTTGGTGAGCCCTTTACACTAGTACAATCTTGGAAAAACCAGTGGGATACACTATTTTAATGAGTCAACTATAGACCTCTAAGAGCTGGGTTACACTATGAATTATCCTGAGACAGCAGCTCCTGAATAGCACTTGCTGTTTACACTTTGAAGAAGTGACTCATAAGCTGAAGAAAATTTAAAGACAAAGCCAACAAGACCAGAGGGTTATGACACAAATCAAGTTAATCAAAGTGTAAAGTGATGATGTAAACAGCAGCCAAGTTATGATCTGTGGTGGGTGCAGGGTGGAGTTTGCTATGACCCATCAGCAACCCTAAGCAGTTAGTAAAAGCACCCAGGAACTCCTTGGCTACCAAAGAAGAGCACATAACTGAATTAATCAAGCCCAACATTTGCTATTCGCAGTCTGAATAAGTCAGACAATGGTGAGGCAATACTTAAGCATGGCCACTTCTGTAAAGTCCAAACAGTATTATCAGATGGTTAAGATGGGGTTTAATGTTGCGCCTTGTGCCAGATTACTACTTTCCGTATTTGGAGGTGTGTGTCAAAAGGTAAGAAAATGTGTACACTGACAGTGTTTCACTAGTAATAAACAATAACAAGATGTGCCTGTTAAGTCCTACGGATTTGCATCTCAATAATTCACTTAAGGATGGGGAGGAGAAAGCTGCTTGCTCACTTGACCCTGCCTAAACTGTGCACCGAAGTCAGGATACATTCAAGGATGCAAAACTAGGATTTCCAACCATGGCACTGTTTAACAACAATAAGCATTGATACGGCTCTTTTTGAATGTTCAAAGTGCTTTATTCATCTTTACAACAAATCTGCAATGGTAGACCAGTATTACCACTGCTGTATTCACATGGGGAGTGGAGGCAAAAGAGAGCGAGTTGCCTAAGGGCAACCACCTACCGAGTTCATAACAGAGCATGAGACTCTTAATCACAGGGTTGTGGGTTCGACCTTCACATTGGTAAAAATATTCCTGCATTGAAGGAGGTTGGACTAGATCACCCTTTGGGTCCCTTCCAACTCTGTGAGTCAATTCTGTGACTTCCTGACTCACGGGTCTCTCAGAGCTCATACTCTTCGTCACCACTCCATCTTAAATTAGAATTTCCCTCTCCCTCAAATGTAAAAGTCACCTGTTCATAACAATGAAATAACCATTCCCCACAGAATATAAAAAGAGCCTGCTGGACCAGATGTCTGTGGGAAACCCCAATCACAAGAGCCCTCTCTCCTATGGCTCCTAGTCACTGGTATTCAGAAGTGCTACTGCCCCTGACCGTGGAGGCAGAGCATAGCAACCATGGTCAGTAGCCACTGATAGCCGTATCCCTCCATGGATTTGTCTAATCTTCTTTTGAAGTCATCCAATTTGATGGCCATCACTGCCTCTTGTGGGAGCGAGTTCCACAGTTTAACTATGTGATGTGTAAAGAAGTCCTTTCTTTTATCTGTTCCAAATCTTCCAACATTCAGCTTCATTGGGTTGTCCGCAAATTTTAGTGTTATGAGAGGAGGAAAACATTTCTCTCTCCACTTTTTCCATGGCATGCATAATTCTATATAAACATACTTCTATCTTAGCACCTCTTACTCACCTTTTATCTAAACTCGACTCCCTGTATCATTTTGGTTGCCTTTTTCTGAACCTTCTTCAACTCTACCATATCCTTTTTGAGGTGAGATGACCAGAACTGAGGACAGTATTCTAAATGTGGTCACAATATAGATTTGTATAACAGCATTATGAACGATCCACCTGCTGCTGCACACTGGGTCAATGTCTTCATCAAGCTATTCACTATGAACCCTAGGTCTCATTTCTGGTTAGTCACCCCCAGTTCAGGCCCTTTAGGCATATATGAGTAATTAAGTGGAGGAGGGGAGCTTTTTGGCACCAAATCTCTTTCACCTGCAGCTTCTTTCTTTGTAGGAGAAAGATGTGCAAAGTAACAGCTACGTTTTCGGTAAGTGAACTGCCAAAACCCCACACAAAGGCCTCATTGGGGCACCATCTGGAAATATAATGATGGAATTAAAGAATGAGTTGGCAGTGCAAAACAATGAAGTGAGAATAATTACAATGTGGTACTAGGTGAAATGGAAAGCATTGTTCATGGGCACGCAGTAGAGGAGGAGCATGTAACAACTTCAGCCAACAACAAACGGAGCAGGGTGTGGTGGAGGTTGCTTTCTAAAACCTTGCTTGAAATATTCTGGCTAAAAAAACCAGTATGGAATTAACAGCAGTCTTGACTTTTTCAAGAATGCCTCATAATACAAGATACAAATGTGTGCCACTGGTCCCCTATCCAGTAAGAAAATGTGGAGGAATAGGATGAAGCCCCAAAAGGAATGCACTGAAGATAAAGGAAATATTGGCACAACTGAAAACAAGAAATATAGGACACAACCGCTGGTCTTAATCTCTTCCTGCAGGAAATCCCAAAGAACCTGCATATTTCTAATTATTGCTTTCTTGCCAACTAGAAACATAGTTCTGGAAACATATTTGGCTTTGATATCATCTTCCTGTGTTCTAAGACAACTGAAGAAAAGGCTGTCATAACTTAATTACTGCTTTCCAACTTTTGAAATATTTATTCCAGCAGCAACTTATTTTTAAGAGAATGTACAAATATATGCAGCAAGTTGGCAACTCTGTTTTTGTTTGTTGTTTGCTTGGTTTGTGGTGTTTTTTTTTCTTTTTCTTTTCTTTTTTAAATGGAACAGCAACATGCCCAGACCTGCTGCCAATTGTCCAAGCAAACTCAAAAGTGAGACTTTTAAGAAGTCAGCACCAATAAGCAGCAAATGCAGTATAAGTAGTAGACATTTACCATGCTACAGCCATCCACATTATTGTTTCCCTGTATGGGAAACCTGTCCATCTCTGCTTTATGAGACATATTGCCCAAAGTGTCCCAGGTTCCATATATATATGGGATAGCTCTGCCAGTAGAGCACAAGACTTGTAATCTCATGGTCATGGGTTCGAGCCTCATGTTGGGCAGAAAAATTCCAGCGTGACTGGGGGTTAGACTAGGTGACCCTCAGAGTCCCTTCCAATTCTACCATTCTATGATTCTAAATGTATAAAACAAAGTTTGCCATTACACCATTTAAGAATAGAGTGCTCCGTTATAGATCCCATTTAGTTATCCAGCATCGAGATCCGATGGATAGTCCTTGCATTCCGAGAAGAACAGATCAATAACAAAATGCTCTGACTTCTACTTATTGTTCCAAATAAAAGTGTATTGCAGTGGCATTAGCATACCAGTGTCTTTCTTATCAGCAAAAGAAACAAAATCATGTCACACTGCATAAAAATAATCAATTTGTGACTTGCCTCTAAGAATTTAAAACTGATGTGTTACCTTTTCCATTACTACAACATAGCATAGCTCCCCCCCTACCAATTACCCATTTTTAAGGCAGGCATGTTTCCAATGCTGGAGGAGGAATTTGTATTTGATATTCTGCTTTATCACTACCCGAAGGAGTCTCAAAGCGGCTCACAGTCTCCTTTCCCTTCCTCCCCCACAACAAACACTCTGTGAGCTGAGTGGGGCTGAGAGACTTCAAAGAAGTATGCCTACCCCAAGGTCACCCAGCAGCTGCATGTGGAGGAGTGGGAAATTGAACCCGGTTCACCAGATTACGAGTCCACCGCTCTTAACCACTACACCACACTGGCTCTGGGATGTGGTGAGCCTTGCTACCATAAGCACAAACTAAACTAGCTCTTGCCAGGGGGGTGAGGTGGAGAGGAACCTGAGTTTACATCAGAAAACAAAGAGAACCACCATAATGTTGGATCCACTGTTGCTGTGTGCTCCCGTAATGTTACCAATCTCTTTTAGGAAGTCTTTCCAAAACCCTTCTACCACTGGGCAGCTCCATCATAGTTGCCAATATGTTCCTTTTGAAGTGTCACCTCTCCAACCATCTGCTGATCCTTTCCCCATCATTCTTGCTGGTTGAACAACTTTTGTAGTATCATCACTTTTGTAGTATTTTTGAGAAAGTTCTCACTTGTATGAGCAGGTAATGGTGTCCCCCCTCCCCAACTGGGCTCTTGTGTATCATTTCACCTATATCTGTCTTTTTCATGGATTTGATATTTCTTAATCTGATTATAGTAACATCTATCTAGAGCTTGATTACCAGATGTCCCTGTTTCCCGGGGACAGTGCCTGGATTTACAAATCAGTCCCCATACAAAATCCATGGAAGTTGAAAAGTGTCCCCGGATTCATGGAAAAAAATCTGGTAACCTTAATCTAGAGGTAGTTTATTTTTGAGTCCATGCCACTGAAGCTTTTCTTAACATCCAGGTAAACCTTTCAAATGTTATTACTGTCCTGGTGGCCTCCTTTTTAGTAAATGCCTTTGGGATTACTTGGCGTATTTAATATATGTTTTGTGATAAAATGTCAAGCATGATGCTGTTCTAGCCAATCTACTGGTGTAATCTTGTAATCTGTGCCTAATTTTGTCTTCTGACAGAGGTCTTCCTTATAAAATAATAATAATCTCCTAATCAATATATCCTACAGGTAGGTAGCTGTGTTGGTCTGGCGTAGTCAAAACAAAATAAAAAATAAAAAATATATTAAAAATCCTTCCAGTAGCACCTTAGAGACCAACTAAGTTTGTTCTTGGTATGAGCTTACATGTGCATGCACACTTCTTCAGATACACTGAAACAGAAGTCACCAGACCCTTATATATAGTGAGAGGGTGGGGAGGTGTATTGATTAGAAGCTCTCTCCTAATCAATATAGTTCCTGCACATTCCATCTTGCAAAGTGTTTTTCTTTTTATCTTAGTTATATTCCCAACTAAATTCCAACTTAGAATGGATAAGCAGCTAACTCCTAAACTACAGAGGTCAACTCATCTTTGTTAATTGTTCTTCAGTGCCCATTATTTTCTGATCTTTCCTGGGAGGAAAACATCATAGCCTTCTCAATGCAAGGAGCTGAGAAGGCAGCTCCCTAAGCATCATCTCTTACACCTTTGAGATTCAAAGTCTTCTCTAGACTGCTCTGCAAGACCCATACTCACCTGTAACCTGTGGAAAACCCAGTGGATGCCTTCTGTGCCAACTTTTAAATGCCTGCTGAAAACTATCTTACTTTTGTCATCTCTCCCCCTGGGTATCCCATCGTAGTATTTGGTTGCTTACTAGTGTGGATTATTATATCTGCTCTAGCATTGTCAACGAAAAAGAATCCTCGAAAGGAAGAATTAATTTGTTTATTAAAACATGGGGAATACTATGCTAGACATCTCCATCCTTTAAATGGATTTAGAATATGAAACGTGTATTAAAGTGACAAAAAGGAGGCATAAAATATCATATACATATTGGCTTCAAGATAAAAATACTATTTTAAGAAATGTAGCACATGCTCTGTTAATTAACACCTAACATCTAATTTGTCATCATTTATTTGCTTGTTGCACAAAAAAGCAACTCTTAATCATCTAATTGATATATTTGCTTCAAGGGCCATTGCACACAATATGGCCCAATTATACACATTTTCTAATGCAGGTACATTTTGCAGGTTGCCTCGGCCAACTGGGAGCCCCTCGCAATGTGTCAGAAGCATGTTAAAATACATGTTTATTTGAAGCACTATGTATTATTGACTTTTGTGTATATGCTAAACATGTACGATGTACTGTAATTCTTATGCATTGTCCTTGAAATTTCACGGAATGTATTAACTTAACTCTTCAGTTTAAGGAAGTTTTTTTTTAAAACAACAACAACAACAACAACAACAACAACAACAACAACAACAACAAACTAACAAAAAATTACCAATAGCTATTTGGCTTATAGTGGAAAGGTAGCTTTCAATGCTTATTGCTTCAGGGCTTCCTATAGCTCAGATCATGTTCATATACTCCTCCTTAACCGTAAGAGCAATGCCTCCCCATACTTTCCCCATATGGCAACTACAAAAATATTTGTATTTCTGGTCTGTCAGACTTGGCTCCTATCAGGTTTGGGGCAGGGTGACATGTAGTAAGTTGAGGAAGGAGCTAAAGCCAGGCAATGGACAGAGCTGCATAATCCTGGCCTGAAATAGAGCAGAATCCCTTTGCTTCTATAGTGTGAGCAAGTGTGACCTGGATGCACAGTATCTACTCTGCTCTACTATGACACTTCTTGGCTGGTTTCCGTGTAATTCCCTGCTTTGGCCAGAAATGGGTGGAAGCATGCAAAGTGAATTCCCATCAGGACCACATTGAACCACCTCCTTCTGGAAAAATAATATTGTTTTTAATCTGCCAATGGGATAACAATTGCATTCTTACCTGATCTGATCTTCTGCATTGGTAACTGCCTCATTGTATTGATCCAAGGTCATCTTGTAGATTTCAGAATTCTGAAAGTTTAAAAAGGCATCACCCAGCATTACAAATTAATGTTTCTTAAGCAGCATAGCCCACTACAAAGGCTCTTAAACTGATAAAGGCAAGTAGGACAGACATGTAATAATATGCTATACATTAAAGCACAAAAAGGGAGGGCTGACAGGGATGAAAATGCTTGCAAAAACGAAGGATTTTGAAGCTCATCATCATCATTTATACCCTACCGGCTAACAGATAAAATAATAGCTAAAAACATACCGGTGAGCTTCACCTTGTATCATTTCATACATGAGCTCCTGTAGTCAACCTTATTGTACTGAGTGAGAATGAGCAAATTAGCAGCCCACTTCCAATCCAAAGAAAATATACTCAAGAATTGGGCTTTCAGGTATATGGGGAAAGTTCTCCTGGCAACTGCTGGTACCTTTCTGAGAGATAAGCTTCAAGCTTGGAGATTCACAGGTCTGGCAAGGGCAATGTCAACCAGTCATTATTGTAAAGGTATAAATAACCAAATCAGAAACATAAAAGGCAGGTTAACTGAAAAGCAAGTATCCAAATATTACTAGCCTTTTTATAACTCAGGGTTGGGGAAAGGGATCCAGTCCATAGGCTGGATTGATGGGTGGAGCTGCCCATTAATCACCTGACATCACAATAATAACAGGTGACCCAAAGTAAAAATGTTCCTGTGTGGTACAGCTCAAATTTAATCAGACACAACACAAAGAAATATTTGCACTTACATCAAGCCATACTCTGGGGGTTTGCTGGGAGTGAAACATACCTGCTTTGGGCAGCAATCACACTGAACTTGCTGTCAATGTCGATCAGCTGATCAGCACTGACAGCAAGCGCCACTCACAAAAAAATAGTTGGGATCACACTTTAAGGTTCCCAATTGTTCCTTTGGAGCAGGAGGGTGTGGTTTGTGAAAACAGCCTCATGGGCCAAATTTGTCCCAACAGGCAAAGATTTTCCACCCCTGTTATAAACAATCTCTTGACAGCATCCTACATTTACTTTGATTAAACTCCACCTGAACTTAGACACCACACCAACTTTTCAAATATAGTAACTTCACTTTGTGAAGTAAAGCAATGTATTGAAATTTTATCCAATTCAGGAGAAAGCTGTTATTCCCTAGCCTTCATAAATAAGTCTTAAGACTGCAAATAATGCACGATATAGTCATTGCTTTATACTTCAGTTGTAAACTGGGACTAAAGTTGTATGCCCCAGGCACTATACAACCTAAACAACTTTGAACAATTATTTCATTCTACCAACCCACTGGGGAAAGGAATCATCTCCCAACTATATTGTCCACCATTTCCCTTATTTCTTTAAGACTAAAATGGGGAAAGATTTTGGAGAAGTACTAGAGGAACAACTTTGGAATTGTTTTTTTGGAAGAGACTACCATTTGGATTTATCTCAAATAGGACTTGAGAAAATGCTCTAAACATACACTGCTGGTACATGTGCCCAACAAGACTGAATAAAATTAACCGCAATGTATCCAAACTCTGCTGGTGGTAATGCACTTTGAGGTGTTCTTGAGGAGACACAAGGGCATTTTACACTGTTTACTGAGGGGCAATGAGCATAAAATCAATTCTCTCATCTGGTGGCAGTGAGAGGTTTAAAAGGAAGGGAGAGAAGACGACAGAGGGGTACACCCTTGGCTGGAACTCCCTTCCTCCCCGTATCATAAGATGCAGAGAAGACAGGGTGCCATAACACCACCATACTCAATGGGCTGGAAATGTTCTTTACAGGGCTCTTGTGAGGAGAAAAACTGAAAGAAAACAAATCATGTACACCATCCTGGCTTCTTGAAGGAAAAGTGCAAGGCAAATGTGAGAATGAAGTCCTATTAAATAACAGATCCATACTTATGGCAAATTGTGCTTGTTATGGATTATCTGCAGGAAATATGCAGTGTACATGACAGGCGCACATCCCAAAATATCCAGATATGAACACTGATGAACCTTGGCCCAAACATGATTGTCACATAAAGCATGGAACCATTGCTAGCCCTTTCATCTATGCAACATAAGCAAATGGCATATGGACACATTTCCACTGTAAACTTGCTGATTAACAGTGAGTAGCTAAATAGATAAACACAAATCTAAATAATCAATTCAAATAAAATAGTGTGTGACAGATTTCTTTTACTGTATAATTCCCTTTCTGGAGGATCCTTGCCCTTTTCAGATTATATCATGATTCTCTCAAGTGTTATTTTCCTTCCATTTTCTCAGCACAGCAGCTGAAACAAAGTTTTATTCCTGCATTTACTTTTATCCTCCAGCAATGTCTAGCCACAATGCTTAGGAAAAATGGAACTTAAACAGAAAAAAGACCACTCATTATGCTTACAATCTTGCCCCTTCTCAGATAGATTTGTATTTCTGTGCACTTCCCTACTACTTTCCTTGCAGAGTTCATAAATTAACAGGTTCATATAAGCATGCTTTGATATTCCTTTCAAATTTGCTATATGAAAGCATTATTGTTAGATGTATCTTTATGCATTGCACAAAGAAGCCCAGCAGGGAATTGTTTTCACAGGTTTTCAACAAAAAAAACTCTTTCAGGAACTGACAAATTACAGATGAGGCTTCACCTCAAAATGTACTTTGGCAGCAAGAGCTGTCTGTCTGTCTGTCTATGTGTGTTACATAATGGTTAATTTTATTTCACTTTAGAACTTTAAACACTCTGTCCTCTCCCTCTCTCAGGTCACCAGCCTGGAATGCAGATTTTAATAGCACCTTCCCTCCCACCTGCACTGCACAGCCCTGCAACTCCCTGCTGTTCCTCACTTGCCTCTGAAAAACCCAAAGACCTGTGCCTCCATTAATTAAAATCGCCATTAAAAATTAAATATTGTGAATAAGTAGGTGTGAGCATTATCTCCATGGGTTTCATAAATCTCACTGTTTCTCCAATTACTTCTCAAGCAATTTTCATATTTCATACTGTCTGATTTCTCATAGGACCTGGATTTGCAAGATCAAAACGATGACAAAAAGTAGAAAAAAGCAAGCAAGAGCGGAAGGTAGCAAAATGAAACATTTTGCAGGCAACAGGAAGGAGCCCCATCAAATTCTATTAGCTAGCAGTGATCTGCAACGAAGGAGCAGCAGGAATGGAAAATAAGAACAAATATGTTGTACATAAGGCTCAGCATGAAGCTGGGATTTAACCCTAACCCTAAGACTGAAAACAGAAAAAGGAATTGATTAACAGGGATGTTTCCCAGGTGTAAGCGTTTTATAAAATGATTACAGAAGAATCTTTGGCTATAGTAAACACATCAACAAGAGGGCAGTACTTTAGTGACAAGTTTGTAAAAAAAAAACCATCACACAAAGCTATCACCATGTATTTATCCTGCACAAGTCTCAGTTAACTTTACATCAGCTACTCAAAGCAACATGATAAAATCAAAGTTCACTATCAAAACCCCAATGCAATGCAATATAGTACAAAGCTACAATTTAAAAGTCAGAAGTAATTAAACTTCTGACTTTCAGAAATAAAAAGAAATACAGGCCAGAGTGACTTACAAGAACTGATTAGAGTCTTGTGGAACAAAAGTAGTTGTAACGGCTGGCAAGTTTGTTTTGGGAATGTGTTTCCACTCCCTACCAAGAATTTCCTACTCTATTGCATTAGCAGATTGTGCCCTCCCAAAAGAGTAACTTGAAGAGCATGTTTTCATCCTTGGTTCTAAGAACACAGTATACAATTTCTCTACGAAGACTTTCTTTGTGCACTTTCCTGTTGCTCCTCAAAGCTGTTGAACAGCTTTGCTCTCTCTAAGCACCAAGGCAGGCTTCTCTGTCAAACAGCTCCACTTCTACAAAACTTCTACCTCGGGTTAAGAACTTAATTCATTCTGGAGGTCCATTCTTAAACTGAAACTGTTCTTAACCTGAGGTACCACTTTAGCTAATGGGACCTCCCGCTGCTGCTGCGCTGCCGCACGATTTCTGTTCTCATCCTGAAGCAAAGTTCTTAACCTGAGATACTATTTCTGGGTTAGCAGAGTCTGTAACCTGAAGCATCTGTAACCTGAAGCGTCTGTAACCCGAGGTACCACTGTACTTGGAGAAGGAAACTGAGCTTCACCTTTCCTTCACCGTTACCAGTTAAGCTTCCCTTTAAGACCAGGAGCTTCCTAGACACCATACTGGCCACAGTAGTCCTTCCTCAAGACTTGTAGTCCATCAGAGCAACCAGATAGGAAGAGGATGCCTCAATAAGTCTTTAGCTGGATTTTAATCATTTATCTTAAGTGTGTCTATAAGATTTCCCTTTGGACTCGGGACTACAGATTTCAAGCATGGTTAGCTGCTCGTCAACTTTGCTAATAACTTCCAACAGGTAAGTCTGAAATAAACTGAGAGATCTAAGGACCAGCCAGTTGATTACAAGTGTCAGATATTGAATACAAGGCCTGAAATCTGAGATTATAGGCATGTGCTTAATTTTATGTTTTTTTCCTAAGCAAACACTTATTAGCATAAGTTTACAGGAGCAAAAGGGAAAAGGATTTGATGTCCAGGATTTTATATCAATTCATGCGCTGCCATTTTAATGAACGCTGGAGCAGCTCCGAAGTCTGAATACACAGCAAAAATGCAATGTGTGAAGTAGCAATGCAGTGATTTCACCTACTGAGAGGCATGCATGCTGTATTCTTCCTGTAGGCAGCTGTTGGAGCAAATTTTCCATCTGGAAAAAAACTGCACTTAACATCAGGCACTTTAAAAAAGTGTTATGAAAATAGTAACTGCAGTGTTTTATATAAGGTGGGAAAGCTGTGACTAGTCCTGCATTATGCTGTGCAGATATGTGCCCCCCCCCCCGAAATATAACTGATATTTTTGATGGGGAATGCCAAAAATACACAAGCTATGTGGGACATATGCCTGTTCAGTTCTGTAACATGAACAAATTATGTGAGAAAATGTATAGGGCTGGATTAAATCCTTAAACCCCACCTCCTGCTCTCCTCAGTTTTAGACAAGGTACGCAATTCAAGGATCATTTAATCACCATTGCTGGAATTTAGGTATCTCACAATTCTACAATTCTGTATAATCTGTGATGCTATGGAACAGGAGATATGTGGAACTGCTTTTCCAGCTCATCACAAAGTCTGCTTCATTTCACTTGCATAAAGTACACACTGGTCTAGGTGAGATATAAGACGCATGACTGAAAAACACGGAAGAGTAAGACAAAAACCAGAAATTAATCATTTTTAGGAAAGGTCCTTTCCTGGTGTTAAAACAGCAGCAAGAGGGGGGGGTGTAGGTGAAAATACCTCAACAAGCATATTAGACTGAGAACTGGGTCAATGGATCAAAAGCTGTTTGTTTTTTAAAGAAAGACAGGACGACCGCAAGTTATATTGAGGTATGTTGACATGGCGGTGCCTAGACCCTTGTCAGTGGTCATAGTGCTGAAAGATACAAAGAGGATTAATGGCTGTTGAAACATTGCCAGCCTAGATGAATGCTAGCGATCCCCGTGATGAAACAGAGCAGACCAACAGAGGAGGCCTTGACAAATGCTGCAGATGACAGCTGCAGGATTACATGGTGCGATCTGCCTAGCACCTGACAGGAGCATCACTTAGAATCCCTCCTCCCTTGTTGCTGTGAGTTCCCTCTTGCGTTCAGAACGGGAGCCCATATCCTGCTGGAAGGATTGTGCATCCCTCAATGCATGTAAAAAGGCAATAATACCACACTTTTCGCACCATGCAACAAAACAAAAGGGAAAAGGCAGCAAAAGGAAAGGGAATTAAGCACCGGCTACCTCTGTCACGAGTCCCTCCTGTAAGTGTTTTTTGGACCACCTGGTACTAACCAGGGCTATTTAAATTGGAAATTAAGAGCCCTTACGACCTTGTACAGCTGTCGCTCTCTTCCACTCTGACACGAAAAACTAGTGGGATAAATATAGCAGTATTTCAGGAAACACAAATATCATTCATTGAAAAACAAAGCTAGGGCAAAGCCTCAGCAGCAGCAAATGCAGAATGCAGCTGCCATTATCCTTTTGGGGTGCCTACTGCAAGGAGGATTTGTGCTCAAATTCCAGAGGACTAACTAGGCTTACCCATTTGTTATTTCAATATACTATTTGCCTCTTGCAGTCATATAAAGTTTATTTTAAAAAAATTAAAAAAAACACCCGCAGCAACATGGGAACCTGCATATGCATCCTAAACCTCCTTGATGATTTTCAGTTAATCAGTTGAGATGTGCAAGATGACAACCCTCTACAATGTAGCTTTCTGAACAAATTACACATTGGAATCACTTTCCGCGTTCACTAATGTTTTAGAACACAATCCTGTGCCCTGAGTATCTTGAACACAAGGGAGTTTCTACCCATTTATAATACATTGATGATTCTGTTGATTTTATATCAAAAGTGTGTGTAAATAAACATTTCAAAGCTGTGAAATAAGGCTCTCAAGGCAGTTATTATTGGTATTAAATGTAATTTATACCAAGTCTCTCAGTGTAGCTATTATTAACAACAGTAATTCATCTAGAATTGTTAAAATGCAATATGCTTTACAATCACTAACCCTCATAAGAATCTGGTGTGTGTGTTATTACTACCCACTTGCAGCTGAGGAACTTGGCCATGATCATGGCTTGACCAAGAAGGCTTGGTTCAACATTCAAGCACAGGCCTGACAAACTTGACCTCTGAAGCCAAGCATGGCCCAGCAGCTGTAAGTGCTTAACAGCTTCCCTCTCCACTTTTTCAGGCTCACAAATGTAAAGTCAGAAGGTTTATCAAGCCCTTCCTGGGCCCCCACACCAAGCTGGCTGGGCTGAGATCAGCTTGATGGGTCTTAAGTTGTGCAAGCCTGCAACCTGTGCTTCTACAACCATGATTCCCAACGTGGGGCACACGCCCCACAGGGGGGGCAATTTGATAATGAGTTATTAACAGTGATTTTTTTTGCATTTCTTACAGTTCTAGGGGCCTCATATATAGTAAATAAATATATATTGTGGCATACACATTTTTAAATTGAAAATCAGCTTGTTTAGAACAAGTTAATGGCCTTTTAGGCTTCTTCCACGTGAACAGGAGTTCACTTTTTGAATAATAAGAATTATATGTTGGGGGGGGCATCAGGATTTTAGAGATGCTCAGGTGGCGCATGGCCAAAGAAAGGTTGGGAACCACTGTTCTACAAGTACTCTCGTGTGGTAATGCTCACTACTATTCTGATTTCCTTGTCCTTTTTAGACCATCCCTTTCCCTGCACTGGGAGCCATTTCAATGACTCTAGAACTAAAACTCAGGTTGTTCTTTGATGCAGGTGGACAAAATTGAGTGTACTGGAGTGAAGAAAGAAGGGTAGAGGTGTTAGATTTCCACATATTTGCTGGACAATACTATTCAGGGTCAGTTTGACCACAAGCACCAAAAGATCAGTTACTTAAGGTATTTGCACAAGACCTTTTATACAGCTATTTCTCAGTGCCGTTCACTATCTAGCAGCACCTACCCACAAGCTAGAAACGATTCTCATTTCTCTTCAAACTGGCACATTCAGTGCAGCTGCCACACATGCAACCTGTATAATTCTGTATAAACTATATATGAAGTTCTGATGTGAAATACATAGAGCATTTACTATCCTGATCTTGTATTTAAACAACATCCATATTCCTGCTCCTTCCTCACTTTGTACAAATGTGGCCTAAAACCTTTAGGGGGTGAGGAACTTGAAACACTACTGTTGCAATAAGAATTGTTTTACAACTGTCCAGTAATTTTGTTTGTACATTTTAAATGCAGCTTTAAAAACATTTAGACTTATTTATTTTTATGAGCATGGTGCCTTCAAGGACACAGAAACACAAAGCTGGTAGTTTTGTATTATACCCTGTAAAATATACAATAGCTGACAGAGGATCAACACTTGAAATGTTAAAAATCCAGCTCCACCCCCAACATGCCTACAAAAGCAAGCAATGTTTTGTGAACAATGGCAATTCATGATGGATCCAGGAAGAAAAGGAGTTGTATGTCATTCTATTAATTATTCTGAAGTCAGGCACACACCGTTTGTCAATGCCTGCATTAAAGGAGGGTAGGTAACATCTCAAATAGGGGTGGGGAAGAAGAGAACTCACCCTAAAACTAACCTACAGATGGTATCTATCTAACCTACAGATTACAGATTACAAATGGTATCTATCTGACCTACAGATCAAACTAACCTACAGATGGTATCTATCTGTGGTGGGTGCAGGAATGGTATCCGCAATATACAAAATACTACTCAAAAATCCCACGAACTCCCTAGACGCAATCAAAAAACAATGGGAGGGTGACACAGCATACGAAATCAACCCCACCCAATGGACCAGAATGTGGTCTAAACCCCCCTTTAAATCCATATCAACAAAAAGAAGAGAACTCACCCTAAAACTGACCTACAGATGGTATCCAACGCCAAGAAAATTAGCGCTAATACGCCCAGGAACCTCACCAAAATGCTGGAGAGGGTGAACCTCCACAGGCAAATACTTCCACATGTGGTGGGAGTGCCCCAAAATCCAAACATTCTGGACAACAACCACACGAGAAATATGTAAAAATAACCAAGCAAGTGTTAGAAACCACCCCAGAATTGGTCTTACTAAACATCTTCCAAGACAATAATGCCCACTTACAACACAAAGAACTCATAATCCATCTACTATCAGCAGCCAGAAACATCATAACCAGACACTGGAAAGACCTGACAGGAGCAAACATGGACCAATGGTACCAAGTAGTATGGGAAACAGCCCTACTAGAAAAACTAACCAGCAAGCTGAAACTGACACGGGGGCAAACAGAAGAAGACACCTTCACCCCAGTATGGTTCCCCTTCATCACACACACACAGCCCAACAAGACAATGACAAAATCTACCGGCAGCATACAAATCAATATGGCTAACCTGATCCAAAACACCCACCAACCCCACTCACACAGGAAACCAAAGATCACCACAGCCAACCACACCCTACGCCAACCCCAACCTCTCTCACCACCAAAGGAGCACAAGCAAACAACAGAGAACCTACACAAACAACGCTGACACCAAGCCCTACTCATATTAAGTAAAATAAAAACATCGTCACCCCACCTCACCTATCTCCCCATCCCACCCACCTCTCTCCCCCTTTTCTTCTAATGTCCCAACAACAAAAACTGATTTGTAAAAATGTTATATGGAAAAATACGAGAGAGACATTGCACTACCTTTGTAAATCAATAAAACCTTTAATAAAAATATTTTTTTTAACAAATAGGGGTGGGGAACCTGTGGCCCTCCAGATGTTGTTGAACTTGCATCTCCCATCCCTAATGAGTATGCTATCTAGGGCTGGTGGGAGTAGGACAGCAAGAACATCTAGAGCACAGCTTTTCAAACTGTGTGTCACAGTATGTAGGTGTGTTGCATGAATGCTCTCCACGCTGGAAAGGGGGTAGTTTAACGTCCAGTTTACTAGCAAAACTGAATTACTGTGTCACGGAACAATGCATGTCTAAAAAGTGTGTCACCAACATGGACAATTTGGAAAGCTCTGATCTAGAGAGCCATGGTTTCCCCATCCTTAATCTTAGAAAGTGGAAGGAAAGGGAATGAAAGATAACCCAAATGTGTGAGGAATGCATGAAGAGACATCTGAGCACAAGGCCAGCTAACATTAGGAAAGAGAATAAGAAGGAAACTATTTAAAATGATTGTTAAAAAGTAAACCATGGCCCAAAGTGCCACACACACACCCCGCTTCATTTTTATTATCCAGACGACTGCAAATTACTCAGTTGTGCAGCATCCAGTCAGTCAAGCTTTGCTAAATAACCCTGGTAAGGGCAGGGCTGAGTGAGAAACAGCCAAACAAACAATGATGAAGTGTCCCAGACAAGATCAAGGGAAAAGTGGCAAACCTCGCAGGTTATACATGCAGCCTGTTACAGTTTCCCCTCAGCGCACCGGCAAAGCGGCAAGCACCGCTTCTAAAACTTCTGATATTCAAAGGCTCATTTGGTTGACAGGAAGCCTGTGGATCTGTGGACAGATTGTCACACAAACTGTCAAGTTTTTAGAGAAATGATCAGACCTTCCTTTGCCTGCGTTACGGAGCACATCAAAGGCACATAAGACAAACCAGACACAGACTGCATGGATCTAACTGGGAGGTGGGTGTACATATTCAGAACAGGGTGGTGTGCAACGGAGGAGTAAGACAAAGAGTTTTGAGGGGGATCTTTAGAAACATGAGTAATAAGGGCTGAAAGTTCCAGAAACTTGACAGATTCAGGCAGCCACTTCCATCTTTGCATCTCTCTCTCTCTCTCTCTCTCTCTCTCTCACACACACACACACACACACACACACACCAAGGGCAAAGAAAAGAAAATTATGAATGAAGCAATTTCTTTTTTTCACTACTTCTCGATTCCTTTCAGCTATTTGGGAAGATAACTTCTCTGTCAGGAAAATGTGTTCTCTCACACACAAAACCTGTAGGTGCTTTCCCCCCCCCCCATTCACTCTGCTGTGGGGGGAAACATGGCCTAGAACAGTGATTTCACTGGTGAGCTCAGCTTGGATGTTGGGTCAACAGAACATGAGGTGTTCAAACGAGTCTCATTAGAAGGATGGGTGGAATTGAAAGCCTGCCTCGGATCAGGAAGTATTCTGTCAGCTGGACTCCTTACTCAAATGCTTGGGGATGGCTAGATAACTGGTCACTTCTAGGATGCGAGAGCCAAAATTCATGGGATGCTCCCCAAACGCACTGGAGCATTGGCATAAAACAGCTGCTATGCAGAAGCCATTTTAAAATGGCCTGCTGTGAAAATTGCTGTGATCCAGCCAAGCCATTCATGTGCAGCAGACGGCCATACGACTGGGCAATTTTCTTTACATTACTGCAAAGCTGTAAGAGATTGGAGGGGTGGGGATAGGGAGCTGCAACACAGAGAGAGAGAGAAAGCTTGCTGCATAGGAGGGAGCTGCTATGGGGGGGCAATTTAAAATTAGCCTCCATGGGGCATCACATTGTATGTGCTACGTGAGCGGAGAAATCATTTGGAACCAGGGGGTTCCAATACTCACTGGCATACTTTGGGATAAATGCTAGGAGGAATTTGGGCTCTGCCTCCTGGCCCTTGTAAATTCTAACCAGGCAAAATGGAAATCCAGCATTCCCTTGAACAAAGGTGCTGTCTCAAACAGAAAGGTACTTCATCCACAGAAGCAAGGGACTCATTTAAATAAAAGACATATAGCAACACATTCATATTGACCCTTCTCAGTAAATTTCTGGTTTCTGCAACAAGTTGGAAGGATAAAGGAACAAATACTGCCTATTTCTAATGTAAAGGGATAAATACATACATACATACATACATACATACATACATACCGCCCTTAATTATGCACTATAAAGACTGTGCAGTGGGATATCAAAGCTTTGAGAATGGACTATATTTATTTTAAGACATTTATATGTTGTCTCTCTGAGTAATGCCCACCAAGGCAGATTACATATTTAAAAAGAAAATCAAAAATACATTATCAACAATACAGTGGTACCTTTGTTCTCAAACGCCGAAAACCCAGAAGTAAGTGTTCCAGTTTCCAATGTTTTTCGGAAACCAAACGTCTGATGCGCCTGCACCAATCAGAAACTGCACCTTGGTTTCGAACATTTCGGAAGTCAAATGGATTTCCAGAACAGATTATGTTTGGCCCTTTTGTTTTTGCTATTTATTTTGCGTTTTTGTTTTTGAGACTTTTTCAGTTAATTTGTTTTTGTGACTGTGTGGAACACAGTTCAGCTACTGATTGTATGACTGTGGAAATGGATAAAAGCCCCCATCCAAACAATGACTATCATCAGTGCAGGTAAGCAAAAAAAGTAATTTTAATTTTTATCATCTACAATACTGTCTTATTTATTTTATAGTTCGGTACATTGATTATTGCTTTCATTTTATGGATCAATGGTCTCATCAGATAGTAAAATTCCTGTTAAATTGCTGTTTTAGGGGGTGTTTTTAAAAGTCTGGAACGGATTAATCTGTTTTGCATTACTTTCTATGGGAAAGCATGCCCTGGTTTTGGAACGCTTTGGTTTTGGAATGGACTTCCGGAACAGATTAAGTTTGAGAACCAAGGTACCACTGTACACAACTAAAACTATTAATGCCTCTCCTTGAAAAAAACTCTCATAATCAGTAATCATAGCATATTCAATGTATAATGTATATATTCTTTTTGTAAACTGCTTTGAGGTTTTATAACCATCAAGCAGTATATAAATGTTGTAAAATAAATATTGCAAAACTAATTCCACAGAAGCAGTTACTTATAAAAACAGGTGGAAAAAGTTCTCCCAGCCAAAAGTAAAGTTGGCTACCTGAAATAAACAATTATTTGGGGCTACGGGGGGGGGGGGGGAAACAGGTGCTGTAGATTTTAGAAAGTTAACTGGTAGAATGTTCCAGGGGCCCCCTCCCATGTGCCTGCCAATTTTCCAGTCTAAGTGGCTGGCAAGTGAGGAGGGCTTCCATTGTTGATCTTAAGAGTGTGGTCAGGTTGTCCTTCAAGTCCTTGGGCCCAAGTTTAGCCATTTAAGGGTTTAAGCCACCACTTTAAACTGGCCTTAGAAATGTTCTGGAGCCCAGCACAGCTGGTGTAAGAATTGTGCTGCATTGATCTTTTAGGAGTTCTATGAAGAAGGTCACAGAGCTGCTAGAGACAATCCATCTTAAGGAGCAGGTGGGTGGTTTGTGAATGAGGTAGTAGGAACGGCAGAGGTCTGACAAAACAAACTGCTCTGATTGGTAAATACCAGAGGTGCCCCTGGCTGCTTGAATTACATTGGGTACAGGGCTGTGAGACAAATTTGCATATGCAAACATATGTAGAGACCCCCCATGGAAATTAAGATAGTGAGTGGCTTGAGGTTTTGTCAGCACCTACACTTTGCAGTGCACCCAGCTGATTTATAAATGCCTTTTCCCCTCAAGGATGCTCGCTCCAGATTACAGCGTCAGGAAGCTGGGGAGGGGAGCAGGAAGACTGGCCTGTTTCTTCACAGGGGTCCCTCCTCCCTGCCATGCAACTTCAGAGCTACCAGACAGCCGTGTCTGTTGGGTGCCAACCACATGCTTTCCCAGACATATTGTGTAGTGAGACATATACAAACTCAATATTAATTGAAGCCAGAATGGGAATTTGCTTTCTGCTTGTGGGTGGAATTCAACATAAAACTAAGTGGAGTATGCGTGTGTGTGCAGGGAACAAGGACTCTTTGAATAACTATGCTTTTCTACCCTGTCCTTTGCCTGCACGCCTCCTAAACCTGTTCTGGAGGTTCCCAAGGGTGGGTGTGTAATGTTGTGTGAGTGGACCTTGTTCCATGCATTCAACTGAATCCTGCCAACTGCATCAAGAAGGCAGAAATCACACTCTTTAGCCCATGTAAATTCTCTCCTGAAAGTTTTGCTCTCAGACTTTGAATGCCAAACTCTGTGAATGCACCGAAAGCCTTCCCCAGGGTTGGCTTGTACAATAATTTTCCAGGCCTTTAAAACTGAGATACAAAATAAAATAAATGTGAAGAATATTTTTACATTGACAAATTAACAAAGCCTCAAATTCTGATACTGGCTATTAGACAAACAAAACAGTCATTCTTGAACAGCAGGCACCATTCCATTTATTGATTCTACTATGCATTTTGTTTCGACTGAAGTATGTGAAAAGCAAATTGACAAGAAACTAGTTAAAAGAAAATTGCGTGCAAGCTAGCTCTTTTTAGAACTTTACCCCCATCCTCTCTCAGTCATTCTTCCAACATGGCAATTATGAATACACTTGGATTCAAAGTAATTAGCGCTTTCTAAACTCTGGGGCTCAGCACTGAATTAGGCAAAAATATCCCAAGATCCTCTTCCGCTACCTGAAAGGCATGTCTTCAGCTGTAACAATACCACATGACTTCTTAATTCTGTTTCATGCTGCTGTACTTGCATTCCTTATAGTGCACTTAGTGGTACCTCGGTTTACGAACTTAATCCATTCTGGAAGTCTGTTCTTAAACTGAAACCGTTCTTAAACCGAGGCACGCTTTCCCTAATCAGGCCTCCCGCCACCGGTGCCCTTCCACTGTTCGGATTCCGTTCTTGGACCGAGGTAAAATTTGCAAACCAGGACACTACTTCCGGTTTTGTGGAGTTCTAAAACCGAATTGTTTGTAAACAGGAGACTGTTCTTAAACCAAGGTACCACTGTACTTGGCATCATCTGCTTTTGTAATGCCTCTTTATCTAACATATATTAGCTTTTTTCTTGTGTCATTACCTGCTAGGTTACCCCAGGACAGCACTGTTGATGCTTGGAATGTGTACATGAGGTCTTCATGTTCATTCCCCCTTTGATAATCTTTTAAAATTGAGTAAGTTTCATTGAACTCAATGGGATTTACTTACAGGGAATACACATAAGGTTGTGCTGTACTAAATATTTTCCTACTGAACTGCCAAAATAATATGATCTGCAAAATAAAATAAAATAATATATCCCCATTTTGCTGGGGTGGGTAAAGGAATTCAAAGCAGGCAAGGAAATAATTTGGCAAAAGAGGCATGAGATGACAATGAGCTCTGGCCACATGCAACAAACCCATCTATGGACAGAGTTATAGGGTTCACAGAAGAATGAGGTCCATATTGTGCTGCCACCTGATTCCTTTTCATCCTGGGATAGTTAGCATTGGGATTTATCATAACCCACAACTGTGTTTTGAGAAAGTGCTGAGGATTAGCTGCATGTTGAAAATTCATATAAAAAATTAGGTGGTCATGAAGGCAAAAATCCAGACAAAGCCTGCAGGATGCATTCTTTTGGGGACAGAACTTGTCTTGTGAATCTAACATTGCAGAATAAACAAAAGTATGATCAGGGAAACCCCATTATAATAAACGTATTATAAATAATGGCAAAAGGTAAACTATTTTATATTTTTATCTGATGGCTATTTTTGGAATGTGAAGTGGAAACAGAACCATCACAATTAAATGATTTAAAATAATATTTTCTGTGTTTGACCACCAAATATTTCTCCTTATCACAGGTATTCCCTCTTCTTCTTTGATTCAATGTTTAGATTCTAACTAACTTACTCTAATGGCAATGAGACAAAGAGATGTTTTTACTGCTAGCACAAGCATGAAAATTTCAATTCAAAAAGCCAAGAGCACAGAAATTACAGCAGCCTATCAGATCGAGGAGAAACACACACATGCATACATGCATACACACACACACACACACACACACACACACAAAATAGTGTTATTGAGATGTAACCACTGAGTGATTATGCAAATCAGACACCCACAGCTGGAGTCCAGACAATTGCATAACTGAGGAGGAAATCCGCAATCATGCAGTCAAGCTGAGACAGTTCCATCACTGAACATTGTTATTGCAATCTCATTGCAAAAGAATATTGTTATTGCAGGACATCATCAGTGGTCATGGATCCTTTTGATTCATCACATATTCTGTTTTACACAGAGAAAAAATGCAGAGCAAACTGAAAAAAGTCTTCTAAGGAGACTAAATGCAAATAGTTTAACTGTACTTTGTATTTTAGCAGAAGAGTATTTTAATACATTTAAACAGAAAATTCCTATAGAATTTAAAAACAAACTAACAAACAAACAAACTCATTTCCCAAGGACATCCTAAGAGCATGAACAGAAGACAACAGCAAGACAAATAGTCATAGCAGAGACACAAATTCAAGCTAAACACACCACCCTATGAAGAATGTAATTCTCTCTCGACACTCAGAAGTCTCATCTCCCATAGCAAAGGATACTTTATACAGGCAGCGGCTGAATTCAGCTCTAGGGTGAAACAAGGAAGGTGTGAAGCTATTAAAAGCACTGACTATTGTTGTTTTTTAAAAAAAGTATGTACACAAAGCTTCAGATGATAAATAATTTGAAAAGGAAGGAAATGCATTTTTTGTGTTTTTAATAGCGCAAAGCAAATGGTGTCAACCTGCCAAGGTTCTTAAACATGAAACTGTCCATGTATAGAAGGAGGAGGAAGTGCAGCCTTGACAGACCCTTGCCCATTGATCCATTGGTCCCTTGGACACCTTCCTTCCCCGCTTGAGCTGGGGTGAGAAGGATTCTATTTTTGCCCTGCAACAGGTGATGCAGCACCCATTTACAACCTGTCACTGTGCCCCAGAACAATTCAAAGGTATGGGCACTGCCTCCATTGCAAGGGCACATATGAAGGTGTTCCTGAGCACTGTTCTAAAGTTTTGGAAACCCCTCCGTTTAGAAACTAACGAAAGCTTAAACATGTAAACTTGTAAGCACTTGCCCATTGACGTTGGCTTTTGATGGTCAGAGGGTGGTGCTGGTCTGATGTGGAAAGGAGGGGATGGTTGCTGGAGTTCATAATCTTGCACATTTTAATTATTTTACAAAATTTATATACTGCTTTAATGTAAAAAAACCCCAACAACTTCTAAGCATTTACAAAAATATAAAATATTAAAATGATCAGCAAAAACAATTGAAATCAAGTACTTAAATATGTTCAAAGATGTTTAAAATTAAGGGTAGCTAAAAATAAATTTTAAGTCCTGCAGAATCCTTCAGGCTTTTTATTTCATATATTTATAAAATTTATCTCTCACTCCTCATCATTTCCAACAGCAATGAACTTCTGAGTTCACCGATTCCTTGATAATCTTATAAAACAGTCATTGATCCCAACCCAAATTCTTAGGAATGTAAATGAAATAAAGTCAATAACTATCAACATATAATCAACATTTATTAAACATGGATCACCATCACTAAGAATAATAAAATGTAAAAAGGAAGTAAAAGAAGTGAGAATAATAATAATACCATGTGACCTGACTGGCAAATGGGCATGGTTCGGGGGAAATGGCTTTGTGGGCCAAGACTTGCCCATGGCCCCTGGTCTTGCTGGAAGGATAGACAGCATGTCACAGGAGCCTTGCTAGATGAGGACAAAGGCCCAACTAGTCTAGCATCTTGTCCTCACTTTGGCCAACCAGATGCATATGGGAAGCCTGCAAGTGGGACCTTTCATCTTCTACTTCCACATTCCTCTTTAATGGCTCTCAATCCATTCTCTTTGTTGGGAAACTACCAAGTACTCTATGCTCAGCTGTATTTTGGTATACCTGTATCTACCCAGTGAACCATATTATTTCCTCTGCAAATACATATATGTGTGCTCACACATCCAGAATGACTGGGGTTTGTTTGTTTCACACTATACCTGCTATGATTAGAGCAGCCAATATGTTCTCCACACAAGGCAAGTCATTGATATTCAAAGTTTCCCAATAGCAGGACACATGGTGATTGTTCTGCCATCTGAAAATCTTGTTCTGTACAACTGAAGACTTTTAAACGTGCCCAAGGACAAGCGGGGCCAGAGGGGAGAGGCAAGCAATTAATCTGTCCCCATTTTTAAAAAAATCACATGCCAGTTTATCTTGTTCAGAAGCAGTTTCACAGAATCTCATCCCTTCTGCTTCTTTCACAAAATTATGGGAAAACCTCAAAATCCCAGATATCAACTGGAAGTCAGCCAACCTACACTGCAGAAATGCAACCTGAAAGAGAGGCAAAGAGTATAGCAGCTTCAAAAATGCTCTAATTTTGTACCCTGTTATTTGCTGTGGTAAAACCCAGTTTTCATAGCAGACTTTGTCAAGCCGTAATGTACAAATGGAAAGAAAGTTGGGAGATTATTTTTCAAGCAGCGTATTTCTTTAGGTTTTTCTATAGTACAATACATATCAAACTATTGGACTGAGAGCCAAAAACAGTGTGAGATTCCAAGAAACAAGGTGGCACTAATGCTGTCACATTAGAGCCTGAAGCTGTTGATACTCATGTTGAAGAAGTGATGATGATATATATAATCACTTTCATACAACATATTTAGCACTTCTTCTCAGTATGGCTTACAGCCAAATAACCTTCTGGTATACAAATTTCAAGACAGTTCAACAAACAACCTTTTCAAAATGCTAAGAGCCCATCTTCTGCTAGTTTCAGGAGTGTTGCTTTTGGAAATTAGGTCCTCGTTCTAAATTGAAAATACTTTGATGGCATGTTCTATTGCTACTCTTGTATTTCTACTATGCTACAGTACCCTAGCCTGGGTGCAGGTGATCCTTCAGATAACTTGGATCTGAACTGTTTAGGATTTTAAAGGTCAAAATTTACACATCTAATTTAGTCCAGAAACAAACATGTAGACAATGCAATTGGCACATGATATGTACAAAATGATCGAAACACATGAGCATCTGGTTGTAGTCTGCACTGGTTGAAGTTTCTAGACTGTTTTTAAAGGCTGCCCCTTCGTAGCATTATAGTAGTTTGGATGTAACTAGGGTGTGTATAACCAAACCATGGTTCACTTTTTCCAGAGAGGGTTGGAGCTGGTGAATCAGTCAAGGATTAAAGAAAGTTCCTGAATGCAGCCCTGTTCAAAACCAGTTGCAAGCCTCGACCTAGATCAGCAATCTTCGAAGCCACTAGTACTTCCACTTTATCTGGTGTAAGTTTCAGCCTCCAGTGAGTGATACAGAATTTCCACCACATTCCTATGATTAGTAAATAGAAATGAGAGGTTGAGCTGTCTGCAATCCACGCTGATGACTTCAGACCAATCCCTCTGGATGCTAAAGATCATGGGGGATAATGTCCATTGGAGTGGATAAATTCCCCATGAAGACCTATTTAGATCTGATCCTCCATGAAGCATTAGAGATATCGTAACCCTGTGCCTTCAAGCCCCACTTCAGAAATGGGCTCAGAGGAATGCCATCATTGATGAAACGAAAAGCCTGCTTTCCTTTGGGGTGAAGACAGAGGATAAGCAGGTGTTAAGCTGTTCCATCTTCTCTCTGTCACCCAATAGCATTTCTCCATCTTCTCCATGTAGAGGACCTACTACTTGCTTGTTCTTCCTCTTGCTTCAAGCATAGCCGAATAAACCTTTATTATTATTTTAAACCTCTCTTGCAAGCTCAAGCTCATTCTGAGCTTTGGCCTGCCTGACTTTCTCCTTGCAACTGTTGGCTACTGGTGTATACTTTTCCTTTATGATTTCACATTTCTTCCATTTCTTATACATGCACTTCTTACATCTCAGCTCATCTGTCAGTTCCTTATGCAGCCACGCTGGTTTCTTTAGATGTCTCCCACTTTTCTTTCTTGTTAGAATTGTCTGAATTTCACTGAATTTCAATATTTCACTTTTAAGAAACTCCCATTCATCTTGGACTCCTCTCTTTGAGTATTTCCAACCATGGAATCTCACCCAGTAGTTCCTTAAGCTTTCTGAAATCAGCCTTCTTAAAATGTGAATCTGATTATACCCTACTTTCCCTTGCCTCTGTATAATGAAACCTGAGAGCACAATCACTTCCTCCCAAGGTTCCCAGTACTTCCACTTTGTTGATCAATTCCTCCCTGTTGGTGAGGAACAGGTCCAACAGAGATGCTCTTGTTGCTTCTTCCACCTTCTGACAAATGAAATTGTCAGCAAGGCAACTAAGGCATTTGTTGGAACTTAACATTTTTGGAAGTTTGCATTCCAACAAATATTGGGGTAGCTGAAATCTCCCATGACTCCCATTTCTGAAGGTTTGGTAATCTGCTCTAGGAAGGCATCATCCATATCTTCAGTCTGGCTTGAAGGTCTATAGCAGACACAGTAAGGTCACTGTTGTTTCCCTCTCCTACAATTCCCCCCCCCAATACTGTCAATCTGCCTTCCATGGCCAAGTCATTGATCTCTTCGCAAGTGTACACATTCTTCACATATAATGCTACTCTTCCTCCTTTCCTGTCTGGAGAAAAGCAAGCATGAAGTCAGGCTGGATCTGCTTATTTTCCAGCTGAAAATGTCAAGATTAAAATACTTCATTCACTCCTCCAGGAATTCTTTGCCTCCATAAAACTGCCACTCCAACGGAGACTGGATGTCAAGGGAGAACAACAAAGACACAGCTCACACTAGGATATCCAAGAAGGCTAGAGAGCTCATTTACATGCGAGACAAGGGGCTAACAATTAAAGGCTGAAGGAGGCAAAACCCCAAAGTGATTCTGGAGAATTCAGAGACAGGAGAGGAGATTAGAAAGCATAAAAACAAAGTAAATCACAGGACATCAGAGTGAAGAATTAAAAGGCCACCATCCTTCAAACCTTTCCAGCAAAGGAGCTACAACATACAATCCAACCCAAAGAGATAAACAAATAATATTGTAGGCTATGAAAGTTATATCCCTTACATCTTCCCCACCCTGCTAAAAACTGGCCAACTGTAAATAGCTCAATTTGCCTAATCAAAGACCACACATATAAAGGCCCATTGGTTCACAGCCACACTAGACACCTTCTGTGAAGGCAATAGGGCCACCTTTCTTCAGATCTGAAGCACTTCTGGCATGATGACATGTGTTTTTATATGCTTATAAAACTCTACATTTGGTTATGTTCTACTAAGTCTTTTTAATCATCAGAATTGTAACTAATTAGGAAATATCTGATCCAAAATGTTAAGTTTCATTCATTTTGTGGTTGTCAGGACAATCTGTACCAGCTGCAAAAGGAAAGGGGAGTCATGGCATTCCCCTTTGCAGTATCTGGGCAGCCCTATAAAGAGAAGAATTTGGAAGGGCCACATAGCATTGCCCATGATGATGGAACAAGGGTAACCCTGTGCTCTCAAAAGTCATATATAGAGGTGTAGGTAGAATAAACTCTTATCCCCTACTCTAGCATTGGAACTTAACATGGGAATACAGATGAAGGACCCATGTCATTTAGGTCCTGATTGTTTCCATTTCCTCAATAAAGAGTCAAGGACATGGCCAGTAGGCTACTAAGTGACCTGTCCAAACAGACAGACCTTTAGACAAGAGCAGGAGCATACAGAGAATATGAAGATGCTGTGCCATGTTAAACCTGTCGTTTTCTTACAGCACTAAGCAAGAGAATGAAGCAATAAATCCCTGAGACACTGGGGAACAGAGGACAAGGGAAGCCCCCAGCTGAGTTAAAAGCATCACCTGACAACTGATCAGGCAAGGTTCACCATTTAGCAGACCATGAGCTTCATTTTGATGATCCAAGGTAAAAAAAAGAGCAAACACTGACACACATCTAGAGGCCACAGCTAATTACAAGAGTCAAGAGTTTTGTGAGGAGTTTATACAAGACTGTACAAATCATCCTGCGTGAGGAGTCCGTACAAATCTTACTTGTTTTTAGATCTGATTTTTCCCACAACTAATACTGTAGAATTAAGCTATTTGTAGCACTATCATTTGGAACAAGAACAACAACAATGTTCAGATGCCACTGGGTCTGACTTCGTGTGGTGACAGGCATGCTTGCAGGAAGTAAGTGCTTGGCTGGTTAGCTGCCCGAGTTGCAGCTATCGTACTGCAGGCTTGTCGCCACTGATGTGCCTCCTGTTGCTTTCACAAGCTTTATTTATAGAAAACCGGAGGGGAAGGGGGGGAGACATGGAAGTGTGGAGGACTATAGCCCTTACAGATGTTCAAACAGGGCTCAATGAATGCATGTGGGTGCGGGATAACCTACCATTGCAATGCTGCTCCCTGCTCCCACATTTTCATTGAGTACCGGTAATTTTTGAACAACTGAAAAGCACTCCAATCTCAAACCAGACATCCTGGAAAGGAATGTGGAAGGAGGATGGAATGTGGGAGTTGCATTGCTCATGCCACTAAACTCCAAGGCACCTGACACCTAATCCATCCACACAGGTAAAATGGAAAGCAGCTGAGTTCATGGCTCAAACGAGTTGTAACGGCCTGTCCATTTTATTGCTACACAAATAATGGCCCTATAAAATCAAGTCACGGCTTGCCCTGCTTTGATGAAACATGTTGTTTAGAGTGACATTTGGGGCTGTTTCTGTTTGAATTGGGGGGAGGGGAAATTGCATGCTTTTGCCTCCCATCTCACTCCTCCAATTATTCAGTTCTAACCTATAGGTTACATTGCTGTTGCTTACTGTCCTTCGCCTGCTGCCAGCCTTGCACAGATTTTGTGTGACTACCAGGGTAATGGGCTTCACTGCCAATCCTGCTTTCAGGTTCCATACACGGGCCTAAACCATTTTACTAGACGCCAATGTTTTATTCTGGATGCAGTATTACCTCAAAAAGGTGATGAAAGTGGGAGAGCATCCTTACGTCAAGTTAACAATAGCATTCTGTGTGTGAATTTCTCCTTCCCTCATCACGTTTAGAAGCTGTAATATTATCTGCTGTTGTGCTCTCAAACCAGTGTTGTCAGATACATCTTGCTCCTTAGCCACTACTGTCATTTCTCTACTTCTTGTAGAGTAGTTGTGTGTCATCATGTCTATTTATATAAACTGAGGTTTGCTCTATACAGTTTACTTCAATAGCTGTCATTATAATGTTATGTGGGAAATACCATGACACACTCAATTGGAAGTGGTAAAACACAGTAAATTCTGGAATCATCTGCAGTTTTAAACAATCTGAAGCTCTGCTTAACACCATCTATATATTGCCAGGGGAAAAGAGGGAGCAAGAATTCTTCAGCTTGGCTTACTTGCAAAGGGCAAGGGATCATGATCAGCTATGGCCCAATTCGCTGAGCTGGTAACACCATAGTTTCATATGACCTGTTTTACAGATATAACAGATGTCCTAGCTGACCTTCTTTGATTTCTTTCATGTGATGGAGTAACTCTCCCTAATCTTCTCATGTGAATAAAGACACAAGTGATGTTGCCAAAGTTCATAGTTACCTTGCCATAATGCTCAGCTGTACGGCTTGCTTCCCTTGCCCTTGCATTAAAGAACACCCTTTTCCAGCCGCCAGTTACCTGGGATTGCAAAGCCAAAGAGACGCACACTCAGGCCTCTGCCACCAACTTGGTGACCTATATCCACATGGAGGCTGCCTCCGTGCCTCCCAGGAAGAAGAAAGTGTGAAGGGAGAGGCACCTGACCCCACCAATCAGCCAGTGATGGAACAGCTCCTCCGGTGATAGTTCTCTTCTTCCCTCCCCATTCCTTTTCCTTTCTTTATTATGCATTTTAGATTGTGGGCCTGGTAAGCAGGAGTGGGAAGAGAAAGGGGAATTCCTTTTTCCTTCCACCCTGGGTTTCCAAACAGCAAGAAGGAAGGATGAAGCGGGTCGCTGTCGCTTTCTTCAAAACCTTTTATAGAGGTCATCAGGCTCCAGCATGTTGAGCAACCTCTGCAAAAAAATCACGCTGAAAGCAACAGGACCTAATCCTTCCATCCCACCTTTGAGCATCCTGGTTGGTCTTCCCCCGTATCAGGTGATGCAAATCAACACAATGTCCGTGTGGTGTAGTGGTTAAAAGCGGTACACTCGTAATCTGGGGAACCGGGTTCGTGTCTCCACTCCTCCACATGCAGCTGCTGGGTGACCTTGGGCTAGTCACACTTCTTTGAAGTCTCTCAGCCCCACTCATCTCACAGAGTGTTTGTTGTGGGGGAGGAAGGGAAAGGAGAATGTTAGCCGCTTTGAGACTCCTTCAGGTAGTGAAAAGCGGGATATCAAATCCAAACTCTTCTTCTTCTTCTTTTAAAAAAGGAAAAAAGAGGGGAGAGGGGGCACACTGCATCGAGAGTCCCATATGGGGCACAGCATTCTAGGAAGCAAAGATTGCAGCTGTTAAGTGTTTGCAACTTTCCTTCACACCCACCCTGTTGAAAAGAACAAAAAGGAAAGACATTGTGGGTGAATGCAACTGACAAGGGTGTTTGATGGGGTGGGGACCTTCTTCAGTGGCACCTCTATAAACACCCAAGCACTGAGCTACCGCACCACACCACTTTGCAACAATGCTAAGTTTATTCCACAAGCAAATCTATGATTATTTCATTCATGAGAGACACACTCCAAGTACTATTCCTGCTTTGCACTAAGGTGTCTAAACCAGGAGAATGAGTATGCCATGAAACTCAGGCAATTTTCCCTTCAGTATATAAGCACCAAATGCTTCTTCGCACTAATCACGCAGACCAAAAGGGAAGCAAACACTTTAGTTGCTGTTTGCATAGAAGCTGTTTGTAATTTGATGTAATACACTGTACATCAGTCAACACAGTACTTAATACTGAGCATACACACACAGGCAACAAGAGGCAGGCAGCAATGACATCTAGCGCATTTTATTTACCCTAATATAAATGTTCTTTGAGTTCATCAAATTACCAATCAATTTCACTCATCTTTGAAAGCAGGTGCAGTGAGGTATATTAACAACGAAACTTTACAAGCTTTTAGTGAAACAGCCATTAATGGGGAAATCAAGCAGAGAGCTTTGAAAGCCACAGCGAAAGCCAAGCCAATGGTAGAACACAGCAGTCTTTCCCAGCAGACATGGTGACTAAGTGGAGGGGGTAGAGGGAGAACTAAAATTGCTTAATATAGCTGCTCCTGGACACTGACACAACTTTTGAAACTAATGCAAGAGAGATTGTCATGCTTGGCAATAGAAAAATATTGGCAAAAGCAAAGCTGAGAAAGCAATATTGAGCTGTGGGAGCAACTCTACAATTAAGATGTGTCACATACTGTTAAAAAACATGAAAATTATATCCCTTATCGATTGGTCCTATACTATCATTTTTTAAAAATGGAGGATAAATGGCCAAGTGATACCAGTTTAAAAACTGCAGGCGTTATTTCCTATTTGCTCTTTACCCAATGGTTACGCAAGCAGAACACCACCAGCACGGCCAATCCTTTGCCCCCCAAGACCCTCTCTATAAAGAGTTGGAGGGCCTTAACAGCATGGAGTAATTTCTCAAAATTGAGCTGAGCTACCTTGAACAAGGTTTTGTAATCTGAAAAATATAGCTGCCAGTGTTCTGGCTGTAACTCACTGACTAAGACAATCTGCAGGAGTGTCCTGGTCATTCCCTGAGCTGGCGATGCTCACTGGGCAACAACAAGAAACCAAGCCCATAATGTCACTGGCAAGTACAGTGGAAGTTTCTGCTGATAAGAGATTCAGCAGGCACCATCTTTTTCAACACCCAAGGAAAACTTTTGTTCCTTCAAGCTTATTCAGGTATCTATTTTTTTATTTAAATTTTTATAAGACCCTTCATCCAACAATCACAGGGTGGTCAACAACATAAAAATGCAAAATGAAAAACACAAAATACATAATAAAACAAAGACAAAAGCGAAAGTGAAACAAACCAATAACCCACCCACCCCAACATATTTAAAAGGCCTTAGAATGTTACTCAGCCAATGCTTGGTTGACAAGAAATGTATGTAATGAAGGTGAGCCTCTTGGGGAAAGCATCCCACAAATGGGGAGCCACTGCAGAAAAGGCCCATTCTCAGGTTGCCACCTTCTAGACCTCTCATGGAGGAGGCACACAAAGAAGGGCCCTCAGATGATGGTCTCAGGGTCTGTTCATATGGGGGGAGGCGGTCCTAGAGGTATTGTGGTCCTCAGCCATTTAAGGCTTTATAGGTAAAACCAGCACTTTTAATTGGGCCCAGAAACTAATCAGCAGTCAGGCCAGGATTGGTGTAATATGGTCATAATATAGTTAGCTGACTTCAGATTTTAACTTTTCATATGGTTTGTGTGTGCTTGTATGTATAGTAGTAGCAGCAGTAATAATAATAATAATAATAATAATAATAATAATTTATTACCCACCCTTCACTCTACACCATACCTCACTAATGGACTCAAGACATCATAGCCTATTTTACGGAGACAAGTAATCAGAAGCTCTACTAATGTGCATAAAAATAAGAAAAAGCTGAATTGAAAAGCTTAAGTACACGATCACAGACCTTAGTAAAGATAGTATCCTGCAGAACTCCCAAAGTCCATTGCACTGAACAGCACTTCCCCCAACTCTACCTCCTAGGACCTACTTTCTAGGTAAGACTGGCACCACCAGGGATCAATTTAATCAGTATCAGCAAAAAAAACAGAGAACATGCAAATAGTTAACAGTGGATGCTTACCATGTATCAGATGAACCTGTGACTGGTCTGGGAACTCCACAGCCCAGGGCAATTCTAATTGTTCATTGAAATACATGTTCATTGACAATAAGGTTTTGATCAATGATACAATATAGAAAGGTAATTTTTTCCACTGCTCCTCTTCTACTCATCTTAGAATTACCAAGAACTTCCTCTTTTTCAATACGAAATGTCCCCTTTCGCCAAAAGAAGCACGCTAAGACCATCTTTCCTAGGAACTTCTTGTGATTTAATGTTTCACTTTTTTTACCACCTCTAAGGTGCTAATTTGGAAGCTTGCTTTCCAGATAAATCTGCCTTCTGTTCCTTTATACTGCAAAGCATGACTCTGCAAGGATTTCACAGGTAGAGCACCAGAATGACATCTCACAAGTAGGGTAGGACCCTGTGTGAGTATATTATCAAATGAAAGAGTTCATAAGCTACTGACTAATTAAGATTGAAATCCAGCAGTCTCATTAAACTGGATAGAACTTACATTTGAGTTTACATGCATAGGATCGAGCTTTTAGCAACCAGCACATCCACTGTAGCCATTTCTGGTACATCCACAGATTATACTGTACAATACATTAAAAAAAAAACTTTTCTCAGTGCATTCAAACAGTGTTGTTGGTAAATGGTATTAACTGCACTCTAATTCTTAGTAGCCTGTGAACATAAGCCTTGGGGGTCCTCTCTCAGCATAAATGATCTGCTGTTTCATCTGTGCAGCATGCTCAAATTTGAAAAATATTTTGAATAGAAGTCTCCGTGCATTACAAGGCTGATACAGCAGATGGTCTCAATATTTTCCTACAACAAGTATCAGCATCTGCTTACCTTCAGGCCCAACCTCCATCTTTCATTCTAGGGGAAGTGAGAAAGGGATTACCCAATTTCAGGAGATGAATTTGTGTTCAAAATTCAAAATGGGCGCAGTCAGGCACCAAGGATTACAAGGCCTGATACCTGGGGGTTCCTTGCAAGCTTCCCTAGACCTCAAGCATCCTGAATCCATTGTGAACTATTTATTTATGGCATTTATGTACCACTCTTAAGGCATAACTACCTCCCATAGCAGTTTATGAACACTTTACAACAAACAAAAAATAAATCTATACACAATAAAATCAAACCATTAATCACTCCTTTGGGCCTAGCATAGATTTGATTGTTTTATATTCTGTCTCCTTCACAGTCAAGTGGAATTTGTATGATGAGTAAGTCACCAAAACTCAGACAAATTTGCCCTGAATACTCTTTTTCTACTTTAGTGGGCCCCAACCAAGGAAGATTGTCAGGTTGAACATGGGACACTTCAAGGCCATACTTCATTTGCTTAGGTGGCTATTAGAAGGAAAACAGAACAGTAATATATCCCTTGGTGCCCAGTTGCTAACAGGGCTGCCAACCTCTCTCCTGCCCTGTCTCCAAATTAGAGTCCGTATACATGACAGGCAGGAAAGCAGCAGCTGAAGATTTTCCCCTCATCGGTACAAGTCCATACTGGGCAAATGTTCAGCTACTGAACTTTTTCCTATTATGCTGCAGCTAAAGAGACAAGCACCCTGACAGAAATAAAGAGAGTTAGCAATCCTAGTCACTAATGAGTCCCCATAAATTAATTGCATCACTAAATCAAGCTATAGGTACAGGCAGCACAAATAACCACAGATGGTTCAGTGCCTAAAGAGGGGCTCAGCATTCCCATTAAAAAGCCATTTTAATTATTTTCTGCCCACTACCTAGATTCTAGAAAGACAGTAGGCATTTTAAAATACAAAGAGAAATATTAACAGACATCACAGAAAGTGCCTTCTTGTGATGAAATATTATAAGGGCTTGCTGATCAGAAGGTCGGCAGTTCGAATCCCTGCCAGGGGTGAGCTCCCGTTGCTCGGTCCCAGCTCCTGCCCACCTAGCAGTTCGAAAGCACGTCAAAGTACAAGTAGATAAATAGGGACCGCTCCAGCGGGAAGGTAAACGGCGTTTCTGTGCGCTGCTCTGGTTCGCCAGAAGCGGCTTAGTCATGCTGCCACATGACCCAGAAGCTGTACACCGGCTCCCTCGGCCAGTAACGCTAGATGAGCGCCGCAACCCCAGAGTTGGACACAACTGGACCTGATGGTCAGGGGTCCCTTTACCTTTACGCCTCCAAATAAATATTTCCACTGACAAGATGAGGCTGTGGTCTAAAGCACTGAACCTCTTGGGCTTGCCGATCAGAAGGTCGGCGGTTCGAATCCTGCGACAGGGTGAGCTCCCGTTGCTCAGTCCCTGCTCCTGCCAACCTAGCAGTTCAAAAGCACGTCAAAGTGCAAGTAGATAAATAGGTACCACTCCGGCGAGAAGGTAAACGGTGTTTCCGTGCGCTGCTCTGGTTCGCCAGAAACGGCTTAGTCATGCTGGCCACATGACCCGGAAGCTGTACGCCGGCTCCCTCTACCAGTAAAGCGAGGTGAGCGCCACAACCCCAGAGTCGTCCACGGCTGAACCTAATGGTCAGGGGTCCCTTTTACCTTTACCTATGCCTCCAAATAAATATTTCCACTGACAAGATGAGACAAGCTTTTTTTAAACAACAACAACATTGTGTAAGACAGGTAAAATTGCAAAGAGTGTTTATTGGAACTGCTCTGCTTGCCCAGAATGGTCTATACCTGCTTGTTTAGACCCTATAAAACTGGCAGCCACTTCAGTCTTTGTCCCCTCTTGTTCTGGGGGAAAAAAATCTGTGCATTTTTAAAAAGAAACATCTAAGTGTAGATTTACTTTCATAAGTTACAGTATTTGTAAATAAGAGAATAAGTTTGAAGCGTTGTTTTTTATTTTAAAAAATACACATATCTTGAGGGAATCAACAGTCGCAGGCCTTAATTTGCATCTATATTCAGATTCAGAACCTTTTCCCCAACACATAAAAATAGATGTACCTATATTGAAAACTGCCTCTGAGCATATGCCAAGTACCTTTCCCTCGTTATTAAATAATTAATTACAGCTTGCTCCAACACATGCAGCATTAAGGAGCAGTGTGCATTGCATAGCTTCCTGGAATACCTTAGCCCTGGGGCTCATCTTTTTTTTCCAGAAATGAAGCACCATCACCAAGTAGCTAACAGTATGATTCAGAAGCATTTGCAACCACAAAATCATTCACAAAAGATCATTCTACGCACAGAATAGGTAGAAGAATCAAATGTTTTCCTAAGGAAGCTAAAGCATTTCCCAAGTGCTATCAGTTAGATCAGATATGCACAAATTTGCCCCAATTTAGCAGCCCCCCCGGAAATTAGAGCCCCTTTAGGTAGTGTATACTAGATTTGTTTAAGCAAGCCTCCCTACAAAAGCATTAATTCTCGAGGGAATGCTAAACCCCTAAATGCACTCAACTCTACCTGCTATGCTATCTCTGCAGATTATCTAACTCCTCAAAAGATACTGCTTTTAACCTATAAACTGTGTGATTTTTCCCTCTCTGCAGATTAATTAGTTGCTTTTAATGTATATCCTTTTTTCATCTCAACATGAAAAATGTACCTGCTTTTAGGCAATATACTTTTATTATGTGATGATTAGGGTTTCCTGGTCCTAATTAGCATGTTAACAATGTCACCTTGGCATTTGCTAATTCAATTTAGGTTTACCTAATATCCCACCCTTCAGCACTTTCACATTAGCAACTTTTGGTCTTGACAGCTCCAAAACAAGAAGAGCAAAGGAATAGCACTGGTAACTCTCCCTCTCCAGTTGCACTCAAATATACACACTTCCAGAGACATAAATCGGGGAGTACAGAATGCCGTCTGACACACAATAGGAACGTTACTCCATAAGTATATTCATTTTTATCTTATTTAAGGCATTTTTTATACTGCCCTTCATAAATATATGTCCCAGAAAGATTAAGTACACCAACCAGTGGCAATAATAGGCAGCTGTTATTCCACCTCCATCCTTTACAGGAATTGCCGGTAATTCCATGGATGGTATATATTCCAGTGGTAATTGGTTATATGTGTATGTTGCTTTATGTAGCAAGATTCATAGGCTGTTTAATTTTAAAAAAAAAAATTGAGGTTTATGTAAAATGGTATAAAAATATTCTTTAAAATAATGACAAAAGCATACATTTAGAACAGGAGACATACAAGATACCAAAATATCTATAAAATCAACCATAACAATATATACATAGTAACACTAAATGTTTTTCTAAATAAGTATATATGGTGCTATTTCTTTAACCACCAGTGAGAAGTCAGCATCTTTTTTAGTTATGGCAACACCTTTACAGCTATGGAAAGTCCAGCTATGACTACTACAGCCAATCACTTACTGCAGTGCATGACTGGGAATATACTGTACTTCCAAGAGAAATGAATACTGCCAATGTGCCACCAGAGTTAACGCTACTGTCAAAAGCAACATAACAGGAGGCCTTTGGATGGCACCAAGCAGCAAGGTTAACTGGAGTGTGTAACCAAGTGGAAGAGAGTTCCAAGTGGAAGAGAGTCGTCCATGACTGAACCTAATGGTCAGGGGTCCCTTTACCTATGCCTGCAAATAAATATTTCCACTGACAAGATGAGACAAGATCAGCCTCTCTGCAATACATCTTTTCTTTTGGCACACTGTGACCAGTAGTAACTAGATGATCCTGCATAGGAGGGCAGATAACTAAATGTTATAGCCTTATCTTAAAACTCGGATGATATAAGAACTGTTTGGGAGCTCCATTGAAGATACCTCTGCTAGCAACCAATGTTCTCATCCCTGACACAGAGGCAGGTGGATCTCGTAAATGAGGCATAATAGGCTCAAACTGTGATCCAAGTCCACTGAAGAAGAAAATCCAAGATGCAAATGTCCCACTGACCAATCAACATTATGAGTAAGCTAAATAAACAAGGCTTACATGCACAGTGACTGAGTAGGACAGCAAACTGCATTGTAAGCCAATCATAAGACATAAAGCTAGACTGGAATAGTAAAGGTAAAGGTAAAGGGCCCCTGGATGGTTAAGTCCAGTCAAATTTGTCTACGTGATGTGGCGCTCACCTCCGCTTTCAGGCCGAGGGAGCCGGCGTTTGTCCACAGACAGCTTTCCGGGTCATGTGGCCAGCATAACTAAACCGCTTCTGGCACAACGGAACACCGTGACAGAAACCAGAGTGCTGCCACAGTAGTACCTATTTATCTACTCACCCTGGTATGCTTTCGAACTGCTAGGTTGGCAGGGGCTGGGACAGGGCAACGGGAGCTCACACCATCATGTGGATTCGAACCGCCAACCTTCCGATCAGCAAGCCCAAGAGACTTGGTGATTTATACCACAGAGCCACCTGCGTCCCTACTGGAATAGGTAGGGAGGAAATGGTACTTCACCTCTCCTCTATCTTACACTTTGAGAACTGTGGCACTACCGTGTTTCTCCTAAAATAAGACACCGTCTTATATTTTTTTTCGCTCAACAAAACACAGTATGGCTTATTTTCAGGGGATGTCTTATTTTAACCGCGTCGCATCGGTACGCTGCATAGCCACGCCTCCCCAGGCTGTTTTAATGGGAGGTACCACGTCACTATGGCTTATTTTCGGGGAATGGCTTATTTTTGGGGAACGGCTTATATTTCGCAAATGCATAGAAATCCTGCTATGGCTTATTTTATGGCTATGTCTTATTTTAGGAGAAACAGGGTAGGTGCACCCACTGGGATGATTTCTGAATGGCATTTTCTAAATGGACCTATGAAACCAATGTCCTCTGGCCAGGAGGATACAAGAAGAACCCTTTTGGATCAAGCCCAAGGGCCGTTTGGTCTAGCACTCTCTTCTCACTGTGACCAACAAGATGACCATGGGAAGCTAGCAAGCAGTGATCTCAGTGTCCTAATGGCCTCCTGAAAAAGCAGCTAAGTCTTTATCAGTAAACAGGCAACAGGCATCATGTGTGTATTAAGAGAGTTTAGAAAGTTGGGAGGAGGTGCAGTTGAGGCCTCAGTCTCATAGGCAGAAATTTATGTGAAAACAACATCCACTGAAACGAATAAGCTTGCATATTATAACTGGAGGACAACCTTGATAATCCACGTGGACAGGGTCAGAGCCAAATCAGTGCCTTAGAAACAGCACAGATGGGGTAAGGGGAAGACTGTTCTTGCAGAGGTTGATCTGGGCCTCTCATTTTCACACTGAATCACCACCTTGCTTTTCGCCCCCCCCCCAATCCAACTTTCCCCAAACACCCTGAAGAGTCTAACTTTATAATTCCAGAACATCCATCCGTGACAATCCAGCCAAACAACAGCTGTGCAGAAGTTTCCCCCTCAACTTGTCTCCCACTAAATCTCATTAAGAAAAAAAAAAAGATTTTAAAAGTTCTAAAGCAATGACTACAAAAGGGAAAAAAGTCAAGGTCTGTGTGTATTCAAGAAATGAAAGCAGAATTATATAAAAGGAGCAGCTAATATAAAAGATTGTTGGGTGCTGCGTTTTCCATCTTTCCAACCATTATAGGAATAAAATTATCCATGGAGAAGATCGAAAATCTTTTTCAAAACTAATACAATTAAGCTTTATTACACTGTTTCAAGTACATTTCTCTCCTCCGCCAGCCCCCTCCATCTCCGACTCTAATCTAAGCTCATTCTACGACAGTTGGAGGCATTCTTCTATTTTATTACCAGCAAAATGCTGGTGTTTAAGGGTCAGAAAACTATCTAGTGCCATAAAATGAGGAAACAAAACCTGCCCTTAATATTGACTTCCTATCGTACACAGGCAACTGGGAGAAAGGGAGAAAATAAATTTCAACAACATGCAATGGAGCTGAGGTTTAAAATACTAGTTCCTGCAGCTAGAACATCCATTAATCTTGTTTTAAAAGCCTAATTACAGCCCAATTCCAGGTATGTTTCCTCAGAAATAAGCCACACTGAATTCAGTGGGATTTACTCTCAAATTAAACATGTGTAAGGATTGCAGCTTTAGATTTGCAAAGAAAACAAAACTGAGAAGGGGGAAAGTAAGATATTTAAAAATAAACAAGCAACAATTCTGTACACATTCTCTCTGTAGCCAACAAACAATGGATACATACATAAATATTATCAGTCATTTCCACTTTAAGAAATACAAATCTAGAGAGAGAAGCACATTTAGGAGAAATTATATATATATCCCTTGCTTGTGAACATATGGACAACTGCGATAATTAGAGTGGATGACTGGTGGATTGTTTGAGATTTCATTGCACAATCCCCATGAAACATAAATGGAATTTAAACGCAAGCAGCAGCGATGGGCAGTAGCTTAAATCATTCTTTTTTAAAATTAATTACACAGATTAGATGTAGCTAAGTGTGCAAAGGCAACTTGCTATGAATATGTTTTGCCATTCCCAAGAAAAGAAAATGGAAAAGGTGGCACTTGGAAAGAGGTGTGCCTTTTTTCTACAGACTAAAATTGTATGGTACTCTGAGCTATTGCCAACCAGATTTATTTCTCCATCTAGCCCAGGACTGTCTATACTGACTGGTAGCGGCTCTCCTGGGTCCTTGGCAGAGGTCTTTCCTATCACAGACCACTTGAGATCTTTCTTACTGGAGATGCTAAGGGCTAAATCTGTGATCATCTTCTGCACAACATTCAAAATGTGCTCTATGGTCCTTCTGTTAACGCTATGGTTGTCAAAGTAACACAACATACCAGTGCACAAAACCCACTGTTCTTGGGACATTTCAGACGCATGTAGCACATGTAATGAATGTCTGCGGCACTCCTGCCTCTCCAACACTATCCTGCTGTATAATCACTGTAAACTGAAAGTTAAACCAGGACAAAGCAGGAGGGGGAGGCCTCTGGTAGTAGAGCAGCACTGTTTTATACTTTGGACAGAGTGGCTAGGGAAACCCAGACAGAAGGGTGGGGTATAAATGATAAAATTGCTATTAGTAGTAGTAGTAGTAGTAGTAGTAGTAGAAGCCACCCTTGCCAAAAAAAAAGTCCACCTACCACTGACTTCAGCCCATCATAAAACTGACTACTGGTAAATCCATCTGGGACTGAGGTCAAGAAATTCATACAATTAAAACATTTGGTGGAAGTTATTAAGTATGATAGCATTTGCAAGTTAAAAGACCATGTTGCACAAGTACAGTAGTACCTTGGTTGATGAACTTAATCTGTTCCGGAAGTCTGTTCTTAAACCAAAGCGTTCTTAAACCAAAGCGTGCTTTCCCATAGCAGTGGGGGGGGGGCTCAATTTACAAATGGAATACATTCAACAGGAAGCGAAACATGTTCTGCTTCCAAGGCAAAGCTCACAAACCAAAACACTAACTTCTGGGTTGGCAACTTTTTTAATCCAAGTTGTTCATAAACTAAGCTGTTCTTAAACCAAGGTACCACTGTATTGAACTGAAATAATCATGAGTTGTGAATTACCTGTAACAACAAACCTCACAGATCTTGCACCCATATCACACACTACTCAAGCAGGCTAGGCACATTATCACATTTCACAGCTGTTTGAGTAAGGCAGACAAAAACTTTACGTGAATGAAGCACATGGTTGGTGTGATTCTTTGTCACTGCATCAACAACAGAGATGATGCCTTCCCCTTCTCTTGGTATAAGCAGTGGCTGCCCCTACTAGTTCTGAGGCTGCCTTTCTTGAAGTCCCAGGTAAATTGGCTATGTGTCTAGACCATGAATTCTCAAACTTTCTACCCCCAACCCCAGGGTGCAGTTGAGATTGCTAAAAATTACTGAGGCCCACCAGTCACAAACAGTGGTGCAGGGGCAGAACCAGTCAAAAAATGTGCCTTGGCTAAACCCCATGTTTAGCAGAACAGTACAGTATAATTTGTTGCTAGTTTCTTAACCACAGTCTGGTCTTCTTTTTGAGCTTCTTGGGCTCCTCCCTCCTCCTTTTCATTTATGTCTATGTCATAAACATGTGACATTTTGGGTTCAGAACACAACCAGAGTTGTATGCCATACTTTGTGGGTTTGGATGCTGCCTCGTTTGACATCTTCCTCTGGATGGCAATAATGGTTTATCAGTTGAAACCTTCTCATATGGCACAAAGCATTGTGGGAGAGTCTTGGTAAGCATATCCTAAAGGTCATGTATAGAGGCAGGCCACACTAGTGGTTCAGGTTGGAAGCAGATCATCAAGTCTGAGGGCTTTATTAATTCTGAAAGTGGCCAGTGACATTGGCACTGCGCTCTGGAAAGTGTTGAGGGCAACCCTCAACAAGACATTATGTGAAGAGCCTTCCATGAACAAAGGAAAGTGGTCAACTAAAACATCCTTGCCTGAGTGTAGTTATTAAGTCTGGCCACTAGCTGAGGTAAGAGTGCAGGTTGCTTGCAATCATTTGCAGATGCAATTGGGCTCACAGTGACCACAAAAGCTGAATTAGTCAGCTTTCTGCAAAATGCTAGCTATGATGAAAAAAGTTCAAATTCAATTCTGCTGGTTCTAACTGGAAAAAAAGTTTGAGAAATCAGGTTTGTAAAGCGGTTTTGTATACCCATGGAGGTACTATTGACCTCTAATACAGTTTGCATTGATATTAAAGAAAGAGTGTAATTTGTCTATTATGAAAATAGACGTAATATTGTTTTTCACCCTCTACTCTCCTTTTCTCACAATAAATGGAAAGAACAGACTCTGGCTAAGCTTCTGTAGACATGATGATAAACAAATAAATTTAAACAGCATTCGCTAGGCTGAGGACACTTCTCTTAGCACCTTGTGTACATGGTTTCTGAGTTGTGTCAGTCAATTTAATAGGGGTAGAATAAAACTGAAAAGCCATTCAGAATAAAAACATCAAAATGTCATTAAATTAAGGAAGGGTGCTTCTAAACCACCACATGGCAAATCACACCTCGCCATACTGAGAACCACCTGGAGCGTAGGGTTGTGGAAGATTGATATATTTTATTTTTTAAAAAAAATCAGTGCTGTTTGGGTACATTTCACCCCACCTTTATAAATGTTAAGTATCCATCTTCAAAAAACAGAAACAATCCCCACCCCCCACAAATTCAGTAGGTACCAAGCCTGTCAAGAGATTTAATTGCTTTAAAATTATGGAATATTATTCTTCACACATTTTTAAAGCTATTGTGAGCATTGCTTCATTTAGCTAGGAAGTGAAAAGAACACATTAGTTCCTAAGGAATAATGTGGTTGCTCCAATTCTTATGCCATCAATTTTTAAAACTCATCCTGGTAAACAATTAAACAGAAATGCAAACCGCACATTCAGGGGAGAGATTCAAATCCCTAAATGGATTTCCAAAGGTCATTTTAGGCTGAAAAGATGCTTGATGGTATCTCTTTAAATCATGTTCATTTCAAAGGCTTATCTAGCAAAGGAGCAGACAACATTTTGCAGCAACACACTTTGATCTGTTGGTTTCCCAAGAGATAAATTAATAATAACAACTTTAATTCATATGTATGGAATGATCTGAGGTTATTTTCACAGGGTTTTTTTTTTAATCCACAGATTTTTTTTAACAAAGGGAATTTTTAAAAGGTGACATAGCTTTCAACCAAACCCATATTATGGGGTGGGGGTGGGGGACTATGAATTATAAACGAGGTGGCTTTTTTATTAAAAATAGAGAGAGAGAAGAAAAGAAAACCATCCAGTTAAAAACCAATTATCCTTTAAATGTTAGTTGCTTAAAAGGTTCAGCTTGTGAAGCAGTTTAACAGAGTGTGATGAGGAGGAGGCCCCAACAGATACATAATAGGGGCTGGCAGTCCCAGGTTTCAGCACAATGGTTCTCATTTCTCTTCTCTGCTGATCCACTCAGATAGATGTCTGATCCTGTTAGCATTCAGCCACTGCAAATAAAAGACAACACTGCCTCACCTTCTTCTCAATGTGGGCCAACTGCTCCTTATAGAAGGTGCCTCTCCTCTTCAGTTCTTCATCCTTCCACTGCAGTTCCTGGGACTGCAAGGAAATACAAAACAAGGTGCTCACAAAAGAGAAGGAAGGAAGGAGCTAGGGTTGGGAGAAGGCTTGGGATAGGGTATAGATTGAAAGCAATTCCAATATGCCACACTGCACCAGAATGCTTGCAAGGCAAATGTCATTTCTCTCAGAATGAATTATTTCAGCTTGACATACTATTTAATGTTTTCATTTTCTGTGCCTCATAATGAAATGGTTGCCAAGATAAATACTCTTGAGGTGCTTTGACCTGGAGTGACCAGATGTCTCTACCATGCTTACAGCAAGTAGAACTGCTAGAGCAAAGTATGCAGCACAATGAAGTTTTAGAGTCTTGGACTAGTACAGGGTATGTACCATCTCAGACTGCAGGTTGGAGGCTTCCATGTCTGAATGCTTTCTGCATTTTAAGAAAGAAACCAGGACCTAGATAGGTGATGAGATCCATACCCACTTAGCTTCAAACACCGGATCACTGGGAGCACCCAAATCATTGGCAGGAACCAAAGATGCACCAATGACCTTCCTACTAAGAATCCTGCAGGTGCCAGTTATCACCTTGAACTTCAAAGGGCACCTTCTGGGCTTTCCTCCTGTTCACCACCCCACCATTCCTTAGCTGCATAATAATCAGGAGGTTCAGAGCAAAATTGAGAATAGTGATAAGAGCCCCAGAACTCAGTTTGCACTGTCACAACAGGACACATGAATCATTGCCTAAAGCATGTAGGCCAATAATAAGGGAGGGGGCCATGACAGATGTAACATAAAATGAATTACCATACCTCCCCCTCTCCAGAACTGGCTCTGATTAAGCAGCCCAGTCAGAAGTGTTCCCTGTGGGCTCAGAGCTGTCATTTTATGGCCAGCTGCCATCACAAGGAAAAGAAATAACAGAGAATCATAGAAATCTGAAAATCCAAGTTGTCAGTCTTTTCCTTCTCCATTTTTCTCTGGTGGAAGACAAACCATGGGGTCACAGAGAGTTGGCATTTGACCACTTAACAATTTTGCCTAGCCAAATCCCTATAAACAGAGAGGATGCTGAACATGCTAAGAGGAGGATGCTTCACAGGTAAGTAAATCCTGTTCTTACCAACACCATAACCCAGCAACCTCACTTCATTTGCCATGCACACATGATGCCATCAAGGATACAGCTAGCAGTTAATTCAAATAAAGCACCGGGCACATGTATAGCTTTAGAGCACAGGTGGGTCACATGGAGCCCCTGGCCCAATTTAATGTGAGTGGAAAGGAGGACAAAATCAAAGGGAAAGGTGGTAGCAGAAATGAGTAATAAAGGATGGCAGAAAAGGAACCCTGGAGAGATAAAAATTGGGGTAACCCATCTGTCTTTGGCTCTGTATCTGTCCACTTCTGACCCCGGCCCCACTGGCATGCTGCCCCTGGCAGATATCCCCTGAGGCAATGGGGCCCTACATAGTAAGAAGGTTGTCTACCCCTACTTTAGACCATGTTTGTTTGACTAAGATTTCCAATGAGGCTTTTCAAAACCAATTAAAATTAGGCTGGCAAATTCTTCTTTCTACTTCCTACTTCCTCCCAGATCAGGATGATTAAAAAGTACAACCCCCAGGCCGTAGCAAAGAGGGAAAGCAGAAGCTTTCTGCTGCTGATTCCCACCCTGAGCAACATACTTTGATTCTTCCAGCTACTATGGGAGAGCCAGAAGTACATCCTCACATGCCTTCCTTTGGTGTGAGAAAGAGTTGCTATGAAAGATGAATATCCTTAACTTTAATACATACTAATCACAGCTTTTCCTCAGGATTTAATGAAGCAACAAGAGACTAACATCGTATGCAAAGCTTCCATTCCAGACTGATGAAGATCTAAAACAGAGAACCTGAAATGGTCGGAGTATTGACAAAGCAATGCCGGAATATTGCTGCTCAGCCTTCCCACTAGCCCAATAGTATGACTACCATTATAGAATAGAGGTGGTAGAGGGGGGGAGGGAAAAGTTCTTGCAACTTTAAGACTTGTTCTCAATAACATGTTCATTTCAAAATGATACTCATGAGAGAGCTAAGGCAGAAAGGAAAATGAACCTCAAAACATTCTGCTCAGCTTAAAAAGATGCTTTTGGTTTTTAACTTCACCTCCAGCTGTTATTACTGCGAACTAAAATACGCATTGTTGTTATGCTTGAAATATGTATTGGTAAACCCAGAGAGGGTGTCATTTGAAATATCACCATATCAAACATTACAAAACTGGGTTAGGCAATCAGGGACATTTTGTATGAATACAGGGTATTTATTAAGAGCTCACTTTATCCTGCTACTTATTCCCCACCTGAAGTCAGAAGCCCTGTGATGTCCCAAAGCAAGCTGGCTTCTGTGAAAATTACAATTTCAGAGAGTATGGACACCACAGGTAGTCAACAAAGTTTCAGACACTGCGTGTAAAATGCTTATACCAGCAGAAAAAAATGAGAATGTGATAGGGAAATGTTATATACCAATTCTAATTAGAAAGTTTCCAGTCTCCTCCTTCCCCCTACAGCTTCCTGTGCACTCCCCACCCTTTCCAAAAAGAGTTGAATCCTGCCCCTGACAGGGCCGGCTCACCCATGAGGCAAGGTGAGGTGATTGCTTCAGGCAGCAGGATGTATGGGGGTGGCAGATCCCTCGTTCCTGATGTAGATCTTCACATATCCCTTCTTCTCTGACAGGGAGGAGGGTGCCATTTTGTGGTTCGCTTCAGGTGCCAAAATGACTCGGGCTGGCCTTAGGTCCTGGACAATATGGGGTGGACTGTGGGTATGTGTGTAAGAGCAAGGAGCAGATTGGAAACTTCTGTGAACTTCCTTAAGTTATCTACCTCTACGACTCAATTCTGATTTGAGGCGATTTCCCCTTATCCCAGTACCCTCCTACACTCCATCCCATATTCTTCAGGAGCAGGCTCTGAAGCCTTCAGAGAGGGTTTTGTTTGTTTGTTTGTTTGTTTGTTTGATTGGTTGGGTTTTTTTTTGAAGGGGGGTCACAAGTAGCTGCAGGAGGGAAGAGGTGGTGGAAAACATTCCTGCTGTTAAGTTATCTTAAGATCCAAGCCAACAGAGCTTGCCTGATGAACAAAGAAAAAGCCACCAGTACATTATAGAATGGGATTTGCTCCCAGGGTGAATCAATTAAATTATGATGAAACTATAGTCTTTTTTTATTTGTTTGTTTGTTTATTATTTATTTATTTTTATGCTGAGCATGTACAGAATATCTTTTCATCACTACTGAGTACTCACAACAGACAGCACCCATTTGATTAGTTCCATCTGTTCTTCTATTCCTTAAATCTTCCCGTGGCAATAATGCTTGTCAGTAGTATACTGTGCTACGTCTGGCCCATTTAGTAAATTATGACTAGCTAGCAGTACTGGGTTACCACACTTTCGTCTGCATCAGAAGAGCTAGAAATTTGTCTTTTAAAAAGGGAGGATACTAAATAAATTCCAAACTTGCAAGGTACACAAAGTGAATATGGTTCTTGGCACACAAGGCTGAAAGAAGGCAGAGGACTACAAATAAGGATTACACTCCATTAGTTTGCTTTCTGCCCTTCAGAAGTATCTGATAGACTTCTCACTTATTACACCAGGTTTCTCAGGCCTGCCAAGTCTTTCCAAAGTTTGTCTTCTCTATTTCCCATCAACATAATTCATTTAGGTCTCCAAACCATTTTCATGTTAAAAGAAAGAAGAAAAATAAAGACTTTACTACAGGGTAAGGGAGCACCAAATGAATTCCGAACAACCAGCCACCAAGACAACTTTATATTCCATCCATTCAGTTACCTGAAGGTTTGGCTGGTCAACCCACCCTATCAAGTTTGGCACCAGCAGCTGCTAGTATCACTATACCCCTCAAAACCGACAGAAAATATTTTATGGATAAAATGTGATTTTCTGGCTTAACATCTTTTTAAATTGTAATGACAAAAAAATAAAGCCTTGCATCAGCAATAACAATTGTTTTTGTGTAGTAATGATGTGATACTCTGTTATTTCTTTACTTTATCTAGCAGCTAATTCAAAGGGGAAAATTGTATGTACGCAGGGGAGAACAGGAGCTTACCCACGCATCCAAATCCACAGGCTGGGCGACAGAGTGGAGAAGGAAGAGAGAAAGGGAAGAGATACAAGTCAGCGATTTATGGAGAACACCTATTGCTATACAATAAAGCTCTTAATAGGACCCCCCCACACACATGAGAGAAAAGTGTATTTTAAAAATGACAAGCATTTTAAACAATGACGTCAAGTCTCCCTGTTGCTACTGTCCTGTAAGTGAACGCCAAAAAAATACGACTGAGATAGGTGGGTGGGTGTTCAATCTCAAGGAATGATTCTGAATATCCCAGTAGAGCACACTCTAAGCAAAGGTAGGTTCCTTGGAGTTATAAAAGGCACTGCACACTCTTACAGAGACCAACAATGGCATATGAAACTGGGGGTCATGAGATGTATACTAAAAGGAAACAGGCCAGAAGCAGAGACACTGCATGGGGGGGGGGGAGAGAATACCAGGGTAATTTCCCTGGGTGCAAAAAAAAAAAAAATTAGGGGCTCGTCTCTGCAGCTGCCTCCTCGACCAGAGGCACTTCCCATCCCACCCAGTCGCCTCACCTGAGCAGCATACTGAGGAGCTGGGAGAGTTGAGTCCCTTGCATCCCTTGGCTGCGTGGCGTCCCCTGGCCGGACAGCAAGACTTAGGGGGGTGGCAGTGCCCCAGCCTGAGGAGACACACATGTCCCGCTGCTGCTCTGCAGCTCTGTCCGACAGCAGCAGCAGCGCCGCATGGAGGCGCCAGTAAGGGGATGCAATACTTGCCTTGCCATGGGTGCTGGCAACCCATGCTACACCACTGGCCAGAAGGCGTGATGCTTCCAATTTTCCCAAGACAACTTGTTTTCCCCCTGCCCATGGTTGGCTTTACAATGATAATTTAAATATATGAGGAGGGCAAAGTGGAAGAGGTGAAGGTAAAAGGACAAACCTAAAGCTGGAAGGAACCCTGAGAATTGTACACTCCAACTACTTGCAATTCCAGGACACCCTGGGCTTATAAGCCTCTTCAGAAAGAAGTGATTGTCTACTAGGAAGGAGAATCCATAGCCTCTTTTGACTACCCTGCTCAACTAACTTCTGCAGGTAGAAAAACATTTCTGGATAATCCATCTAAGAGTACAATCCCATGAACACTTATCTGGAAGAAAGTACCATTGAACCCAATGGTGCTTGCTTCTGAGCAGACATGTATTACACTACTGTATAAGTATGTATAGCTGCAAATTGAAGCCATCAGTCCTTGCTCTGTCCTCGTAAGCAGCTGCTTTCCTACTTCTCTACCAGAGCCTTTTGCTGAAAATGGGACATGTCTGCCCATTCATTCTCTACAAAAAGACTTCTCCCTAAAAGGCCAGTTCACACTAGCAAACTCTCCCACAAGACTGTGCAATTACACCAGCACTCAGTGTAAGGTTAGTGTACCAAGCACACTGTTTCCAGCAAATGTGATCATGGAAATGGCAGCCAGCTCCCCACAGTTCACAGCAGCCTTTCTCCACACAGCCAGTCGAGGAGGAGAGAGAAGTAGCTTCAAGGTGAAGATCCAGTCGTTTCACTAGTATGATTCCTTCTGGAGCTCTGTGCTGAAGGTCTTTTTCCTTAATAGGGTGATCCTTGTTCTAGCTAGACGTACATTATACAGCCAGACCAATGCCAAACTGTTTTCCTCTCTCCCTTTTCTTAGCAAGCAGATTATTTAAGGACTTCACAGTGAAGCCACACAAACTGCAGGGAGCTCAGTCTGCTCACAAAAATAAACTGCAACACACACACACACACATACACACTTTTTATTATTATTATTTGACTTAAGCAATAACCCAGCAGCAGCAGAGTAAGTACAAGACAATAAACATCTCTCATACCCATAAACTTCCTGGCTTCAGACTGAGCTGTTTATGAGGAAGCCAGTACAGTCATTTGTTGTCAAGGGCCGCTGAGTCTCCCATACTTCTTGGGGCTACACTGGCTTGGCAGCCTATTCTTTAAGTGGTAACTTCTTCTGAGGTCTGGCCTTTATTATCGTGATTATTTATCTGAAGGGGGTCCGGTGAGGTGGGACGAATGTTCTTGTTGGCCACAGTTCAGAGCTGAAGCTGACAGAGAGACAGAAAATGGTTCCCCATTTATATGAGTTGCTGTCATTTTAAACAGCACAGATAAGTTACCCAAGGAGGTGGAAGGATTATGTGAAATTGGCTGCACATTGCCTGCCTAACCTCCTGCCCCCCTCTTGCCACTGCCCTGGATGGAATTAAATGTCTACAGGTCAGGCAGGTGAGCCAATTTCCTCCCTCCTCTAGGAGAACAAGGATAAGACTGTTATTAGCCCCCAACAGCACACCACACATGCAGCATGTTCGTTGGCAATCAATAACTTGATCATGACAACAATCTGGTTCAAACAATGCTTTCTCTCTCTACCTGTATTTGCAGTAGACTGCAAATACAGGTAGAAAGAGAAAGTATTGTTTGAACCAGATATACACTATATATACCTTAAATGCACTATATTTATTCACAGCCACTGTGTGTGTGTGTGTGTGTGTGTACACACACAGTCAGATGTCAGCATGACAGGTGATAAAATCAGAAAGTACTATGTATGGCAAATCTACAAAGGAAATATTTGCTCTCTCTCCAGTGCATCATCGATCTCAGGACAGGATGACTATAGACAACACTTTACCAAATGGTAATCTACTACAGTGTTCATATATGGGCCTTTTGGCAAGCTGGTTCTACAGAACAATGAGGAAAATTCTACCAGAATTTGCTGCAGCTGTTCAGAAATCCAAGGGAGTGGTAATACTCTCCACAACTATTGGGAAAGGTGTTATATTAAAATGGCTTACTGTGTAGTAGCAGATGGCTGGCATCTGTCTGTCTCAGGGACAATGGAGTGCGCCTTTGGGGGTGAAGTCAAACCATTAGAGAATAGTAAGTTACTACTTGGGAAGTGGTAACTATATTCACCCTTAGCCTACCGGTACCACATACAGCTATTATTCTGCTTGAACTACACCACCCGTTCTTCCATCCACACAAATTTGTTTTGTGTAAATACTGATTCTTTAAATCACAGTGCTCATGGGACATTTGAACTCTTTTTTTAAAAAAAAAGAAGAAATGGATCTCTCTAGATTATTCATAAAACGAAACAGTTCATGATTCTTCACTTGTTATAGTTATTACATAAATACTAAAGCCTCATTTTCTAAAGCTATAGGTTCACACCTTCCACAGGGAATAAAATTAGAGGGCAATAAAAATGGAAGAACCTTATTAAAGAGATTAGGTGTAAAAGAACACAATATATTGCTAGAAAAAGCCAAAGGATACTGATTAAAGGACAATATAAGGAGGCGAAGATTACAGAGGGGTTTCATTGCCATTATCATTCAGAAGGCACAATGTCTAAGCTGCATTAACTAATATTGACTGATAACACATTCAGAGAACCAAGTGTTGGTTTTCAAGCCTAAGTTTCTTGGCTAAGAGTAAAACACCATTTTCTTTTTTTTATTCTCTGCCCAAAGAGGCATTGCTTTCAACTCTGCCAGTACTTGAGCCATATAATAACTCCTGGCCAAACAGTGCTGTATCACCTTGCTAAAGCAAATAGTATAAAATCAACTTTTTAACAAGCATTGTAGGGAGACATTACAGCAAACCATACTAAGGGAGACTTATTCCTATATGGTCTGTGGATGTGGGGGCGGGGGGATGATGACAGCAACCCAAGAACAGCTTGATTTTGACTGCAAAAGGTTACTAATACCGTAATATTTTTAAATGTTGGGTATGACTTTAAAAATAATTTTAAAGGGCTGTAAGTCCGTGCCTGGCGTGCTCTGGTCCATGGGGTCACAAAGAGTCAGACACGACTAAACAACAACAACAAGTCAGTGGTAGAGCACATGTTTGGTATGCCAAACTGCTCAGGTTCAATCACCAGCATCTCCAAATAGGGCTAGGAGAGACCCCTGCCTGACATCCTGGAAGGTCACTGCCAGTCATTGTAGACAATATTGAGCTAGACTGACCAGTGGTCCAACTCTATATAAGGTAGCTTCCTGTGTCTCTTTATAGTTAACAATCATTTCCCAAAGGATAAAATGATGGAATAAATGCCTTATACTTCAATGTCCACTTGAAGCAAACTCTTAACACATGTGGGATGCAGTCAGAAATGTGTGCACATGGCAGCTTCCTCGTTCTGAGCCTGAGGGTTATTTTCAGCATTATGCAGAGGTTTTGCCACCAAGTGTGTATTAAATGGAGCTGCAGCCAATCCACACTTCCTGTATAATATATGAGTTTTGCGAGCACATTTATCATAGTTACTCTTTCCACTTTTTCAGAGGTACACTTAAAAGTATCTTTAGTTTACCAACCAAAAAAAAGGAGATGTCACCACTGATAGACAAAAGAAAGAAGGGAGAGCAGCAGGAGGAGAACAAGAAGAAACAACAACTCTAGGTGCGTTTTGGAGTCACTATAAAGTAACTTGTATTAGGCAATTGCTGCTAGAGGGGTGTCCCAAAGGAAGAATTTCTGCCAAAACTGTGCTGTGTCTGGCATAAAACATCTTTCTAGCACCTAGACATTTCTCTTATTTGTCTGATCTGTAGGTTCCTGCATTAAAAAATGTGATGCATGAAGTCACATGGGAAAAGTCAGAATAGATGTTTAACAAAATTCTATTAGTAAACGGACATTTCTGCATTAGGTTGGCATTGTTATCCTAAGCCAGTGTTTTTCAACCACTGTTCCGCGGCACACTAGTGTGCCGCGAGATGTTGCCTGGTGTGCCGTGGGAAAAAATGAAAAATTCAAGAGAATTACTTTATATATAGTCAATATAGGCACAGAGTTAAATTTTTTAACATTTTCTAATGGTGGTGTGCCTCATGATTTTTTTCATGAAACAAGTGTGCCTTTGCCCCCAAAAGGTTGAAAAACACTGTCCTAAGCAATAGTATCTCCATTCCTCCCAATATGGAAGCTGTTCAATAATCCCAATAAATTTTGCTTAACTGTCCCAAGTTCAATTACAATGTATCAGAGATGGGATGATCAAATATTGCACAGAATCTGTCTGATCCAGTATAGGGATATGAGAGTGTTTTACACATAAAATGTTAGCAATGCCTGCCTTCAGGTTGAACAGGAGTTGGTCATGCTGGCTGGGGCTGGTAAGGAATGGAGGACTTCATTTTCACAAATGAAATTTAAGCTAGTTTAGTCATGCAGGACTTTTGAAACCATCTACAACATTTTCCTCTTCACAGCACACACCAGTGACCTGATCTATACTATACCACTAATCCCTTTGGTAGAAGTGATGAAGTGCTCCTACCCCTTACTGAGAAGCAGTACTCCCAGGTGAGCAGGGGGGTCATCGATTAGTGCTTCTCTCACTCCCATTTCAGCTTGATGGCAGCAGCTGGTAGGGAAGGTAAAGGTATGATTACCTTTATTCAGACAGCAACTTCTGCTTCATTTCCAGCCAGGCTTGTGTGCTGGAGAACCTTACCACAGCCAAGGTAAGGTACAGACCACAGCTCTATGGGACACAGGGAGGTGCTGTCTCCCACACAGAGAAAGGGTCAGCAGAAGACAACACACTGAAGAACTGGCATAGTACAAATTTAAAAGAATGGAGGGGAAGTTCACAGTATCCCCGAGCAGCACCCAAAACTTCTAAGCGAAAGTATCAGAAGCACCTGTGTCACACCAGACTACCTGTGGGTCAGACCTCATTTCCTAGATAAGGGAAGATTGGGGTGTTTTCTTTTCTTTTCTTCATGAAAAATTTACATAGCCAAGGTGTTTCTATGGTGATGTGTATTAGAGAACTTCAAAGCTGCAACTAGCTCCTTATTTTCTAGGGTCTCTTTCCTTTTCCCCCTTCACTGTCAAACACTTTTTCTGTAATGGGAGACTGAAGCCAGCATCAAGTATTAAATGTAACAGGAGGCAGAGATGCAGCCACTTCAGCTGACAAGAGGAAGAAGCAGGGAGAGAAGGAGCCGACAGCAGTAGGATCAATTTTGGAGAACGGCTCAGGTGAAAATTGCCCATTCCAATGTATCCCCAATGTATACATTTTTATAAACACTGTAGATGAAAAGCTGCAGTAAAGATCTGTTCTCCTTTGTGATTCAAGGGCAAACAACACTCCTAATACTTCTGGAGTGCCTGCAAATAGGCTTGCTTTGCCCAAAGCCGATAATGTTACTCTTGTGGTGAATGAAGACTGACTGAAATGCCTACAAAATACCAGAATAAACCAGACCCTCATGGTTTTCTTTAAACATTTAACCCCCCATTAAAGGGGTCTCCCTTTCCCTTCCTCCAACTCTTGAAAACAAAAGCCTGTCAACAAGAGAAATACTAAAGGCCTTAAAATCTTTTGAGAGAGAGAGAGAGAGAGAGAGAGAGAGAGAGAGAGAGAGAGCGCCCAGGCAATGCAGAATATTGCCTAAGGCCTTCAGGTGCCAACAGCTGCTACACTGAAAAATTCAGGCAAGTCACCCTCATTCCAGAATCTTGTACTTTTCCTATATATACTGTTCCTATTACAGCCAGTTCTACAGACCCATGGGGTCGCCTTCCACTTTAAAACAAAGGCCCTCTGAAAATATATATTCCACCCCACGCAGACCACATGCCCCAGATTGTACCTATGAATTGAGCATGGAAGCCCAAGTTCATATACACAGTCCTCTCCTGGCCTTCCAAACTGTATGGCCAAACCAGGAGATCCCCATGTTTAATTGCTGGATTTCCCTGACCATGAGAGATACCGGTAAATCAATTGCTAGATCAGGAAAAATCTCCATAGGATTTCTCCATTCAATAATTAAATATCTCCTTACAATAAGTGGAAGAGAAAAGTGAACAAATGAGCCTGAGGCCTATTCTTTGTTTTTTGTTTTGTTTTTCTTCCTGGGGATGAGATCTTTCGAACAGGGCTCACTTGGTTATTGTTAATATTAATCATTACTATTAGCAGTCATGGGCAAAGTTGGTGAAAACTTCCAACTAGTTGAAGTTAAAAGTTAGCAGTCCTTTAACTTAGCTCAAGTTAATTTTAAAGTTAAATATATCCCGTTTCAACTAGTTTAAAACCCAAGATAAAAAGAGAGTAGCTAGATAAAAGTTGATTTGTGAAAACTGCATAAACACAGTAAGTTGCCTAGTACGATCATTTTTCATTTCCAAATGGAGGGAGTAGGTTTCGTTGCCATACGCCCACAGAGGCACAATAATCTACTTGAATTTGCCTGGTTCACCTGAAAACGTTATACTTGCACAAGAAAGTTAGCATGTCAGAGAGATGGGTTCTGCTCCTATTTCTCCCTGGTGTGTGGGTACAAGCTCTACTTGCTGTCTGAAAAAGCACAGTGGTTAGAACTACACCACATGATAGAACTCTCCTACATGGAAGCACAAATTACTCTTACCCTTCTTAAAACATTGAGTATGGTACAGTATACTAATTAGTAAAATAGAAAGCTTTATACCATCCAACTCAGTGTTGCATACACTAACTGGCAGTAGCTGTCCGGGATTCAGGCAAGGGTCTTTCCCAGCCCTAGATGGAGATGCTGGGGACTAAACCTGGGACCTTCTCCATGCACTCTATTGCAGAGCTAAGGCCCCTCCTCTAGTTATTTTATTAATGGTGCAAACACTATTAAAATGGTATATTATGACTGTACTGGCACAACAGGAAGAATGAGTATCTCTCCCTCTCTCTCTGAATACCCCCTTCTTCCAATGCAACATTATATAATTGCTGTTTTCCTGTTCTGATACTTCAGGTACTAGCAATTCCCAAGCCCAAGACTCTAGAGAAGCAAGCCCGGTGGTATAATCCACTACAACAAATCCTACATTTCTGCCAAACTAGCTATCATAAGATTAGAAATCTAATTTCTCTTCATTTATGAGGCTTCTCACAAGCACTCTTGGGGTCTGAAGAGAACGCACTCAGCTTTGGGGCTACAGTTTAATAAAGGGCAATATGGTTTTATTATCTGCAGTGCCTGGGTAAGGAAATCCTATGAAATCTTCGGAGATCATGGCTCTGCATTACTTCTTGTTCTCTGGAGTTGCAGTTATCTCCTCTCCTGCTGCAAGGTCACACCGCAGACTGAAACCTGTCCTTTAAACAATCACTACCACCACACACACACAAATTCTACTCCTGGTTTTCACCATGCCTTTAACTGCATGGATATAGACACAACCATTATTGTCTAGAAGTCAGAATTCTGAAATTAAGTTTTTGGCACTCTATTCTGCCAATCCTTTCCAGCTGGCCTTCAGAGTGTCTACTTTCTCCCTCCATAACTTCCACATCATTTTCTGCTGCTGACTGTGGCTTTTGACACCTCAGCCCTGACTGCTATGCTCTCTTACAATACTGCATACATATCTGTACTGCGCTTAGATGTTCCTGAGAAGCCTGATTCAGCTGCAACTCTGCACGTGCCCTGAAACTGTGTGTCTGTTTAGCTGCGCTTTGAGCAAAAGTGTGATTCAATTACAATTTTTTTTAACAGAATTTATTAGCATTTTCGTACAGAAAAAGAAACACAAACCCGACCCCACACCTACAAATATAAAAACAGATACAAACACACATAATGCCAGGAGTTTTCTTCTTAGTTATATACCTAACAAAGAAAAAATTTCTACTTTCAAATCTTGACGCTTGACTTCCCCCGCCTTTTCACCTTCGGTTTTAAATCAATATACTTAATTCCTTAACAACTTCACTCTATAAAAATTTAGTTTTACTTGAAAATAACACAATTATCTTAATTTTACTATTATAACCTAAATCATAATCAAATATTCTTATAACTAAACTTATTTCTTCTATCCTTTAAGATGCTGCTTTTAACTTAAAGTTCAATATCTCCTTTCTTACTTAGAATAAACTTATACTTAACAGACTTCACACACCGATTTCGGATACCATGACAGACCATTAAATTGTAAATTTAATACTTCAACCCACTCCCCTTCTGTCCATTATCTTTTTCTGTCTTTCACCAGAACTGGCTCTCCAATAAACAATTTAACAGAGAAAGCAACACTGGCTTAAACACTGGTTTAAGCAGAATACTCTATGTAGAAGCAGTTATGTATGGGACAGAATATAAGTGCCAACCTATTAGTCCCCAGAACCTTTGCAGTGTCCTGTGAAAGAATACACTCCTATTAACCCTCAAGGACTTCCGCTGGCAAACATCCTCCACCAGTAATTGGATTAAGTCTACATTTGCACTTCCTTGGAAACCTCCTTATAATGGACAACTGAGTTTTTGATTAGCCAGAGACCCCTTGTGACCCTCCCTGCCACTCTGTGACGGAAGACTTCTATTAATGTCTGGTAACAATTCAGAATCTGAATTACTTAGCGTTCAGTGACCCTTTTCATCTAGTCCCATAATCCTTGTATAACATACCACCCTTCATGAAGTATCTTTCCTGTAACTGGACGTTGTGTTAATACCAAAACTGTTGAGCATTTTCGAATACTCTAGAAGGCTGTGCCATACCTCTCTTTACTTCAAGCCTACTCTAACTCGGTGGATGCTTGGCCTTCTCTCAGAAGTGTTTGTTATTCTCTTCAGGATTTGTCAGGAACCTTGCAGAAAGCCTGTGTTAACCCAAAAGGAAAGCCTTTTCTATTTTGGGACTCTAGTAGAAGGGTTCTAAGGGACCCAGGATGAGCACTGTGCTTTGGATCAAAAGCCACCTTATCATTGATACTGCCCTGCCCTGATCCTGTCAGGTACCTTTTGAGTATAGCTGTCTCTGCAAACTGTAAGGGACCCACCACTCACTCATTGAAAAGCTGCCAGGAACTCCAAGCTCACTAATGATTGTTCCATCATAGGTCACTCAGGAAAGTGCTTCTCTTACTCTAACTTCCTTGGACAGGTAATTATTAGCATCTCACTTCACCTGCCTACTTTTAGTTTCCTGTTTCCCTAATCTCACTTTCTTTCAATCCTCCCATTATTCAAACCTCAGGTAATTTGCATTACTGCTTTTCCCCCTGATGGGTTTAGGCTGGTGTGACAACCCTGCTGGTTCCCTGCCTGGTGCCCGCACCCCACTCCATCTAAAGCCACTCCTGAGTTGGGCAGCCTTTTGTAAATTGTGGCCACTAACCATTTTCTTATTTTATATTTCTGTACTGTGGCTTCAAGCGGCAAAGCCATTTTACCTCAGTGTACACACCATGTTGTGGTAAACCAAACACTATATATTCATTTACTTAACAGTTGCTGGTTGCTGCTAATTCTCCCAAAAAAGCAAGACAGTACTTGGCATTTTTAGGTTCAAACAAGGGCCCACTGTGATAATAGGGGAAGACGCATGTTTACCATTTACATGAGAACGAAGTCCCGAGGAGATCTCTTAGCACAGATTAAAATGCAGAAGGTACAACTGCGTTGACATTTACCTTGCTTAAAACTGGTTAAAGTGTTGCTTCACATGGCCTAGACTACAGCTCCATTTGGTCCTCTTTTCCTGTTTCTAATGTACATTATCTTCTCTTGCAGGTGGGTAGCCGTGTTGGTCTGCCATAGTCAAAACAAAATCGAAAATCTTTCTAGTAGCACCTAGAGACCAACTGAGTTGTTCCTGGTATGAGCTTTCGTGTGCATGCACACTTCTTCAGATACACTGAAACAGTAGGAGAAACACTTCAATCTCCCAGGACATTCTATAAAAGATCTCAAAGTAGCTGTCTTAATACAAAGAAATTTCAGAAACAGACTGGAAAAGAGAAGTGGCGGAATTACAACTAATCACCAAACTTAAAACCATGGAGAAACCTGGTCTGAACAAAGACATTGGGATTCTTATCTCATATACATAACAAAGCTATCTTTAGCCATCTCACCACTTGCCTTTCCCTGCAAGACTAATTACAGCCGTTAAGAGTCGCAACAGGTTTTCCACACCTATCAGCTGATCACCCATTCCCACCACCCTTCTGAGCAATACCCCTCCCCACTCCCTCACTATATTTAGGATCTGGTGAGCTTCTTGTTTCAGTGTTATCTGAAGAAGGGTGCATGCACACGAAAGCTCATACAGGAACAAACTCAGTTGGTCTCTAAGGTGCTACTAGAAAGAATTTTCGATTTTGTTTGATTATCTTCTCTGAATGTTCACACAACTTTTTGAGCCACTTAATACTTCAATAAAATAAATAAATAAATAATAAATAAAATCACTCAAACTGCATCAGTGAGGGGCTGCTATTTCTGCCCTCTGAAGAGTCAAGTGTTTCTGGTTCTGTTACTGTGCACTTGTTTCAAATAACACAAGAATGCAAGAAGAGACAGACAGAAACTGGTCACTGGGTCCTACAACAATCCGCTCTACCCACAGGAAACATTATTTCCAGCCAACACACATGTCTGTAATATAATAAATATGCCACCCCTTCAAATACTAACAGCCTGAAGACTACACATTGCATTTCTTTTTCACTGCAGAGCTTCAAGTCTACTCAGCCGCACCATGAACACTTCAGGGAAGGTCTGTGACTTCACTGCTAATGCCATTTACTTCTTGTATAGTCTAGCTGAGCCCAAACATGCAATTTAGCAACCTTTATTTTCTACATCTGCTCTCCAAGTCCTGACTTTTAGCATTTCAAAATAGTCCTTAGTGTTTCCTACCAACACAACGTGGTTCTACAGAGACTGTTCACTAGGGACTTGGATTCTTGCAACCTGGGGTCCTTGCTTCCAACTGTGCATTTCAGACAGCCAATGCCTTAGTTTCTTGGCTGAGTGCATTATCAACTCCCGCTAACCTCTGATCATAAGGAAATGCTGCAAGGAAACATCTTTTAATGAAGCTAAATGTATCCTAATGAAGTCACAATGAGTGTAGATTCAGCAAGGAGCGGATTGCAGGCAGCTGTAGAGCCACAAATCTTATTTTTACAATGTGTTTCTCCAGGGCATGCTTGTATCAAGTGAAACTTGCAAATCTATGTCACTGCCAGCAAAATTTTGATTTCCATTTGATAGCACAATTTGCAAACAGCAGTTTTCCATGTTATGCGAGTGCTTAACATTTTTAACAGCTACAAGAATTCGATGCAAATTTTATGTTTGCTGGGAGATGTACAATTTCTCCTGTACACAGTAGCACAGATTAGGGTCTGAGGAAAGTGGTTTGGGATGACTGCAAAGCAGAACTGTTCCAAGATCACCATCAACTATGGCAACACATAATTAAACAGCAGCAGCAGTAGCAAAACAAAAAAACAAAAAACTCTCCCGCCATCCAAATCTTAGCTTGGTTAAGAAGAAAAGCTACTAGTTAGCTTCAAATCACTCAGTGGGTTAACTCCACAAGTCCATGGAAAAGCACCAAAGAGTAAAATTATATACAGATCCTTAACATGGGTCAATGATAAACACACCTGGAATGGGGGGGAAAATGAAAACATAAATAGGGTATTTCTTTTAAAATCTGATAGTGGAGGGACTCTTGATTGCAGATTTTCTTTTTCAGTGAATAAATCTGGATCTAAGCATGGCATGAAAGCTCAAATTAAACCCCTACATTTATTATAGTGGCCACTATTTATAACATAGCTACATAGTTTCTCTCTAATTACAGCTGGGGCTCATAGGTATACACTCACTACACACAGACACAGTTCTCTTCCCATGAGCTGCTTTTGTTCCTTGCAACTCTCACACAGTCAATAACAGCCACTGCAGGAACGTGCCAATTGATGTACTGTTGAAAGACGTTTACTGAAGGGACAAATACAAGGATCCTGCCTATATACATGTTCCTTTGGGTTCCTGTTTGTAAGAGGTACAAGGAAGCCCTTATGCCGTGATCGGCATAACCTGATAACTCTGATAAGGCAGCGTTCTTGACCACAGGGGGATTCTAAGTGTGTTCAGTTGAGCACACTTAGAATCCCCTTCAGACCTTTCTTCTCAGTGTAAGAAGGTCTGAAGTGAGTATATCCCTACTTCCTCCACAATTATTGGCCTACATGCATTCAAGGGAACAGCTGAAATATGGCAAGCATAATGCCTAAATCCGAATTAAGCTCCTGCGTGATCATCCAGGAAGTGTTGGTGCTGACCTTTAAAGCCCTAAATGGCCTCAGCCCTGTATACCTGAAGGAACGTCTCCACCTCCAGCATTCAGCCCAGACACTGAGGTCCAGCTCTGAGGGCAACCCAGTCAGATGGGCTGGGTACAAATAATAAAATTAAAACTATTATTATCCAGGTCTATGGTTTAAAAAGACAGCAAAAGAAACAAAACATTTGATGGAATTTGGGAGTGAACTGAAACAGGTGGGGGGGGGGGCCTGAGGTGGCACAGGATGTGCCAACAACGTTAGCAAAGCAGTCTCTCTTATTTTTGGCTTCAACCATTTCATAAATTACACCTCATCTACTAATAAACAATTCAAAAGAGGGGCTCCTCTATGAAAGGTGCCCAACTTTTCCTGAAAAGAGTGAGGACAACAACAGAACCTGCAGAGTGTAGGCCTAGACATCAACAGATTTGGTGGAAGGAAGGTTTAAAAAATCATGAGCTGATATATTATAAGCAAAAGAAATTTAAAGGACTGAAGTATCACAAGAATAAGAGAATAACAATTACATTAAAAAAAAGCTATCACGTCTCAGAAAATGCACTAAGTTGTTCAGTGGTCAGTGTACAATACTTAGTATTGGGGGCAAGAGGAAAATTTCCTCACAGATACAAATGACAATAGTACACTGGTCACAATAACTCCACAAACCTTGTTTCAGTCACCCTGAGTGTGACATTACATTTGTCTCAAGTGACAACATCATGAGAAAATACATGAAAGACTAATTAGTTAGTTTAGCCTCAGGTCATTAGTGACTGAATTGTTGCCATATGATAACTGTTGTGTGGCCTGTTCAAAGTAAGTAGGAAGATTTATTTCCGTTTGTTATGAACAGGTGCCCACATCAAAACAACCATTACCACATCAGAAATCTTCACTAAAAGCCCTGTGGAACTCGCACTCGCTGGAAAATTTGTTTCAACTCGACTTTCAGCAAATGAAAGACAACAGTTCTGCTCTCAAAAGCGGAAGGCAGCCTGCCCTTGGTCACCGAACCGTACAGCCCATACAGTTTGGGTACAGCTGTATCATCTAACCACAAACTGTTAAAAGTTTAGTTAAAGCAAGGCTTTTAAATACATGGACAACCTCAGTTTGAGAGCTTTTGTGGTATGTTTAGTTTGCCATGAGATCACACTGACCTTTCTAATGGAAAATAATGAAAAGACTCTACTAACCTAGCTTCTGGACAGGTAGCTCCTAGAACTATTGATCACTGCTCTTCTGCTGTATGTTTGCAAGTAGAATTGTAATTGTCTTTGCACACAAACAGGGATAGTGCCCTTTTTCTGTATGCTCATTCCACTAGTTGGTGTGACATTAGCTGTTTTGGCTGGAAAAGATCCAACTCACGTTAGCACACACATTCAAGATAGCTAAGCATTACACTGCACCCCATTCCTCTGCTTAAGGCCTTACTACTCACTTATTATTCTGTTTAATTTTTAAGATCAATTTTTTATTTAGTGCTAAGATGCTTTCCTGGCTGTATTTTCAAGATGCTAAAAATATTACTTAAAAACAACTTAAGTTAAAAGAATGCTGTGGTTCTAAAGTTCTAATTAAAGGGGGAAATAAAACGGTACCTACTGCAACCATTATAGCAGATTTGGACCAAGCTGCAATACATTCATCCGCCCGATACGTTGCCTGCCTATGTCACACCCTTTTAAAAGGATTAAATAGTAGCACTAAGGGCATCTATGCCTGCGACAACTGTGCTACCCATCTGGAAAAAGGCAAGACTTGCTGTGGGCTGAGAAAAGATGGAAGGCAGAGCAGGAAAACAATATTCTGATAATAATGCCAAATGGGTGCCTCACAAAGAGTGAATGAATGAACCACAGCAATTTCACACTTTGTTTGGTGTGGGAGCACCCTGAGGAAGGGCAAGAAATGCTGGATTTAAAACTCCATTAAAAAAAAAAAAACCTCAGTACTACTTATCTCTGAACAGTTTGTTCACCTGAATTTTACTAGGGTAGTGTGTATTCTCACCAAAAAGAGCAATTTGGAGGTTATTTATGGAGATGTGCCTTATTTCTGTTCACACCTTCTTTATGTACATTTCCTACTTCCCTCACAATGATTAGTAAAGTGTTTCCCACTTTCAAGAGAGACAAAATATAAGAATGAGCAGACGTTCTTTCCTTTTTTTAAAGCTTCCCCCCCCTTTAGTTTCTGCATATGAAAACAAACAAACAAACAGAAACAATATTCAAGACAACGAGTCAGGGTAATTTACATTATCATTGTGCAAGCTTGATGCAGAGAAGAGTAGGGCTACAGCAGCCATGACTGGCAGAGAGAGATGATCATAAGCAGACATGGAGATGGAGATGGAATGGGCCCTCTTTTGGCAATGTTCCCATGAGCAGATGTACACATCGACACATTTGCTTCTCTCCACTTAACCTTTCTCTGCATAAAAATAGTACAGGAGTCTTCTAAAGCATGTTATAAGTTTGTTAAATTGAAACAGCTATTAAAATGAGTGTGGTCAGAGACAGTAAGAGAATGAAGTTCGCGGAGGTAATACTGCTAACTCTATAGGAACATTGTTGTTGTTTAGTCGTTTAGTCATGTCCGACTCTTCCTGATCCCATGGACCAGAGCACGCCAGGCACTTCTGTCTTCCATTGCCTCCTGGAGTTTCGTCAAATTCATGTTGGTCGCTTCTATAACACTGTCCAACCATCTTGTACTCTGTCGTCCCCTTCTCCTTGTGCCCTCCATCTTTCTCAACATCAGGGTCTTTTCCAGGGAGTCTTCTCTTCTCGTGAGGTGGCCAAAGTATTGGAGCCTCAGCTTCAGGATCTGTCCTTCCAGTGAGCACTCAGGGCTGATTTCCTTCAGAATGGATAGGTTTGATCTTTTTGCAGTCCATGGGACTCACAAGAGTCTCCTCCAGCACTACAATTCAAAAGCATCAATTCTCCGGCGATCGGCCTTCTTTGTGGTCCAGCGCTCACTTCCATACATCACTACTGGGAAAACCATAGCTTTAACTATACGGATCTTTGTCGACAAGGTAATGTCTCTGCTTTTTGAGGTGCTGTCTAGGGTTATCATCGCTTTTCTCCCAAGAAGCAGGCGGCTTTTAATTTCGTGACTGCTGTCACCATCTGCCATGATCATGGAACCCAAGAAGGTAAAATCTGTCACTGCTTCCATTTCTTCCCCTTCTGTTTGCCAGGAGGTGATGGGACCAATGGTCATGATTTTAGTTTCTTTGATGTTGAGCTTCAGAACATATTTTGCGCTCTTCTCTTTCACCCTCATTAAGAGGTTTTTTAATTCCTCCTCCCTATAGGAGCATACAAACAGCTAAACTGGAATATATGAAAGCATGCATGCATGCATGTATGCTGCTAAACTGGAAACATACACAAGAACACGGAAATATTATACAGAGACAGACCACTGTCTATCTAACACAGACTAGCAGCAGCTTTCCAGGGCTCCATGCCATATCTAGAGATGCCAGGGATTGATCCTGGGATGTTCTGGGTGCAAAGTATGTGTGCTATCACTGAGTCACAGTCCTTCCCTGTACTGAGTAGTGGTCCTTTCATGGGTGGGGGTACGAAGTATGCGTCAGAACAACAAAGATAATAGATATAACGAGGTGAGGGCGGGGGACGGGAACTGTGTGGTTGTACACAATAAATGTGGAGCATGAAAGACTACTTTTGAAGACTAACATTCAGAGTTTGCTAATTAATAAAGAGCCATATTTTCCTACACAGCTCCTCCGAGACTCTCATGAGAGAATGCCTGACATATCAAAACTACCTTAAAATTAAAAGGCTTTGAAGGCTCACTCACCTTCACTCTCTAAATATACATGATCAAAAACAGACCCACTTAAAGAATTAACACTCTTTATTTTCCATTTTCTGCTAGTGCTAGAACATCCTCCCCACATAAACAACTCTTTGCCTTGAGATATTAAAGCTTTGCCTTATCTTTACCAGCCACCTCATGTTGCCCTGATCTGTGGCTGTATCGGCCTTCTGCCCCAATACGTTCTTTTGAATCAATCTCCCCAGGAAACTTCTGGCACAGCTCTAAGCTCTCTCCCTTCCCATCTTGCTCTTCTTTCCCTCACTAATTTTGTGTGTTCAGAACTGTGAAGCACAAAATTAGACATTTCAAATTAAGAGGTGGGGGTGGCAGAAGGAGAAAGGAAAAAGAAAGTGAGGGAACCTTATTAAATCAACATTAGCACCAATAGAAAGCCTTCAAAAATGAAACTTAAATTGCAAAATATTACTTGCTTCTGCAATGCCCTTTTCATGCTGGCACAAAGGAAAGGAAACAAACCCAAGCAATGATTAGCAGGAGCCTTTCCCATTGCAGCAAAGCTTATCTTGAACCTAGAAAATTTGGAATTGCTAGGTCTGCTCCAAACTGGTTTGTTGTCCTTCTAGCAAGTCTCTTTCATCAGTGTAATGGTACTTTTACTGTATTTCTGAAGGGCTTGCTAAAGGTAGCTTAAAGGTTCTCTAGATGTTTTTTTTAAACGGTTGTAGATATAGCTCCTGCAACTGTTTGCAAAAAAAAACCCCATGAGGATGCTATGATAACTGCTCAGAATTCTATCACCATTCTTTGCCTTTATATGATGCTACAGAAAATATCAGTGGATATCTATTGTATCTGTCATAATATGCATATGTGAATGGATGAAATTAATAGATATTATAATTTCTAATCTTTGAAGTGATTTTGCAGATCTGACTCATTAAAGGAAGAATGGTATATAACTTAAATACTTAAAATTAATTATCCATACCCTTTTTTCTGGGAACCAACAAATGCATTTGATTATATCACCCAGGAATCCTTGTACATGCACAAACACAAATTGCAGCAAACCACCAAGATAAAAAGATCCCTGAACTTCCCCCACAAATAGATGTTGTTAATGGAAGACCACAGTCCACTTTAACAAAAGCATACAAAGAGTCTTATCAGAAACCCAGAGGTCCTGCATGCCCTTACCTTTGCCAAAGAACTTGGGCAGTCCTTATTGTCAGATGTTTCGCTGATTAGTAAGAGGATAATATTCTGCACTGACTGTAGTGATTTGCCTAAACAAGTAGAGAACTTTGAAGAAACTCCTATTGCAATACTGCTACAACCTGCAGAGTACATCATTATAATGCAGGGAAGAAAAACTGGGTTGTCTAACAATGACCCCAGCAGAAGCTGCAGAAGAGAATGCCCCACAGGAACTGCTGCAGCAAATGTTCCAAACATGATTTGGTGAAAATCAGAGATGACGAACAACTAACTGAAAGCAGTCATTACGCTGCATGGGGTGACATACCACAGGAATATAGGGAAATGAAAGGAAGAATGAGGGTACACTCAGCACACATCTGCTACCATTTTAATCAGTTTAGACAAGTGTTTAAAAAAGTTTTCTTCTGAACTGCTTCCTGTATTATCGTTCTTGGGGGAAATTGTCATTCTTCCCCAACATAGAAGCCCTGTTGCTTCAGGCAAATGGTGTACCTAAGACGACACCCCGTTTCCAACAGTGACCAGTCAGATGCCTCCAAAAAGCCCAGAAGAAGGGCACAAAGACAGAAGCCCTCCTTTGTCTCCTGTGATTGGTACTCAGAACTATACTGCCTCTGTCTGGGCCATGGAAGTTCCACTTAGTTGTTATGGCTAATCGCCACTGACAGACCTGTTCTCATTGAATTTGTCTACTGTGGTTGGTTAATGGCCCTCACCACACTGGGTGGCAGGGAATTCCACAGCGTGACTCAATCTGACTGTCAAAAACGTTACCTTGAAAGTGCTCTCACATGTAAAGATGGAGTAAAAAATGAAAAGACGCAGGTTCTATTGCTGACAAAAAGAGCGTCATTACGCTTCATCAACAGTAATTAAAGCACAAAAACTCTTTAATTAAGCTCTACCAGAAAGGAAGAACAGCATATTTTTTATTGTGTTGGGGCGGGGGGTGGACGTTACAGCAAGCCTTGAATTCAGCAGCATTAACTAAAAAAAGCATCATGCAATAAAACCATGCATTCCTCCCCAAAAATTTCATTCTTACAGTGGATGGTGGATGGTGGCTTAACCTGGTCAGGGCAGCTGGACTGTTGCACTCCAAATCTTACTAAATCCCACCTCCCACCCTCTCTGACCACTGGACATGTTGGGTTGGGGTTGGTGGGCATTGAGGTTCTGCATATCACTCAGCTTAGAAAGCTCTGCTTTGAAGAATGAGGATCCAAATGTCTTGACATTTTGCCACCCATCTGCCAGAGGAAAACAGACATATCAGGGTCTAGGGAATGAGATCCCACAAACATGTTGAATTACAGGATCTGGATACAACAAAGCATCAGGCATTTCCCTATTTTGCTATTAAAATGGATATTCCCTTGGCACATGTGCTTTGGTGTATGAAGGAATAGCAATATTACTGCCAAATCCTCTGTCTACTCACCTCAGAATGCAGAAGTCTGGTAGGGCCCTGACTGCATTAAAATCTCGATCAAAGGTCAAAATCCGCTATCAAATTAAAGGCCACTTCTGCACCTGCCCAGCAAACAAACAGGCAATCTTGCCTCTATCCTAGGGTTTGAGCTCAGGTCATCTTAAAATGCCTGCCGTAAGCTTGCACAGTCATGTAAATCATTTTTTTTCCTGGAAGGAAGAAAGACCAAGAGAGGCTTGGCCGAAAGGCTCAGCCTCTTTTTTTGAGCCTTGACCCCACCCCCGGCTGGCCGTCCATTGTCCTACCTGGCCGAGGGTGGATCAAAGGCCAACCTAAACAGGTGGGTGGCACCCACCCAGGTAAGCACCGCTCGGTACCACAAACCCCACCCACCTGTGTGGAAGGGAGGGTGGAAATTGCCTGATCCAGAGCATACAAATTTGTAGAACATCCAGTGATGCCTTTTAAATGCATTAAACTGGTTTAATTAAATACAGAGTGGTGAGTCTACAGAATGGTGAGTCTACAGAATGTGTGTGTGTGTGTGTGTGTGTGTGCGCGCGCACACACACACACGCGCACACGCGCACACACACACAGAGTGAATGGTGGGAGGGTGAGAGACAGAGTGAATAAGCCACATTCTGTGTGGGGAAAAAATCTGGTGAATTTTCACAGGTTTCCATTTGTGTTGAGCTTGTTTGCCAAGCTCCTGCATTCAGACAACTCAATACTCATGATAAACAGGCACTAAACTTAAGTAAACAGCCTTACCTAGAAATGGCCAGTGTCCTCTGAATGTCTGACATAGTACTGAATGCAAGAGTTTGGAGTAGGAACAATTTGTCATTGAGCTAATAAGGCTGAAATGTCAGGCAGACAAAAGAACTGGACTGTTCACCTAATAAAGAACTACATTTTCAGCCTTAATGCAGTCCTCAGACCTCTTTTAAGCCAAGTCAGAAGGTCTGAAACCATAATTAATTTAGAAGTCATAAAATGGACTATGTATCAGTGTTCCTTGAGAACATCAATCTAAACTAAAAACTAAACTTGCCTTCTTCTCTCATTCAGCAAACACTGCCTTCATTTAGATCCAAAAGTTCCTTTCGGTCTGGAAGATTAAAATGTTTTCCTGATATTTGCTAACTTCACATCACATTCAGTTGTTCTGAAGGGAGAATCACTAAGAAAGAAGAGTACCGGTAACTAGTATTTACCAATGTAATTATCTCTTTCTTGTAGATGAGTAGGACACACTATTAATACAATAACAGATTTAGTTTCCACAGTAACTGAGACAACACACATTTTGGGAGTGTATTTCAATATAGATTGACTTTTTTTGGTTAACCCAGTCTAAATTGATGATGAGACATATCAGGTGGCCAAATCACCTGCCAGCATCTTTATGTAAATTTCATGTATGATCATTCATAACTGTACTGGCAAGCTGAATGCATGGGAAACCTTTGCAGGTGACCTGTCAATGTGGCCTAATTCAACTGTACTGGGGAAGGAAACTAAAAACCATCCCACATATACACAAAGGCTGTGTGAATTAGTTCACATACCTGTACTCTCCTGTCCTGTTTCTGAAAACTCTCTGAACCCCCAATAGTGTATGAATCACACACAGCCTTGCTGGCACAAGCCAAATGGGCATGTGAATGAAACCCTCCTCCCCAGCATGCTGGTTACATTGGATACACACACTTCATGGATGTGACACATGCATGACTCCAACACTTTCCTGGCTGAAGCGGATGGGAGTTGTAGTCCAACAACTTCTGGACAGCACTAGGTTGGCAAAGGCAGGCCTGGACAGATTAAATTGTCAAGGAGAGGGTTAACTACTTGTTGAAGATGTTAATAAACTACAAAATGTCCCTCAACTTTCCAGAACACCCATTTAAACGTTTCCAGAAGTGGTAGCTACACAACTCAACAATTCTCCAGGCTAAGTACTTCCAGAGAGCTGTCAATGTTTCCAGTGATAACCAGTATTCACAAAGCACTGACCACATATACAAACTGAATTGATTCATTCTTAAGAAAGGAGGACCACAAGACTTTCTGCAACCAATTCATAATGTTGTATTGTATATTGCATATATCTGTGTCTGAGTAAGCTAGGGAACAAAAGTTTTACAAAGCTGAGTAAGCTGGAGAAAAACAGTTTTGCAAAACAAAGTTTCATTGACTCTAGAAATATTTTGCAATGGGGGAGGGGGCAGAAGAAGGCAGTTTATCAATCCATGCTCTAGCAGGTGTTGGCCAAAGTCACCACCACAAAAATAAAATTAAGTGCACCACTGAGTTTGCCACAAAAACTAGAAAGAGCTTTTCTTTTCAAACATCATCCAGGCCTGCTTTTTGCATGCCATCTGCCAGTTCCTTACAATTGTTGTCCTTCCATAATGTGCCTGGCTTCATTCTCATATATACATCTGCCCAAGGGATGAAGGGATTATGCAGCCATAGAAGAGAACATAGCATAATGCAGACTTGGAAAATACACATATCGTTTATTTCGAAAGCCATCCATATTTGAACTACATGAAAGCATTTTTAAAAATATTGAATAGTTGTGTGGGGGGAGGAGATATAGCAATATTAGAAAAGTTTGTACATTATACACCCTATTTTTTGTACTTTATACTATGAGACAGCATTGCTGATTTAAAGAGACTATAGCCTTGCCACCCGCATGAAAAGAGTCTGTCTTATATTATGCTAATATATTAAGCCCTTCATAAGTGGTAAGGCTAAAAAAAGGGAAGATGATGGTCCATGGTATTTTAGAAGGATCATGGCTATCAGGAGTTGCATTTCAACAAATATCTAAGAGATTAGACCAGGCACCCCCAAACTTGGCCTTCCAGATGTTTTGGGACTACAACTCCCATCATCCCTGGCTAGCAGGACCAGTGATCAGGGATGATGGGAATTGTAGTCCCAAAGCATCTGGAGGGCTGAGTTTGGGGATGCCTGGATTAGACAATAAAGCCAGAAATCATAAGAAGAAGAAGAAGAAGAAGATAGGATTCTTTTAAGGTAGCAGGTTTTGTAAACAGGGAAAGCTATCCACTCTCGTAGGCAGCTTTTCAGATTTTGCCAGCAGGGTCCATGAAGAAACTTTAAATTGGGGGAGGAAAAAAGGGCTCTTGAGAAGGATACATATAACATAAAGAAGACTATATATATAGTCCGAGAAGAATTCATCATGCTAAGGCTTTATTTCATTTTGCTGGTATCCCTGAAGTGGGGCAAGCCCAGCAGTCTAACAGCCCCTCATTCTGTTTAGTTCTTCAGGCAGCAAATCGGGAATTAATGTTCACGAGTTCTGATGAGTGACATAATTGCAATTTAAAAAGGGCAATTAATCATCAGCCATGCTGCTGGCTGCCTTGTCAGGCTGTGATATTCTCTCATTCTGTGAACGTCCACACACACATGCATACACACACACACACACACACACACAGCAAACAAAAGACCTGCTTTCTCTCTGTGTCTGCACAGTATGGTCCCCTTGCCACAATTTAGAACTTTCTACAAAAAGGAAAAAGCATGCCTGCCTGCCTGCCTGCCTTTTCCTCCATCTGCTGCCCTTGGCCCTCTAATATGCAAACCATTAGCGTTGGTGAATGAGTGGCAGAGAATTCACAGAAGTTACTGGCTCACACAAATATTTTACTAGCCTGCTACTGCACACATATGTGTTAGCCATTTGTGAAACACTGATAGCTCCCCACTGCACCCCCCAGCCAAGTCTTGTAATTTATAAAAAGGCTTCCCTGTTTGGATGCCTACAATAAATTCTTACTCCACTAGGATGACCAGGAAGGTGGCTATCTACAAGCTAGGACTAACATGTTGTATGGGATCAATTCCAATCTGTTACCTCCGAGGATGTGGACAGGCTGCTGGAACGAGTGAAACTGACCACCTATCCTTGACCATCCTGGCTTATAAAAGTGAGCCAGGAAGGGCTGGACAATGGGCTCTGCAGGGTGGTGAATTATCTTCATTTCGCTCAATACACTTCAAAATATCCCTTCTCCTGAAACTACTTTCTCCTGATGCTCTAAATATGCCTATCCCTACTTTGGATTATAGCATTTTGGGGAGACCAACTGCCCCTCACTACTACTTACAAGCCTGCACCTAACAAGTATCCTCCCCCCTCAACAGGTCCCCACAGTGGCAGAAAGTATACAGAGGCTACCCACCCATCAACTTATTTTTTCCTCGCATTAAGAACTTAATTCGTTCTGGAGGTCCGTTCTTAACCTGAAACTGTTCTTAACCTGAGGTACCACTTTAGCTAATGGGGCCTCCCACTGCCACTGCCCCGCCGCCGTGTGATTTCTGTTCTCATCCTGAAGCTAAGTTCTTAACCCAAGATACTATTTCTGGGTTAGTGGAGTCTGTAACCTGAAGCATCTGTAACCTGAATCTTCTGTAACCCGAGGTACCACTGTATTCTTAAGCAGCAGCAAAAAGTTACCAGGAGGATACAAGAGAAAGGCTCATTCTGCTACAGTAGCAGATGTTGCCATGTATCTTCTTTGTGGACATTCAATTCTTAAATATGTCTGAAGCTGCAACTGCAGGGTATTTGTGGAGGGGACCACAAGGAACACCTTACCACTAAGTAGCCTGTCATTTTAACGATAGTTCTGTACTGCATTAACAGGTATTTTTTAATGTCTTTGTATTGTTGTACACCACCCTGATACCTTATGAGGAGGTGGCAAACAAATACTCCTATAAATAAAGAAACTGTGCAGTGTCTTTGCTCAAGCCAATAACCGCTTAACAAACAGGACAGACAGAGGAAGTAGAGGAAGCATTGCTCATGTTGCCGGGAAGGGAACGGGAAGCACACACAAATCAGACAGAATAAGCTACCCACATTTTCCACCCAAACTCTCTACCTTTCCTTTGGAGGCTTCTACTTCCTCTCAGATGATGTACTGGTCTGAGGTTGTGGTCTAAAGCATGGAAAGGAAACCTGTCTTCCAGTTGTTGCTAAACCACAACTCCCACCATCCCTGACTATTGGGCATGTTGACTGGGGCTGATGGGAGCAGGAGTTCAACAACATCTGGAGGGCCACCGGTTTCCCATCCATGATCTAAAAGCACATGAGACTACCACTTTGCTGAAGCTAAGCAGATCTGGGTCTGCTTCCCTGGTAAGTGTGCATATGTGACGCCGGGGGTCAGATTGTACACTCTGGTGAATACTTAGGAGTGCAGCATGCCCCCATTTTGTGAAAATATGTACATAAAATGAGATAAAAGATTAGCAGAGGGAGGTTCATCTTAGTATTCTTTAAGTTCTACCCCACAAAGGTTTGGAAACTAGTCTCCATTGTTAGCCTCCTGGGTTTTCGAAGCAATCACAGAGATGCTGCACCCAGATGGAGTGACTCAAGCCGACAGCTGTGCTAAATGTCAAGGTTAGCTGTTGGCCAACCAGTCTGGGAGCTTTTAAAGAACCAAAAAAATATGCTTCCCATTCCTCCAAAATAGGAAAAGAAATGGCAGCAACAGATTCATACCTGACGGGCACTCTTCACATTCATTCTCTTCACCAATTGTGGTAGAACAGGGAGGTAAAGAGGCTTTATCTGTACTACTCAGCTTTCTATAAACACTTAGAAATATATAATCACTTCCATTTGTCAATCTAAATCTGCTTTATAACAGATTAAAGGAGTCAGAAGCTCCTATAGCTTCCCTGTTCTACAGACAGATACACACAAAATCAGAATGAACTGTGTCTCTTAAGCTATAACCATATCCAGAGGAAAAAGAAAGAGGGGGTGGGGAAAACCATGGTTATTGAGTTAATACAGGAAGTACAAGACTTTCTTCTATGATTCCTCCCTAGATTAAGACATTCATAAAAATTAAACTTCTTCATTCTCTACTCTTTAGATTCACTACAGCAGAGACCACAACATTTCCTCTTAACCTGGACATTTCATTAGCCTGAACAGAAAAATTACTTAATGGAACCTTGTAGGGTTTGTTTCAGAACAACTCTTTATTGCAACTCTGTGCAGATGATTAGATGAAGGAGCTTATCAACACATGGAAGGGGATTATGCCTACTAGTCCCAACCCTGACCTCCATATCTTAATTCTGCACAGAGCCTTTTGATGTATAGGATGCATTCACTCATATGGTATGAACTATATGGTGCCCCTTTCCTCATATAGTTCAAGGTGGCTTATAAGAATAGGAAAAACACACAAACATAATAAAAAACAGCAATATATAAAAGAAACAACCGCAATAAGAGCTTGCAATAAAGCAGTCTAAAAGCAACAGCACTCAAAATCATAAAAACATAATAAAAACCATAGCAAAAACAAACAAAGAAAGAAGGCTTAAATATAATTACAGTGGGCAGCAGCTGGGAAGGGCAGAAGCCAAGGTTTTTTTTTTTTTTTTAACCAAACATTTTCAGATGGGGAGTTGCACAGAATCCCTTGACCCAACCAAATGTGGGTTTGGGGCAATAGCAGATGATGCTGATAAGCAGGCATGGTCGTACAGGAGAAGGAAGTTCGTCAGACACCATGGTGCCAAACTGGAAACCAACAGGGAGCCAGTGCCATCGTTTCAGCACTGTGGTGACATGCTGTTGATACCTGGCTGTATTTGCACAAGTTCTCTTTGTGCAATCTCCATTTTTCAGGGTACTGATGACACATGTACAGTTTGCATATAGTCTATATTGCACAGCTGATCACTACATAATTGTTAGGATTCAGGCCTGCAGGTGCAATCCTACTCACCCTTCTTGTGCATTTAGTCATCTGCAGTCAAATGTTTTCTGGGGGACAAAGGATAAGGAGGCTGACTGCAGAGTCCTTTCAGAAACAGAAGCATCCTGATCCTCTTTTTTCCTAGAAAGCATCTGGCCCTTCCTTTTAAAAATGCACATTTGTCCTATCCCGTATCATTCTGGATTACAGGAATCGTCTGAACATCTTCTTATACAAGCTGACACCTCTTTCTCCAGTACTCTTACCTGTGTAATTATCACCAGCTAAGGGTCTCATCAGAAACATCTGAATATAAGCCATCCAGTGGGATTTGCAAAGGAATATTTAGGGTGCATGTATGGTATCAACTGTTTGCAGTCAGGTATAAAATAACACCAAAATCCTCTGATTAAGTCTTGGATTTGCAACAGAGTTTGGATTTGGATTTGATATCCCGCTTTTCACTACCCGAAGGAGTCTCAAAGCGGCTAACATTCTCCTTTCCCTTCCTCCCCCACAACAAACACTCTGTGAGGTGAGTGGGGCTGAGAGACTTCAGAGAAGTGTGACTAGCCCAAGGCCACCCAGCAGCTGCATGTGGAGGAGCGGAGACGCGAACCCGGTTCCCCAGATAACGAGTCTACCGCTCTTAACCACTACACCACACTGGCTCTCCAAAGACTCCACTATGATCCATCAGCAACAGTATCAACAGAATTTTTATTTAATTTGCATCCCGCCTTTCAGTTCCAAAGATCCCCCCAAGGTGACTAACACTGTAAAACTGAAACAATTTAAAAACATCAAAACATCAATAGGACCAGAGAGCAACAGCTAAAATCCAGAACAATAAAACAGCATCCAATCGTCCAGCAGAAGCCTTGCAAAAAAAGCAATGTTTTCCTTGCAGCTTGCCTATCATGAACATTACATTTTCAAGCATTTCTCTGGATTAGACAAATAGGATGGAAAACCATTTTACAGCATTGTTATGCTTCTACAGCCTCCCGATTTCTGCAATTTCAGTCTCTTTTTTCTAATGGCACTCCTCTGCCACTCTCTAACTGTTCTCTGCAGCATTGTTCGATAAATGTTTTCCCTTGCCCTTTCCTAATCCTTCTTCATTCTACACTGCACTAGTAGCATTTAACACAAGACCCTCCCCATTGCCTGTGTGCATCAATCAGCAACTGACTAGGAATTGGGGTAAAGCCCAAAGTGTGGCAATGTTATTGCATGCTTATCTCCGCCGAACCATCCTGCACAAGAGACAAACCTTCCTCGGGGGCTGTGCTACTGTGTGATAATTAAAGCAAGATGACTGTCGTGGCTGTAGATAATTATGCAGTAGTGAAATTACTTAATGGAATAAAAGAAATTAAATCAAACATTTTATCTTAGAAAGAGGATTTAGCACTTATATACTAAGGTGCCAGGTGGACAATCCTGAACATTCCAGTGCTCCGCTGATAGAACTACCCAGGTTGAACAAACTCCCTCTATGCCATAAAATCTAGAATGAGTAAGGGATGCCGCTTGTGACAAAAAGGTTCCAATCTAGTAACTGTTTTAAGATCCGAGTCTCCATGACAAGATGAAGGCCTAATCTGTATGGAACATTTGTTCAACTGAAAGATTTAGTAAGATTTTAAATACAAGATTTTAAAAAGACAAACAAAGGTATACAGCAAATCATTCTAACTCACACTCACAAATAAACCCACAGGAGATGGTGTAACTGACTGCATAGTGGGAGACTAAGGCTAAGTGCCAACATTGTGTTCTTACAACATTTGGGTCCCTTGCTTCTGGTGTAAAGGTCCACTGTCCCATCCCGTCCCCCCACACATTATGCTACTGGTTAGAATTCCCTTGGCTAATCAGGGTGATCTCTATCCAGTGCTATATATACTCGTCAAAGATAAACACAATTAACTTCTCCATATTGATGCTTGCTCAAACAAGCACTTGCAGAGAACATGCATGACAAGCCTTGTAGTCATGACTGTAGTCTTCTCAAGTCTCCAAATTGCATACAAGGAATTGAAAACAAGACGACATGGTGAGTTGACCACGTGGCAAACATGGACTGCTTCCAGTATAGCCAGGCTCTTATCTATTACCATTTAAACAACTATTTTGGTTCCATGTATATAGTGACAGAGTGGGTCCCTTTATCATTCAGATCCAAGCATGTCTGCAGGCTTGAAAGCTGAATGCCTTCATGGCCTGCAAGATTAAATGCAATGTTCAATATGCCTGTAGCTCACTTTTGATAAAATGAAAAGTGGATGCATTACCCTTAAAAGCAACATGGATGTACATTCCAGCATGATAGATAGATAGATGATGTTGAAATGCTTCTATCCAATAAGCCCTAAATTATCTTGAGAAACTAGGAGGGGTTCACATTGTTTCAGGGCTCTGGACCTGCACTGAGTCAGGGGAGGGAGCAGCCGGGCTGACTGGAAATGATGGGAGTTGTTATATAGTTTGGTGCATAATAATGATTTGTTTTAAAGTTTTGTGTATTTTAATGTTTAATAACAACCTTGGGTGCCCTGTTTGTGATAAAAACAAACAGTGGATAATACGCAGGTGGCTTAAAGCCTCCTCTTCCATCAAATCCTCGAACGTTTTATTCTTCTCTTTTCCAAAATAATCACACCTGAACTTGCCCCCTTTCCCTTTTGCTCTCATCAAGATCAGCTCTCAACAGGGTTTGCCGGCTTGTTAAAAAGGAGGACTCTCAAGGTCAGTCAGAATTTATAAGGCAGCCATTTCATCTTTCCTGCCTCTCTGGCTAGTTTCCTCCATAAAAGCTGCTGAATGCTGGAGATTCTGCTGGGCTTGAAAGGCCTGCCAACACTAAGGCCAATTAAGAGTTTTTAGGACGCTGCACATTAGGGTTATTATAGGCGACAGTTATGCAGCCAGAATTAATCTTAGCTAAACCTTTAAAGTGCTTTCTCTAACTCTGCTTTCCCTTTCCAGCAGAAGAGATAGACAGTAAGAAGATAGACCTTCTCCCCAAAGGAGCCCAGAGCCAGTCACACAAAACAGCTACGTCTCCCCCAGCTAATATCTTTAGGGGAGCATAAAGTTTACAGCAGCCACAACACAAAAAGCTCTTTGGTGTATATGCACAATGATTACCTGAAGCTCCCTTAGATTTTTTTAAATATACAGTCATACCTTGGTTGTCGAACGGAATCTGTTCCAGAAGTCCGTTTGGTTTCCAAAAACGTTTGAAAACCAAGGCGTGGCTTCCAATTGGCTGTAAGAGCTTCCTGCACTCAATTGGAAGCCGCAGAAGCCGCGTCGGATGTTCGGCTTCCAAAGAACGTTTGCAAACAGGAACACTCACTTCTGGGTTTACGGTGTTCAGGAGCCAAAATGGATAAGTACCAAGGCATTTGACAAGCAAGGTACGACTGTATGGTAATTCCATGACAATCTAGGGCAGGGGTCGGCAACCTAAGGCCCATGGGTCACAAGCAGCCCATTGGGGTCGTTTAACAGGCCCACGAGCCACCCCCGAACCGAGCTGCCCACTCTGTAAGTCCCCACATGTTGCGCTAAACCGGTGCAGCATGGGGACTCGCTTCCGCGGTGCCAGAAATCGCGGGCACACATGCTCATGCACGCACACAATCCGGCTCATGGAGAGATCTCCACTGGAGTGAACCAGCCCAGGTGAGGTCAACCTTGCCCACCCCTGGTCTAGGGAATCTCAGAATTCATGTTGCATCACTCAATGGCCAATCATGAATTCACAAGGCAGATTCCTTGTCCAACCACCACCAGCCTCCTGTACCAACACGAAAGAAGATAATGTTGCAGTGTATAACCACCATCAGGATAACAGACATGGAGCTTTAAACAGGGTCCATAAGGGGTAGAGATTTATTATGCCAACACTATGTACATAAAATGAATTAATCCGTGCTTTCTTCAACTCATCTCCTTTCTGCCATCTCCCTTCTCTTTAGTTTATTCAGGATACTATACTCTGGCATTCTGGACTGTAGCATTGCCATATTTCCAGCTCTCTTCAAGAGAGCCATGGTTCAGCACTCAGCATCCCAAGCTGTGACACCCATCACAGTTAAAAGTTAAAAGGAATGCAGAAGACAGGTTCGAGAAAGATTTCTGCCTGAGGGCCCCATAGAACTGCCAGTCAGAGTAGACAATGCTGGCCTCAATGGAACAATGGTCCAACTTAGGATACAGTAGCTTCAAATGTTCAGTCCAGCTGAAGAGCAATCCATACACTGCCTGATCGGCAAAGGGTCACATGGTGACTTGCCTACACATCTGGCTACAACAAAAACTACGGCTACATGGATCTTACTATGTGGAATGTTTTGACAACACAAAAGGAATGTCCAATACTGGAATGGAAATTCAGCCAGAAGGATGTATGAAGCAAGCTGCACTTGGTTGGCATCTGTCTTTCTCACGTGACAATGGAAGAGTGAGCCATTGCGGGTGAAGTCAAACTGTTGAAAGGTTACAGCACCTGCTGTGGTGGGAGATACATGTTTTGTTGCAGCTGGGGCAGATGCAGGCGTCTGGTTGTGTCGCTGCAGATGCACCATGGTGTTTCATCTCTCAGTGCTCCTCCCAGCAGTCATTCCTCCTCTGGTCACTCTTATGGATGCACAACCTGACTGTCTGTCTCCAGGCCTTATCCCCACATGGCAGGTTTGATGTTGCCAGTCTTCATGTCATGTTTGCAGACATCTTTGTAACACAGAGTTCGTCTGCCAATTGGCATGGTATCCTAAGTTCCCCATAGAGCATGTCCTTAGGAATCCTGCCATGTTCCATTCTATGGACAAGCTAGCATAGATGTCACTGAGACAGGAATGTGAACATGCTAGGAATGTGGGCTTGGGAGTGCACATCTTTGTTTGAGACTCTGTCCTGCCACATGGTGCCCAAAATCTTCCTGATACAGCACATGTGGAAGGCATTGAGACATTGCGGCATTGCTCCGAGTGGTTGTTAAGTTGCCCATGACTCATTTCCATAAAGCAGCATGCTCAGCACACAGGCCTGGTAGTCATTCATATCGGTATTAGACATCACATTCTCCCATACCTTTTTGGAGAGGTTAGCCATTGCTGTAGCTGCCTTGCCAACACACCCATCCAGCTCAGCATCAATGGAGAGGTTATGGTGGAACTTAGGCAGAAAAATTGTCTACCACCTCAAGCGTGTGGTCACCAACGCTGATGTGTAGAGTGCTGGCGATGTCCTGACCCAGAATGTTGGTCTTCATCAGGCTGATGATAAGGCTGAACTCAACGCAGGCTTGGATAAAATGGTTGATGAGTCTCTGTAGAACTTCCTCAGCCAAGTCTCCCCAGCTGTCAAGGCTGCATCATCTGCAGACAACATCTCTCAGATAAGAAACCGCCACACTTTTGTCTTGGCGCGAAGATGTGCCAGGTTGAACAGACTCCCATTGCTCCTTGAATGGATCTCTACACCATCTTCAGTTGAGCTGAAGGCATATGAGAGCAAAAGGGAGAAGAATCTGCCAAAAAAAAAAGTTGGGGAGAGAACACAGCCCTATTTCACACTGCTATTTATAGGGAAGGCATCTGAGGATGAGCCATCATAATGGATGGTACCGCGCATGTTCTCATGGAAGGACTAAAAAACTTGCAATAGCGTTAAAGTATTCCCTAAGAAGCAACTTCCCTCCTGGATAAATTAATATGTAGACAGGCTCTGTATTTATTCTTTTATTTCTCTTCTTACCTTCTCCATTCAAGCTTGATTTTACTCCCCTTTGTTCTCTTTCCTCACTCACAACTTTAAATCCAATTTCTTCCACAAAGCCTTTTCTGCACCACTGTCAACTACAGCTCCTACAAGCTGGTCTTCAACCAGCCCATCCTTACTACTTCTTTATTAAGCTGCTCCTCTTTCTTTCTGAGGGTCTTACCTGCAATATATACATAAAAAATATAAAATGTAACCTGAGTACTTTTATTGCCCAAGACTGCAAGGCTGATCAGGATGCTGGGAATTCTCTCAACATGCATAGCAATTAAGGCATTTTTAAAAAACAAACAAAAGAAAATGGGCAGACCAGAAGCTGAAGCAAGGGTCAAAGATAGAGTTACAGAGACCAAGAACCATGGGCAAAGCACAATACAGGAGAGGAGGCATGGAACTAGGAAAGTCACAGAAAAGAAAAGCATTGAAATTAGGTCTCCAGAAGGTGCGTGTTTGGCAATGAGGGCACCCTGCGTTCATCTCAAACCATCTCCTAAAGAAGTACAGGCAGCTGTCCAAGTGGAGTCAAACTTCTTCATGATCTTTCCACCTTCATAGTATGGCTCTAATAGGCTCAGAAGGCAGAGTGCAAATCCCGAATCCATCCCTTACCCATTATGGCTATGAGCTTCACTTCTTACACTGATTGTCAACAGTGGCAATATCTCCTTTTAACTTTCCAATAACTTAACTGTTAACTTCCCAATAATATTTCCCATTCTACCTTGGCCCCCTCCCATTTTTAATGTATTTGCTCCAGCGTCAGAAGACAAGCCAAATGTCTATTTTGGCTGAGTTATATCCAGGAATATTTTAATAGTATCTATTAAAGTTTATTTAGCACCAGCTGGATTTCAAGAGGGAGGGTGCTCCAGAGCCAGGGAACCATCACTGAGTAAGCCCGTTCACAAGCTATAGAGGTGCAAACATCACTCAAAAATGAATTAACAAGCAGGGCATTCCAAACAGGTCTCAGGGCCTGGATAGAATGATACTGGGAGCAGCGCTCCTTCATTTTGGGCTCTTGTAACCTGTGTTAGAACCTTGAGGGGGACTCAGTAGCACACAGGAAGCCAGTTCAGACTCTTCAGAACTGGGTTTATTTGACCGCCACTGTCAATATTCTTGCCACAGCATTCTGCACCATCCGCAAATTCCAACCATTTTCAAAGGCAGTCTCACACAGAACACATTAGACTACTCTGACCTAATCAAATCCGGATCTTACCAGTACTAGAGCATGGATCACTGTGGCCAGGCTATCACTGGCCAGTTTGTTGGTTTCTTCTCAACTAAGATAAACGGAAAGAGTCATAAAGACTAGGAGTCGTCCTAACTGATCATAAAGTATTTTATGTTTTAATAGCCCCTCCAGATCTCCTACTCCCTCGATATGCTGCCATCCTATTTCATACTAAAAATGCAAGCTGAATGTAAGACACATATGCATCAAATTTCAGTTTGGCATTTCCCCCTGCTGTCCATGAGCATATAGCACATTTCAAGATGGCTGTGCTGAAAATGGACACGGAGGAGCCAACACTAGAACCGAAATGAAAGGTGAGACATGGGATGGGCCAACACCAAATATTCTCCCCCCCCCCCCCATATATACAGGGAAGTATATGAAGCAACATAAAGATAGGAGCTCCCAGGCAGCCTAAAATAATATTTATAAAAGCCATTGGCCAATTAGAAAGTTGATGCCAAACTTGCCCAATCAACCATCAAAGTTTGTTCACACATCAGCTCACTGCTCCTGGTGATGGCATGACAACAGAATTATGGATGTTTACAATGCAGTTGTGATCCCCAATAAGGACACCAACAACTGTATACTAATCTCTGCCAGAGGCAATTATTGTATTGGAGCAGGGCTAAATGGCTGCATCCTTTAAAAATATCATATAAGCAGCTAAACAAAAAACATAACCACAGCACCCTCACTTAATAAAAGGGGCAGTACTGACATGCATCAGGAAAGAAATCAGATGGATAGTGGGCAACACCACACATTTTTTATTTCTATTCTGGATCCACAACTCCCCAAGAGAGGGATGGATTGCCAGCACTGTTAAGAAAGCCTGCATTTGGATTTAAAATATGACATATACTGCAACACCCCAAGCCCCAGAGAACCCAGCACTAGACAAGCCTTTGAGGTGGTTCATTGGTATGCAAGAGGATTTGAGACGCAATTCAGATACTTCAGCTAGAAAGCAAAATTCCACATTGTTGTTCTACTGCCACCCAGTGGAATGTATCTCAGCTTGAGCAAAGAAAAATGTTCAGAAGACATCAGAAAACAGATCGGCAAAGGAAGGGACACATCCATCACTAATGAAGGATTTGTCAAATCCTTCAGCCTGAAAACAAAACAAACAAAACACAAAAAAGTGACACCGTCAGGAAGAACTGCATTTCAGTTACAGCCTAAAGCTTCCACAGGAGCCATACAGAGAAGACTGAAGTTGTGCAGCACTGATCAAAAAGGGAGAGAGAGAGAGATTCTGTATATTCCGGACACCGCTGGTCAGGTAAACACAGTCACCTGGGATTCACTGTAGGGTTTGGGGATCACCTCCTGGGAAAGACAAACAGTACAAGCACCTGTTATTTTGATCCTGCTTGTATAGCTTTAGCTGCAACACCTAATTTTTTCCTGCAGTTATCTCATTGGGAAAGAAAACAAAGCTTCCTAATCTCAGATGTGCCACAGAAAATCACTTCACAGGAGGCCTAAACCAAACTTTAGGCTGCCTTAGGGGAGGCATCACAAGTATGATTATTTGCCTTGTCACCATTGGCCCAAGAACCACCTCCAGCAATGGCATATATAAGCAGTCACTTGTGAAGGGTCGCCCGAGTGATTTCCCCCAACCCCCTCCACAAGCACACAGGACAAGAAGCTGTTGAGCACATCAGCTGACTTGTCTGCCGGCTGCAAAATAAGCCATTTGCACCACCCCTTAGAAATTACTATGCAAACATTCTTCCCTACACACAAAGTAGGGTAAGCATGTGAAGTTGCCCCAAAGCATCAGCGGTTTATTTCGTTGATGCAAGTATCTGAAGACGCACAAAAGCAAGCTGTATGTTTGCAAAGCAAGTGCCATCAACCCAGCCTATAGGTAGGTGTTGGTGGCTGGCCTTAGATTCTAGCCTAAGCTTGCAGCCTTGAGTTAGCCAAAGGAAATACACTGTCTGGATTTCCTTTGTGAGATCACTGCAGCTCAAGGGCAACACCTGCAGGACAATTTAGAGAAGTAACATTACTGGGGGTTCAGCTGCCAGGTACTGAAAATTCTGTTTTTTATTAATATAGGAAGATCTATGATCAGAAAGTTTAAACTGCAGCATATAGGATGTCCTGGTGCAAAGGAGGGCAGGGCCCCTTTGCTATCAACAGCTGAGCAGAAGAGGTAAATTCCAGCAGGTCATAAAGGGAGAAGAAATGCTACACCTGGTGAAACATGCATTTTTCTACAAACTATAAAAACGGATAGAAACCTTATTTAGCTTGTACGAGGTTGTACCGCCTGCGGCATAAACGTATCTTGGGAACATTTCAGCCTTGGATGCCACATGCATCATTTCTATATTTCATCACACATTCATCTATGAATGTAAGCATTTACCACACTAATTCTGGATCAATCAGGAATTCACCTGGAGCATGATCGCTGGGGAAGAGTCCTAGCAATCCCTGGCATCTCTAAGTTAAAGGATCTCAGACAGCAGAGGTTGGAAAATCACCTTCTAGAGCAGGCATCCCCAAACTTGGCCTTCCAGATGTTTTGGGACTACAACTCCCATCATCCCTGACCACTGGTCCTGCTAGTTAGGGATGATGGGAGTTGTAGTCCCAAAACAGCTGAAGCGCCAAGTTTGGGGATGCCTGTTCTAGAGTCACTGCTTATCAATATTTGGCTAGATTAACTTGATATGAGACAGTTTCATGTGTTCTTCCTCTTATCTTCCCCTCCCAACCAATCCTTACCTGAATTTTCCCAGCTGCCCCCCCCTTACAACTGCTTTTGGAAGGTACCCTGGGCCATCCTGCTGCAGCACTGAAGCATACACCAACTAACCTTGCCCAGGCTCCAAACAAAGGAAGCCAAGAATATTAAGGCTTCTTTCCCTCGAGGCACCTTAACAGATTTCTCATTAACACCAGAAAAGAACCTGTAATGACAAACTTCTTTTATTATTGCAGCAGGGATATGGCTAATGGTGTTGCTTTAATTGGGACATGGAAGAAGTTACTCCCCCCCCTTTTTTTTTTTTTTGCTGGAATCATTACCATGAAAATTAAACATTCAACTTCAAATTTTCTGGACTTTGCCTCAGATGTGTAAAGCATGGCTGCCCACGCAAATTACTTATAAATTTCTTTTGGAGGAAAATAATGGGGCAGGATAGCTCAGGTGCTTGCAAATCGGATAAAGAGCTCTGCAGCTCCAATCTGGGAGAAGGCCAGAGGAACCAAAAGTCAGTCGTTTTGCACAATCAACTTGGTACATTTTGCTCAAGCAGAATTAGTGGGCTCCCTTCCCCTCTAGTTATAAAAAGACAGGGCCTACCCCACATACCGTACCTGCCAAGATAATGTGGATTCAGAGTTAAGCCATGGAAGCAGCTTCTCGCTTGCTAGCTGTAATGAGGAAAAAATTGTGGGACAGAAATCCTTGACTGTCAGACTTCTGCTGGCCTGAATCATGTTAAAACTGCTTTCCAACTACGCCTCTTCTTACAAAAACCTACAGTGGGGGTATTTAAAAATGAGCTTGGGTCGCACCTAATGATACTCTGAAGGAGGACCTGTTGAAGTTGTGTTCAGGGCAAATGGGATTAGTTTGAAGCAATATGGAGAACTAAACTTTGGCTGGTGTCATTTAGGTACACCTGGGGGGGGGTCTTTATGGTGGGGACTGGCCACCTGTGGTCATTTGTTTTTTCAAATATAATACCCCCAGCTGTAAGAACATTGAGGTTTTTTAAATGGAAAATGAACTGCTGAATTGTTGCCAACACAGATCTGCAAGTAGAGAGCAAGGCAAGGCTTCTTACATAGACCCATATCTGCATTTTTCTACCTCACTCAGCTTTTGCAGTGTCATTTGACTAACCATTCATTCCTGAGCCACAAAACACCTTGCATTATAGAAGAACAGGTGCTCCCTGACACTCTATAGTAATTCTAAATATTTAAAAGGCAAATCCGACCATTTTCAACTTTGCAAAGTGCTTTTTAAAGATGAAGAGCAGTTACGGAAATTACTAATGGGTCATATTATAAGCCATCCTGTCTTGATAACTGCCAAATTACACCTTTGAAATATATTACCACTGATCTATGAAAATGTGTGCAGCACCCCACCCAAATAAGGGATTTGTCTGAAGTCAATGCAAAACACATTTATGTCGTCGTCCCCACCTTTTTTTGATCAAATTCACAAAAGAGACCCAAGGACAGGGCAGACTGAATTCTAGCCTCCAACAGAAGAAAGGTTCTAAATTACAAATATGGCTGGAACACCATGCTATCTCCTCTCCTAATTACAGACCATTTCTTAAAACACAGACACACTCGGCAAGGAGTATTCACAGGGGTGGTGGGGTGAGCGAAATCTGCAGCAGAATATCACACGAGGAAGTGTTGCAGCTCACACAGCATTTCATGATCTGCCACTGTGCAGCTCTTCATGTCTGGATTTTCTTTCATCACACTAGAGAGATAGATTTTATCTTGTGCTATCCTTCTTCCTGGCCACCATCCCAATCTTTTGTTATTATCAGACAGCTAAAAAAATTTTTTTTTTTAATCTACTAGCAGATGAGTGAACCGGCATAGTTCAAGGAAACAGTAAAAAAGAGGAACCATAGATGACCTGGAAATAGTTAGCTACTATTGTATGATGGAATTTTTTAAAAAAATAAATTATTATTTTTTAGAAAAGAAACAGTTAGCTACAACTACCAGTACAGCGAAGAAGAGAACTGAAGTAAAAGGGGAGGGGAATGCTTAATCTGGATACCCAAAGTAGCACCCAAGTCTCAAGATAAAGCAGTGATGTTATTTGCATAAGACCCGTGGAATGATTTTCAAAGTTTAACCATACATGGATCTTTTACTGGAGGTAGACTAGTGTATAATATAACATGGACACCCTATATGTTGCACTAGAGTCTAGACTCAATTAATTTCCTGTCAGCTATATCGGCCATGTGTTCCCTAACGCATACCTAGCCCTATCCAGGAATTTATACAAATCATTCTGACAGCTACTTATATAGTGGTATAAAGATTCCTTGAACTTCAGGACACAGACATAGTATATGTAAGTGGGCAAGTGCAATTAATCAGAAAGCAAGCTAAGAATATGAATATATATATATATATATATATACACACACACACACACACTGTACACACACACGCCACCCAGCCATGAGAGAGTTAACATTCATTTCTCATCAAAAACCTCTTCCAAGGAGGTTAAGCACACAATAGACTATCTAAAGCAACAGCTAGAGAGGCTGCTTGAAATTCCACACATGTGCCTCAGCAATGTATTTCTATTAATGTCCAGTGTGTGTCAGCATGAAGATAAGGCACCAACATCATGTCCAACCAGCCTGCTAGAGAATGGGACGCCGTGTAAAACATTGTCTGATACTTAGAATCCCAGAGAACGGTGCCGCTCACAATCTCACCCTCCCTGCACGCACCCCCCCCCCTGCCACTGCTGATAACACCGCCAGTGAGGGTGGGGTAGATCCGCACAAGGAAACTATTCTACAGCTTTGGGGGGAAACAGAAATTGAGAGGGAGGGAGCAAGAAGCTACTAAGAAATAAAAACTTGATCAGCAAACAAGAGCAGGTATCTGGCACCAGCTTTGGCAGCTGTGCCAGAATGATAGTCTGTGCTTAAAATTAACTGTGAGAAAAGCCTAAAGTGGAATTTTCTCTTCAAATCAACTTACTTTAATCCTCCCCCCCCCAAAAAAAAGTATTTTCCTTTCATTCCACATGCAGCTTGATCTCTCCTGCAGGCCTGCCACATATTCTTCATATCCTTGATTTGACACGAGAGAAGTTATTCCCATCTCGAGCATGGAATAATTGCTATCATCCATTGCAGATACTCCACAACTTATAGGCAGAGTGTGCTGGAAGGGCTGGGGTTTCCCCCTTCAGAGATGGAAGAACTTTACTGCAAATTAGATTATATCTAAAGCCTATAAAGAAGCAAACACATAGATTATAGCACTAGTGTGTTAAAAGACTTATAGTATGTATATGCATTTGCTTTTTGTAGCACACGCATAACTTCGCTTGTAAGAAGAGCTTGGAGAAGCATCTGCAGAGATAAAACCATGTTTTTAAAAGCGAAACACTTCAACTTTTCCTTCTCTTCAGTCTTGAAAGCACTGCCACCTGAGCACTTAGCTCCCTCTTGTATAAAGTTAGGGCTGGGCTTTTTTTAAAAAGCTCCAGGTACAGTGGAACTGTTCAACAGAACAAGGCAGGCAATTGAGAACAAATAATAAATGGCCTCTTTGCAAAGTGTGATTTTATTTTTTAGGTGTACCCTTAAATATACACTAAAAACATAAAGTGTGAGAACAAGAAACTGAAGTTCTATCAGGGGGCTGCGATTGGCTGTGCTGCCATGTAGTGTATGGAAGAGGTCCAAAGGAATCCATTAATCAGGGGAAGGGCAGGAAATCAGAATGAGCCATCGCATCAATGAAGTGTTTAGGAACACCTCCCAAGCTAGGCTTGAGCAGCTTTATGGCTTTTGTGCAGTATTCATCAGAAGCAGAAATCACACTATAAAAGTAAACTAGACAACAATGGAAAAGAAGCACAGGAGGCGATAAAAAGATTAAAGGCTCCTTTACACATCTCTACTTCCAGGCCATGGGGTTTCATTCCAACAGCGTCCATGTGCAAGAGCAACAAACTTCCACTCATGTGATGGGACTTCCCATTCCTCTCCTTGTGTGTCCCTAACATTTGCTTGGGAAGATTGGGACACCTTCAGAGCAGATATAGGGGTGTGCAGGGGGGAAACAGAGGAAAGGGATGCCCCGTTACATGATGAAAGTTCACTCACATGACACTGCAGTGCTGTGAAGCAATAGTCACTAGGCTTATTGAGGAAGCTTATTCAGAAACTCCCTGGCTCTGAATCAGCGAAAGAAGAAAACATTAGTATTTTTAGATGTGCGGGTGGATCAATCCACAATGAAATGCTTAGTTTAAAGAAGTCAGGTTTACACAATGACAACTGGCTGCCCCCTTGAGGAATCCCTAACAAGCCTCACTCTAATCCCTGAAGTAGCTTTTCTTTTAACAAAGGGTTGTGGTGGTTGTAACAATGACAAAATGGAACAGCAGCTAAAATGGACATACATTGGTGCAGCACTTCTAAAAATATATAGAAATCCGTTGACCAAAGACCAAGAGAAAAGCAAGGCTGGCACATAAGCCACTGTTCAATTTCCAGGTATGCCCAGAGGAAGCCAGGTTCAGAGAGACATATTAAAGGTGCCAATGAAAGCTGCTAAGAACAGTCTTGTGTGTGTGCACGTCTCTCTGTGTGTTCACTGGTATCATGGCATGGAGAGAACAGAGAAACCTTTCTCAGCTGATGCCACAATTCCAATCCTCCTTGCATGTCCCCCTCAGCTGTTATTTTGAGAATAAAAGAACAAGCAACCTACATGCACTGAACATCACATCTGTTTTTTATTGCTGAGGGAAGACATACATAATTGCATCCATCCATCAGGCTATGGGTCTAGCGCACAGAAGAGTTTTCCACAATACCCCAAAATATGGGACCCCTTTCTGCATACCTGCAGATGAAACCCCATGCACATAAAACTATTTTTAGTAGGCTATGAGTTGAATCATATTAGTATAATAATTTTCCAAAGGAAAGCTGTGTTGAACTGAGGACTGCATTGTCCCTTCTACACTAAAAATTAGGTTGGTTACAACTCTTAAGACATCTTCAATTTCTTGATTAACTTATGTTATTAGATTCTTGTATTTCTTTTTTTTTTTTACATTGTATGGATATTACATATGTTGGGTATAAATAAGTTGTTGTTGTTGTTATCTATTTACATTATGTTTTTATGCTACTGTGTTGCAAACTGCCCTGTGGTTTTTTGATGAAGGGCAGTTTATAAATTTCTAAAATAAAAATAAAATAAAATAGCTGGAAACCATGGAGCGAAATGTTGCAGAATTCTACCCCGGGATGCAATAATGCTCCCTTATCAGGCATAGTAAAAATAAATTGCAGCCTTCTAAAACAGACCACGTACATTTCACTCATCAAGAAGGCCCTGTAAAATTCTAAGTTGACAGCAGATTTCAGAAATTAGTGAAAACTGCAATCAAAGACATATGCAGAGGCCAACTTGAAGTAAATGAGAGAGCTCCAGAAGCACTTTGTTCCAACTCTATGATTTTTTTTAGAAGGGGGGGAAAGGTGGCGAGGCCCAGAGATAGCATCCTCCAGCTCAGGCAGCTATAAAAATTGGAAGCTCACGAGACCATCAGCTGCTGAAATCTGCACAAACCCTCCAAACACAAATTAACCTTCAGAGTCAGGAGATAAAAGGAGATGAGAGCAGCAGAACTCCGAAGGTTTTTTTTTCCAAGGCAAAGAAGAAAGATTGCTACAGATGTCTGACAAATCACACTCTTTGTAGCTGGGAAAATTAAAAGCACAGAGGCAGTTGGAGTGGCAGCCTCTTATCCTCAGCCAGATAATGCCTTTGCTTTCCCCTAGGGCAAGAGGGGAAAATATGCTGAGTTTTTAATTTTTCAGGTTCGTTGTGGCACATTAAGGCTGTGTTTTAAGCTCAGCCCCCCACCCCCACGTATTTCCCCTTCCCCAGCAGCTCTTCCTTTGACAATCAAGCTGTTTTTGTGGATCTGAAGTTGTTCACTACCATCCTTTGCTGGAGCCCTCTAATAATGAGGGCCGACAGCACTGCGCTTGCACTAAAGCAAAGCCTGCCGGTAGCATGCTCGTTTAACACCGCCTGAGCACTTTTCATCCTAATAGATCCCTTAAATGTTTAAGAGGCTGCATACAAAGAACACTGAAGTGTGCCCAACTCCCATGACAGAAAGGGCCAACTGCAAGGATAGCTCATTAGCAGGGGAATGGAAGGAAACGGTCTCTCCCGTAATTGTCACACAATTAGCCCGAATCCTCTCCCTCCTCCGCTCAGCAAAATTAACATGCTTCCCGTTCCTTCCAATGCGCTACATTCACTGTGCATTGTTTCGGGCTTTAAACCTTCTCACCTGGCTGCCCCTGGCACACCAGAATTGCTTCCAACAATAACCATCATGGAAACTTCAGTGGAAACAATTCAGTCTTACTGGCTCGACATGTCAAATATAACTAACTTTGATATGTATGAACAGGTGGGATATCACCTGCTCAGATTTACTTGCAGGGCTGCATTATTGCAGCCAAGGGCACAATTCTATTATACAATGGTACCTCGGAAGTCAAACGGAATCCGTTCTGGAAGTCCATTCAACTTCCAAAATGTTCAGAAACCAAGGCGCAACTTCCGATTGGCTGCAGGAAGCTTGGAAGCCGTGTCGGACGTTCAGGTTCCAAAGAGCATTCGCAAACCGGAACACTCACTTCCAGATTTGCAGCATTCAGAAGCCAAAACGTTCAAGTTGCAAGGTGTTCGTCAACCAAGGTACGACTGCACTTTGAATTAGTCTTAGTAGCTGTAACCAGAATTTGCACACAACACAGTCCTGAATTTCATATAGATCTTTTTGGGAGACTCACATTCTTTGTTTGGCTCATCTTATAGTCTTGTATTGTTAAAAACATAAAATGTTCCAAACCCATGGGGATTCTCTCATATACAGGTATGAAAAGAAAAGGTTCCTGTATTTATTACTGGAGGAAACATCACTTGTGCCTAGCACTATTTAATCTTCTCTCCCTCTCATGACCACTCCACGTGAACCAACCCTACACATTTTGTATGTGAGCTGCTGACTTGGTTAAGCTAACAGGCAGTTTTGACCTGCTGAAAATAACTGAGCTGTGTGAAAGTAAATTTTGCCTTTCAGAATGGCACCTGGTAAAAAAAATGATTTAGTGAATCAATCAGCTTCCAAATTACAGCTGCCAGGGTGAAGAAATGCCCAGCAATTGCCCAAGGGGACTCTCTTCTCATTAGCTGGCATAACATAGAGGGGAGAATGTCACAACCAGCCAGTGTACCATAGGCCAGCGCAAGAGGCATGGAAGTCCTCATTCAGAGCATGTAATTACAGTAGGCATGAGTTCACTTTACCTGGCTTCATTCTTAGATAGCCTAAGGCTGGCAGCTTCTTCAGGTCCTCCATACCGCACTTCAAATAATATATGAGCCATTAATCAGGAAAGATGCTGCCGTCACCCGTTTGCCCAACAACCTCAGCAGTTCATAAGAAACTGGGGCCTGCATCAGCAACTAAAACAAGGCGACATTCTCATTAGTTATTCAGATCTCCCCACAAAAGAATGCCAATTAATGGAAAAACATCTCGCTAAATGGATGTGCCAGCTATATTTCTCATGTGAAGGAGGTAAAATACACATTCTTCATTAATATTATCCACAAATAGTTCAGTTTTATGCCCACATCAACAACCTTTTCCTTAGTGCATACTAATACTAATAAATGGGTCAATACCAATAAAATTGTTTAACTACTTGCTGCACCTGGTTTTCAATCTGATATTCTGGATTTGGTTTTTAATCTGCTGCTGTCTTGAATGGTGTATTTCTACATTTTTTTTCTTGTTCTAATAAGATTATTATTTTTATATTTTGTAAGTCACTTTGTGTAGGATAAAAATAATAAATCATTCCAATCTTTGAGCTGCAACTGTCATGGTCAGAAGAGAACTGAGCAGGAAGATGCCCATTTTGCTGTTCAGGATAGGTAGAGAGGATCAAGAGTCACCTCCCAGTGATGGAGCAGTACAGATGCAGGCCTTTTGGGGGGGAGGGCTACCCAGAGACCCTGAATTGGCTATGGGGAAGGAGCATACCACAAATCCATCACATAAAAACTAAAATATTCATTTTTTGCCACCTAGTGTGCTTCTATTCACAGCAAACACAATTAGTCATTTTGCCATTCTCCTAGTTGAATAATTCTATTCAGTTCAAAAACTTATGTGTTTCCTAACCAACTGAAGCCAAATGAATAAGAGGTAGCACATATTCCATGCAATAGCTTCCCAAAGCGATATGAAGGAAGCTTTAGCTTTAGACAAAGAAAAACACACCAATATGATTGCTCCTGAAATGCCGCCAAACAAACTTAACCACCCATAACATGGCCATGGCCTAATTCTAATTCCTCGTGGGAAAGACTAGGGACAACCTTTCAGCAGCCACAGGAAAGATTTCTGTTCAACAAAAAACCAATCAGCAAACACACAGATTAACTCCCTGGTGACACCACTACTCTGCTTCAGTCTAATTGCTTTCCACAGGTGACCCAATACCTTCATTCCCTTAGGATAGCTATGAAACTTTCCCAGCACCCAAATTACTTTTTTGGAAAGACCAAAAAATGGGGGGAGGGGAAATTAGAGGGCTTTCTTGGTCAATACATCTGACAAAGCTATTATCCTAGGGGATTAAATGAGATAAGAACTTCAGAGCTTTAAGCAAATCACATTAGACCAATTCCTAAATCCGGGTAATGCTTCTTTTCAGGGTATTAATTTCATTTATTCTATTTGCTCTCCTTCTATCCCAATAACACCGTCATGCACACACCCCTCTCTAAACGATATCCTCCTATTTTCTAGGCTATAATCCTTCTTTTCTAGAGCCATAATGAGATGCCTTTGCTTAATCGCGTTTATTTCTCCTCCCTCCCACTTCTCTCACTGATTTGTTTCAAAGGTTTTGCTTAAACCCATTAGGCCTTAAAAGCTGCTGCTACTGACACACAAGCTCACCCATACTCATATCCTCAACACAATGGAAGGTGGGATACAAAAAAAGAAGGTGTCCAAGAACCTTGGAAGGCAAACACAAGATTCTCACAAAACAAGAAAGCATTGGATTGGACAGGAGTTGGAACTATCTGCAGTTATCAGAAAATATGAAAAGCAGCAGTTGCACGCCTCCCAAATTAAGAAGAGCCCTGCTGGACCAAACCAAAGACCCATCTAGCCATGTATCCTGTTTCCAACAGGGGTCAACCAGATGCCTATGGGAAGCCCTCAAGCAGCATTTTTCCTACTTGGGAAAAGTAGGCAACCAGTATTCAGAGGCATACTGCCTCCGATTAAACTGCAAGCTTCACGGTATTAAATATTGTATACAAAGTCCTAGCTATTTGGAGGAATACACAATTAAGTGAGAATCTCTGCTTCCCACCTCATTTTTATCTAGTTTTTACAGCAAAACATTTTAAAATAGAACCCTGAAAATGCTGTTAAAGCTTCAGGAGGCAAAACGAAAAGGAAACAAATTAATGCGGAAACACTACTGATAATGTTTTGGTATGCTCAGATGAAGACGCTAACAATTAGAAAAATTGGCCTCAGGATTTTCACGTGAAGATAAAACATCCAGAACATGTTTGGTCACTATTTACCACCTGAAGTCTAACCACTTTCAGCACAAGTATTCTTTAGTAGCAGACAAAAGTGCTAGCAGCACCTAGACTTTAAGGTGACTTTCACCCTAAAAAATAGACAGTCAAAGAAGCAGATGCAGCAGAGAGGCTAACATTGAGATCCTGTGAGTGTTTTCACAAAAGTACACGACACTGTGTTCAATGGCATGTGAACTGAGCACAGGATTGTAGGTCAAGGTTGGAACTACACACCAGCTGCATTTGGACATCACTGCTAAACTTCCGTTTCTGCTTTTGCTTAACTGCAGATCGTGGTGTGGTCTAGATCGACAAACTATGGTCCACATTAACTATGGATAGCTTCAGACAAGCCAACTTCAAACTGTGGTTTCTTAAGCAACTTATTTAAACCAGCGTTACTGCTAACCACAGCTGTGGATCCAGACAACTCAGCAAGTTCTGATTAACTAGAAGCAAAAGTTTCTAAATTTGTCCTTGCAGCTGGACACCAGGCTTCTTCATGTTTAGCTCACCTCAGTGTCAGACAATGCATCTGTGGAGTCTGAGAGAGCTGTCGCCTGACAGAGATGGGGAAGCAGGGAAAGGAAAGTGACCTATGACTAAGTAGCATATTATGTAAAGTCCCTGAGGCGTCATAGTCCAGGACACATTCAACCTTCAACAAGCATTCTGGGGAGGCTTTCTTTCTGAGCAACGGTAAGAGGGCCTGAGCCTGTGTTTCCCTTTTTATTTGTCCACTTTTTCAGCAACAGTTTTTCTTATCTTTCTCTTCCCATTTGCCATTTTCCTCTTCCCTCCCTCCCTCCCCCTTTCCATTGCTTTTCTGCTGTCCTTTTCCCAATTTCTTTTCCTTCTGATTCCTCACTTCTTCTAACAGTTTAGACAACTAGCTATAAACAGCAAGAACCCATCACTTATCTTAAACCTTCCCTATGAGTGTGTGGACGCAGGCGGTGAGGAACTGTGGGCTTCTCCATAATGGGCGAGAGTCTACCCACAGCAGAAACCCCATACATTTGCTGCAAAATGGACCCAATACTCCTGCTCCAAGCAAGAGCAGCATCTAGGTGTAAGCCCATCGCTAGTCAGAGCTGGCAATCCAGGGGCTGAAGTGAAATATGTGGCCTGCCCACTGAAAGCTCCTGTGGATGTCTTTATGGCTCATGGGGGGTGGGGGTGGGCGGGTTTGCCTTGAGCCCTGAACTCAACATAGGAGCTAGGGTTCCTTGCTGCAGGGGGTGAGCATGGCTTGCCACTTTTATCCTGAGCCCCCAAATCCTTTTTTTTCACAGGAAAACATAGGGCAAAAGTGGGGAACTTGTGGCCAGCCTTACATTGTCGGACTAAAATTTCCATCATCCCTAAAAATCGGCTGTGCTAGCTGAGGCTGATGGGAGTTGACATCAAACAACACCTGGAGGGCCATAGATTCTCCATTTCTGGCACAGGGCAAAATCAAACCACTTTGTCATACTTGGAACCAACCCATTAGACTTTAAGTCCATTATTTCAATGAGTCTACGTTGAGTACAGCTAACAAAGAGCATCACTGGGTAGACCTTAATATATATTTCTCCTTTGATAAAATAGTGGATATCTGAAGTGGCTGGACATCTTTTTTATGCTGGTACATCCCTCTGTAAGAGGGGTGGGAGGGAGATAACTGAGTTAGTTCACTGCTGTGAGTGCTCTTATAAGGGAAACAGAATTGTATCACTTTGTCTTTCTTTCTTAGATTGCTTTTAGAGCTAGCTTTTCTGCTTCTTTGCCATCATCATATTTGGTTTTGGAATGCCTTTGATTGTTTTTTATTATTTTTCTGATTTCTTCTTCTTCTTCTTCTGTAATCTACCATGGAATCCTATTTCGGGGGAAATATGGAACATACACGTAGTTGCTTATAATATATCACTGCTCATTTGAAAATCTTTTAGATTTGTTTTTAGTCAATTTCACAGTGGTGAGTTGCTGGCCTGTGAAATGTTTGAGACTGCTGTTTCAAATTATTGCTTTTTATTGAAATATGATACTTGATTCTACTGTTGCTCTAACGTAAGCTGCCTTGTGAGGGCCTTGCCCTAAAAAAGAAAAAAAAACAGCTGAAGAAACAAATAAATAAAATTAAATCAGGTTCCTGTGATGTCCTCGGGGTGAAAGGGAGGGAGAGCATGCTCAACTACCTCCCTTCAGTTCTAAACCTATTGTGAGCCTGGGCTTTTTGGTTTTGACAGGAAAGGAAACAGAAACGTGTGAAGGTTCATGAGCCAGCCTCTCCTATGGCTACTCCCCCCCAAAATCCCTATGGGACAACCAACCATCCCTTTTGACTTCCCTGCCATTGCTAAATAAGTTTACAAATCTATTCAAGCACCATGGAAACAAAGTTATCCAAAGGAAAATATAAGCCAATGATGTGCTTCATTTGCAATGTTGATTCTGAGGCACAGAGCTGGACCCTTTCAGTATTGGCAGAGAGGAAGGTCAGGGTTGAACATAGGCAAGCCTGACTAAGCCTATAGTACATTTGCACAGCACTGTATCTTTGCATTTGGCACAAAAAGACTATTCTGTATGGTTGATGCTGTGAAAGAGAACCCTGAAGTATCCACTTTTCTGATTTTACCCCAAATCAGCAACAGAATCTGAAACACAGAGTGTGCCTTAATATAGTCTCACTGCTTCTCTGGCTTCCAAGCTAGCTTCCTTCTCTGCCTGTTTTCAAGCAAAAGGCCTCTTTTATGAAACAAGTAATTAATTATGCCCAGAAGTCTGGTGGCTTTCAGTTTGCAGCCTATTCTACAATCCCAGGGAAGCACACAGGGCAGTAAGACAGAGCCATCGCTTTGCACAGATACTAATAATAATAAAAGTCAGTGGATGAAAACCGTAAAGAACACAGATTAAACACCAAATGGCTTTCAACGCAATCAAAGCAAAATCGTTTAAAATATACAGCCATTGTATTCAGATTTATGGCCCAAGAGTGGCAAAGTGAAGAAGGAATATTGCTGCTCTAACCGAGGTGCCTGTTCGAGGAGAGAGTATTAATGACTGAATTACTGTTACAGCAAGGGCACAGGGTGTCTCCAGGTGACCTTTCCAATGATACATGGTATGACCTTCAACTCCCAATAGTTCAGAAGAAGCCATAGGCTGACCACTGACATATCATTCTTTCCCAGCGCACCACTATGCACAGGGCACCTGAATGCCTGCTGCTTCTGGCTTTCATGTTAATTGTATTTATTTATTTTTTATATTCAGTTATATCCAGCCTTCCATGATACCCAGCTGCCCTCTGTCCCCCTCCGCACAGGCCTGCTGTAGGGTACAGCTTTGATCACACGGCAAAGCAGAAACATGAGAACTGGTAAAGAATACTTTCTTACCAGAACTCCAGGATAATTTAAGACTTTTGAAGGTGGACAGTAGATTGGACAAATTTTCATCTTAGAAAAAAAGAAGGGCATTAACTCACTGGGAATGTCTTGGCAAGTCTCATAAAAATGGACAGCAGTAACAGACAAGCACAAGATGTGAATTGTGCCTTAATCAGCAGTTTTACAGATTATTATTTTGGAGGAGCAACTTTCCTCTTGTCAGAATAGTAGAGGAAATATGACTAGTTTACTAGTTCTGACCCAGCATTGTGTAACTGTAATAGGGGCATGCAGTCTTGCTATGGGGGAAAAGACTGAGTAATACATTCTGTACTAGAGAGCTTGACATAATTAAAATTTAAATGATGTACATCTGATCATCCTTCCGGGGGTTTCTTTCAGCTTCTACAGATTGCAACCTGAGTTGCTGTAAAAACCTGTGAAACCCACTTGACCGAACACCATGGTAGTAAAGCACGGATACAAATACAGACACACACACAAAACCTGACAGCTCTATAATACTTCTTCCAAATCACTGAAAAGCGCAGCCAAAGTCATCAGCTTAATGAATGACTGCAGGGTATTTGAAAGAGGTTTGAGCAACACCAACATTAGTTTGTCTGAATAATGTATGCATCCAATTTTCATTAATTTCAGCGTCATCTTACCAACAGTGTCTCAATACAAAGAAGCATTCATGGACACTGTTCAATAAGGACGAAAAATGCTTTTTACCCAGCGTTGAGTTAAAACCCATTTGATTTGCATTAGGAATTCTCACAGCAGAGAATTTTAAAATCCATGTTAGTTGGTCTGTATTTCACTGAAGGCCGTGGTTAATATAAATTAGGTTAACACACTTTCCAACATTCCTGACTTTTCACTTTGTAGCCTCCACCTCCCTGACTCAATGTGAACATTCAGATTGTTTGGGATGCCTGAGAGAAGAACAAGCTGATTAAGCACTTCTGAAATTCAGGATTTGTACCCTGAAATTATTTATCTATATACATATATAGCATCATCATCCACGTACAGAGCACTTTATAAAGAATGAAAGGATATTCCCTGCTTCTAACGTGCAATGTCTAACTATGCCTACTTTATCACACATGGTACGATCTGGTTCCTATGCCTACTGGTTGCTGGTTGTGTCGAACTTCAATGTCCTACAAGAGTTTAAGTGTAAACTCTTATCACCTTGCTTTAAAACTGCAAGGACATAATAAGACAGTGTGTGTGAAGCCTTTACAATACTCAAAAATGCTATGTAAAAGCACCAGCTAAAATAATTGTTACTATATTCTAGAAAGACTTGAACCCTGAAATTCTTAAAAAGCGTTCCTTAGAAGAACATATTTTGACATGAAATTTCAAAATTATTTGGGACAGCATGCTACTAGCCACCAAAGCTCTTAAGTTGGCTTGTTGATTTTTCTACTGCCAGCACAAGTTCATATACTCACGTCTAGGCTCTTCCACCAGATGTTCAAGGATACACCAAAAGTCAAAGCTTTCTTTATTCCTGATTCTTTTCAAGGCATCTCTTTGGTCTAAAAATGGTGGCTCTATTTTCTGACTCTGCTGCCTGAATTACACTTACACTCAGAATGACAGTCATAGCAGGTGCTGAAACTCTCTAATGACTTGACTTCAGCCCCCAAAGCACACTCTTCCATTGCCTCCTGAGACAAATGGATGCAAACAACGCAAGATTGCATATGTTTGCCGCTCTTCCAAGCCCCTCTTACAATGTAACATGGCAGGGTTTAGAAGCCTGCCAGCCTCCAAGAAAACTGTGGGTACTACCGAGATACTTGAAATGGCTCATCAGTGGTACCCTTAATTTTCTTAGAGGCAGGTGTCTCCTTTTCTTGAACTTTCTTCTCATTACTTATTAAGAGAATTTCCATAGGCTTGAGGCAAACAAGAGCACTCTACATAACTGTGGAGTCAACTCTCTGAGTCAAGAGTGCTCTGAATTGGGAAATAATTCACTGATCCCCTCCCCTTACAATAGCCTGATAATTACATTTCACCAAAAAAAAAGAAATTATCACCTCTCCAGAGCTGTAACAGCACTAACACTGCAGCTGCCAGGCATGTTGTCTCACCCACCTTTCACCTGCCTCAGACATTCACTCCCTTCTTTTATTTAACTCCTTGTCAAAACTGCTCCTTTCAGATTAGACAGGAAAGATGCCATAAAAGAGGTGGGGAAACCACGTGTTGGGTTTTAACTCCCAGCAGCCATAGTCCACACAGCCAATAGCCATCCCTATTTATTGTATCTTCTTCCTGCCTTAAAGTCTTCTTATGAATTATACAACTCAAGGAGGGGCTATGAAAAAATTTCATAGATAACTGACTACTGTAATTAAATAAAAGTCTGTTTATAGACTAAACTGTTTATCAAACAAATTATACCACTTAGTATCATTAAAAAATCTCTAAACCGTTTGCAAAGAATAAATACACAACATTCAATAAAATTTCATAAAAGCATGTAAAAAAACCTGAACGAAACAATGTATCACAAATAAAACTGAGCTATAAACAAAATAGAAAGTACGGCTAAACTTTTTAAGAAGCGCTTAAAGGCCAGGGGGTAGGTGCTACCTCCCCAAAAAACTTTTGTGATACTCACCAGCTGGGCTGCTTTCAGCTTCTCTTCATTGGTGGTATTTCTCTCCCGCTGGAGGCTCACATTCAGACTCTCGTTGGCTGCTTCCCGCTCTCTTTTGGCCAGTCGGAGTAGCTCCTCTTGGACCATTGCCTGCTCTTGCTCATACCTGTTGGGAGAAGGAAGGGCTCAAGCAAATCCATTTGGACTCCCAAATTAAGATGCAGCTCTTGTGGCCGGAACCATAGTGAGCAGAGTTATGCTCTACATGGCACAATCACCAGCTCATGGGTCCAGGTCACCATTTTAATTTCAGGAGCGCAATGGTCGATAAACGTAATTGAGCAATCCAATCAGAAGATGATGCACACACAATTGGCTCATAGCCAATCATTCTAGCATTCAGCTGTTCAGTGACACCACCACTACGCCTCCTCACCCCCGCCCAGGGAAGAGAATAGATTTTAATATGCCATCTTATAGATCATACATGCCCAAGTACTCTGATAGTAATACCAGGAGTGAGAAAAATTTTAATTGCCTTAAGGCTGTGTGGAGAACTTGTGGTCCTCCAAATGTTGCAGGACAACCACCCCATCAACCCTGAGCATTGTCCAAGCTGCTTAGGTCTGATGGGAGTTGGAGACCAATAACATATTGGTCAGCATCACAAGTTGTCCACCTCTGTCCTAAAGGTTGAGTTGGGCCTGTGGTAACACAAAAGCAATGAAAGACAATTTCAACTCTCCTGTCCACTGCATTGTTCCCACCAACCACAAAACAGTAGCACTGCACAATGTAAATGGCCTCAAAAGAACAGAGGAAACTGGATGTTGATCTTATGATGCAAGTGTATCTCACCTCTTGTACAGATCCTCCTCTGCTTCGGAGGGTTTTCGACCCAAGTTGTCAGCTGTTGGTGGACGGATCTCTGGAGAAAAGAAAAGAAGAATACAACTAATGTGGAATAAAAAGTTGCCTCTCTCCTTGATTAATTAAAATATATGATGTATAAAAGGGCAGAGATGTAACATTCCAGCAAGTCACTGAGTTAAATTAGCAATGGTCTACGATTAAGTGAAAATCTTTGTTAAATCCTGTAACTATGACAAGGAACAAGGCAGGTGGGAGTTGTGTGAAGTTCATCTTTAAAGCAGAGGGGCTCTTACATATTTTTTTTTAATCCACAACTACATTGTGGGGACAGCTAATCAGCTCATTTTCAACCAGTAAAGAACTGATTCACTAGCTCACAAATCATTCCAGATCCCTTAAAACAACAAGATTCAGGCTCCTGAAGGGACAACTGACAGATGAGCCAAGAATGCATGTTTAGGGACTACAGAGGAAATAAAGAACCAGCTGACTTAGGTAAGCAAACCACTCACAAGAGACCATTCTTTGAAACAAGCCATTAAGCAGAGAATGAAACAGCTGAGCTCCATCAGAATTCCTCCACTTCTTTCTCACTGGTAACATCTGGAATAGGTTCGCGAACCTCTGAACACACATAACTACACTACATGCTTATGGTACAATCCCTAAGCACCAAACATAATCAGTCAAATATAACAGTAGTATTATGGTTGCTTTCGCCAACATTTTACTCTATTTATTAGTGCATTTATATCCCACCTTTCTTCCAAGGAAACCATGGTAAAGGAACCGCCCCCCCCCCCCCATATTATCTTCATGACAACCCTGTGAGCTAGATTAAGATGAGAGTTTGTGACTGGCCCAAGAGCACCCAGTGGACCTTATAGTCCAGCAGGGATTTGAATCCTAGTCTCTTCAGTCCTAGTTCAATACTCTAACAACTAAACCACACTGGCTCTCAATGCTGTAGAGTAACAAAAAAATTTAAAATTGTAGATTTTGAAGGGACCCCAAGGGTCATCTAGTCTAACCCCCTTGCAATGCAGGAATCTCAACTAAAGCATCCATGACAGATGGCCATCCAGCCTCAGCTTAAAAACCTCCAATGAAGAAGAGTCCACCATCTTCCAAGGGAGTCAGTTCCACTGTTGAACAGCTCTTACTGTCAGAAAGTTCTTCCTAACATTTAGTCTGAATCTCCTTTCTTGTAACTTGAAGCCATTGGTTTGGGTCCTACTGTCTGGAGCAGGAGAAAACAAGCTTGCTCCATCTTTCATGTGATAGATATTTGAAGATGGTTATAATATCTCTTCACAGTCTCCTTTCACCCAGGCTAAACACACCCAACTCCTCACACAATCCTCATAAGGCTTGATTTCCAGACCCTTTATCATCTTTGTTGCCATCCTCTGCACACATTCCAGCTTGTCAATATCCTCCTTAAATTGTGGTACCCAGAACTGTATACGGTACTCCAGGTATGGTCTGACCAAGGCAGAATAGAATGATACTCTTACTTCCCTTGTTCGGGACACTATACTTCAGTTGATGCAGTCTAGAATAGCAATAGCTTTTCTTTCTGCTTCTGCATCACACTGTTGACTCATGTTAAGCTTGTGATCCACTAAGACCCCTGGATCCTTTTCACATGTACTACTGGCAAGCTAGGTGTCCCCCCACATCTTATATTTGTGTAGTTGGTTCTTCCTACCTAAGTGTAGAAGCTTACATTTGTTCTTATTGAAATTCATTTTCTTAGTTTGGGCCCAGTTCTCCAATTTGTTAAGATCATCTTCAATCCTGATTCTGTCTTCTGTGGCACTGGCCACCCCGCCCAGTTTGGTATTATCTGCAAGTTGGATGAGCATCCCCTCCACTCCTTCATTCAAGTCATTTATAAAGATGTTGAACAACAATGGACCCAGAACATGTGCCCAGCTAAATGGAAATAGAATGTACTAAGTCACTGTTACCTTAAAAATGCTGGTGCATTGATGAAACACAAGTGTGCTGTGAAAAGGGAAGCCAGCCATATGTCACCCATATGAGTACTGTAAAAATTCAGCACTATACCTGTAGACGTTTTACATTTCCCTTCCGTAGATTGTGACAAAGGAGGAGGAGACAAGGACGGTGATCGCTGATCCCTTTTAGGTTGGAAAGGTTCCTTCATTCGTTTCACCACATCTTCAGAAAGCTAACACAATTTTAAAATCAGAGAGAAAGAAAAAGAGAGACTAATTGTATTACAGTATAGTGTGTGTATCTTAGAATTTGGATGAATCTCCACTAACTGTTGGAGATCAGGAAATCATAATTCATGTGCTGCTGCAGTCATCTCTCTTTCGCATGTCTGGAAATTATCAGAGATGCAACACCTTACCCTTAATAACAAAAGAATGACAAGCACTCCAGAGGAAAATAATTATTCACTAGTCAAAAATTTAGTTTGCTGTCTGCTGCTAATGGGCTGTTATGATGTGTAGGGTATATAGTGATTTAAAAAGAGTCCTAATACGACAATTATTTTGTTGTATTATTTTTCTGTAAGCTACCGTAAGTATACCTGAAAGGTATACAGTAAAACCCCAAAAATACATTTAGGCATGAATAAGAAAGGGATTGCCTAGCAGGTATTAATTTGTCATTTTTACACTCCTTAGGCAATGCTGGAAGTGTAAAGTTACCATATTTGATAATGTGTCCCCCCCCAAAAAAGGAACTGAATATGCTAGAAAATGATTTTTAAAAATTATTTTTAGAATAAATTTGGAATTCTAGCCCACCCTATTCCTAGAGGTCTACGCACATAAGAATAAAAATAGGAAGAGACAAGACTATCAAATAAACACATCGTGATTACAGATATATTTGTTAGTATGAAATTAAAAAGAAAAAGAGAAGCCTAATCCTTTTGCTGTAGATTACTTAGGCTTCTCTAATAGAAAGCAAGAACAGGATTATCAAATCCCCCTTCCCAAAATAAGGACTCTGCTGGATCAGGCCAATGACCCAGGAAGTCCAGCATCCTGTTCTCACAGTGGCCAGCCAGATGTTTGTGGGAAGCCTGCCAGTAGGATCTTTAGCTGTGGACATGGACATAGTCAGTATTTCTTTTAGGGGAAGGCTTTACGTGGGGGGGGGGGAACTGAGTCATCTGCCATGCAATTGGTCAGTTAGCTAAATATTTTATTTATTTAATTGATGGGGGGGGCAGTTGCCTGGCTACACCCATGGCTGTGGAGCCCAAGCACAGCCATCATGGCTAGTAGCTACTGCTAGCCTTATTCTCCATTAATTTGTTTACTCCTCTTTTAAAGGCATCCAAGTTAGGAGTGAATTCCTTAATTTAATGATGTGCTGCATGAAAAAGTACTTTTTTGTTGGTCCTGAATCTTCCAACATTCTTCTCCTTAGAGTGAGCTTCTGTTTCTTCTCTCTCTCTCTATCCTTTTCTCTACTGTTTTCGATCCTTCTTTGGTCTCTGTTTTATGCTCTTAAATCTACCACTTTGATTAGTCTTCATGACAGAACTGCTTGCAACAACCAAAGCTAAATCAATGCACCTTCTACAAGTTGCATACTGCCAATAAGCTTTTTATATATATTTTTGCTTACTGTACTTGGGAAGCTGACGAGGCGTTAAAAAAAATTGCCTTGGCTAGTAACTTTGTGATGGAGAGCAGATACTAATCAATTACAACTAATACAAATAATATTGCTTGAAACCAATCCAGTGTTTTATGAACACATCCACACTTGAATTTGTAAACCTTGCAATGTTTAGTGACTTGCGGTTTGGTTCTTGTCATTCTGCAGTCACAAGCAACAGAATACTTGGGGCCTTGTAAAATGAAAAGATGTTTACGGTTACAGAGAAATTCCCTTGACATTAAGAACTTAGGATCACCTCCATTATTTAAAATATACACACAGATACAGTGGTACCTCCGTTTTTGAACGTCTCAGAAGTCAAACGTTTCGGTTTTCGAACACTGAAAACCCGGAAGTAAATGCTTCCGTTTTTGAATGCGCCTCAGAAGTCAAGCGGCTTCCGCTGATTTTTTTTTCCAATTTTCTCTATTGAATTTGCAGGCAGCCCTTTGCACCTCGGTTTTCAACTGTTTCAGAACTTGGAACGGTCTTCCGGAACGGATTACATTAAAAAACCGAGGTGCCACTGTACCACAATGTGCATTTTATACCAATTTGTTTTGCATAGTCCAGATATCATACTCTGAGACTACACTTCTGTTGGACATACTGCCATTCTCTAAGATTAGATGCACATTAATAGTAATAATAATAATAATAATAATATCAAATGAGCTTTCTATACAGAAGCTATTGAAGACTGTTTGTAATGTAAGATGACACAACCCTTTTCTCCCACATACACTTGATTTAATTGAATTGACAGTTGTATGCTCTCCCACAATGCATGCATCTGCAGTGCTGTTAAATGGCAAGGCCATGCGTAGGCAAACTAAGGCCCGGGGGCCAGATCCAGCCCAATTGCCTTCTAAATCCAGCCCGTGGACGGTCCGAGAATCAGCGTGTTTTTACATGAGTAGGATGTGCCCTTTCATTTAAAATGCATCTCTGGGTTATTTGTGGGGCCTAGGAATTCATTCATCCCCCCCCAAAAAAAATATAGTCCGGCCCCCTACAAGGTCTGAGGGACAGTGGACCGGCCCCCTGCTGAAAAAGTTTGCTGACCCCTGGGCAAGGCTGTCCCTATTTGCCTACAATTCCATACTGCTTTTATGAGCAGGAGTAGCATGTTCTTTTTCATTATACTGGGTTTGGACCTGGGTTCAAATCCCTTTTCACTCACTTAAGTGACAAGTAGCGGTCAACAAAATCATTCTCAAATTAAATGCCACATGTATAAAATGGGATTATTATTATTTTTTAAACATACCTCACAAAACCACTGCAAAGGTACCAGTAAGTAAGAATCAGAAAGAAATTTGAGCACTTAAAACACTAGAAATCTTTATTAATAAAAAGGCTACTAGGCCATCTGCCTTTGGCATCACACCCTTCCTAAGCCACAATATGCTCTTCTATTAAGAGTATTGTGATAATTGAAAGACTAGCAGATAATTGAAAGACTAGAAAGAAAGAAATTCTGAAAGAAATCCCTCCCAGGTTGATTCAAAAGAGGAAAAACTATCAGTTTTTGACAAAAGCCCTAAAATCCAAAAGAATTTGCTTCCGCTGGGAATATCCAGAAGGACTATCATTCACATTCAAGGGAAGAAGGAGAAGGTTCGAGACTGTGTTGGAAGCTAAAAGATTTGAAAGAACATATCTACAGGAACTGGGAGGAGGTAAAACGAAGTCGATAAAAGAACAACGACACAACCAGGAAGAGGAAGAAGAAGAAGGCGCCGTAGAGACCGACGTAGAGGGAGAAGAGGTCGAAGCAGAGGGAGAAGAGGAAGAAGAAGCAGAGGACAAGGGGGAGGAGTAAGAACTATATACACATTTCTGTGGTTCTTTTTTTTACTCAATCGGCACACTATCCACTTGAACGAATTCTTAAAGCCTCATACATTCAAATTTAATAATAGTCTTAATAAAGGATGAAAATAAAATCACTTTGCTGGAATGTAAATGGCCTGAATAATAAAAAGAAGAGAAATAGGATAACTCACACACTAAAAAAACAAGGTTGGGACATCATCTGCCTCCAGGAAACACATGTAAATAAAAAACATGAAAGAGTTTTAAAAAACGAAAAACTAGGGTCAGAATTTATATCCTCACACCAAAAGAAAAAAAGAGGAGTAGTAATATACGTAAAGAATAAATGGGAACCAGAACTAGTATGGAGGGATAAAGAGGGAAGAGTAATAATAGTTAAGACATTAATAGAGGGGAAAAGGTGGTTTTGGGTTGGGGTGTATGCACCCAATGGAAGTAAGGTGACTTTCTTCAAAAACCTAGAAAAACAATTAATGAACTATGTGGAAGAGAGGGTAATAATTATGGGAGACTTAAACGGAGTCATAAACCCTGAGTTGGATAGGACGACAAATGCAGGAAAAAAGAGAGAAAATAAACTACCGAAATTATTTGTAGAAATGATGAGTAATCTGGATATGGTAGATGCCTGGAGACATAAATTTCCCATAAAAAAAGAATTCACTTTCTTCTCAAACAGACATCAAACTGCAAGTAGGATAGATAGTATTTGGATACCCAAGGAACTGACCCTACACATACAAAAAGTAGAGATTGGACCTCAGACCTTTTCTGATCATAACCCGGTAACAATAATATTAGAAGAAGGGAAACATGAGATAAACAGGAAATGGAGATTAAATGTATTTCTATTGAATAATGACGAGATTAAAAAAGGAGCCCTAGAGCTTATGAAAGAATTTTTTGTGCTAAATGATAATGGAGAGGTGGATTCGAAAATAGTGTGGGATACAGCGAAAGCGGCGGCAAGAGGGTATTTTATCCAACAAAATGCCATAATCAGAAAGAAAAGGGAAAAACATAAAGAGACATTATTAGAAGAGATAAAAACTAAAGAAAAAAACTTATATAAGTCAGGAAAAAAGGAAATAGAAAATGAAATAAAAATTTTGAGATCACAATATCAAAAAATCATAGAACAAGAAATGGAATATCAAATCCAACTATGGAAATATAGAAATTTTGAGTGGGCAAATAAACCTAGTAAATTACTCAGTTGGAAAATAAAAAAAAGGAAAAATGAAAGATTAATAAATAAAATTAAAGCAGAGGGAAAGATTACAAATAACATCAATGAGATCATGAAAGTTTTTGAAAATTATTATAAAACCTTATATCAAAATGAAGAAGCACCGAAGAAAGATATAGAGGAATACATTAATAAACACAAACTCCCAAGATTATCCCAAGAAAAAATTGATATGCTAAATAAAGAAATTACTATACTAGAAATAAAGGAAACAATCAAAGGCATGAAAAAAGGAAAAACACCGGGTCCAGATGGATTACCAATAGAATATTATAAACACCTGGAGGAGGTAACATTACCACCACTGAAGGACTTAATGAATAATATTATGAGGAATGGGACAATACCAAAGTCATGGGAAGAGGCAGTGATATCATTAATCCCAAAACAGGAAACAGACTTAGAATCACCGCATAATTATAGACCAATATCACTTCTAAATTGCGATTACAAAATTTTCACCAAAATATTAGCAAATAGACTAAAAAATATATTGGCAGATATAATACACAAAGACCAAGTAGGTTTTGTGAAAGGCAGACAGGCCAAAGAAAATATAAGAAACATCATAAACATAATGGAATGCCTAGAAAATAATAGAGGCAAAAAAGCGGCAATAATATCCCTTGACGCGGAAAAGGCCTTTGACAGGGTTTCCTGGCAATTTATGAAAGAAATACTAAAGGAAATAAATATTGGAGAAAAATTTGAAAGGGCAATAGGAGTTATATATGGGAATCAAAAGGCGAGATTATTGATCAATAATAATTTAACAGAAAGTATAAATATTACAAGAGGAACGCGACAAGGTTGTCCCCTATCACCATCCCTTTTTATAATGGTTTTGGAAATGCTATTAAAAACGATAAGAGAGGATGAGAAAATAAGGGGGGTGGTGATGGGGAAAACGAAACATAAAATCAAAGCCTTCGCGGATGATATACTTATAACATCAGAAGACCCCATAGATAGCATCCCGAATGCTTTACAAGTTATAAAAGAATACGGCAACCTAGCAGGCTTAAAAATAAATTATGAAAAAACAAAGATGATGGTAAAAAAATTGGAAAATAAAGAAAAAGAAAAACTACAGGAACTCACAGGATTAAAAATATCAAAAAAAATAAAGTATCTAGGCATTTCAATAACAACAAATAGTTTAGACCTGTTAAAAGAAAACTACGGAGAAATATGGAGACAAATTAAAGGGAAATTGGAAATATGGTCCAAATTAAAAATATCACTACTTGGGAAAATCTCACTGGTGAAAATGGGAGTACTATCTAAAATGAATTACCTGTTTCTGAACTTACCATTAATAGGGGGGACAGACTACTTTAAAGAATGGAAAAAAGACATCGCAAAGTTTATTTGGAATGGGAAAAAACCCCGAATAAAACACAAAAATTTAATAGACAGTAGAGAAAGAGGGGGTTTCGGATTACCAGACTTAAGATTGTACCACGATGCAGCAGCACTATATTGGATTAAGGACTGGATAGAACTGAAAGATAACGATTTGTTAGATTTGGAGGGAGAAGGACTGGGGTTTGGCTGGCACTGGTACTTAATGAAAGAGAAAATAAACAAACAAAGCATCTTTATGAATAACATAATTAGGAGATCGCTATTTGGAATTTGGTCAAAATACAAAAGATACTTTGAGACAAAGGTTCCTTGGTGGTTATCCCCCCTAGAGATGGTGGCAATGAAGAGAAGGAATATGGACTCCAATTGGCCTACCTACAGAGATTTATTAGAAGAAAAAGAAGGAGAATTAAAATTAAAGGCATATGATGACTTGAAAGACTACTTAACTAGTTGGCTCCAATATTTCCAGATAAACCAAAAATTTCAACAAGATAAAAAAATTGGATTTGTAAAAGGGAAATCAAAATTAGAGGAAATTCTATTGGATTCGCAAAAAAATTATACAAAAAATTTATACAAAATTTTATTGCAATGGGAGACAGAGGAGGAACAAATCAAAGAAGCCATGATAAGATGGGGCCGAGACTTAGGCCGGCCAATAATGCTGGAAAAATGGGAAAGATTATGGAGGAGGGATAACCACCTAACCCCAAATTATGACATTAAGGAAAATTTATTGAAGATGCAATATAGATGGTATCTCACGCCGGTCAAACTGGCAAAAATTTATAAGAACGAAAACAACAAATGCTGGCGGTGTAAAAAAGAAATAGGTACATTCATGCACATGTGGTGGTCTTGTAAAGAAATTAAAGTGTTTTGGGAAATGATATATAAGGAGATAAAGAAAATGGTTAAATATTCTTTTAAAAAAAGTGTGGAGCTATTTCTTTTAGGAATGATGGAAAATGAAATACAGGCTAAAGATAGACATCTATTACTATATGCCACGGTCTCGGCGAGATTGTTGGTAGCGCAAAATTGGAAGACACAAAGAGTACCGGAAAAAGAGGAATGGCAATTAAAATTATTGACTTACTATAATTGGGCAGTAAAATATGAAGAATTACAAGGGAAAGGCAAATTGGAGATAGAAAAGAATTGGGAAACACTTAAAAATTATTTTAAATTATATGTTAAGAGAGCCAACCTCTTGGCAGAATGGTAAAGATCCAAATGAACAAGTTGTAAAAGAAAATTGGATAGATAAAAGGACGTGTGGATAGATTAACAGATATTAAGGACAACATGTAAGGTAAACTGTGAAGCAGTGGGGAGGGGAGGGAAGGAGAGGAAGAATGGAGGGAGGGGGGAGGGACCGAACTGGGAATAAGTTGTAATAAGATATAATGATTTGGTAATTTATGTGATGCACATTTTTTTTTTTGTTATGATAAATCTTTGTTTGTTTGTGGTTTGTGTACAATTTGAAAGAAATAAAGTTTTTTTTAAAGAAAAAAAAAAAGAAAGACTAGCAGTTTTAAGAATGTAAGACGAGCCCTACTGGATCAGATGAACATGAGGACCCAGGTGTCAAAAAAGGTTATTTATGTATGCAACTACGGTGGCACGTGTTTTGTTAGCCCAAAAATGGAAAACAAGTGAGGTCCCAACCAAAGAAGAATGGCAACTTAAACTGATGGAAAACGCACAGCTTGTGGATCTAACTTATAGAATAAGAGAAAAAGAAGAACATTCGTTTAAAGAAGACTGGAAAATGTTTATTGAATATATGGGGGGAAATTGTGTACACTTGAAAATGTTGGCAGCATTAAGATAATTTGAACAGTGTAAATAAGTTTTGATGGAAGTAATAATGGAATACTGAATTGTCTAATTTATATAAAATATGTGGGGGTTTATGCTATGCAAAATGAACCATGGAAAGAGAAAATATCAATGACTTCCCTTCTTAAGGTTGTTTACATGTATATTCTAAATTGTAAAACAGAATATATATACAGCATGACAGACATAAGGAAAGCCATGCTGGGTCAGACCAGAGGCCCACCCCATCCAGGATCCTGTTCTCAGAGTGGCCAGCCAAAAACTTATGGGAAGCCCACATTCAGGAGGACACACTCTCTTCGCTTGGGTCCCCCAGCAACTGATACTCATGGGCCTAATAAACGTGTCACTTTAAAGGAGTCGTGGGCTTTAAGAAGAAATGTAGGTGGACACCTTCAGGAAAGCAGGAGTATGTTTTCCCTACCAAACATGGGGACCTTTAGCACTCAACCCAGAGTAGCCCATGACCCCTAGATCCCGTGTCCCTGTTCCCCAGAGACATCCTCTCAGTACTCCCATGGCCCCCTCCACCACCCCCTGGACTCGCTTAGTCCCCCGCCCCGTCCCTCCTCCTCCTCCTCCTCCTCCCCCGAGCCCTTTGCCAGGCAGGCGCCCGCCACCCCCCGCTCGCCCTCCTACTCACCCGGATGCCCTGCAGGACTCGCACTCGCTCCTGCTCATCCAGCTCGAAGGAGACCTTCCTATTGCCATGGCTACTCCCGCCACCCCCCATAGCAACAGCAGGAATGACCACCACGGGAGGGAGAACCAATTCCCTTAGCTACCTCCCTACCCGGGACGGGGCAGAAAAGAGCAAGATCTACACATAGACGGAACACACCGCTCTACCAACCTACAAGCCCGCGTTTGGTTGGCGGCTGTCGGCGAAGGAGCCAATGGCAAGGCGCGGTGTTGGAGGCTGGCCGCAAGACACGCTGGGAATTGTGGTCTTCCTTATCCAAATGCTGCCGGCCGAGGATGCTGCTTACCGGCCGAAGGTGGGATGAAATGGATAGGGGCCTCTTGGGCCTCTTTTAGCTAACAGGCGCCACTTTTACTAGAGAGTTGCAGTTTAGTCCTTTCATTTTAGAAGCCCCTTAAACACAGGGTTGTGTTGGGTTTTTTTTTTAGGATAGTGGCAGACTTGCTGCTAATCAAGACTGATCCATTGCCCTTGCCACTTCGGTATTCTTACTTGCCCATGGCATTTTGCACGCAGTTTTTACTGTGATGAGTGATAGGTTTTAGGATGCGCAGAATTTTAATCTTCCGAGCGTCGATTCCTAGCAAGGAGCCTAGTTGACAGCTTCTCTCTGAAACTTCAACTCTGGAACATGCACATTTACTTGGTTGGTGGACTGAGTAAGCCCACTAAACACAAGCTGCCTCTGAACATAGTATGAAATTAGTTGCTGACTAGATTTTATTGCTATTTATTTATTGCTACTGTATTTTGGATTGTGAGAATTCACAAATAGCAGACCAGACTATTTTCAACCTTCAAGTACAGCGCAGTGCTTTAAGTTTTGTTTTTAATATTTCTTTTAGGAGTTATAAAAATAATAATACCAGACTAAATTATTTTCTAATTCCCTATTGTGGTATGATCCCTAATGATTAAGCCAGAAGCATAGAATAATTAGGGCTATAAAAGCGTTAAGGTCATCTGGGTTAGATGTGGCCAAGTATGTGTGGCTTTATTCTCAACCTAACTGAAGCTGCCACGGGACGTGGGTGGCACTGTGGTCTAAACCACAGAGCCTAGGGCTTGCCGATCAGAAAGTTGGTGGCTCGAATCCCGTTCTGTGAGCTCCCGTTGCTGTGTCCCAGCTCCTGCCAACCTAGCAGTTCGAAAGTACATCAAAGTGCAAGTAGATAAATAGGTACCGCTCCGGCAGGAAGGTAAACGGCGTTTCTGTGCGCTGCTCTGGTTTGCCAGAAGCAGATTAGTCATGCTGGCCGCATGACCCGGAGGCTGTACGCCAGCTCCTTTGCCCAGTAAAGTGAGATGAGTGCCACAACCCCCAAGTTTTTTTTTTCAAAAAGCAGGCTGGGTCAGGGCTTTGTTTACAACCGCACAGCACAGGGTCTACATCAGTGTGTTTCTAGCACTGAACATATGAAACACAAATGCACATCTCTAAAGTGATTCCTGAGCAGAATCCAGCAGCTGGGCTGCTTTCACCTAAATGTATGTTCCTAATAACAGGTATTATCATTTCTGTAAGTACATCAGCCTGCAGCCAACCAATTGACTGTAATAACTCAATATGACTTTGGCCTAATGTAGGCTGGTATTTTATTTTTTCTGTAAGTAGGTTTTAATCTAATTTTAATGTATTTTTGTACACCCCCTCATGATATTTACGTGAAAGGCATTTATTTTAATAAATAAAGAAAATTTAAGAAAATTCTCATCAGAGTAGATCCACTGAAGTTAATAAACCTAAATTACTGGTGTCCATTAATTTGCATGTGTTTACTCTGATTAGGGCTAGCTGTGCATTATGTAAGTAATTTTGGTAAGTGAGCAAAGGAGACTTATTGGGAGCAAGAATAGGCTTCTGCTTAAATACTTAATTTTTGTTGGAGAAAAACCTGAGGTTATTCTTATAATTGTTGAGCTTCCCAGACATTTAATAATTTATGCCAGAAGGGGGGCAGCCAGACTCTCTTTGTTTTTGGGTGGGACACAATCACATAGCAAAATCAGGTTGCATAATTAAAATGAATTTGGCACATAACAATGCACTGAAAAGTGTGGGATAAAATTTCCCTGATGCAGTGTCATCTAACCTCCCTGCAAATTTTGTGCAAACAATCAGGACGAATGCTCAATACACAGGTTGACAAGTGAAAGGGAAAATTAAAATAGGCTCATAAAGTTTGGAGACTGTAGAATTAGCTGTAGATGTCTGTGCTGAGATAAGCCTGGAGGAGGAAAAACTGCCTGTTTCAGACAAAATAATTGTAATGTTTTTGTCATCATACAGAGTGCGGGGAGGGAAGGCAGGCTACTGTCATGTAGCTGATGCCACCCACCCTAGGTACCCTTCCCTCCTAGAAACCAATAAAGGAAAGCACACTTATAATTGCACCAACAAAAGCAATTAATAATAAGTGAACTTTCAAAATGCAAGGTGCATCCAAATCACAAATATTTTGTTGATATGCTATGCTGAAGGCGGGCCGATGCCAATACAAAATAATAGAACAGTTGTTATCTGTTTAAAAACATGAAACAGCTAATTGTAGGCTTAGGAAGTTTTTTTAAAAAAAAAAATCTGTAAAGGGACGTTGGCATGCATTACCATAGCAACCACAATAAAGAAATCATCCAGTGTTTATTAAACACGAAAAGCATTATAAAATACAATTATTTGAATTCAACATTTAAAAAGGCTATCCATTCCACCCAGGGTGCATTGATTTCAATCAGCAAGAGAAAAGCCCAGTTTAAATGACAGGTTTAAATCATGTTTCCACATAAAAATAAATGCTGTGTTTTCAGAACAAGGAAGCTTGCCGGCTGGTTGCTAGAACAATTAAAACACATCCGGTTTGCAACTAATTAAGGTCTTTATACTACCTAGAAGCACACTTCACGTGCCTTTTGCAGTAAAGAATTATATCTGCTTGCAGGCAAGGGAGTCCTTGTGAAATTAATTTCTCTCCATCTTTCAATCCCTCTGTACAAATGCAGAGTCACAAAGCAAATTACCATACTAACTTGAAGACAAGCCAAATGAGTATTTACTCAACAAGGGTTTAGGATTTCCCTCCTCCCCTTAAACAGACCCTCAATGTATCTGAAGGTATCTGAAGAAGTGTGCATGCACATGAAAGCTCATACCAAGAACAAAATTAGTTGGTCTCTAAGGTGCTACTGGAAGGAATTTTTAATTTTATTTTGTTTTGACTATGGCAGACCAACACGGCTACCTACCTGTCATGGCAAACTGTTTGAGACTGAAGGGAGTTTCAAAACTCAAGGCCAAAACTCATTTCATAGAGATCCCATGTTCAATCCCAGGCAACTTTGTGTAGGACTGGGAATGTCCCCTTCCTGAAACCCTGAGAAGTTGCTGCTAGTCCGTGTGGACAATATAATACTGAGCTCAATGCACCAATGGTCTGACTCAGTATGCAGCAGCTTCCTAAGCAGGTTCTCCTTCTTGGTAGTAGGCAGCAGTTCAAAGAGTATGGGTGAAATCAAGATATCCCTTTGGTTTAGCTCAGGGTTTCCCAAGCTTGGGTCTCCAGCTGTTTTTGGACTACAATTCCCATCATCCGTGATGGATAGTAGGAGTTGTAGTCCAAAAATAGCTGGAGACCCAAGCTTGGGAAACCCTGGTTTAGTTCAAACCCTCATACAGGCCTAAGCAAAACTTTAGATTTGGGACTTTGAGCCCAGAACTTTCCAAAAGCAGATATTGATTGTTGCTGCCTAGTAATTATCCCTACATGAAATGGAAAAAAATCTCAGTACTTTTGGTCAATCGTACATTTTTTAAATATAAATTTCTCCCATAATAAAATACTATTCTGTTGGATCATTTATAATGGAACACCTGAGTGGTGCTGCCAGGAGGAGCTTAAAAAATCTGGGGCATGGGCATATCACCACAAATTTAAATGAGTTTATTTAGATGTATAGCTACGAATTTAGAATATGAATGTCCGAAGCGGCAAGCCAACTAATTTCCCATCTAAACCACCTTTGATAAATTCTTTAATTTGTATCCTTCCCCCAATCAGTTCCTTTTCAATTCAGCAGTGCCCAGCTAATTTTCCAATAGATCTTGTTTCAAATCAGTTCAGTGCCCCTCTTCAGGTATCTGCATTCATTACCCCTGAATCATATCTCAATAAATGCACTTTGATTTACTCCCCCAAATAATCTACCAAGTAGTTCAGATCACCTCCCAGTTCAATTTCCCCCTAATTGCCTGAGAAGCACTCAGGCAACCCACACTCCATGGGCACCTCCAAAAAGCACAATCCTTTTTTCCAGCTCCAAACATGGTACAGGGCAGAGATAATTCCTGGGATTGTGCTGTGGGTTCTATGGTGCTCCATGTGCTTCAGAAGCACAGCATGAGAACAAGTCCTAACCTTATCTCTAGGACACTTGCAGCTTGCCAGGGGATGGAGGGGCAGAATACTAGCTATGAGTGTGACAAGTGGGACTGTGGACCCCCAATTTACACCAAGCCCCGATTAATGCATTGTTTCTGGAGGATGTAATGTCATCACATCAACCTGCTGAGAGCTTGGATACCATTCGTGATAAAAATCACCGAAGACTGGCATTTGCTCTGACCTGCCACTGAATTTCACACTCAGCAGTTGTAATTCATGTGATTTATGGAGGTATGGTTATAGCCAAATCAATGGGTTCTATCTCAGTAAATGGCAGTGGCAACACTGTTTTATTCCAATAGTCATAGGATGGCAACAAAGAGCAAACCTGAAGGCTACCAAAAAAAAAAAAAAGCCAAGATACATCTTGGAACTACAAATAAATGAGGTACCATAATTTTCATTTCGTTATTGATCGGGTTCTTCTTTAACTCTGGAAAAAAACAAATAGTGCAAAAATGTAAGAACACATATACACAGCCTCTATCATGAGAGAAAGGATACCTTAATTTATGTCAAAGTTCATTTATTTTACAGACAAAAATATACATTACTCTATTTTTAATCTCTGTTCCAACATCACATGGTACATGCCGTGTGTACACACCCAGGGACACACAAACATTTGTCTGCTCATGGACAATACTGTGTGCTCGACAGGGAGGCATTTTTATATATATACACACAGAGATCACAAGGCTTGTGAGGAGGCAGTTCCTTCACTTAGTGCAGATACTCCTCAGCAGCAAAGTACAATGTGGGATGTACAGAGGAAGTGCTTAAAATGTCAGTGAAAAGGGGGCAGGGACCATTCTGTCATGGAAGATCTGATCACAGCTCACTGATTGGCCAGCATTTGATATAGATTGTTAATACAGTAAACACAGTAACTCAAATACAGCCTCATCCTGATTCACATCACCAAAGGAGCCCATGTTCAGGTGGTTTTTTTTTAATTCGATCGACTAGGTGTACAGCACACTTTTTATACGAAACTTCTAGGGGATCCATGAAAATTACAAAACATGTTCGTTTCCAAGGGTCCCTACTTTGGCTGGTTAGCAGTATTTAACCATCATGCAGAGAGCACCTATAATTCCAGCTGAGTACATATTTTTTTTTGGGGGGGGAGGGCAGCATTAATTGTATGACATCACTGTCTTATATGACATCTTCGCCAGCATTTGCCCTGCAGCCAATTGGGATTGCCTTTCTCGCCTTTCACAGAAGGCCAAGAAGCTACGGCACCAGCCACGCATGTTATTTCAAGACTGGATAACATTAAGGTCACATCACAGCTCCCACGACTGCCTCTTTGTCGAATTTGGGGCATCGTATGTTGCGGTATGACTAGCGCCATAAGCATTACGGAAGCCTAAACTACACAGTATATTTGTTACCTCCATGGTGAGATGTCTATGCAGCTAACAGCAGCAAGTCTAAATGAATGACTGTGTCATCAAATTCAAGCAACACTCAGAAAAGGCTAACCTGGGCGGTAGACAAAAACTAAAGGCAAAGTGCGGGCCTCTACCACAACAATTCTTGATTTGCATTCACAACTCATCCAAAACAGAGATATAATTAAACATGTATTTCCTTAAAAAGTAGTTTTAAAAGTCTTAAAAGTGAAGTCAAGGATCTTGTTGCCTTTTAAATCCTGATGTGGCTTGGCAGCAGGAAAATCACAAACAGCGCAAGTTTCAAGCCATGAGGAGGAAGGGATGTTTTATCAACAAGGAGAAGAAAGCTGAGTAGTTTTTCCTGCTTGCACCTCCATTCTAGAGAGGTTTACTTGAAAGCATGTCCTATTAATTCCAAAGCAACTTTCCTCCAAGGTTGTGTGCTTATATGCCTTGGTCATCTGCACCTTGCACATTGGGTGCTAAAATCAATCCCAAAATGGTAGCAGCAAATGAAAGTAAAGAAACATCCGTGCATTTTTCAGGTGTTCTTGCTTTCTCAGCCTTAGAATTTGGGATTTTATTGACTGTAACTACATTTGCCTCCTGATCAACCAGGCAAATGTTCCAGCATTTCACACAAGGGTAAGTGTTCCCATTTTTGCATTTAATAATAAAAACATGAAAATGAGAAAACACTGATTCCAATGTAAGCTATGCACACAAAATGCACGTGCTTCAAAAGCAGTTTTTTAACATTTTCCAATTCTCCCATTCTGTCTTACAAGGTGAAGCCAACTTCCTGCATTAGAATGGGTCTGCCTCCTGCAAAGAACACCCTCACTATTCCTAAAGGATAAACCAGGCACAGGCAAACTCGGCCCTCCATATGTTTTGGGACTACAACTCCCATCATCCCTAGCTAACAGGACCAGTGATCAGGGATGATGGGAGTTGTAGTCCCAAAACATCTGGAGGGCCGAGTTTGCCTATGCCTGGGATAAACCTCCTTCACTGCTGACCTTGGAAGACCCTGAAGATCAGCTACTACCACCACTGTAAGGGAAACAGCCAGCTATGTCTTTGGCGTGATGTTCTCTTCAGTGCAGAAGAGATTAATGAACCTCATGGTAAGTTCAAGGAAGTATCACCTGGTCTTAAAGGTATACTGGACAGAGCTTGAATCCAAGGCACAGAGCCCAACAGCCCTCCTTCACACTAGACATTGTACCCTGTATTCCACTTTGGTGCCATCCCAAGCATCACTCATAATTTCTCTCACACAGACTACCAGAATCATTTCCCATTCATCTTCTGCCTTGCCCTATCCCATGGACCACTTTTTTGGAACTGCCCATTTGAACCACAATTCTCAACACCCCGCCTCTACTCCTCCTCAGGACCCATTTACTCTAAGTTCTGCTACTATCACATAAGCAGATCCTCGTTCTATAAGCTCTTTGCTTGGCTAAGTTTTCGTTCTAAAAACTCAGACCGTATACAGTGTATGCAACTCACAGCTCCTTCTCAGCCAGTCACAGTAGTTTAGTTGCACAGCAACAAGTTCCACCAAGACATTTCCCAGCTGGCTGCTTTTCTGCCCTCTTCTTGGAAAGTCAGCATATATATATACTACAATGCACACACACAAGCAAACACACAAGCAAACACACACACACACACACGATCCCAGATTCCCTGTGAAGAATTCTGGAAACATCCAGCAGTTCATTCGTAAGTGTTCTTTCTGTCAGGAAGCCTGTGGAGTTCTCTCACCCTACAATTCCCACCAAACTGCAGCCATTGAATGTGTGGGGAGCAGCCCCACCTTCCTCTAGTTCTTGGAAGCCAAAAAATAAAAATAAAAATAGAATGCAAATAATGTATTATATAGCTATCTATATATAACGCTATACAAGAGCAGCCAAGACTTCCTAGCTGCGTGTGTGGCTTATCATCAAGAAAATGTTGCGGTCATGTCCAACCATGTGCACATGGAACGCTCAAGGAAACAAAGATTCAGCATTTAGAAGCTGATCTGGTTTGTTCTCCTACGAAGGTAAGAGCCATTGTCCTGGGAAGACTGATTTTTATGCTCCGTTCAAGATTTAATTTTTAAAAAAAGAGGGTGAGGGACTTGAAGGAAAGAGAAGGCGACACACTGAAGCGTCCCAAAAGGGGAACTGGTGATGGAGCTGCAAGGCTGAAAGAGAGACCCATCCTTCCAAAGGATCGCCTTTAGGAGTTGATGGCTTTCCAGCGGTCACTGTCAATGCTGTTGATGCTGCCCACGTGGTAAGGCATGGAAGCAACGTCATCCAAGTACGCTGCAGTGTCGATCTGAGTGCTGGAGTAAAAGCTGGAATCCAGGCCTTCTTTCTTGGCCACACCATAGGCATGCGGGAGGTGCACATCAACATCCTCGGGCTCATCCACCTGGCATTTGTAGGAGAAGAGGATCTTTGGCTCGGACCTGGAAATTATTAAAGGGGAAATTGTTTTCAAAAGAGTTACTTTCTTGAAACACAGGAAGCTGCCTGATACCGAGTCAGAACACTGGTCCGTGTAGCTCAGTACTGTCTGCCCTGACCGGCATTCCATGTCAAGCACCTGAAACCTCCTGTATGCACAGCAGATGCTTTGCTCCAAGCACAACTCCCTCCATCCCATTTCCCAGTAAAGAAGGTTCAATTCAGAACATGGCAGATGGTTCCCAAAATAAAAAAGCAGTCAGCAATGCTGTTCTTTTAGTTCAGGCCGTTATCATCTGGAGGAATCCATAAGTAAACGCAGCCCAAGATATACTGTCAGGTTTGTCTATGATTGGCCATTACCTCTTCCCTTTGTTCTCTTACCCTATCCTACACTGCCTGACCTTGGATTGAAAACTCTGTGGATTAAGACCCAACCTTTTGCTCTACTTCATCCACAATGATGGGACTCAAAAGAAGAAAAGCAGGGCAAGTAAGAACAGCAAGAGCCACTGTGTTCAAAAATTAGTCATGACACCTAAATGCTTTTAGGAGGTATGAAAGGTAGGTATGGGGGCTTATTTGTGTGTGTCTCTCATTCATTCTCTCTCTCATATATACAGTGCTTTTTTTCTATAAAAAATTGTTTAGGGGTACTCTCATTTTGACTCAAGAAAATCACCATTTTATAGTTCAAATCGGGGAAAATAAATATAGTAAATGGACAACAGTACAAAGATTCAAAAAATGTTTAGGGGTATGCATACCCCTGCGTCCTCCCTCCCCGAAAAAAGCACTGCGTATATATCTACCCACCCACCCACCCCCACACACGGTCAGTTCCATTTGGAATCAGTGATGAAGGAAGTTAGAAATAAAACAAGTCATTTTTGAACATGCACAATTTGATGTTGGTATTTGGGAGACTATTTGTTTACTGCTTGTTACAGCTTTGCTGCTTTTGTATCAAATATAAAATGTGAGGTGGCTAGTTCCTCACAAGTTACGGTTGAAATCCATCTGAATTAATTGCAGCAACTGTTCCTCAATTAGAATGGGTATTTCCACTGCATGGCCACACGGTGGCACTCAAAACTGAAAAAAATTAGTCAGAACAGTAAAAAGGGAAGTGGTTACTCAAAAGGAATGCAACTCCTGAGCTGCAAATTTAGGCCAGCGTTCCCCAACCTGGTGCCCTTCAGATGTTTTGAACTACAACCCCATCAGCATGGCCTATGGTCAGGGAAGATGGGGGCTGTAGTCCAATAACATCTGGAAGGCAATAAGTTCAGGAAGGCTGGTTTACACGCTTTGCTCAACTGCTGGGCAACCTATTTAAGCCCCTTCTTAAAACTCAAGAGCATTAAAAAAGGGGGGGGGGAGGACCTATCTACCTAATACAAGTTTGGCCTCCACAGCATTTCACATTAATCATTTTGTCACTAATCCAGAAAAAAACTCTAACAGTAGCTCAGAATTTAATGAGGCTTTGCGCAGATATTAGGAGTCTAATCTTCCCGAATCCCTGTGATGAAGTCAAATACCATCTTCATTTCACAGATGGAAAAACAAGAGCCACTGAATTTATTTTTTAAAAAAAATCATAACAAAGCACACAGAGAAAATGTGTGGAAGAGTTAGGATGAGAGAGTCTTTGTAGGCCTCACCTGAGACCACCCAGTTCTGAGTCTTTCTGGCCTAGATGTGAGGAGAACCAGCCTACTGCCTCGTTGCACTTTATACCATTTTATACTTTTACTGCCGTTTTACTTCTATTTTAATTATGTTATTAATCCTGAAGGTCACCCTGGGCATTTTCGTTGTGGTTACTTACTGTTTATTTAAAGGCTGAAGTTTGTTTTGCTGTAAAATAATTGCATTAATATCCCAGTGGGAGGCAAGTATTGTGCTTCAAAGTGACCTTTGCTAGCTGTACCTACATGATTTAAAGCTCTGAAATGCTCTCCATAGGGAGGCCCGCCTAGCACTTATATTGAGGTTCTTTCAACCCCAGGCCCTTTTGTTTCCTCACACTTTTAAACTTAAATAGTCTCAATCTGCTGTTATAGAATTGTTGCTTTTGTCCATCTTAAAACTTTTTCTTCTTATTGTTGTTGTTGTTGTAAAATGCCCTGGGACTGTGCTGCAGGCTACAACCTTGGATGCTCACCCAAAGAAACTTTTCAGGAACGCCACATAAATGAGCGGAGCAAAGAAGCTGAAATAGAGGAAGGTGGTGGCATCAACACAGCTGTCAAGACAGAAGAGAGAGACACAAGTCATTTGGAATCTGTTCCTGGCCATCCAGATGTTTTTGGACTACAGATTATTATCATCATTATTATATAATAATAATTATATGTATTATATAATAAATATAATTATATAATTATTAAGACATTTTCTACACTGCTTAATATATACAGTCGTAACTTGGTTGTCAAATGGAATCCGTTCCAGAAGTCTGTTCGACTTCTGAAAATGTTCAACAACCAAGGAACAGCTTCCGATTGGCTGCAGGAGCTTCCTGCACTCAATTGGAAGCCATGGAAGCCACGTTGGAAGTTTGGCTTCCAAAAAACATTTGCAAACCAAAACACTCACTTCAAGGTTTGCGGCATTCGGAAGCCAAAATGGATGAGTGCCAAGGCGTTCGACAACCAAGGTACAGCTGTACCTATATTTACTCGAATGTAACGCGGACCTTTCTTGGCCAAATTACATTGCGAAAATTAGATTTGAAGTGCATTAGATTTGATGGCGCCAGCAAATACTTTGTTGGTTTCGTTTTGAAAATTGAGGTGCACGTTAGATTCAATGGTGCATTAGATTCACACAAATACGATGAATAATATCTCTAAGCAGTGTACAGAAAATTAAAACCAATGTTACAAAAATGCACAATAAAATCATTAATGCAGACTTACTAATAAACATATATAGATATCAGTTCCCTCTCCTTCTGACACAAATCCCCTTCCACACCTCTCAGTCACCTGGCTCTTACCCAGGACTCCCCCCATTCTCTCTGGTTCTCACCCAGGGCCCAAACAAACTCACAGACCAACCACAAAAAATTCACAACAAAGAGGGTTCCTGGAACCTGCTGACAACACCCTAGTCTCTCACTCCAGGGGTTCATCCAGACTTCCTTTTGCACTGCATTTCTCAGCACAGGTCTGTCCATTAAGGCATCGTGTCTGAGTGCTTTTTCTTTCTGCCCTTTTATGAGCCTTTTTTTCTTTCCATCCTTTGGACCCCCTTGGAAGTACTTTCCCCTGAAAACCTGCTTTTTTCTGCCCAGCCTTGGGACCAATGGATTGAGCTTCCTCACGCTGCCCACAGCTGTATCCCCATTCGGCTGCTCTTCACACACCTGGTTCCCAGCTGCAGCAGGTTTGGTCTGGTGAACATCCCAGGGGGTCCAAAGGCTGGCAAACAGGACACTCCGCCCATTTGCACTTCCTTCCTTGATCTCTGCACAGCTCTTCTCTTCCAGCTGTTTTACTGTCCCATGGCAGGGCTTGCTTTTATGATTGATGGGGCTTCCTCAGGCTGTCCATGCAGCTGTGTCCCTTGGTAGGAAGGCACCAAGGTTGATAGAACTTCCTTCTTCTGTACAAGGACCCATAATTATCATTCTCACAAGGGAACAGGGAAAGTTAGAATGTACTCACCACCAGTGGTGACTCCCACCAAGAAAAGCAGTTCCCTACCCCACCCCTGAAGCTGTTCCTCCCTGGAGTAGAGGCAAGCAGAAGGCTACTCTGAGCAACTGTGTCCTATTGACTCCTTTAAAAAGAAAAGGATCAAAAGCAGGGAAAGAGATGCAGGAAATAAGGCCTAAGAGTTGGACCAGAACAACCACCCCCAATTCACTAAGCAGGATGCACTCCCTTCCCTGCTGCCATCCCCATTGGAGAGAGGAAATGTCAGGAGATAGGCATTGAGTGGGTATTTCTCAAGGAGTAATGAGATCACCAGTCTCAGGAGGAATATCCAGAAAGGCATCTGGAGGCAGATTTGGTACAGTGGAGGGAAACACAGCACGATGGGTGCTGCGGAGCAAGTCTGCTTTGGTTCAAATGTGTTTGAAGCTCTTTGAGCTTCCTTCTCAAAGGACTCGGGGATAGCACCAGGAAAATGTTGAGCAGAGCTATCTAGACACAGGGATACGTACCATAATCCTTCTATGATACCTGCACAGAGCAGACCACTACCAATACCCTGCACCAGGTTCAGCACAGCAAGAATCCCAGCATAGATATAGAAACTCTTCCTTGCTGAAAAAGAGAGGCAAAGACACTGGGGTCAAATGTAATCACTGGTACTTCCTACACTACAAACCGTTTGGTGGAAAAGCCACTTTGGAGACCCGGGGGAAAAAACAGTATTACAGGGAGAAGAAAGATGCTCGAGAACTACTTATTCCAGAACGGTCTCCAGCGATGGCCATTCCACCTAGCCATTATGTAACTTAAGCAAACCCTCCACTCTCCCCTCTTCCTAACAGGTGCCTATTACAGGGGTGGGGAACCTTTTTCAGGCTGAGGGCCAAATTTCCTTCCGCACAACTTTCCAGGCGCAGGCGGAACTAGAGGCAAAAGCAGGCAGAGCAGCTAATGTAAATCTCCCATAGGCCAGTTTCTAGACACACCGTCACACGCCCCTCTGTCCTCTATACAGGCATTATCAGAATTCAAGGGCACATTCCAGCCAGGCAAAAACAAGGAGGTGCAAAGCAGGGCTGGTGAAAGGTGTGGTTGGAGGGTGGGTGTGGCCAGAGAAGAATCCTGTGGGCTAGAGAGAGAAGCCTGGAGGGCCGCATTTGGCCCCCACATATGAGTTTCCCCACCCTAGTCATAAGCTGTTGAATTCACTCCCACTATATGTAGAGAGGGTCACCAACCTAGATGACTTTAAAAGGGGGGAATGGACAAATTCATGGAAGATATGGCTATCCATGGCTACCAGTCAGGATGGCTACGTTGCAGATCCACTCTTGGAGGCAGCATGCCTCTGAATCGGGAGAGAGGAGTTGCTTACAGGCTTCTCAGGGGCACCTTGATGGTCAATTGTTGACCATCAATTGCTACCTCTTTGTGGGAATGAATTCCACAGCTTAGCTATGCGAAGAAGGACTTTCTTTTGTCTAGTTACAGGTGGGTAGCCGTGTTGGTCTGCCATAGTCGAAACAAAATAGAAAATTCTTTCCAGTAGCACCTTAGAGACCAACTGAGTTTGTTCTTGGTATGAGCTTTCATGTGCATGGTATCTGAAGAAGTGTTCATGCACACGAAAGCTCATACCAAGAACAAACTCAGTTGGTCTCTAAGGTGCTACTGGAAAGAATTTTCTATTTTGTTTCTTTTGTCTGTCCTGAATCTTCCAAGTGGCTTGGCTTTTACTGACTGCAAGAGAAAAATCACACTGGTTTGAAAGGGAGAGGCAAGTCACTTACAAGGCAGGGAAATACGATCTTTCAAGGGAGTTTTTGGAAGCATCACCACCATTGAATAAACCTGTTAAGGAAGAAAGCAGCAGGTGAGTTGCAGGGCCAAGAGGTTGCTGAAGGCGGGTGGTGGAAAACAGGAGCGACCCTGGCTTTCATTTCTGTGTTTAGAAGATGTCAGGAAGCACAGTGAAATAAAGAGAATGGAAAAACATCAAGGAAGAACCGCCTGTGTTTTAAACTCATGTTATTCAGATCAAGCAAAATGGATATTTATCACACTTACCAGAAAGAAGAAACAGGAGCTTGCAAGCCAAAAATGCCTTCCTCCATGACCATAGATATTGAAGTCTTCTGCAGAGAGCCTGGCATCAGGATAACTGATCTCCAGAGTTCCCTGAAAGATTGGTGGGGAACAGTGCAAGGGGGTCATCAGGACATGAACTGCTTACAATGGTGCCTCTGTTTCCTGCATGAGAAGCTGAGGAAAAGGCACTCGGCCTCACTTGGAAGCCAGCCCTTTCCATCGTCACACAACAAGATCTCCTATCCAGTCCAGAAATTGTGATTTTGCAGAGGATAACAAATTGCTCTAACTGCAGGAGGAAAGATGTGCCAGATGCTCTTAGGATTTAGCTCTGAGCCTGAGAGTGGAGGCAGGTTACAAAAAAATGGCACCTTTCCTCCTCTCGTGGCTTCCTGCCAACCGACTGGTGCTATCCCTATCCCTCTCCCTCTCCCACATGCTTAATGCCTGACCTAAAACTTCTGTCAACTACCCTCTTGATCTACATGGTACCTCCCACATCCCAATGCACTACACAGCAGCCCATTACGTCCAAAGGCATAGCTGAGAGATCAGCAACTTTGGGTGCCTCCTCTCCTTGAACTGTTCTACCTCAGCTGACCATTAGAAGAACTTGCAACTAAGAACCTGTACTTGAGTTTGCTTATTTCCTCATCCCTCCCAACCCATTTTCCTTTTGTGTTGTGCCTTTTCAGATTGTAAGTCTGAGGGAAGGGACTTTCTCCACAAGCTGCTCTAGGAGCCTTTTTTTGCCTGAAGAGCAGGATTAAAACCAACCAACCAACCAAACAAACAAACATGTAAATAAATACATAACATAACAAAACTCACATGCAGTACCTATCAGTTCACTGCATCTGTTTTTTTAAGAAGATGCCTGAAGAGTGGACAATGATGTTCCTGTTTAATACTGGGGCTTCCCAAACCAAAACAAGGCATAATGCTACCACTATAGAAAAGGAGAACATGCTTAAACTTAACAAATGCTGCACTGTTCAGAGTGAGTCACTACAATGAGCTGTTAAAAGTAACTCAGAACCTCTTGAGGAGCAGCTGCTTTCAGTTCAAGAGGAAACAGTTGAATTGAATTTGCCTGACTCTGTGCAACTGTCCTGTTTCACCAACACTTACCTGGGTGACAGAGTAGGCCAATGACAGCACCGTGGTGATAGCCAATACCCGCTTAACACTGGATTTGCTCTCCAAACGACCTGAATGGGGTGGGAAGCATACCAGGGGTCATTTCTTTGACAATAGAAAATGGCTGGTCTTCTGTCAGGTGACTAAAGGCTAGAAATATACTTGCCTGCTCCTGAACAGCCTATGCATGCTGGGGAATGCCGTTAGGAGTTAACCAGCATAAAAGACCAATCATGCAACAGGCCATGTACATCTAAGATTCTGCTGTAAACCTGAGGTTTTTGACGTCAGACCCGACATCCTGGGCGAGAATCTGATGCAAGGACTCAAGACCTCATCTAGGGGTCTCGCCTATGTTCGAGGTCCTGTCTAATGCCATTTCTGTCCAAGTTGCGACAGACCAACAAAGCCAGATTTCTTTTAAGAGAAAGGCAAAACCTCTCGACTGAGGTTGCAGTTGAGAGTAAAACTTGTGCCCTGAGAACTAGGAGCCACTTAAAATATGCTGCACCATAGGAAGGTGGGCTGGGAAGCTTAAAGAAAGAAATAGTCCCAGTCTGAGAAACAGTGGCTGCTTTGCATGCAGAAGATTCTCAGTTTCTCCAGGGAGGATCATGAAGGAAGGGTAGGATTTTAGTAGAATAAAATACAGTGGAGGAAATTTCATTGAATTATTTAATAGATTTGTTTGTTTTAAAAGTCACGAAATGGGACATATGCACACAAAAATACAGAGGAGTGAAAATCTTTAATAAAAATAATTAAAATAAAAAATAAAAATACAGAGGAGTTGTATCCACTGGTGAGAGCTATTATTGAATAGATGCTTACAAACACCTGCTTCATGGGTGCTGGGGAAATGAGATACCTTCATCACAGAAAGGCTGCCTTGAGGAAATGCAACTGAATCCTATGCAACAAATGGGTAACAACTGCACCTTTAACACTGGAAACTGGGTTGGAAATGCCCTTGTTATTATTTTTTTTTAATGCATCAAGCGTCCTTTCTTCACTCAGACAAAAGTACCCTATTGTGTACACAGTGAAAGCAGATGGAGGGTGTAAATAAGTGGCCTACAATAAATGCAAGCTTTCGCCTCCAGCACGAGCATTACATGTATCCGGCTGAAGTCCCATTTGTGCTTGATAAGATTTGCTTTTTCCTACCGAAAGCAGGGCACGTTCACCACGCTCCAATGGTCTCGTCAAGGGAAAAGGTCAAGTGCACCAAGCAACACTAAGGAGGAATCCTTACCAAATGCAAGGCCCAGAATCACCATGCTCAGCTCAATAGCCAGAAGGAAGAATCTTGTGATTTCCCACAGGATCTAGAAAAGACAGTACATGCCACAAAATCAAGATCAAGGAGGAAACTGAATCAGTCCTAAAAGAGAAGCTTGCCCAGAGGTTTTCGTCCCATCGTTCCTTCCATCAGAAGTTCCTTCCATCCATGAAAATAAAAAAATACCATCCTAACATCTCCCTCACTAGCTAATGCACGGTGCTCACTTGAATTTTCAGAATTAGTTGCATCTCAGGCTACGAGTCTTACACAACTGTTTATACGTTCGGCATTGTGCACAAAATCTCAACTATCTTGTTACTTCATCGCAGGGGGTTTCATCCTTTCACTCCATTCCAATCATCCTGTTCCCTCTGTTGTTCCAATCCAGAGCCCAACTGACCTCACTCCAAAACCATGCTGGCTTCAAGGGCTGTAGATTACAACTACTGTCTGTCCCCAGTTTGTCAACACTGACCCTTGGCACAGCCTATCTCAAGTGTTCTGATTGGTCCAAATGCTTAGTGCTCTTTTGGACACCAAATCTAACCCAGATGCATAAGGTGTACTTAAGTGGCACAGGTAATGTCTCCTTGCAACCAGGTGCACAGCACTTGTAGGAACAATCCCCTGGCATAAGAAAGCACCCTGGGAGATAGGCCTCAAGTTACTTCTCAACAGCAAATGCTCATCTTGGCATCAATACATCTAGTTAAGGGCCATCATTCTTGTTGCGATTGACTCTGCTGTTCTTGATTTTCCTAAATGAAGAGCCACATTGTTTTATACAAATCCTGAGACTGGCTGTCTCGATGTAAATGCAACCAAATATGGCTTGCAAAAAAGAAAGAAATGCAAAACTGAAAAACAGTTAGACAATAAAAACATTTGTTGGAGTAGGATTAGAGACCAGAAAGGGATTTAGCATTGAGCCAAGCATGGAAGGATGGCAGGGCCAAAAGTCAATACCATTCAAAGAGTTAAAAGAGAACCACACCCTCCAATCTACCAGACAGCCAGGTGCAAAATAGTGGTTCAGGTGAGGGTGGGGGAGGAGCAGCCAAGGTACATTTAGAATGAAGGAACAGGATGTCTCTGAGCACATGCTCAGTCCAAGATTTTGTTCTCAGGGACTGAACTAAGCTCACAGTCCTTTCACCCAAAACTCCACTTCGGGTTTTCCCCTCAAGATTTCTTTGTTTGAGCAGCCTAATTTTGGGGGCCGAGGAGGGGAGAGATAGAAGAAGCCTTTTCCTTGTTGCTATTGTTGAACAACTGGGGCATCAGAAACCCTTGCTGGTCCACCACAAAACACCAAAATATGGGGAGGAGTGCAGGGGGTTGCACAAGCAGGCCTTGCTCCTTGCACGCGTACCCCAGTTAGCGGTACAATGAATTCCACCCATTATTGTAACTGATGACTAAATGGAGCTCAAATCTTTTTGCATTCCTGCCCCAGAAAAGGTGAAGAAAGTGTCAAAGCCACCCTTGCCTCTGGTATCAAACCCACACTCACCTTGTCAGTAACCGTAGCGGCAGTGGAAGCGCTGACTGTCATGGAGACAACCGCTCGAGCAATCCCAACCACAGCTACCACAAACACCTAGAAGACAATGGCAATTGTTACACATTAAGGCAGAAGAGAAAATGCCTGATGGGCTTCAGGGATGGGAAACCAATCAACAAGGTCCCCCTGTAACATTTTTTTTTTTTGTAACAGGATGAGTTACAGAGGAATTGAAGAAAAAGAGGGGGAAATAGTTTCCCCTCTTTTTAAGGCTGAGAAGGAACAAGTTACTTCAGCCAGGTCACCTCAGCAAAGAAATGCTAGAGAATTTGCCATGCAAGACCTACAGCAGAAATGGGGAACCTGAGGCTCTCCAGATGTTACTGCACAGCCAGTGATCAGGGGTGACGTGAGTTGGAAGTCTGGAAATATCTGGACTAAAGGTTTTCAAGGCTTGAAACATTGATCCTTATTATCTCCTCCATTCTCTGATTTTAGTATCATAATCACTTCATATTCTATTGGTGCCTGCCTGGTGAAAGTAGAATTTTAAATAAACAGGCAGCCAACACCACAGGATATCAATTAAGGAGCCTCAGATCTGGGAAAGACTCCACAATTTACTTGCTGAAGCAGCGGCAGCGGGAGTAGGGGGTGGGGAACACAGTTAAAAATGCTTAAGGCAGGAAATCAGCTCAGAAGATTCTGAAATATAACGTCTTTCAAAATCCTTGGCACAGGCACATTAGGGATACTGTACACAGTTTCCAGTTCTAGCAGGAAAAGATGCAAAACATGTCAATACACTAACTGGTTATCCTACCTCAAATGAAGCAGAGTTGTATTCCCTAGCTTTAGCATATTTTGTTTAAAATAAATGACCTGCAAGGAGCTACACTAATTTTTGCCAGCATTTGTTCAGCTCAGTGCTACATGCAATGTACAACGCTACAACCCTATCACTACTGGCCACAAAACTTGGCATTTTGAAACGCTAAACTTCATTTAACAACAACACTTCAGCCCCTTCAGGAAATATTGATTTTTCTATTGTTTGAAGTGTGTCATATTCAGAAGCCTCCTTACGACTAATATTAGAAACACAAATATTCATTGTCTCCCTTTTCCAGAGGTCACATATATTCTAATCTGCTACATGCTGGGCTTTATACAGCTAACGTATGTTAATCCCACTGACAGATGCTGTAAGGAGACTGGGACCAGAAGGCGAGAGTAAACAGGACTTCAGATGCCACACTCAACACCACCACACAATGATTTCAGCAAGACTGAACCAGGTTTTAGCACCACCTTGCAGATATCCTCTTAGCCTGCCGAGAAATGTGAAGGAGCATCTGTAGTACTGTATTTGTCAGTGGATGTCCTGTATTCTAGCAGCCCTCTGGGACAGTTCTCTGTACATCCTGTTACCACCCTCCTATGCTGCATCTGTAAAATATATCTACTTCCTCTCCAAGATAAAGCTCCTGAAATAACCAGTTTCTTTCCTGCCTTTGTAAATATTATTTAACGTACTTCGGAGCCAAGCAGTGTTATTGCCACTGCACTTTGCACCAACCCCAATATGGCAGGAGCCTCCACTTACAACAGAACAAAAAACAAACATGGATTCATTACATTATTCCCTCAAGTGTGCCCTGTGGGATGCAATGTACCCAGAACTGCTATTTGCATAGGGGAAGGCCTCAAATGTAAGATGCTCAACCTAACGTTGTAGGGCTTGTTACACTGCAGGCAGAAAGATTTATCCCCTGCTACTTCAAACATTTCAGCCCTCAGGGGAAGGGTACTGGTTTTTGTAAAAGTAACAACCATTGTACACGCTTTCAATATGTGCACGATCACGAACATCACCACAACCCAGAAGCAGCCGGAAAAAGGGGTGGGGCAGGGGTGGAATGGGGCAGGGTTATGCTGGCTCTGCCGACACACACAGGGGTCAGGAACGTTAACTCCCATGGAAAATGCTTGTTGCCTGTAGTTATAGACCGGTCAACATTCACACTATACTTTTGAGAGCATCGGCACCAGAAGGTCCAAACCCAGGCATGGGAAGACAGGAGTGTATGCCTGAGAAAACAATGTCACTGTTTGGCTCTGAAGCAAAGAGCTTCTTGAGAGCTATGACTCTCTGCAGGAGAAAGGGCTCTTACAGCAGACTCAAACACCTGCAGCTGGTCTGGGAGCATATCAGGCTTCATTTGCAGGTAGGTAGCCGTGTTGGTCTGCCATAGTCAAAACAAAATAAAAAAATAAAAAATTCCTTCCAGTAGCACCTTAGAGACCAACTAAGTTTGTTCTTGGTATGAGCTTTCACATGCACACGAAAGCTCATACCAAGAACAAACTTAGTTGGTCTCTAAGGTGCTACTGGAAGGAATTTTTTATTTTTTATTTTGTTTAGGCTTCATTTGCAGTCTGTCAAGTTCACAGCTGTAACGTCCCCGAAGACCTCATCCACCAACCTCGCTCAGCTTGTTCAGGTCAGCCACCTTGGCCTCAAGGGGGAAAAAACAAACAACTTGTTTCTGGAGAGCCGGGAACTCCCTACACTGAGGCCATACCCATGACTTCTGCACAACAGACAGTCATACATCTGACAATGCAACACACAAGGAAGCCTGCGCAGGACATGACATATTTTTTAAAACAAAAACAAAACCCCACAACCTCCAACTTCCTCTATTGCCAGCATGCTGCACTCTGCACCCATCTCCTGCTCCCAGCCTAAGAGTTAGCCCAGGCTGAGTCACCCATTGGCAGAAATCATGGCACCACCATGTGCCGCCCAGGGCTGCTGCCACAACCCTCTGCCTCCTGTGAACACGCAGTTCCCTTCCTTCCTCACTCCTTTCAGAAGAAGCCCTTTTGCTCATGCAGTAACTGAGAAGCGGCAATGAAAGTGGAAGTGGGTACAAATGACAGCACAGTATTTAAAAACAAGCAGAGTTTTTGTTTTGTTTTTTTAAACCAACAACAACCCACAACGCACACGCACACTAGGCTGGAGGAGGCAATCTCCACAGAGATACTGATAATCAGCAGGCTTAAAGCATAAGGAGACATTCTCCTCCTCACACATCTGCTTTTTCAGAACTCCTTACAACTATTGTTCATAAATGGCTTCAAGTCCGCCCCCCCCAAAGGAAGTAATTATGAAAATACAATGAAATAAATAAAATAAAATAAAAGTCTAACCACTGCTAGATCCTGACATAGAACCCTTCCTTTAACTCTGTCTCTAATCCTCTTTCAAATACATTTCTGTGGACAACTGCTGCATTGGGTGGGTGGGTGGGTGGGTGGGCTGGGACTGCTGTCAATGAGTGGCTCAGGGTGGGCTAAGCTGTTGGGAGGGAGGACGGACTTTAGAGGCAGCAGAGACAGAAGCAGCAGCTACCCCTCACTCCACCCTAAGGAGAGGATTCATTTGAACACATTCCTGATTCTAAAACACAACAATGCCCTTTAAATGGAGAGAGGTGTAGGCAAAAAGGGGAAATGGATTACAGTATTCTTCCTCACCCCACGAGCCCTCTCTTGAACAATGAGCAAGAAGGGCAGGAGGTGCTGGGTACTGGACAGAGCAAGAAGGCAGGTAAACAGGAGAAGGTTTCAGATCACCCAGCCAGATACATCAGCACATGTGTCCAGTAACACCTGGAGGGCCACAGGTTGCCTATTCCTGTTCCAGAATTGCAGCTTGTATTGTGGAAGCACCCCGATGCACAGATTTTCCCCGGGGTGTCATCAGTGACCATGCCGCTAGGTTCATGAGCTTAAGGGAGGCAAGACCACGTGGGCCAATTTCCCACTGACCTGCTTTTAAAAAAAACTAAAACAGAAAGACCTGTACTCACCAGTATGTAAAAGGTGGTGAAGATGGGACTGGAGGTGGCGTGGATTTTGGCCTTGGCAGAGGGCAGCTTCCAGAGCAGAAACGCAAAGAAAAGCACATTGGGAACCAGCAGCAGAAGGTCCCAGTAACGGACCCTAGAAATAAGGCACAAAGGGTAAAACAGTTTTTAAAATACAGTTTTTAAAATGCAGGAAGTGGAGGAAGGAGGAGAAGAGAAAGAGGAAGAGGAAGAAGAAGAAAAGAAGAAGAAAAGAAGAAGAAAAAGAAGAAGAAGAAGAAGAAGAAGAAGAAGAAGAAGAAGAAGAAGAAGAAGAAGAAGAAAAGCCACACATGCCTACACAAAACAGCATCTCACCTGGATGTCCCAATGTCTTCATACAACAACAACAAGCACTTGTGTGGCACAGTAATGTTGACGTCAGCCCGTGCAGTTGTCAGGGGTGCAGAAGTTACATTATCCAACGCCGCCACTAATGTGGTAGAAGGTGGGTAGGTGGCATTGTCATACGTGGAGAACCTCACTAGAGGTGTCACTATAGAAGACATCCTGCCACAGCTCTGGGGGGAAAGAAAGTGAGAGAAAAGGGCAGCATCACCATTAGGGAATGGATACACACACATCAAAAGGGCACTCTTCATGGGGAAAGTCACAGTTAGAATGCCTCTTGCCTATTCCAATCCTCTATTATTTAAGTAAACCCTCATTTTGGGTCCCAGAATCTAGGGGAGAAGGCACCATTTATTACCTAATTGTGCTCCTTTTCCTGTAGTAAATCAAGTTTGCAGCCTGGCTCTATTTTAGATTTAGCCTTGTCCTGAGCTGCTCAAGTAGGAAGTAGCAGCAACACCAAGTACTTTACACACACAAATGGAGGCAAGAGCCTCAAAATTATCATCCAGACCCGTAACCTCTTGGGACAGACTATTACAAAGCATTCTATGTGGCCCTACCATTGGAAGTGTGTATTCAGAAACCTGAGGTGCTGAGGAAGGCTGCCTCCTCTGCTTTTTTTTGTTCATTTATTATGACAAAAAAACCTTCAGTTTGTGGTTCAGAGGCAACGCTGCTCATTTCCCATTGTTAGCACACAGTACTAAATAGTTAGGGAGGTAGAAACATATGAGAAGCTTGCTTATGTAAAACCCATCTATGGGTCCAGCTAGCTCAGAATTTCCTACACTGGCAGAAAATGGCTCCCCAGGGTTTCTGCCAGGGGACATTCCTAGTTCTACTTGGAGATGCCAGGGGTTGAACCTGGGACCTTCTGCATGCATAGCAGACGATCAGAGTTTTATTGGAAGCTTCTAGATGTGTTGGCCAGGGTTTTCTCCCTGCGTACTCCCAATTATCACTTCTGCAAAACATGACATACTACAAGTTAGGACATATTATCATGCCACTCAGCTTTCTAGGCTCTAAAAATTTGTTACCAAGAATGCTCTATAAAGCCACCACAGCATGCATTTGTTGAAGGCCCACAGTGCTAGAATGCAGCCAAGTAGCATCGGAAATGCCTTCAGGTTTTTTTTTGTTTTTTTAAGCTTAACAGCTAATTATCTCCCCATCTCCTGCCAAAATGAAGTCACCACCAGACAGCTCTGAAACAGGTGCTCTAGATTTGCTTCGGGAGCTGTGAGCTTCAGCATGGTCAACAGCCAAGGATGATGAGAACTGTAGTTCAGCATCATCCAGAGGACCAAATGTTCTCCACCCATGCCTTAGGAGCAAAGCCTTTTCTTAAGACAAGTTTTATCCGTTTTAATAAAGCATCAAAAATAATGATTACGCCTTTACAGATGTCACGCCAATTTAAATATATTTCAGTCATTAATGGGAAAATACATTTCCTTCGCCCAGAAATGATAGTATTTTACTTAAAGCGTATAATTATAACCGTCCTCTTTTAAATTATGAAGGGAAAAAGGCTCCCATTCAAAATCTTGGTAGCAAATAACCTAAACAATGGCCAATCATTACCTCACATAATCTACTGACCATAATTGTGCTCTTTCCAGGCTGTAAATATTTAACATACTGCTAGACAATGCGTAGGCCACACTTAAACCTATAGGCAGGCACATGTAAGACTATTTTTTTCTCTACATAGAAAGGGCTGTAGCTCAGGGACAGAGAACATGCTTGGCATGCTGATTGTCCCAGGTTCAGTCTCCGACATCTCCAGTTAGTGCAGGGAAATATTTCTGCCTGAAACCCTGGAGAACCACTGCCAATCAGTGTTTGTCAATGTTTTGAACTACAACTCCCATCAGTCAACCTGGTGTCAACAACTCTGAGCTAGGTGGGCCAGTGGCCTGACACAGCACCCTTAGTTCAGACATACATATCACAGCTTTGTGGCAAGTGTAGTGACTATTGTTTTCCGTCTGTGTGTGTACACACACACAGAGAGAGAGAGAGAGAGAGAGAGTGTGCTTTTTTCTAAAAATATATTTGGGGTACTCTTATTTTCCTACTCATATTGAAATACTGCCCCTCAATGAGGCCAAACTTAGATTCACAAAATGTTTAGGGATATGCGTACCCCTGCATACCCCCCAAAATAAGCACTATATATGTGTGTGTGCAGGTCTGTGTATGATTGATCCTGGCTTGTTCCAAATCTAGGGGCCAGTTCCCTGGTTTGGACAAAACATGAAACTATGGTCATTTTTTTGGACTTCCTGACATCCCACCAATAAAGGAAGAGGTGCACAAAGAAGAATTGCACAAGCACCAAGTCTCGTGCATATCTCTGCTTATTAAATCTAGATGTGTGTGTTCATATTGGGCTGCCTAGTATAAGGCAACTTGTATGTGCCCACGACTGTGCTGTAAGTGAAGGTAAAAACCAAGCCTTGAGCAGATAGAGCTGTGGTAGAATACAGGATCTCTGGCTGAACAAACACAAAGAAGCCTTACCCAAGAGAACTACTCCTCTTGCAATCGGCTCCTTTAGACAAATAAACTTTGTCCTGTGTCTGCAGTTCACACCGCAGCCCTTGTAGGGACAGAGACTGAAGGGCACTCCTCAAGCACATTATAACAATCAGTCATGTAGGACCAAACAGCACATGCAAGCTTGTTTTTTAGAGTGAAAAGAAACACTGGTGTTGAAAATCAGAAACAAAGGAGTAAGTTTTGACTATGTTTTTCAGTTAAATCTATATGAAATACAGTGATTATGCATGTGGAACTTGTTAACTTCAATTAGAGCTAGACTCTAATGTTTGTACATTTGTTTTTACTGTAAAGTTGACTCCTTACAAGGCAGTCTGGGAGCTTGCTGGAAAGCAGGATACAACCTTCTGGCATAAGTAAATACAGATTAGAATAGCCCTCTTATCCTGGGACCCTCCAGAACTCCCATCAACCCTGACAATTGCCTATCTTGGCTGGACTAATGGGAGTTATCTGGAAGATACCAGGTTGCAGAAGGCTGAACTAGAATGCTGGCTTGTATGTTTTTGTTTTTTTTATAAAGAGATACAGGGAGAGAATTGCTTCCCTGTCCAAGACTAGTATATCTGTTGCAAACTATGACCTTTTGCACTAGGCACCATGTAATACAGGTAAATCTGCAAAATACTTCCTGAATCCCTGTTGAACTCAATAGGACCTAATTCTGTATATAGGATTTTACTGTTAAAGGGTGTAACATATTGCAGGCTATGCTTCTACCAGCAACAATAATCTCTTTCTCCTCCTTGTCAACCATCTTTCTTTTAAAAAAATAAAATATTGAGGCTTGAATGAAGTTCTATAAAATTTGAAAGCTAGCTTAGAGCTTTTTGATGTTTTGGTTGATCCTAATGAAAAGTATTCCAGTATACCATACACATACCTAGATCAATAAGTTGCTTGCGTTCTCTACATGCATCCTTCAGCAGTATTTCCAATGTATCTCCTCTATTCTACAAACCAATACATCCTTTGCCCTCCAAAAGACACATGCACTTTAATCAAAACAAATGAGAGCTTCCACAGCTAGCTTCCAGGAACCTGAACTCAAGCCTAGCTGAAATAAATGTAATCTGCTCTATAAACTCTTGCCTCATCTCAGTTCATAGATGCTGTATATTTCAAACAACGCACTGGAACCGCTTTTCAAAATGCAGCACTCTGCACGTGCTCAGTAACGTTCTCACAGTTGTACTTCACATGCTCCACAGCTAAGCCCTGGCCCACAAATCAGATTCCATATCCATCATCTGACAAAAACTGGGTCCTGGAGAGTTTACAAAATATTCAAAAACTAATCTAATCCTCGCAGAGTCTATTAGAATTTGAGTCTCGGAATGCTGGGAAACATTTCGTTCTCTATACTTCCATAGTTGGAGTAATTTAAATGACACAGTTAACAGAGTTAAGTTTCCTGGACTGAAAAACTTATTCTGAGAACTACAACAAATCTTTGTTTTAAGAGACTGCATTTTTCACTAACTTATCAGCACTCTCCAAATAAACAGAGAGAGAGCAAGACTTATCTAGCCAAGACATTCTTGCCACACCCTCTCATATTTACGTTCTCATTTTACCGAAGGACAAGCTTGTGAGAGTAGGGTTTTCAACGGCACTACAATAAAACATCTGTTCAGTTCATTTATGCCACCAGAACCTTAAATTTGGGTCAAGATTTTATGGGCTGTAAAAAGAAGCGGCAATGGACAAGCAGTGAGTTTCATCTTCCACCCTAACATTACCACAACAGTGACCTTTAACTGGACTCACTTCACATCTTCTCTTAGCCCAGGTAACTACTGTAACTGCATTGCTTCCCAAGCACATACAGGGACAGCAAATATATGTATGAAAAGGTAGCAGTAGAAGCTGTTAGGCTGCTGAAAGTCTTAACTTTTTTTTTTTTTGGTAAACAGCACAGAACTAGAACTCAAGGGGTGTAATTCAGCTGTTGATAATAGGAACATACACAGTACTCAGAAGTCATATTGGGAGCAGTGGTGTTTTACTCCATAATACATGCATTTAGGATTGTAGCTTTAAAGACTAGTTTTGATATACCATTTTAGAAGTGTTGTAGTATTTAGGCACTTTAAGACTGATTGTAAGCACAATTGCTCAGTCAGAACTCAAGTACCCTGTTGGCTCTGCTAGAATTATTTCAAAGTATAGGAATTCAAGAACTGGATCAGTGTGCATATTCTATTGTCTGTCAGTGAAATCAGGCGGGCACCAACATTATACACAGCTTTTGCAAAATCTCATCCTGAATATACCAGGTCACATTTTCCAGATGCAAAATCCACAAAGTAAAATGCACCGTGCATAAGCTCTCATGCTTGTCACATATGCTAAGTGTTGGCAAACAACTTGTCATGCCTTAAAGCCTCAGCTTTATCTCCTCTAAGAGACACGTGCCAAGCACCCTCTTGAGCAATAACTTGCTTAGAGGATTTGCCTTAATAATTAAGAATACCTTTAGCTTGATTACAATGAAACCAGCACCATGAAACACTCGCAGTCAACAACTTTAATCATGGCATATGTCATGTTATGAGCTCTCTCTCTCTCTCTCTCTCTTTAACAGAGGTGTCATTATCACTGAACTTCCTGTCACACAGGACACTGGTAAGTGAGCTTTAAACTAGCCAGAGTAACAACATTTGGTCTGGACTGGTCAGAGTTGAACCTGGCATTGGAAGCCCAGTATCCTACCACTTTAAGCAGGCATGGCTCCCCCACCCCACCCCCCGCAAAAAAATAATAATCATCCTGGGAGCTGTAGTTAAGAGTTTTGAGAGTCATTAGGAGACCCCTATTTTCCTCACAGAACTACAATTATCAGAGTAGTTTAGCAGTCAATTCCTCTTCCTATGGAAGTCTGAGAATTATAGCTGTGAAGGGAAGTGTTCTCCTAACCACTCTTGGCACCCTTAACTACAGTTCCCAGGATTCTTTGGAACTTAAGCACTGACTGTTTAAAGTGGTATGATATTTATGATATTGTTTTAATTGTACAGTGCAAATGGGGTCAGAGTGAGACAGCCATCTCGGATGGCAAATGCTTGGGGACAGGGAATGGTAGCGAAGCATTTGTAGGACATAGCTGTGTGCACTATGCAGCCTTCTCAGGTGTAAAGCAGGATGTTGTTACATCAACAATTTTGGAGTACGATTCAACTGTCAGTACACTGGAATGTAGAAAGTGGAGTATTATGTTCTACGGTTACACCCAAGATAAGCAGGTAATAAAATTCTTTATTTTACCGAGGTTGAGTTGTGGAATTTATTGCTGGGATGACATTCTGCATAATTTGACACTGTTGCTCCGTATTGTATGCTACTGTGTATTATTACTATGCATTGCTTATTATTATGAATTGTATTTATATAGCCGTTTAATTTTTTTGCATGGATATTATGCTATGTGCACGCATATTATGCTATGCGTATGTGCACACACGCGAGAGAGAGAAAGCGTGTCATTTCAGCAACAGATCATTCACAATGATACCAATATGCAGCAGGAGTTGAAAGTAGGAACACATCAGTTCAAAAACCAAAGGTAACTATGGATCTGTGACTGACAGTCCTTGCAATGTCAGAGGACTGAACAGCACATCATTATGCTGGGTTACTTATAGATTTTAACCACACAGTCTTTATCATCATAGCGCATCATGCTAACAACGGTGTCTCTTATCTCCCTTATTTAAAGACATCCTCTGTGTGCACTGACACACCACCAAACTTTCCGAAAGGCTCACTTCTGAAATACATAGGCAATGTGCTCAGTGATTATATCGTTAACATTTGATTATTAGGTGTTTATACCAAAACCCCAGTTAACAGAAAACCCATGAAGAGCCCAATCAGGATTTACTATACACACAAGCTACCAGAAGTTACCAGTTATAAAACAGTTGAGTATGGATACAAATCGGTAGTCACAGAGGGCGATGGGAGTTTTCTAATAGGGAAACGGCACCAAGCAAACAAGCTCGGAGGGTGCAGGAAGCGGCAGTCATCCCCTTTATGTCCGAGGCCCACGACTGACAGTAAAGGGGCCTTGGGCTGAGTGGTGGAAACAAACCCTCCGTGCCGTCGCCCTATTTAAGGAAAGAGAGCACGCGCGCAGCCCGATACCATTAGGAAAAGGAAACTACCATATGGATCAAAACCAACGATAGGGGATACTAAGAAGGAAGAGGAGAGCTGAATGCTGAAGAACGATCCTGCGACTGTTTTAAAGAGGCAAACAAACATATGCCGATCCCATTCCATTAGTTCTGGAAAGGGGGGGGGGCGGGGAGGGTGCATTTAAGGATCCCACATCTGACACATAAGTGCCAGAGACTCGTGGCTACTAGATCGAGGGGAGGAGAAGACACGGCATCTTAAAACGGGGCAGCAGAAAAAGGAGCCGCGATGCTTCGCTTTTCCGTGCCAGGAGGGCAGCAATTGGAGACTCACGCCAATGGAGCCTGCCCATCACTACACGGGGAATAATAACCGTGCCCGGGTGATCCCCGCTCCCCCATATGGGACCACCGGGGATGCTCTTCGGAAGGTGGTGGTGGGGAAGATTCCTCCTACCTTGTCTGTCTCCTTCTCTTCCCCCTTCTCTCCAGCCGGAGGAGAAGCCGCTCGCTGCCCGCAGCCTCCTGGTTACACCCGCCCGCTGGCAGAGGGAGGAAGAGGAGGCGGCCTCTCCCGCTTTCCCTCGGGCCGGTGGCTCATTCCCGGGACTTCGGCCCGGCCATCCCCGAAGCCACCTAGATCCCGTCCCAGGTCCAAAAAAGGGGAGGAGGCTGCCTGAGTGTAAAGGGCGGGCGGGCAGGGGGGGGCGTCGCTAGCGCACCGTGCGAAGCTACAGCCGCAAAACGCCCAACCCGCCACTTCCCCGCGCTCTGAGCCGTCGCGGTGGGCCTTGCAGCCCGCCCGGATTTAGCAGCCTCTTCCAGCTGAAGGGGAGAAGGCGAACAGTTCCCTGCGGGAGAGGAAAAGGCAAATAAACTCTTCGACCGTCACTTCGTGAGGGAGAATTGAGCGTCGTTCCCTAAGCCTCATGGTCTTCAGCCAATCGCGAAGCGTCTAAGTAAAGAAGCTGTACTCAAAAGCGAAACAAAAGGGCCGAAGGAGCCAATGAGCAAAGCGAAGGGGCGGGGGCAGAGGGCAGGACGCGAAAGGTCTTAAAGGAGCGTATTGCTTGACAGCTAAGCAGCGAGGAAGCGCGGGGTGGGAACCCTTTGAAAGAATTAATATCCATTTGGCAACGTCCGTTCGTAAATAGCACAAAATGCGGTCCTACGTGTTTCAAAGGACTCTCGTCTCCTAAAACAATTCACTCTTACCGACCTTTAAACCACTTTGACAATGTAAGAGCTAATCTGCATTGACAGAGCAATTCTGTGGGTGTTTCAAATAAAAAAATCTAATCTGTGGGTGTTTACTTGGAACTATGTCTTACTTTGTTCATTAAGACACACTCTCAGGTCAACGTACATAGGATTTTAGCTGGGGTGATCTTGCATATACATTCTACAAAATATCTGGGTACCTTCATACCGCTGGTGGGGATTTTGCAGTCATTGCTATTTTGCTTTTTCAGATAGTGTGTTCGTTGGCTCACTTGCTTGAGTAGTAGGAAGTATTGCAGGACACCCTGTACTTTGGACTATATCAGCTGATCAGTAAACAAGCTGGCATGTCATGTGAATGATCCTATCCTCAGACGAGTTCCTTAAATGTTACAGTTCTGCAAGAGAAAAGCAAAGCAAAAAGGCATCGGCCGAAGTTAAACATTTAAATAATGCCATTATTTATTTATTTATTTATTTGTTCATTTATTTATTTATTTATTTATTTATTGCATAAGTAATCCATGGAGATGATTGACGGTACAAAAAAGAGTGGCAGAGAGAGAAAGGTCAGGGAAGCTAATGGCTGCGCTCCTAAGTAAATTTGCTTGGCAGTAAGCCTAACTCAAAAGTTGGCACCTGTCCGTTGTGTAATGGGACAGAGTTGTAATGGTGTTGCCACATTAAAGGTCCGATTCTTACCGGGAACTGGCTTCATTGATGAGATAGATAGTATGTGCTGGAGGTTTTAGTTGGGTATTTAAAGGGTCAGCAATGTCTGAGAGATCCATTATAAGGCTTCGTAGATCATTATCATTCAGCATCATGAACTTAGGTACAGTATCTAACACATCATGCGTTTAAAGGATTAATCACCGCCCCTGGATCCTTGGAACTAAAGTTTTCCCCTCACAAAGCTGCAGTTCCCAGCACCCTTAACAAACTACAGTTCCCAGGACTTATGGGCGTATGTGTGTGTGTGCTTTAAGTGTATGGTGTGCACGTATCCTTAGTCTGGGAACTAATCGGCAGCAAATCTTTTGGCAGGGGTGTAACATGCCGGTGAGAACTATGAGATTCTGCCCCAGCGAGCAGCCAAGGCCCCTGTATTTTGAACTAGCTATAAACAAAGTTCATGAACAGGGTGTTCCCCACATAAACTTCCAACGGATTAAAAAGTGGAAAAGAATGGGAAGTCACAGAACGCGCTACTGGCTGCTTCCTCCTTCAATTCGCCATATAGGGCGAATGGGAAACGAGTTTTTAGACCCAGCCGAGGAAACATCTTGATGAGGGAATGTCCCATATTAACGGAACCATCACCCCAGGCCCAGCATCTCCATTTCCTCCTCCTCCTGCCGGCCTAAACCATGTGTTAGGGAGCACTTAATCTTATTAAAACCAATTAATTTAACCCTCTGCACAAGGACAACCCAATTTTCTGCACATTTCCTCAAAATCAAATGTCACTGAAGGCAATTAAGTTCCCTCCCCCCGCCCAAAATGCACAGGGTCGGGCTGCATGCATCCCTGCCCTGCCTCCCGAACAAAAGCTCCACCCAATTTCATTCGGAGTTGATTAATAGGCGCAGCACGCTCTCCGCTATTCGCTCACTAGGAGGCGGCGCCACTTTATCTGCATATTCATGAGCTTATTTGTTATTCATGAGCTTTCGCGGGCTTTTTGGCCACGTGATTCCATTTCGCGCGGAATTCGGGCTGCGTCCGGCGCTGCGAGCAGGAAAGGGGGAGTGGTGAAGTCGCAGTAGAAGCCCCAGCGGTGTCAAAAAGCGGCAGAGATGGCGGTGAGTAGGCGCTGGACTCGGATGGGTTCCTTCCTTGGGGGTTGCACACGATTGCATTGCGGGGGGTTGGGCTAGATGACCCTGGGCAGGGCCGGATTTAGGTTTGATGAGGCCCTAAACTACTGAAGGTAATAGGGGCCTTTCTGTGTCCAGCTGTCCTTTGTCCACAACAAATTGTCGCTGTTTTTTGTGTTGAATACATGCTATATGGTAATTTATGGACCTAATAGGTATCTAAAGCCATTTGCACATGCAGAATGTAGGCACCCTATAAGAAATGAGCAAACCAGTGATATTTTAGGAAGCAGGCTAGCAGGTGGGGCCCATTACACCATAGGAGCCTACACAACACAAAACGCTGTTGCTGTATGTAGGTTTTATTTTGTTTTTTTTATCTTACATTTTGGAAATGTACATCCAGTTTTTCCCCTTTAATTTTTTTTAATTAAATAATTATTAAATTTAATTATTGAATAAATTAATTAATTAATTAAATTGTTTAGCTTATACGTAAATCCATGGGAGTCCCTTCCAACTTATTCTATGGTTCTCCCGGTTGATGCTTATACCGGTAAGAGCCGGCCTTCTCCTAAGGGGTGCTGCGGAGGAATCTTATTAAAAGAACCACCCATTTTTGCGGTGGAGGGAGGGAAGGAAGTGGACTTTTTGTTAAAAGCCAGCCAGCAAAATACCCCGACCCGCCCCATGCACGAACCCAGTCTTCGCTTGGAAGGGGTGAATCTGTGTCTGGGCTGCACCACTTCAGAATGCAGGGGCAATTTGCATGTGGAATTAGTTTCATTTCAAAATCTATTCCCTGCGTGTAAACAAGTAACTGTGCACGCTTAGTGCAAGCCTGCCCTGCTGAACTCTGAAGGATTTACCTCTGATGAAGCATGTGTATGATTGCACTGCATGTATCAGGGAAGGATTCCGCTTTCTGACGCAGGATAGTGTACATACTATATGTTTAAAGCACATCCCTGCATACCCCAAGGATCCAGCTTTTAAGGATATTGTTTATTGTAACTTTTAAGCTTGGCACCATGTGTTTTCTTAGGATTCCTCAGAGTCCAATGTGGCAACCAGCCCTGTGCGCAGCTCTCGTAGGGGAGAAGCCTTCACTTCTAGTCCTGGGAGAGATCTGCCCCCCTTTGAGGATGAATCTGAAGGACTCTTGGGAACAGAGCAGCTCCCTGATGAAGAGGAAGATGGAGAAGAGCTGATTGGAGAAGGGATGGAAAGGTGAGGAGACTTGCTCCTGTGAGATTTACTTTCTGTTGTGGCAGAATTCAGGTGATACCTTGATACACCTGCATTGATGGAAACTGGACCTCCTTGAAATAAGAAGCTTCCGAGGTTCTATATTCGGCAAATTTACTCTTTTCTACATGGATAAGCAATTAGGGTTTATATCAAAAGATCTCAATTGATGGAGGGTATTGGATTTTTCATCCTTTATGTGTTGATAGGGATGTGAACATGTCTGCAAAATATATTATTGCTTTCACCAGGATTTATTGATGAAAGTAAACCAAAATCTGGCATGCCTTCTAGTAGTATTTCTAGTTCAGAAGTTTGTAAATATTGCTTCCCCCCGCCCCCAAAAATACAACTGCTTCTGTGGGCAACTACTCACATGTAACATCTTGACTGTCTATGAATTTGCTCCATTTGCATCAATGATACTTCTAGCCAGACTGACAGGTGAGCATCATGATAAAGGTGGGGGAACCCACCCAGATGCATCTGCATTGGCATCACGTGCAGAAGGCAGATCTCCCTTGCTGTGTGGCCGTGCTGTTGTCTAGCAATCTACACTGTCCATTTACATCCTCTGTTTGCATCCTGTTTTGTGGAATTGTATTTTGGGATAAATTCAGGAAATTGTGTTTTATTTTAATTCATTATATATCTGCCTTGTCCCCTTTATCATCTCTTCCTTCTAATGTATTTTCCTTTAGTAGGGCTAGAGCATACTATTGTTTCAGATCTTGCAATGTACCATGTACAGTGGACGCTCGGGTTGCGAACGTGATCCATGTGGGAGGCACATTCGCAACCCACAGCGCCATGTCTGCGCACGCGCGGGTCGCAATTTGGCGCTTATGCGCATGCACAAAGTGTGATTTAGTGGTTTTGCGCAAGCGCCGAAACCCGGAAGTAACCCATTCTGGAACTTCCGGGTTCGGTGCGGTGCGCAACCCGAAAACACGCAACGTGAAGCGGCCGTAACCCGAGGTATGACTGTACACTGATGGCGCTAGGTAATTTAATAAAGGCCCATGTATGCTCTTGTTTACGTTCTGCATGCTCTTCCAATGGTCAGAAAAGCCCATTGTTCCTCTTTGGTTGCTGGGCAGAGGAGTTAACTTCCCACCCAGTGCAGCTTCTGACAGACTTACCAGCTACATGTGGTAGGGGAGTCTACCCACCCCATGGCAAGATATTCTGCCTTTGTGGGTATCTGTACTCCTGTATCTCATTTTGCACAGCACAGCTTTGTGTGTTTCATTTGCACAACATCTACCATAGCATGAGTGCTCTGCTTCCACATTCGGAGGCAGAATGCTCTTGTGTCCAGGTCCTCCTTGTGGGCTTCTCACAGAGATTGGCCTCTCTGGGAATGGGATGCTGGGCTAGAGGGGCCATTGGCCTGATCTAGCAGACTCCCCTCATGTTCTTCCATACGCAGACTCAAACCGCAGTTGTTATTCCACGCAAAAATCGCGAATGTCGTACAGTTTGCGCCTATGTTTCTTGAATTTTTCCTGGGTAGGTGCTCTGCAACAGACTCCTTTAACGTGTGAACAAGCGCTTGTTTCTGCTGTAAATTTAAGTGAGGTATACAGATGATTCACTCACGCTATGCAGATTGATTAACTGAAGAATGTGCGTGTCTAGGGACTACCGCCCTATTCCAGAGCTTGATTTCTACGAACCTGAAGGCTTGGCTATGGATGATGAAGATCCGGAGGAATTGACTGCCAGCCAAAGGGAAGCGGCAGAGAGAGCAATGCGGCAGAGGGACCGTGAGATGGGCCGTGGCCTGGGCCGCATGCACAGTGGCCTGCTTTATGGTATGTATTTGCAGCTTAATAGCATAAGGAAAGCCCTGCTTGATCAGAGCAAATGCCCGTCTGCTCCAGTTCCCTTTTCTGATAGTGGCCAGCCAGATGTAAGAGCCCACGGCTGCCATTGGTTCCCCAGCAACTGGCATTCAGGAGTAATTGTGACTAGTAGCTGTTGATACCGTTGGCCTCTATGAACCTGTCTAATCCCCTTTTAAAGTCATCCAGATTGGTGGCCATCACATTGTTGTATCTTGTGGTGGTGAATTCTATCATTCCACTGTGTACAGTTTGAATAAGTACTGTACTTCCTTTTGCCTGTTCTAAATAACCCACTGTTCAGTTTCTTCGTATGACCCCAGGTTTTAGTATTATGAGGTGGGGAAGAAAACCATCTATAAAGCTTGCTTCTATTTGCTCAGTAGCTTATACCTGTAAAATGCATCTTCTGAAGAGCTGCTGGCACTTCTATTTGTATCAATTAATATATTAAGCATATCTGTAGCTTGCCCTTCGGCAATGCTTTCAAAATAATTTACGGCGACTCAGTTCACGTGTAATGCAGCAGTACCAGAGAGGGGAGCAAAGTGGCTGCAGTCTCCTCTCCTAGAGGCCATGCAATAGTTTGCATTTAGATCTTTCAGATAGTAAACATTTTTAAAATGATCTTAAAAATTCCAAGAAATTGAGAGATAGCAGAGCAATTTTAGGCTTAACCTATTGAGCGTACCGAGACTTACTTCCATGTAAACATGCATAAGATTGCACTGTTAATATTGCGTTTCTCAATTTGTAATCATGCAAGGCATGGGTTCTAATCCCAAAAATGGGATGTGAGGTCGTTGGGCTTGGAGCTGTAGCTTGTCACAGAGATTGGCTGTCCAGAATTGTCTACCCTAACCGGTAGCATCAAAAGGCTTATATCTGATCTGCCCTTCAAAAAACAAACAAACTTTACCCCCTCTAAAAACTCCAGATAGTGATGATGAAGATGAGGATCGTCCTTTGCGGAAGAGGCGCCTGGCTGAGCGAGCTGCTGATGGCGAGGATGAAGATGAAGACATGATTGAGAGCATTGAGAACCTGGAAGACATGAAAGGGCACTCTGTGAGGGAGTGGGTGTCTATGGTAGCTCCTCGGCTTGAGATCTACCACCGCTTCAAGAACTTCCTGAAGACTCATGTGGATGACCATGGCCACAATGTCTTTAAGGAGAGGATCAGTGACATGTGCAAAGGTACAACTGTGTAGGAATATGGGGAGAGAATGGGGAAGAGCACCCATTTCCTCAATGTTTTCATCGATGACTGAAATCATGTTCAGGTGCATCTCCTTTCTGATCTGGAACCCACTCCCCCCCCCCCCAGCATCTTCATCAGTGTAACTGATTCGTGAAGTTCTTCAGTTCTATTTAATTTCTAGCCTATGCCATACCTGTATAGATATTCTAGATTTATAGTTCAGAAGTGGTCAGATAACAAGAGGAACAGAAGGAGGTTACACCTGATACTCAGTATGGTTCATATGCTATTAGATAACACCATATGCAATTCATTTATATGATGTAGAAGAATACGTACTATTGTCATTTGTAAGATCGTAGTGCTTAATGTACAAGATACTTGACACTTTTTTAATGATGGGTTGGAAAAACTGAGCCATCATTTGTCAAAAACGTACTTGTCTTTGTGCCAAAGAGAACAGAGAGAGCCTGGTGGTGAATTATGAAGACTTGGCTGCTCGGGAGCACGTCCTCGCCTATTTCCTTCCAGAAGCCCCAGCAGAAATGTTGAAGATCTTTGATGAAGCGGCCAAGGAAGTGGTGCTAGCAATGTACCCCAAATATGACCGGATTGCCAAGGAAATCCACGTCCGCATCTCCCATCTGCCTCTGGTGGAGGAGTTAAGATCACTCAGGTGAGGAATTGGTTTGGTTTGGGTGATGAGCAGCCCTGCTAAGTCTTTTGGTGGATAAGCTCCTTAATTAAATATAAATGGCCAGGATGTGCAGGCAGCCAGGCTTGCAAACAGCTACTTGCCTCATCCCCTGTGACCACAACAAGTCACTATTTAGTGACAGCAGTAGGGAAGAACGTTATTTGAGTGATGGGGGGAAGCTCTGTGTTTGTTAAATCTTCCCTAAGCAGAAGCAAACCTCTCCTTTTTTCACGTTACTCCTCCAATCTGTAACATATTCCTTTAGATGATTTACTGTTTTCAGTCAGATTTATGCTGAAACAAATGTTTAGGATTAAAATTGTAATTTCAGATTCTGTGCGTGTTTAAAAAAGAAATTGGTTGGATCCAGTGCATTGGATCTAGGCTTTAGAGTAGACCCATTGAAATCAATGGGACTCAAGTTAGATCAACTGATGCCTCACTGATTTCAGTGGGTCTGCTCTAAGCCTGAGTGAGTCTGAATCCAAACCTAGGTGGTGCAGAAAACACAAGTACCCCCACCCAAATTAGGAGAATATTTAAGGAGATTGAGAACCTACATGCAGTTGTGCTCCACTCTTGATTGGGAGTTGGAAGTCCCAGCAAAACCTGGAGGGCCTCCGCTGGCTCCTTTCTCCTGTTGTAAGACCTGCATTCTCCCATGCTTTGGAGACCACGAACAAACGAGGAGAACAAGAGGCTCCAGAAAATCCCAGCCTAGAGGGTAGGCTACTTGGGGCAGGAAGATTGTGAAAGGAGGGAATTGGGTAGCTGCAATGGAGAAGGGAGTTCCTGGCTTTCTGTACGGCAGGGAGGGGGACTTCTTCACCCAGTGGACCACACCTTTATCTCCCCCTCCCTCTGTGTGGCACCTGAGGGACCACCCACCGGTCAGTCATCTTACTTAATGGTGACAGGCGATTGAAACCTGTGCCTCCTAAAAGGCCAAACGTCAGCTGACAGTTGGGCATTTAGGAAGTGCTGAGCAAGGGGCCCGTAAGTCCTGTGCTTTGTGCTTGGGAAGAGCTGAGCCCCAAGGCTTGCAAAGTGCCTTGCACGGCGCTTCCCAAACACCCAGCAACTAGCTGGCTGCTGCCTCCTCAGCTCTAGTATCCGCCTGGGACGTTGTAGCTGCAGTTCTTTCCTTCTCACTCCTTGGGTGGCAAGACTTCTGATGGTTGTGGTGTGTGCTTCATTAGGCAGTTGCTGTGAATAAGAACTCGTTTTCTTAAAATAATCCATTCTAAGACAGTGCACCTGTTTTAATTGTGTTTGAATTGCCATGATAGCCTGGAGACGACTGTGGTTATTTTTCACTTCCCTGGAAGTACGGGATCTACCTCAACAGTTATTTATTTATTTCGCTTTTTCTCTTAGGCAGCTGCACTTGAACCAGCTGATCCGTACGAGCGGAGTTGTGACGAGCTGCACAGGGGTCCTGCCCCAGCTCAGCATGGTCAAATACAACTGCACCAAGTGTAGCTTCATCCTAGGGCCTTTCACGCAGTCCCAGAACCAGGAAGTAAAGCCAGGATCCTGCCCAGAGTGTCAGTCCGTGGGTCCCTTTGAAATTAACATGGAAGAGGTAAGCAAGGATTAGGGTGATTTTAGGAGTCTGGCTCCTGCTTTTTTATGTCTTAAGGACATGCATGTGTCATGTATAGCTGGGACAAATTAGCCCAGAGCTCAGCTCTTTCTTCTTCACTTGGAGGTGGTATTTATGACTGATAAAGTCATAATATTCCATTTGACCTAGTCCTGCACACCCAGACTGCACTGCTGCAGGCAACTCTATCCATCACCTTCCCAAAGTCTGCTTTCCTGTTGAGAGTTTCCAGTGGCTTCTGCAGGGAATCTGGCATGTGGTGGCACCTTGAAGGGTGGTGCTTTTGTTTAAAGTCAATGGAACTTTGTATTTTTTTATTATTATTATAGTGGTGGTTTGGAGAGTGATAGTCTGCCTTGTGTGGACACTTCACAATGCAGTAGATACAAGACATTCTCTGTATTTTTGCAGCTTGCATACTGACATGGCTATTCTCCTGGAGGCTTCTTGTGTGGGTGCAAGGGCAAGAGGCCTGTCCTTGCATGAAAGCATAGAATGCCATACTAGTCCTCATAAATTCAGTGCTGATACATAGAAAACATTTGTACCATTTCCATCCCTATAGAGCCAGGCCAAACAAGGCTTTGGGCTTGTAAACATAACGGGAAAAAATGATCTCGAGAGACCTGTTTGAAATGCCTCTTTTGATATTATGGCATCCTTTCCATTCTGGAATGTTGGTGTGTGTGTGTGTGTGTCCGTCCGTCCCCGTCCTTTTTGTTGCCTTTGACCTGCTGGCTGATTAATATTCTTTCGCCACAGACGGTCTACCAGAACTACCAGCGCATCAAAATCCAGGAGAGCCCAGGGAGAGTGGCAGCGGGCAGGCTCCCTCGCTCCAAGGATGCCATCTTGCTCGCCGACCTAGTTGACAGCTGCAAGCCAGGAGACGAGATTGTGAGTACGATGCCAGAGGGAGGAGCCCAGAGAGACTATGGCACTTGCAAAACCATTTTAAAAAATGGTCTGGTGTATAGAATTTGAGAAGGGGGGTGCTTGTCATCTTGATTAAAATTGTGCTGTGTGTATGAAGCATGCGCCTTAAATCTGTCAGAATGCTAACTCAAGGCTTCTTGACCCCCCTGGTGGTTTTGTACGTTATACTGTATCGCAGAAAATGAAAACTTGGGTCATTTCCATATTTTTGCAGATACTTTTTTTATCTGCATGATGACACACACACACCTGTCTAGGCTTGTAGGCTGCCAACTAAGGTTTACATCTAGATTCCTTGGAAATTAAGACTCTTGGCATGCTGTGCAAAACTTCAAAGAAGCAAAGGCGCTGTTGTCAGCAGAATAGTTTAAAGGAAAACAGATGGTGATGGTTTTTTCCAGGTAGAAGTTGCAGATGTTGTGTTAATATGTCATGCATCACATCTATTAAACAGAACAATAGTGTCCACGCCACTCTGAGGAAACTTCTTCAGACACTTAACTATGCTTCGAACAGCATCAAATAGTTAGCAACTTGTTTCCAGAGCAGCTCAGTCACGCATATGTCACCATCATGCCAAAATGCATCTATCTACTCAGCTTGGCTTTTCATTATCTTCAATGGCTCCTTCAGTTGCAGGGATTTGTCTTGGTACCAGTGACTAAAGAATCTCTCCCCGCACCCTCCCCTTTTGCCTTTCAGGAGCTAACTGGAATATACCATAATAATTATGACGGATCTTTGAACACTGCCAATGGGTTTCCCGTCTTTGCGACAGTGATCCTGGCTAATCACATTGCCAAGAAGGATAATAAGGTGGCTGTTGGGGAGCTCACAGATGAGGACATGAAGGTCATCGTAGGCCTGTCCAAGGATGAGCAGATTGGAGAGAAAGTGAGTTTGGAACCCAGATTCACCTTTGGTTTTTTTTGTTTCCCACTTGAGGACAGGGAATGGGTTAACCAGTCAGAACCTGCATGGAGGAACTTGGCATGTAGAAGATTCCAGTGGGTTGCTGGTACTCTCCCCAAATATTTTCTGTCGCCCCATTTGTTCCTCCAGCGTTTAGCTACAGTGTGTTTGTATTTCATGAATTATTGCTCCCCTAGTAGCAGGCTTTACCACCCCTTCACTTCCTTAGTCTAGCTATTCATCCAAAGGCAAGCAGCTTTTTGATTCCAAGGACAGAAAGGCCCACAGGCTCAAGTTAAAAATAATAATTTTAAAATCCCTGCTACGGAACTCTTTTGGAGCAGCCACTGTGGTTCTCCAAAAACAAACAAACAAACAACCTTTACACAAAATAACAGGGGAAAATGTAAAGTACTACACTTGGGCAAAAAAAATGAAAGGCACAAATACAGGATGGGTGACACCTGGCTTGACACCAGTACATGTGAAAAGGATCTGGGAGTCTTGGTAGACCATAAACTTGACATGAGTCAACAGTGTGATGCAGCAGCTAAAAAAGCCAATGCAATTCTGGGCTGCATCAATAGGAGTATAGCATCTAGATCAAGGGGAGTAATAGTACCACTGTATTCCGCTCTGGTCAGACCTCACCTGGAATACTGTGTCCAGTTCTGGGCACCACAGTTCAAGAAGGATACTGACAAGCTGGAACGTGTCCAGAAGAGGGCAACCAAAATGGTCAAAGGCCTGGAAACGATGCCTTATGAGGAACGGCTTAGGGAGCTGGGTATGTTTAGCCTGGAGAAGAGAAGGTTAAGGGGTGATATGATAGCCATGTTCAAATATATCAAAGGATGTCATATAGAGGAGGGTGAAAGGTTGTTTGCTGCTGCTCCAGAGAAGCGGACATAGAGCAATGGATTCAAACTACAAGAAAGAAGATTCCACCTAAACATTAGGAAGAACTTCCTGACAGTAAGAGCTGTCCGACAGTGGAATTTGCTGCCAAGGAGTGTGGTGGAGTCTCCTTCTTTGGAGGTCTTTAAGGGTAGGCTTGACAGCCATCTGTCAGGAATGCTTTGATGGTGTTTCCTGCTTGGCAGGGGGTTGGACTGGATGGCCCTTGTGGTCTCTTCCAACTCTAGGATTCTATGATTCTATGAAAATCAAAAGGTATGCTCACAATGTGCAGTTATGAGGTGCTGAGTGTTATCAGGGTCCCCTAACCCTTTCTAAATTAGCACATATAAATATGCATGAATGCACATTTGTCAATTTTATATCCCACCTTTCCTCCAAGGATCTCAAGGTAATGCACATGGTTCTCCTCTTCCCTACAGTGGTACCTCGGGTTACAGACGCTTCAGGTTACAGACTCCGCTAACCTGGAAGTAGTACCTCGGGTTAAGAACTTTACCTCAGGATGTGAACAGAAATTGGGCAGCGGCGGCAGGAGGCCCCATTAGCTAAAGTGGTACCTCAGGTTAAGAACAGTTTCAGGTTAAGAACGGACCTCCAGAACGAATTAAGTTCTTAACCCAAGGTACCACTGTATTTTATGCACGCAGCAGCCCTGTGAGGTAGGTTAGACTGAGAGACTGTGATCCATGGAGCTTGCTGGCTGAGTGTCTCAAACCATAGCAACACGCATGCAGTCATGCACACAATTGTTCTCTCTTTCCACTGCATATGGCTGATGTTGCTATGCAAGTGGAACAAGGGCTGCACCTCGAGCCTTTAAGCAGCTTCTCATTGTAACATGGCTGCTTCTCTTGCTACCTCTTTGTCATCCAAGATGACGTCCTGAAAACAGCTGGCTTTCCTTGCAGATCTTTGCCAGCATTGCTCCTTCCATCTATGGTCACGAAGACATCAAAAGGGGCCTGGCTCTAGCCCTGTTTGGAGGAGAACCCAAAAATCCAGGTAGGTCAAAGAGCTTGTTACCCAAAGAAGCTGCCTGGTCAATATTGCCTTAACTGCTGCAGAGGTTATCTCTATAGTGCTACAAGGAAATTACACTGGAGAGGTGTGACTTGATAGTTTCGAAAGGCCACTCTTAATTTTCAGTGCAGTTCACGCATCTCGTTGCAATCAGAAGGGAATGGTTAGTCTCCACTTTGAACGTTTTGCACAAGACCTTTCTGCCCAAAATGTTGCAATATATGGCATGATTCTAAGGTTCCCAGAGCTTAATTGGGAATTCTGTCCATTGTCCAGTTACCTGTTGGCCTGGTTTTTCTTTCCAGGTGTCCGTCCTTTCCAGTTTTATGGCCCTTGTGAAAGGATACCAGCAAAGCATACCATTCTGCATTGTTTTATCTTTTTATTGTTGAAATACCTCCTTCAGTATTACATTGTTCCTCTAGAGGGCAGCACTTGAGTTCCACATTTTAGTGTACGGTACATGAATGATGAGCTTTTAGTTAGACTCGCTTTTTCTGTGTGCCGTTAAATGCTTTAGGAGGAAAACATAAGGTCCGTGGCGACATCAACGTCTTGCTTTGCGGAGATCCTGGAACGGCCAAGTCTCAGTTCCTCAAATACGTGGAGAAAGCGTCCAGCAGAGCGATCTTCACCACTGGCCAGGGAGCTTCTGCTGTCGGTCTGACGGCTTATGTGCAGAGGCACCCTGTGAGCAAGGAGTGGACCCTTGAGGCAGGAGCCCTTGTGCTGGCAGACAGGGGGGTTTGCTTGATAGATGAATTTGACAAGGTGAGTGTTGATTTGGGCACCAGGAACAAGGTAGATTTTGAATAAAGCTGCATGGGCTGTGCAAGGCCTGTGAACCTGCCCACATGGGTCAAGGCTACAGACTCGGATCTTTGACCTGGAAACAAAGGAAACACCAGTCCTGCAAAGTATTTAGCTTCTATTTTTTATTTTGCAAGGTTCATATGCTGCTTGATTGTAGTAAAACTTCAAAGTGGTTTACAAAAAAAAACTAAAACAATAAAATTAGCAGTAAACACCAACTATTTAAAACACCGGAATTAAGATTGCCGGAAAAAATATCAACAACCTCAGATATGCTGATGATACTACCTTGATGGCAGAAAGTGAGGAGGAATTAAAGAACCTTTTAATGAGGGTGAAAGAAGAGAGCGCAAAATATGGTCTGAAGCTCAACATCAAAAAAACTAAGATCATGGCCACTGGTCCCATCACCTCCTGGCAAATAGAAGGGGAAGAAATGGAGGCAGTGAGAGATTTCACTTTCTTGGGTTCCATGATCACTGCAGATGGTGACAGCAGTCATGAAATTAGAAGACGCCTGCTTCTTGGGAGAAAAGCAATGACAAACCTAGACAGCATCTTAAAAAGCAAAGACATCACCTTGCCAACAAAGGTCCGTATAGTTAAAGCTATGGTTTTCCCAGTAGTAATGTACGGAAGTGAGAGCTGGACCATAAAGAAGGCTGATCACCGAAGAATTGATGCTTTTGAATTATGGTGCTGGAGGAGACTCTTGAGAGTCCCATGGACTGCAAGAAGATCAAACCTATCCATTCTCAAAGAAATCAGCCCTGAGTGCTCACTAGAAGGACAGATCCTGAAGTTGAGGCTCCAGTACTTTGGCCACCTCATGAGAAGAGAAGACTCCCTAGAAAAGACCCTGATGTTGGGAAAGATGGAGGGCACAAGGAGAAGGGGACGACAGAGGATGAGATGGTTGGACAGTGTTTTCGAAGCTACTAACATGAGTTTGGCCAAACTGCGAGAGGCAGTGAAGGATAGGCGTGCCTGGCGTGCTCTGGTCCATGGGGTCACGAAGAGTCGGACACGACTGAACGACTGAACAACAACAACAACATTTAAAACACCAACTATTCCCCCCCCCAAAAAAAATTGTATAAGCAATGGATTACTGAATGATTTAATGGTAGCGGGGTTTAGATAATAAAAATATATATACAGCTAATTAAAAGGAGTAAAAAAACAAACCAGTATAGTGGTGGGAAGTCAAGAAGAAACTTTGTATGTTAAAAAAGTTGTATATTATGATAAATGCTTTGAAATATTGTTGGAGACTTAATAAAAATGAGATAGATAGATAAATGGAAATCTACAATAAGCTACAAAAACCACATTGAAACACACGTCAGCATTTGACATGTCTGGATAGCCTTGCCTAAACAAAAATGTTTTTAGGAGGTGCCAAAAAGAGTACAGTGAAAGTGTCAATCAGCAGGGAGTTCCAAAGAGTGGGTGCTGTCAGTTACTTATTATGTGGTACCTGTAACAGTGCCAGTTCTGCAGATTGAAGCTGTCGATGGGCATAGATGGGGTAAGGGTGGGATAGATTTTTAAAATATCAACAGCAAGTAAAATATAAACAAGTAGCACTAGCTCTTGAATTCATGACTTCTCTCGAGAAGTTGGGAAGAGAACATAGTGCAATGGCAGGACACATGGAAGGTGCTAGGTACAGACCCTGGACATCTCCAGGTTGTTGTTTTTTTTAATGTAGCAGTTGAAAGAAGGAAAGGCCTTCTGCCTGTGAAGAACCACCAATAATCAAAGTATGGTGCTCAATGAACAGATAGTCTGGTCTGCTATAAGCCAGTGTCCTATGGGGTTTTCTGTCCTAGACAATCCCCAAATAGGTAAATAGCTAAACACAGCTGCTTGGAGGCTTCTGGTGATGTCGCTCTTTATTCAGGGGCTGGGTTGCTTTGGTAGGTGAACACCTTTGTCTTTCTTCAGATGACTGATCAGGACAGGACCAGCATCCACGAAGCCATGGAGCAGCAGAGCATCTCCATCTCCAAGGCTGGCATTGTCACATCTCTGCAAGCCCGCTGCACCATCATTGCTGCCGCCAACCCCATAGGTATGAGTCAGGGTTGTAGGAAGCTGTTGCTATTCCAGTTGCTCAAAAAGACGCACGCTGTTGGCTTTGCAGCTGCCTTGTTCTTTGGATGTACTGCTGCGTGTTTTTAGGTCTGGCGAGGGGGAAAGGAATCTGTGACTGTAATTAGGGGTGCAAAGATGAAAGGGGGGGAAGCACTGGTCTTTGGGTTCAGCAGCTCTTTCTAATACACCATCTTTCCTTCTAGGTGGGCGCTATGACCCTTCCTTGACTTTCTCTGAAAACGTGGATCTGACTGAGCCCATCATATCTCGGTTTGATATCCTCTGTGTGGTCAGAGACACAGTGGATCCTGTTCAGGTATGAGGCTTTGCAAATTCTTTATGACCTGAGCAAGGCTTGAGGACTGATTCGCCAAGGCCAGGGGCTACCAACTGGCATAGTTTTATGAAGAAGCAGTGATAAATTCTGCATCCCAGCAGCCTTGTTCACTGAGAACACTTTGGATGAACGCAGCTGCTTAGTAACACGGTCCAACTCTTGACAGACTGCTTGCATATCTTCAACCCAGGGTTGCCCTTTCTCTTTCCCTCTACGTTGCAAGTTGCTTGGTGTAAGTTTTTATTTTTGGGTACTGCTAAAAGATGTGATTTCATTGCCTGTTCCCCCTTCAATGACTCGTTGCAGGACGAGATGCTGGCTCGGTTTGTGGTCAGCAGTCACATCAAACATCACCCCAACAGCAAGGACGTTGCGAACGGAGACTCCCAAGAGATTGTCCTCCCAAATACTTACGGCGTAGAACCCATCCCACAGGCGATCCTGAAGAAGTACATTATTTATGCAAAGGAAAAAGTCCACCCAAAACTCAACCAGATGGACCAGGACAAAGTTGCCAGGATGTACAGTGAACTCAGGAAAGAATCGATGGTAAGCAGACATGGGAAGAATTAAGGTGATAACACAGGGCAGAGGCGCCTCCATGCCTTGTTCTGCTACCTAAAGATGCCGGAAACTGAATTGTTGGGCCTTGTGCAAATGATACCCCTCTCACCTGACAAGTGAAGCAGCTCCAATGCAGCCCTGGAGCTCCTGTGTCTTTTTAGAAGACTTTTATCTGCTAAATCATCTGGCTGGGAGGTTGCTCATCTTCTGTGCATTGCAGTTTGTCTGCCAGCAGATGGTGCACTCCATCTAGTTGTCGGTAGCATTGAACTAAGGCAGTGTCCGCAAAACCCACCTAGGGGGTCTGCAGCTCCATTCACATAACAAAAAACTACCATAGAGATAAGGTAAAGGTAAAGGGACCCCTGACCATTAGGTCCAGTTGTGTCCGACTCTGGGGTTGCGGCGCTCATCTCGAGTTACTGGCCGAGGGAGCCGACATACAGCTTCCATGTCATGTGGCCAGCATGGCAAATCTGCTTCTGGCGAACCAGAGCAGTGCACAGAAACGCCGTTTGCCTTACCGCCGGAGCGGTACCTATTTACTTGCACTTTGTCGTGCTTTCGAACTGCTAGTTGGGCAGGAGCTGGGACCGAGCAACGGAAGCTCACCCCGTCGCAGGGATTCGAACCGCCAACCTTCTGATCAGCAAGCCCTAGGCCCTGTGGTTTCACCCACAGCGCCACCCACGTCTTGTGGCACCATAGAGATAACCCCCCCCCCCAAAAAAAGCCAACAACAACAGAGGCTCAGCAGGACAATTGGGGAGCACTGAACTGAGATGTGCTGGAGGAATCCGTTTGCTCCATGTTTTTAATCAAAGCCATATTCCCAGAGGATTTTCATAGAATGGGGTGTTAGGGCTCGGTCAAAACTTTGCCAGCTTTTTCTTCTTCTTAGTTTTGCACAGCGATCAAAGGGCTGCTTCTCAAGTTTAAATGTCTCTCTGCCCGCCTTGCAGGTGACAGCAGCTTCAAGCAGCTAGGAAGCCTGATTTCTGCTCAGGCCTTCCAAGTGGGGCCTCAAGTGATGGCAAATTGCCCTCCCAGGATCTCTTCCCCCTTCCATCTCTTAAGTAGGATCTCCTGCAATTGGCCGTCTGTTTTTCCAGAGGGAGAACAGTGCATTACTGGCCCCAGGGTCACTTCTGGGCCACGTTTGACACACCTGTGTGGTGACCATTGGCCTTCTCTACTTGCTTGACGCTGCTGTCACTTGTGAGGGGAAAATTATTTTTTGAACTTGAAAAGTTGTGTGTGTGAAGTTTAATTTCGCTAAAGTTTATCTAAATCTACAGCACTTGAATAATATTTTTGAGCATGCAGCTCAAGGGCAGCTTGAAAGGCAGCTCTCTGGTCATCTCATAAAACAGTTACCGGTACTGGTTTTATTTCTGTATTTTTTTGTGCAGGCTTTTTAAAAAAAACTCAAACTGAGGGACTGAATGGACAAGAGTGACATGGAACACCCTTGTTTTGAACCAAGCCTTAATCCTCTTTATTCATTTTATTTCTGCTTATCTCCCTGTACTCTTTATGACTTTCACTGTGTTTTTACTTAGTTTGTCCAGTTTCTACAATATACCACTTTACAGCGGGCAAAAGGGGCTTACAAACTGATAGGTTGCTGACATACATAGGCAATGAGATCAGAAGCAAGCTCTTTGCAAGTTGGGACGCTCCTTCTCTCTCCCTGCAGGCGACCGGAAGCATCCCCATCACCGTGCGTCACATTGAGTCCATGATCCGGATGGCCGAGGCCCACGCCCGCATGCACCTGCGGGACTACGTAGTGGAGGACGACGTCAACATGGCCATCCGGGTGATGCTGGAGAGCTTCATTGACACGCAGAAATTTAGTGTCATGAGGAGCATGCGGAAGGTATGTGAGGCTGCGCTTGTGGGCTGCATAGATGGGAGGTCCTCCTTTCTTTTCCTTTTTAAAGGAATATGGGGTCAACAACTGACACCTCCAGAACTTCAGTGTAAGTGAGGTACAGGGCTAGACCCAAACAGTGGCTCAGTTCTTTGTACATGTTTACATTGGCCTCATTGGACCTACTAACTAGGCAGACTGAAAACAGCTAGGAGTGGTTAGACTAAAGACCCTTGTTATTTTCCTTGAGAAATCAAAGCCCCTAGAGCAGATGCACTGATTTCCTGTGTCGGTAGCCTGAGCCTATGAAACAAAAGAACAAGAGATCCCATGCAAGTGGCTTTCTCCATTCACTCTCCTTTGCAGTAGGCTATATATGCAGTGGTACCTCTAGTTGCGTGCAACTCTGGATACGTATTCTTCGGGCTACGCATGCGGCAAACCCGGAAGTATTTTTCCAGGTTTTGCCCTGCGCACATGCGCAGAAGTGCTCTACCGCGCCGCGTACATGCGCAAAACGGGCACCTCCGGTTGCAAAAACCTCAGGATTCAACCGGAGCTCTGGAACAGATCCTGTCCACAACTGGAAGTACCACTGTAGTCCCCTTTTACGATGCTTTCTCTTGGTAGCACCAGGGGATGGGACAAGTCAAATGACTTAACAGCAGAGTGTTAATGTCACAACTGGTGGATATAGGAGGATATTCCAGAATGGCGGCAAATAGGTGGGCTAAGTGCAGCATAATGTGGAACCCTTTTGATCAGTGGCATGGTTTTCAAGTTACAGGTAGGTAGCTGTGTTGGTCTGCCATAGTCAAAATAAAATAAAAAATAAAAAAATTCCTTCCAGTAGCACCTTAGAGACCAACTAAGTTTGTTCTTGGTATGAGCTTTTGAGCAAACTTAATTGGTCTCTAAGGTGCTACTGGAAGGAATTTTTTTATTTTTTATTTTGTTATGGTTTTCAAGGTGAGTGGGAGGTCAACCAAAGTCAGCTGTTCCCCCCTTAAAAACTCAGTAACCAGCCTTCTCCAGAAAGTCCAGCATTTTCTTCCTCAGAAAGCCTATTTTGAGGTATTTTTCTGTGGTCAGTGGATGATTCCACTACTTAAAGATGTCGTCATTTTATTGAGTTAAGTGGGTCATTGGAATGTACTTTCCTCCCCTCCCACTCCTTTCAATCTGTGTGATGGTCTTGATGACTCTCCCAACCTTGCTTCCTGTTTTTCCTGCACAGACTTTCTCCAGGTACCTCGCCTTCAGGCGAGATAACAACGAGCTCTTGCTGTTCATTTTGAAGCAGTTGGTGTCGGAACAGACGATGTACCAGAGGAATCGCTACGGGGCTCAGCAAGATACCATTGAGGTGCCAGAGAAAGATTTAGTTGATAAGGTATGTGGGTGACTTTCCCCCAACGTACTTGCTGTGCTTGGGAGCCTAAATCTACCCTTCTGAGGCCCTGCTGCGTTTCCTTTCTAAGCTTTGGGCAAATGGGCTGTGAGCATTGGTTGTTGCAAGGGGACGTGTAATACGGTAGAACCAGGCAGGCCTTTGGGCTTTAGCCTCTGTACCAACTTACTTGGATGTTGCACACATGTATTGAAGCTTTAATGCAGGGATGGAGAAGCTGTGAGACTCTTAAGGTGTTTCTGAACGACGGTCCCCACCAGCCACAGTTAGTGTTTCCCAGTGGTCAGGGAAGTTGCAATCTAGCTATCCTTAGAAAAAGGACCTCAATGTGTAGGATCAAGGAAACTCTAGAGATGTCACATTCATTTTAGTAGCATTAAATTATCGTGGATAAAATGTCCAAGTCCATCTAGTCCGCCAGGTATTCCTGTGAGAGAGGAGCTAAAAGTGCACACCCCTTCAGGTACAGCTGTAGCGGTCGCAGAAACAGATTTAGTGTGAAGCAGAGTCTTAGTGGCTACCAACCTGGTGGGCTGTGTGCTCCCTCCACTGCCACAGACAGCAATGCTTCTGAATGCCAGTTCCTTGAAACCACAGGAGGGGAGAACGCTGTTGCACTCAGGTCCTGCTTGCAGGCTTCCCATAGGCATTTGGTTGGCCACTGTGAGAACAGAAGGCTGGACTAGATTGGCCTTTGGCTTGATCCAGCAGAGCTGCTCTTCAAAGATGAGGCAGGTGCCAGGCAAATACAGTTATTGTGCCCTTAACTGTTTAGCCATCTCCATTTCTGTTCTCCTGGTTGTTGTTTTTTGCTAGACAGATATGCATTCATGATGAATCTGTTCTTGATTAAACTCTTTGGAGCTTGTGGGAAAGTCTGGCAAACACGTCTCTTTATCTTATTCTCCTCTCTGTGCCCCCCCCCACCCTCCTCCCAGGCTCGCCAGATCAACATCCACAACCTTTCTGCCTTCTACGACAGTGAATTGTTCAAGATGAACAGGTTCAGCCGCGACGTGAAACGGAAACTGATTGTGCAGGCAATCTGAGGGCAGCAAATTCCTGAGTGGCTCCGGATAATAAGAATTTGGAACTGTGCTTCCTCCAGTGGTGCAGTGATACACAGGCCATTGCAAAGCATTTCCTTCAAGTATCACAGGGAAGATCTGGATTACCTGCTACGAAGGGCTTGTGCACAGAATAGAATGGAGCCTACTCAAACTCCTGAGCTTAATTGTAGCTGAGCTTGCTGGATGAAATGTTGCAGGAATGGTTTCCTGCTGGCCCCTAAGTTCTTGAAATTAGACTCCACTTGGGCAGGTTTTTCTTCTTCTTCAAAATACCTTCCTAGATTGATTGAACTTTATATGGTAGGGGATGGGCACCCAGTGACCAGACACTGTTGAATTCTAGCTCTCATAGTCCCTTCCATTAGCCGTGTTATCAGGGACTGATGGAAACTGGAAGCGTACATAGGGAGAGGCACAGGCTAGCCACCTTGGTTGCAAGGTTCTGCCCTTCTGTAACTGGGAATGACTTTGTTTAGGCTATCCAAACAAGCAGAGCAAGTTGTACTCCATCTCTCTCCATTTATTATAAAGTCCAAAGCTGAGCGCACAAACTTTTCACACATGGAAGAAATGTGTTGTTTCTGCACATGAAGATGGCTCATTAATCTTCTACAAGGTAGTGGTGTGCAGACCCCTCTTCGGACACGTGAAAACAAACAGGCAAAGCATTTTCCCTCTTGATTTGAACATATAGATACGTTTATAAGTCTGTCATTGAATTAACAGTTCCTGTTCTATTGCATGTATGAAAAGCTCAAGTGGTGTGCTCGGAGACAGATATAAACTAGAACTTCTCTTCAGACTGCAGTGTATCTTGAAGTACTTATTTCCTATTTTGTAAGGCTGCTATGCATTTGTATAGCAGGAGGCAGGTTTTTTGAAGTTTCGTTTTCAAATGGAAAATAAAAGGTTTAAAAACAGGTTTTTTCAAATAAAAAGGGCCTTGCTTCTGTAAGATAATATTAAATTTCTAAGTCCTTCTGCATCAACTTCATGTTCTGCTCTCCAAGGAATGAGAAAATTTGCTGGTCTCTTGTCTGCTGAGCTTTCTGGCAAATTGTTTATCTGCCCACTCAGCCTGTCTGTGGCAAGCTTAGAGACCCTTATTGTCTCATCAAAGACTGAATTGGAGACATTTAAGCAAGACAGAGCTGCACCTCCTTCATAGTCATTGACTAGTGGCAAAAAAACAAACAAACCCAACAACCACCACTTCACAGCTGGCTGACTTGCTCCCTATTGTATTTTCAACACTATGTAATTTGGACTTCTTTACTTAACCCCCTGAGTGTTTTTTCTGGGTGTCTCATTGCATTACGTAGAGATGTTTCAGAGCCAGTTTTATATCCGTTTTTGGCTGGAGGTTGCTCCTCTTCTTCCTTAGGTCAGCTCGTAGACAGTAAGTGCTTTTTAGTGTTCTCTTCCACCATATTTTTAGAGCACTGAATGAAAATGTTAAAGAGCAGAGCACTAGTCTGTGAAAGTTCAAACCTAGGCCTCTTCCAGAAGCAAATATACTTCTAGAAGAATAACAGGGATGAGCTATAAGCCAACTTTTCAGTGCCTGACTTTTACATACCCTAAGCCTTTTAAGACAGGATGAATAATCTAAATACATTGATGGCTGTGGGGCTTCTGTACCATACTTAGTTCTGGCAATACTGATAGTAACTAGAGCTTAGACTCAAATGTTCATGGAAATGCAGCCAGCTCTTCCATTGCCACTTCCCACTTAGTGGACATGTTGCTTTGTCTGGTCTCCTCTGCCATGAGCCTGCCCCCTTAACTTCCTTCCTTCCTTGCCAACCTTTGTGCCTTGCTATTTGTAATGTTTCCTGATTCTCCAGAGGTCAATTTGTTCTCTTCTGCAAGTTTGCCAGTCCACAGTTAGTCCTTCATTTGTATCCTGTTTATTTTACTCCGCAAACTCCCTGGCCAGAGATTGTTTATATTCTAGTCAGTCCACTTACTGACCTTGCTGAGATTTGGTTTGATGATAGAATAAAGTTTTATATGCACAAATGAGCAGGAGCTTTTGAGACGAGATGGCTGCTTGAAATATTGTCTTGTATATTCTTCAATATGGCCATTGTACCATAAAAGTTCTAAACCTACTTAATTATACAAGATCCCCGCTGCCTATACAGGATCTAGTACCCTGTTTATTCTGAATGTGTTTAATATTGAAGGGCAAGAGAACTACCATTATCTTCCAGAGTACTTGGCATGGCAAGTTGCCTTGCCTATGCTGATTAAATATTTAATGATAGAATATCTGCTCTATGCTTCAATAGGCAAATGCTTTCTCTGGTAAGAATGGAAGCACAGTCCTGGGTATCAGCAATCATCACTACACTAAAGCTCGCTTTTGGCTTACTGATGCTGACTAAAAAGAAAATACTTAGCATGTTTGCTAGAAGCTTTGCATTCTCTCTCTTCTGTGCCCCCCTCCCCTTCTTGGTTATATATAAATATAGTGCTATATAAATCAATCATGGTGGTTAAACCTTTGATCTGCTATCTTAAGTTTTTTATTACTTCATTGCACTGATTTGTCATTTTTCTTGTACACAAATAGTAATCCAAAGGGATTCACAAAATAGTATTGAAGGTTAAAACCAAAATACCATAAAAACCCCTTTCTGCATACAAAAGGCAGGTCTAGCATACCCCGCACACTGAAGAGGCCACAAATACCTAAAATCTTCCAAATTAGGGGTCAGATGGAATCCTGGGTGAAGAGAAACGGGGGTCTGTGTACAAGAGCCCCCCTCCCCCCGCAGTTTCCAGCAACTGGTTTTCAGAAGCAGCGTTTCCTCTGCCTATGGAGGCCAAGCCAAGGCATCCTCCAATAAACCTTTTCTCTAAACTAAAAAGATCCCAAATGCCACAACCTTTCCCCACACGGAGTTGCTCCATCTTGCCCAGCCAATCTTTCAAAGAAAGTAAAGTTTGAGATGTCCCCCCCCTTTTTTCGACTTCAAATTATAAGCTAGACACAGTAATCATGTAAGATGCCAGCTCTTGATGGGTCTGATCAACTGATTTATTTATATTAAGTAGAAGAAAAATATTGGAACATTAATTCTTCAGTCCCTGGAGCAGAATGGGCACAATTCCATCTCCCAACCATGGTCTGGCCTCAAAGCAAACCTCTCACTATTTCCCACACACACACCTTTTTTGAGTGGGAGTGTCATGTGGGAGTGTCAATGGGGCAGTAATAATAATAATAATAATTTATTTATACCCTGCCCATCTGGCTGGGTTTCCCCAGCCACTGGGCAGCTCCCAACAGAATATTAAAAACACAATAAAACAAAACATTAAAAACTTCCCTAAACAGGGCTTCCTTCAGATGTCTTCCAAAAGTCAGATAGTCGTTTGTACTTGACATACTGTACAGTTGTACCTCGTGTTATGAACGCTGCGTGTTGCGTTCGTCACGGGTTACGAACCCTCCAAACCCAAAAGTACCGGAACAGGTTACTTCCGGGTTCGGCGGTTCGCGCATGCACAGACGTGCAAAATGGCACATAGAGAGGCGTGGAGCTTCAGGATGCGGGCCTTTCAGGTTACGAACGGGGCTCCGGAACGGATCCTGTTCGTAACCAGAGGTACCACTGTATATAGACATAAACTTGAATATTCAGGAAGCACATTCCCATAGAAGTCCTGGAACATCCAAGCCAAGGTCCATCAATGTGGGCAGACACAGCACTTCAGCTCTGCTTCCCTTTTGCACTTTGCCTGCCGATTGCAGCATCTGGGCTTGATGAGGCATGTGACCCTCACCTGTTCTGAACCTACTCCATCTGAGGAATTGTACACCTCCTCTTTAAGCTAGTGAGCCCCACCTGGCCAGCCTCAGCTTCCCAGAGCGTTCTCTCACTGCTGCCAACACTTCGGAGCCTGCCTTGTTTGTGGAGACAGGTCTGTCTGGTTCTGATGAGAGTTCCTGCTCTTCTGGTCCCTGCACACTGACCCCCCATCCCCTTGCCATCCTCTGTCATCCCGTGTGTACTTTCCACAACCCCAACTTGTCCTTTTCCATCCCCAGCTTGCCCCAGTGGGTCCCGTCCCAGTCACAGCTGCACCCCTCGCCAGGATCCTCTTCCTCCTCCCCTTTGTCCTGCCAGTTCATGACAGCGAGTCTTTTATCAAGAAATTGGCATGGAGTGGTTAAGACCCACACCGTATCGTTTCTCAATTATGCAGTTGTTACTGCCATGATTTAATAGCTCTCCATTACGCTGAGCAAAAGCTTCTCTGCAGTGTTGCTGCTGCTTCAGCACAGCCCTAGCTCCGAACTAAAGCTCCATCGGGAGCTCAGCTCAGAGCTGCCCTCTCGACTGCAAGGAAGCTGTATGTTGGCTAAGTAAACCCACAGAGGTTATGTCTGGCCATCTTCTTACTGTTCACCTTGCAAGACTTCTGGCTGCACATTCAACGTATTTGTGCAGCTGGCAAATAAGGTTGGAATATTTGTAAATGGTTGAGAATGACAGTACAGTATCTGCAAGTTGTGTTACTGAAGTGTGTGTCCTACAATTTGGCCAAAACCATTCAGGAACTTTTTGCTACTGTACTGTAACAGTTATGCAGCACTCATGGAGCTTAATTATTACGGCTAAGTCTCTGTGTTGCCATGCATGATGCCACAGTGGATATGCTTTTCTTCCAAGTGCATGCACTTTGTAGTCACTGAAGGCAAAGTGGAAAAGGAACAGCTCTGGATTTGCTGGCTCAGCTTCAGAACCAGAGGTTTGCATTGACACCCAAACAAGATTGCTGCCCGCATTCAAGATGTGCCCTGCGTCCTCCTGCAAAGTTATACACAGAGGCTTACAATTGCAGCTCTTTGGGCTGAAAAACGTATTGGGCTGGCCCTGCTGCCAATATTTATGCCAAGATTGTCAAACTTGAACCATTGCCATGTTGTTAGAAGTAGGTGGCAACTGGTTCCTCTATATTATTGCTTACATGGAGTGTGTCTGTGTTTTTATTGCTTCAGCTCAAGATAAAGAAGCCATAACCCAATAGAGTATGTGCTTTATGTGCATAGTCTCAGATTCAGTTTATCAGTACCTCCTGTTAGGAAATGCCTCCCGGTCAGTAGCCTGGAGGGCTGCTGCCAACTGCAATATAGGAAGAACATAGGAAGCTGCCTTATACTAAGTCAATCAAGCTCAGCACTGTCAACAATGGCTCTTTCAGCAGGGGTCTCTCTCAGACCTCCCTGGAGATGGAAAGGACTGAACCATGAACCTTCTGCATGAAAATCGTGAGCTCCACCAACAAACTACAGCCCTTCAAATAATCTCCCCAATAATATTATATGCCAGAGTCCAAAATTAATAGAAATTATTGCAAGGGTCTTCCTCTTTTAAAAGTGTGGTAGTTTTTTTATAATTTTGTGGTCAAGGGACACTGTGCCTTTCTAATGTCCTCAGAAATGTATAATTGGGATGTGCGGTGCAATTTGAAGCATGTTGATGTGCAAAGCTTCTTTTGCAATGCTTCTAGCCAACAGGACAAAAGGGTTATCTTCCACCACATATAATCTGCACAGTTAGTGAGACAGATAAGAGGGCCATCAGAGCAGAAGCAAACTGGAATGCAGTGTGATCTAAGCAAGCCCACTTCAATCAGGATTTGGGAATCAGTGTTAAAATGACAACACAGGTGACAGTTTATCCAGATGAAACTCCACCAGAGGAATAAAACTGTGTCCCCTTTACATTGGAAAGGTTGTAAGATTCAAGGTCCTTTTTTACCTCTAAGATGGGTGACCATTTGTGAATGATTCGTGGACAAAGGTGTTGGCATTAATCTGAGATACATTAATCTGACACACTCCTCTGTATTTAAGAATCTCCCCAAATGGATTTTTTTCACCAAGAAACTGATGTCCTTACTGTGGGGGCTAAAATCAGCATGGGGTACAAAACCAGTATCAGTATGCTAGTGTTTGGCAAATGATGTTGCCTGAGGAATTAAACCTGCCACTGCAGAGAAACTGGGGGAACAATGGTTCAAGGCCTATGTCTAGAAAGTCTTTAGCTTCAGTCATATTTTGCTTGTCAGGTGGTTCTTTTCATCCTATGAATAGGTACTACTCTTTGTAAATCAAGACTCATCAGAACTCAGACTTGTACTCTTTTTCTTCTTCAATATGTTTAACTTTGCTTCAGATATAATTTTTATAGGCTTTTAAAGTTCTCTTCTATGTCATGCAGGAAGAACTGTTGTTCGGCAGTTTATGAAGAGAATAAATGGAGCTTACTCCCTAGTAAATATGTTTGACCAGCTTTAGCAATACTTTGTTGATTAAGTTTAATATCCTGCCCTTCCTCCCAAAGGAGCCCTTGCATATACATATATGCAGATTCAGTAAATTGCTTAATTGGTTGAGGCCAAGATGATTAATTCCCTAATGCATGGATAAACCTATTTCCCCCAATATTATTGCAATCTCCAGGGCTGCGCCTTGGTGCTGCAATTAGGTTATGGAGCCGAGCCCTTTCTATTCCTTGTGCCAGTGCTTTTTTTTCTAAAAAAAATAATAATGCTCCTCAATGAGGTCAAACTTAAATTCACAAAATGTTTACGGGTATGCGTCCCCCCCCCCCAGAAAAAAGCACTGCCTTGCACAAACCTATGTCCTAGCTCCCCAGTGGAGATCCCCTTCTCTACCAGGCTCCAGCCCCCTAAACTGTAAAATCATAGAATCAAATGTAGAGTGAAGGGACCCCGAGGGTCATCTAGTCCAACCCACTGCAAAGCAGAAATCTTTTGCCCAATATGGGATGCAAACCCAAGTCACAAAGTCTCGTGGTCTACCGACTGAGCTATCTCTTCAGATAACGATGCTCGCAGGATCGTAGCGTCGCCCACGAGCGCGAGAAGCGCGTCTCCAAAGGCCTTCCCAACACCTCTTCCAAGGCCTTCCCAGTTTCCGCCCAAGCCCACGCAAACACAGAAGCTTCTGCCACTAGTCAACTCCAGGGGGTCGGCACCCACAATAAGATATCTGTGGGGGCTGGGCCTCCCATATCAATGGGCAAAGTTGAAGCCCTTCATTGCGGACACAGCAATCTTCAGTGCGAGACGTGGGCACCTATGGCTGCTGCACATTCTTTCCCGCAGGTTGCTCGCTGAATAGGGGGGGTGAGTACACGCTCCGTCTCCCTCTAGGACCCCGGCGGAAGCTGGAGCCCGGCCGCGGCCGGAATGCAGACCGCTGCGCAATGCACACGATTTCTTATTCAGCAGCGGGGAGATCCTCGGTCGGCAGTAGCCGCCGGTCCTGGAGCAGGAGGGAGGGGGGCGTGGTGGAGAGGCGAAGGCTCTCAGGAGCTGCTGCTGCTGCTGTAGCAGGAGAATGAAAACGGCTTCAGTTGCTGGAACCTGAACGCCGCCCGCCCGCCCCCGCCGCCCCCCTTTCCATTATTATTCTTAGCCTTTGCTCCATGCATTGGTCGCCGCCTGCATTTTGCTCCTTGCGCACACCCCTATTGCTGGCCCTGAGAGAGGGGGGCGGGAGAGGCGCACGCGGCGGGGTTTGCAGAGGGAGCCTGGGCAGCGGCCAAGGCAGCATCTCTCCGCCGCTTCGGGCGGGTGGGGGGCTCTAGCTGGTTTTGGAGCAGAGCCACTCGCTCGTCTGACTAGCCACGCAGTGCAAGCAGCCGCCGCGCTCTGCCTCTCGTCGTCGTCGTCGCCGCCTGCCCCCCTGAAGCGAGGCCAGAGGGAGGGAGGGGGCGCCCGGAGAGCGGGGTGCTGCTGCTGCGGGGAAAGTTGCCGCTCGCTGGCGGGGAGGGCGATGCCTTCTGAGCGCGAGCTGCCGCAGGGAGGAGAGGTCCTTTCTGCGGCCGGGAGGGGCAGAGCCCCGCGGGCGGCGGCGGCGGCGGCAGAAGCAGAAGCAGCTGCACAAGCCGGGTGCGACTGAAGAAAGAGGCAGGCGAGCGCAGGAGGACGGAGAAGCACCATGCCGCCCTTCTTCCCGCGCTGGGCGCCGAGGCTGCTCCTGCTGGCCTGCGGTGAGTCGTTTCCTTTCCGAGGAACCCGAGAGGGATGCATCGGGAAGCGCAGATCATGCGGTCCCCAAAGGCAGCCCCGGACAAAGGAAGGACCCCCCCCCCGCTGGGGTTCCGAGGCTGCCTGCAGCGTGGGTGGGGGATCACCGTGGGGGAACCCCACTCTGGGGGTGGATCGGTGGGGCGGAGGACTGCCGAGCTGATCTGGTCCTCTGAAGCAGCCCGGATGGATGGTGGTGGCCTCGGGGTTCCCAACTCGAGGGCGTTTTTTCCTGGTTTAAGGCGCGGGTGCGAGACAGCAGCTTGGGCGATTGAGGAGATGGACGGCAGAATGGAAATAGAAACCGTTTTCCTGGGGGTGGGGCTGGGAGGGGGCGCATACACCTTGGCAACCTCTTATTCTGGAAGGAAATACAAATATTAAGGGGGGGTCGTATTAACTTTGTTTCCAGTGCCAGTGTTTGAGAAGGTATACACTTTGCGTGGGGGAAGATTATTTATATTCTTGGAAGTTTTCACTGTTCCAATTCACCGTGGTAAAGTATATTCTGTACAACTTATGTCCTTCCTTCCACATTGCTTTCTGCCTCCCTTTCCTTCAATGGAGTTTAGGTGCTTCTCTTATTTTAAATGCCTTTTCCTATAGCAAGACTAGTTGCCATTCTAAAGGTGATGTGTCACCCCTTATTGACCACCATTTATGTTTCAGTCAATGGGGTATCTTCCTATGAGGAAAAGTGTTGCTGTCATATGGGGCCACATAATACTTACCTGTAGTAAACTGCCTGGTGAGAGTGTCTCAAGGGTGAGCATTTTGCCGTTGCATTTTAAGTTTTACTTTATGGTGCCATGGAAGGTCGTGAAGCACCTGCCCTGGCACTAAATAATGGCTTCTTTGTATGGTGGAGCGGGGAGTATGCCAGCAACCTGGAACTCTCTTGTCACGGAACAAAACTTTGCAATACAGAGAGTTCTAGCCCAGTTTCAATGCTGCTTCACACACAATATTGGGAAGTGGTGTTATATCATGTGGCTACAAGCAGCAGGGAGCTAGAAGAAACTACAAATTCACTGCAGCCTATAGCCGTATAACACATGGTGGGGTGGGGGTGGAACATCAAATGTTGTATTTACAGTGGTACCTCAGGTTACATACGCTTCAGGTTACATAGCTAACCCAGAAATAACGCTTCAGCTTAAGAACTTTGCTTCAGGTTAAGAACAGAAATTGTGCTCTGGCGGCACAGCGGCAGTGGGAGGTCCCATTAGCTAAAGTGGTGCTTCAGGTTAAGAACGGACCTCCAGAACGAATTCAGTTCTTCCCACACTGCAAACAGTGGGTGATATTTTTCCACTGCTGTTCCTCTCCATTTCAGAGAGGGGGGGGGATTACTATAGATTTCACTTGGGCATTTGCGTGGCATAGTTGTGATGAGCATTGTGAATTAGCATGAAATTTACTAACGCCAGCAAAAAAATAAATTTAAGTATAGTGGTTAAGAAATGTAGTGATTCAATTACCCTTTCACTGGGAAAAAATGGCTAGTGAAGATTTGGCTGAAATGACAAAGTTAACTGCATAGACCCATTTAAGAGATGGGCAGCAAGTAGAGACATTTGAGGGAAGATGGTTTCCTTTCAGTGACTTAATGGACCTAATATGTGTTTGGATATTCAGAATGTTGATCTACTGAGAGTTGTTGTTAATATGGATTTGTATGTTTCAGTAGTGTTGTTTATTGTTTTAGGGGTGTTTTTTAAGGGATGTACAAAGCATCCCTAGAGATTGTTGAAAATAGCCTTGATGTAGTACAGTTTCTGCGTGCCAAAGCTGAGTTAGGATTCCTGCATACTGTATTTTCCTCTAGGGACTGCATCCAGAATTACTTTGCACTACACTGAGAATCATTTAACCCATAACATTGTCCTGTCACTTTTTTCTCCTTAGGGTGTTTTGATTGTTTCTATTTCACCAAAAATATGCTGTCGAGAAGGCCTGACACCAAATTAGACTCTAGTTCTAAAGAGCCTAGTCTGTAAATTTTGAAAAGGGGGGTGGGGTATTAATTAAAGCCGATTAAGTACAGAAGTAATTATAATTAGAATAGGTAGGAGGCCTGTGCTTCTAATTTTGTATAATCTCATTGGAGATATTTAAAGATGGAGACCCCTTTCAAAAAAATAAAACGAAGAATGTTGGAAGGGGCTGTTTTTCTTAATAATGTGAGTGAACAAGCTCACTTTATAATATTAGTGAACAAAGTAAAATGGAACTTTGTAACAGACCATTAAATGTTTTCTTAAAAAATATAAAATTAATCAATACTCGGCAGCAATCGGCTTGGAAGAATGAAGACCATCTGGTCATTCTGCCAGTGATGGGATTGGAGCAGAGCATGGTCACCCTTCTGCTTGTAAATTGTGTTTCATCTCATAAGTATTGAGAATAGATCCTTCTAAAGAGACACAAGTAAAGTTATGTTAGCCATGTTGGCCCCTAAGGAAAAAATAAAATAAAAAATCCATGTTAGAACAATATATTTCTTAGGCTGTTCAAAATATCACAAAATAGTGTGCAATCTTTAAAATCCTGCAGAAATCTTTTATCAGACTAGATTGTTTATTTTAAAAGGGGGGAAAGGACAGAAAACCTGCCTGGTGGTAACACTTTAAGTCTGCAACTGGTAATGGCTTTAAAAAAGAATATGGGAGAAGGTAGCAGCCACTCAAATGATGCACTTCTAATGGCTATGCAGGCATCAGGCTTCACCAAGGCCTAGTGGGAAGAAGAAACATAACTGGCTGATTCTCCATCTCTGAAAATACAAAAAAACTGGCTGTGTTTATCTCCGTCCATTAATGAAGCACACAGGCTCCTTGATGGGGGGGGGGGGAGAGAATGACGAGAAACTAGGGCAGGAGTTCCTTAGGCATGGCACCACCACAGAAAAGGCCACGTTCCCACCAGCCTAACCTCTTTTGGAGGAGGAGTATACAGCAAGACCTTGCAGCAGATATTACACTACAGGCAGACTCATCCAGGAAAAAGATTTCATAAATTCTCTCCCCAGTCACTTAGGGCTTTATAGGTAAGAACCAACACCTTGAATTTTCTGGTCACAAATTGGAATGCAGCACAGTTAGTGAAAGCCCAGTGTAATACTGAAGCACACACTAGAAGACATTCTGCTCTAGCTGCAGTTTCTGAACCACCTAATATTTATTTAAATATTTCTATAGCTTGATTTTGTAAAAAAATAAAATAAATACAGCCTATAAAACATTACAATAAAGTCTTATAGAACCCAGCGGAGCCATTTGGGATCCAACTTCTATCTAAATAGTCTTCATCACATGCTTCTTGGTGTGATCATAGAATATGAAGCTCAAAGAGTGATAGAACTCTGGGACCTCAAACTGTTAGTTCATGTGGTGTTGCCTTTAAATAAGTTTAACTGGTTCCTAGCAATAGGTATTTTTCTATAGGGGATGACAGGAGAGCAACAAAATTGCTCAAAGGCATTTGATGCTGTGTTGTGTATAGGTAAAGTCATGTCATTTTTCTTAGTCCTCCTACAACTCATGGCAGGTGATAGATGGCCTAACAAAACACAAATAGATACTTTCCATAGATGGCAGCAGGTTCTAGACAAGACTGATTTGAAAACTCAGTGGGCAATCCAGTTATAAAATTGTTGATACAATCCTTGTGCCAAGTCCTCTTTCATTTAGTGAAAGTCTATTATTATTATTATTATTATTATTATTATTATTTAAAAAAACAGAAAGGCAGAAGTGGAAGCCTGCAAAAAAGACACAAATGCTTTCTGTTTGCATGCACACACTTACTCTTTGTATTCATGCATCCCTATTCACTCAATTTACATGTTATAATACTTGACTTCTTTCTCTGCACCCATTTCCAGTTTTCTGAGACAGCCCCCCCTTTTTTGAAAATTAGAGCCGTTTTTAAAAATTGTGTTTTGCATACTTAATTTGTTTTATTATTCATTTATGTGATTTTAAGCTTGTAGAATAAAACAGATCAATGAAGATAAAACAAAATAATAAAAACAAAGCAAGACAAAATGCAGCATTAAAACAAAATCAAATAAGTTCAAAAGTAGATAAAATAAATTTGAGAGTGTGTGTGGAGGGAATCAGCAGAGTTCAATTAAATGATTTAATGCAAGGATGGTTAACTCCTAGTTCAATGGGCCTCATTCTGCCAGCCAGTAACATTTTCCTGCTTCCTACCCAGAACCCAACCAGTTTTGGCTGTGGGGACAGAAAAAAAAAGAATTAAAGGTGGCACAGTACTTGGGTAGACCAAGCCCAGTGTCCTGATGGGGATGGAAATCACTCCCCCCCCCTGTCAATTAGGTGAGTGGAGGGGGGGCAATAACATCCCTTTAGCTGGTCTGTATGGATGGATTCCCTTGAACCCCCCCCCCCAAAAAAAAGTCTTGCTGCCTTTGATTTTAAAAGCTTGGGAAAATAAAAGGTCTTAGCCTGACCCAGAAAAGTAATAAAATGTGTTGCCAAGTAAACTTCTCTTGGGGGGACATTCCACAACTGGGGTGCCACTACTGAAAAAGCCCTTTCATCTCATTCATCTCTGTCCAGCCATAATTAAGTACTCTAACATTTATCCAAAGCTTGCTTAACTTCACAAATAGGCAAATAATAAATGTGGACCTGCAACGAAACTCTGAGGGCGGCAGGACAGGGCAAAGGGGAGAAAGGGCTTTCCATCTTGTCCTTCCTCTCACTGTCTTTTTTTTTTTGCCAATTTTTATTGCTTTTCAAAAAAAAATTAACAAGTTCACATCAAATTAATTTGAATTTAATGCATATACTTAAAAGTTGACTTCCCACCCTTCCTTGTTCTCCCTCTCTTGCTGCATTATAAAACATGTATTTATCTGCTTACCAATTTATGATGCTGCTCATCTCACTGTCTTAATCCCTAAATCCCCATGTTAGCTTCAAGGCTGTAAGGTTTAAGCTCACTCCTTTTCCCATTTGGAAATGCATAGTTTTGCCTTGGACTTGGGATCAATATGGCAGGCTGCATTCATCTCTTGCCCACAAGGCACTCTGTGCTCTTCAGTGGCGTAGGAGCCAAAGAAAGAACTGAGCTTCCTTTCTCTCCACTGTGGCCTCAAAGAAACTTTGGGGGCTTCTGCTAGGCTGAAGGGAAGCGAGTGATGGACTGCATTTTAATTTCAACCACCCTAAACAGCCAAGTGTGACCAGCTGGGCCTGTATGCCGTCATCTTGTGACCCTCCAGATGTTGCTTGACTAGAACTCCTATCAGCCCCAACCAGCATGGCAAATAGTCAGGAATCATGGCTGTTGTAGTCTATCCACATCAGAAGAGCCACAGGTCATCTCCCCCAATGTATATACATTTGGTCATCACAAGTTTTGCAAACAAGTTATTTGTTTGTTTATTGCAAATTGGGGGGGGGGCACCTGAAATATTGGTACAGACCATTTCTGTCCCTAAGTTATTAAGAGGTTGGGGGGTTGCCTTTAACATACGAGATTTATTGAAGCAACAACTGGGTATTTTAGGTGTAGTTCAATACCTAACATAGTTTTGAGGTTGCCTTTAATTAAGTTCACCTCCACAGTTATGGGTTACTTAGATGAGGAAAGATTGTTCCCATCCCTGGAACATGGTGGTCATACTGAAGGGAGTGCTTTCGCTAGGAAACATTGGCATGTCCTTCTGGGACAGAAGCCCTGCCAGGCTGGAAGAACAAGACAATTGTAACATTACGGTAGAAAAAGTGCATCTGACATTAAGTGTTAGGACATGTAATTTCTCTCCCAGTCCCTGCCCCGCCCCGCCCCATAAGCTTCTCCAAAATCTTAATTCCTTCCAAAGCCTACAGAGGCACTGCATTAACCTCGCAAATGCTAGCCCTGCTTTTTAATAGGGTTGTTAAATTTAGCAAATTAAAAAGTCATAAAGCACTCCACAGCAGCTGTTGTTTGAAGACTCCAGATGTATAAGCGATTGGGAAATTGTAGCTGTGTTTGGACAATGATATTAAGCCAATATTGACAGGTATTTTGCCCATCCATGCAGCTCCTTCACTTCTCACTTTGTGACATGAGCAATCAAATCAGGAAGTTTCTATCCATAGCTATAATGTGGTTATCAGGTTCAGAACAAATGGGATATTATACCATATTCATGGTTTTAATATCCCAGCTTGTTCTGAAGCTGCTGACCATAGTTTTCCAGGTTGGCTAATTATATATTTCCTTGTTTAATTGTGGCTTGTGTGAAGGGGCAGAAAACTCATTCATATTTCAGCTTATTAAATTGAGAGATATCCAGACTGAGTCCCTCTTTTTTTGCCTTACTTCTGACCATGGAAAGGAAAAAGCAATGTGTCTGGTTGATGGGACACCCAACAATCATGTCGTGAATGAAATACTTTCATCAGCTTTGATCAATGGAAATTGTTCCTAAGTAAATGGAAATAGGATTTCTGTCCATAGTTTCTCTGCAATGCCAAGCCAACACTTCTAGAATGTAATAGGACATGGGTAGGCAAACTAAGGCCTGGGGGCCAGATCCGGCCCAATCGCCTTCTAAATCGGGCCCACAGACAGTCCGGGAATCAGTGTGTTTTTACATGAGTAGAATGTGTCCTTTTATTTAAAATGCATCTCTGGGTTATTTGTGGGGCATAGGAATTCGTACACCCCCCAAAAAAAATATAGTCCGGCCCCTCACAAGTTCTGAGGGACAGTGGACTGGCCCCCTGCTGAAAAAGTTTGCTGTCCCCTGTAATAGCACAATGCTAGAATTTTGTTGCAATATTACTGAATAACTATGATGAATTACTAGGATGGTTTGCCCAGGTTCATTCCAGCAAAGGTAAGAGTCCCTTCCCTTAAAGTAGTGCCTTTAACTTCCCATAATGAGATCTTCCATCTGCCAGGCACAAGATTGATATCGGTCCTTGAGACTCCCTGGGGTTCTCATTCACGTAATGGCTCCTAAATAATTTTATGGTGATGAGAGGTAGCAGATGCAATCTGCTGCTAACTAAATTCTTAGCCTAATTAATAACCAGTGAAGGTTGTGGCCGTTCAAATGCTTGAACTGATTTTCCTGCTGCTACTGGGAACACGGATTTTACTTCACGAGAGGTCACATCTACATCACATTTTGAATACACTATTGAGCACTTTACTCCCCTTAAAGAGTCCTGAGAACCCTAGTTCCTAATCCTGGAAATTGTTGCACTAAAAGGGGTAAACTACAGTTCCCAGAATTGCTTTGGGGGAAACCATGTTCTTTAAATGTCCTTAAAATGTATGGTGTGGATGTGATGTATGGTGTGGATGTGATTTAGCCTGGAGAAGAGAAGGTTAAGGGGTGATATGATAGCCATGTTCAAATATATAAAAGGATGTCATATAGAGGAGGGTGAAAGGTTGTTTTCTGCTGCTCCAGAGAAGCAGACACGGAGCAATGGATTCAAACTACAAGAAAGATGATTCCACCTAAACATTAGGAAGAACTTCCTGACATTGAGAGCTGTTCGGCAGTGGAATTTGCTACCAAGGAGTGTGGTGGAGTCTCCTTCTTTGGAGGTCTTTAAGCAGAGGCTTGACAGCCATCTGTCAAGAATGCTTTGATGGTGTTTCCTGCTTGGCAGGGGGTTGGACTGGATGGCCCTTGTGGTCTCTTCCAACTCTACGATTCTATGATCTATAGTGAGGATGGGTTCTCTTGCCGCAATAGGTAGCCTCAAGTTATCTCTGGGAACTTAAGTTTATTTCTGGAATTAGCGGAACAGGAATTACACTGCTATTGGAAAAGTTATATTGGAAACTGAGGGTAAAAATGAGTTGTGCTGCAGGCTGTGTTTAAGCCTGGCAGTCTGATGGCATAGTAGCAGACATTCCTCAGCTAAGCTACATGGAAGTTGATTACGTTTACTACATAGTTTGGATGAATGAGCACTAGAGATGAGACCTTTCTACAGAAGGACTTCTCTTTGCCTTCCTCGGTTACCCTGTTCTTTTGTGTGTACAGTGCTGTGAGATTCCAGAGGGTGGTTAAATGCATCTTCCTCCCTTCGGCTATCTTGCTTGACTAATTCCTTGTTAGTTAATCTGCTCGACTCCAGCAAATTGGGATGGCTGCACATCCAACGCAGTCAGTCTTTCTAAGGAACCGTTTGTTTAATTATAGGCACCCGAGGTTTAAATAACTATATTCATACTCCAAGGGGGAGCTCCAGGTGACAGAGTATGAATTAGAGCACACATTATTCCCTTGTGCTTGAAGTGAGGAACAGCGTCGTAGAATGTTGTGGATAAATAGGCAAAATGGGAGCACTGAAATTGGCCAAAAGGAAAACTAAATGGTCTCCTAGAGCCCAGAGGCTATGCAATTTGCTCTCAGTTCTCAATGGTAATTTGAAAGAGCCATCCCTAAAGAATAAGGTTAACATATCTCATTTACATGAATATAGCTTGGGTGGATTCACACATGAGGCAAGGGGTAGCTGGGATTTCAAATCTTACTGCTTCTGGATTGTGCTTTTCACTTGCAGAAGCATCCACATACTTTCTCTTCACCAACTCTCCTTCATATGGTCTGGCAGGACACTAGTGGGCAAGAGGACCCAGAAAAACACTGTGTTGTGGCTGGGACTATTGGCTTCCCTGTAACTCCCTGTGTTGTTTGAGCAGCCCACCGAGCCAACGCACTCTGCAGGTCTAGGAGAGGACCACTGCATTGCTCTTCTCAGCCAGAAATAGGGAAGGGTGCCTTCACAATCCTCTGTGGGCAGTTTTGGAGCTTTAGTGGAGGTTGCTCATTGGCTGTGAGTCCTGGAAGACCTGCTCCCTGGCCTTGCTGGCCCCTTTCCACCTGGCCTGGTGGGGTCCTGACTGACACCCAGTTGCAAAAGCTGAGGCTGCTGAACAGACTCTTGGGTTGGGGTATTTGGGGGGGGTGTTGCTGTTGCTGATACTATTTTTTGTCTCTATTTTTACAGCTTCTTTTGATGCATGTGGAAATTGTTCAATTTGGTTGTGTACTTTTTCATGTGCTTTATTTATTACTGACGACGACGTTGCTATATTTGTAATTATGTAATTTATTTCGTGTTGTAAGCTGCGTTGAGCATGGTTTTCACTATGACAAGGTGGCTATGAAAATGATGTATGTATGTATGTATGTATGCATGCATGCATGTATGTACGCTCTATTTTCGTGCAAGCGTATGGGATCTCTGCTGCCCTCACTCATCTTTAGGTGCTTGGAATATCCATGCATAGACACCCTACTTAGAAATAAATAGACGAGTGTGCTCCTTTATCTCTTGCAATGGAAAAATCTGGGAGGTCTGCTAGCAGCTTCTTCCCATAGGTTGACACAGAGGTAGGATTATAATTCCAAAAAAACAGGATGTTTTTTTTTTTAAAAAAAAATGCAAAATCAATTCTAACAATCTGCTGGTTTACAGTCTTGTGTGCCACTAGTCAATATTCCCTTGTCCCCTACGCAACATCATGGGTCATTAAACTGACATTTGCTTTCCTGCTTTTTGCTACTAGCCCAGAAAATATACAGGACTCCTGGGAATGTGGGTGTGCTAGAATCTCTGTGGGGTGCCTGCCTCTCTCCCGGTTTGGTCTGTGCCAGAGGAATGCTGACCTCTCGCCTGTGTTTTCTGCAGTCCTAATTAGAAGTGATTGCTCTGCTGGGCTTCCTAATCCTGCATTCAGAATGTTCTACTAATAAATGAGAGACTGGCAGCAAAAGTGGGGGGGGGGGGTTAGATATAGGGGTGCAGGACTCATTTCCTATAGAGAAGGAACCAGGGTCAGATGCTTTGGAATAATCATGGGGAGATAGACAAAAGGGCTCTGTCTGTGCTCTGAGCTCTCTCTGTGTTCACAGGCGGAAGCCACTGAAATTGTGGCTTTCTTGGTGCAAACCTGCAATCTGGGTGAGCCTCCAACACTGTGCGTGCAGTCTGCACTATGCCCTGCACCGCCAATGTGGAGCAGCAGGATGTCAGCCCAATAAGCACCACGGACACGATTGCAGGAGCCGCTTAAGCGTGGAGTTGCCTCGTACTGCACCATTTCTTTGTCAAGATAAACGGCTCATCAGGCACCTGCTTTTTTTGACTGCGGAAGAAGCGTGTCAAATCACGATGGCACAAAATTTCTGCCGACTCAGGGATTTTTAAAATATATAGTTAAGCTGTGATAAACTGCAGGAAACAATAGCTGGAAGAGGGTGGAAGGATTGTAAAGCCCACAAGCAGCTCCTCACTTTTCACATAGCCAGATATTCTCCTTTCTAACCATTAGAAATCTTCCTCCTCTACTCAGTTGAGAATAAAATGAAACACTCAACCACCCCTGCTCTCATTCTGTATGAAAGAACACAGATAATAGCATAGGAAAGACGATCATGGGTTGGCAATGTGTTTGTTTTTAGCGCTACTTCTGGATTGGTTTTGCAGCCCTTTGCCTGTAAGAATTGTTCTGCTTGATGGTGCTAAAGATCTGTCTGTTGTGGAGGCAGTGTACTGGGGCAACAGGGGCCAGATACTATCATAAAGTTCACAAATAAGAGCGCAATGGGTTCATCCACCCTATTTCTTTCCAGCTTCTCATAATCTGCTATACTGCCTTTGGACATGGAAGTTCCATTCTTCATTATTATGTCTGATAGCCATTGACAGACCTTCCTCCACAACCTTGCCTAATCCTCCTGGGGGAGTGGGTGGGTGCAAAAATCTAAACTCCTGTGCTAATGGATTCCATAAGCCAATTACACATTTGTGTGAATAAGTAATTTGCTCCATTTTTCCTGTACTTTTTGCCTGCCAGTTCCACCAAATCTATGCAGAGCCACTGTATTTTCTATAAATGATTCACTATTTTTCCCCACTGTAGCTTAACTCACTGCTATCCTGCCCTCAAGTTTTCTCCCTGGCAACGTGTAACAGAAGTTCCTTGGGATCTCTGCCTGCCTTTTTCCACCAGTAGCCTGTACATCAGGGGACATCAGTGGCAGATGCTTCTTTTAACTGATCATTGTTCCCCTGTCTCAAGCGATTATCAATAAATGACCGTTTTGGACCCTGTTTTGAATAACATCTGCTGGACAAATGCTTGGGCACAAATTTGGGGAGCCTCTCAAAGGAAAGCCAGATATAAACTGAAGCAGGTTAGCATGGGGTTCTTCTGTGAGGTCCTGCCCCCCCCCCAAATTGGCAAAAACTGCACTTGTAGTTTGTTCTGAATGAGGTATTTTATCTCAAGCAGCAGATATTGAAGTACTATAAAGAACAGGAATAGCTGTTTGAGTTCATTTACACAGAAAATTGTGCCCCTCAATAACACTCAAGTATGGCAGTAGTTACCTCCTGCTGCCTCCACATTTATTCTTCACTAATGTATGTAGGATAATCTGTAAAGGTTCAAATAATTAAGAAGGAAAGAAAAATGAAATCATGGATTTAGGTATGAAGAGAAACAAAGAGATAGAGAATGCAACAGAGAGAAGGTTGAGAAGCAAGAGGGGGGAGGGGTAACGGGGTATATGAAGATTTATAAAGTTGGTACATGTATTAGATGTTTTACCTGTCAGTTATGTTTTGTTTTGTAAGTTATGTTTTAAGTTAAGTCCTGTTAACTTATTTTGTGTTTTGTAATAATATGATAATTAATAAAGTTTTTCTAATTAAAAAACAACAACTAATGTATGTAGGAGATAGTAATGGTGTCAAAATCTGAGTGTACCAATATTTGTGTTTTCCGTCACCTTCATTAAAACTGCTGTTCCTCAGGCAGTCAAACTGGGACAATGAGGCCTGCCTCTTCTCCCTTTCCTAACTTGTTGTCTTGTGAACCTAGAAGAATGGCTTTTATTTTATACTGTGTATCTCTGTGTGGTAGGAATTTGCCAGAGGACAATGTTTTTACTCTTGAAGGAAATTCCTTATTTATTACAGTATATGTATTTGGGGCAGTTTAATTACACTTGCTGCTCTGACATTGCCCTGGTTCGTAGACCAAGTTGGTAAAGATGTGTTGAATTCCTGGCTAAGGGCAGAGAGGCTTAAGTGCTTCCACACCAGCCTCTTTAATAAATAAATAAATCAATAAACATTATTTTTATTTTTTTCCTACACCAGACTTTTTATCCTGTGTTGCTCATTCATCTCTGAGACTCCAGATGACATTCCTTCCAAACCATTGCATTCCTATCTCTCTCCCCTATTTGTTTTTGTTTTTTTGTTGTAAATGGCATTAATATAGCATTTGTTTGTTATATTTCTTTCCTCCTAAACATCGTAGACTCCATGTTATCTACTTGAACCTCACAATTATCCTAAGCTGCTTTGTCAGTCTTTTTATTTTTTAAAAAAGGGGTGGGGAATTTCAGACCTGGGGGCTGAATGGAACCCTCCCCGGCCATATTTCCTATGAGTCCTTATTTGCATCTTCCTTGGGTGTTTTTGCTGGCCTGGAATGTGTTCTTGAACTCTGTTGGGAAAAGGCCCTGCTGTACAAAGGTAACATTTACCTTCATTACTCCACCCACCTTTTCCTCTGGAAGGATGCTCAGGAGGTTCCTCACCCTTGTTCTAATGCAGCTTAAATAATATTTTGTTCCCCATTTTCTGCACCTAAGATGAGCTAAATGTTCCCTGCTCATTTTGTTATATGTAGCAGATACTGGTACTGTATCCTCCTCTCCTCCCCAATGAATGTGTGATTCAGAAGTATCCTTACCGGCCATGAGTTTGTAAAAAACAACACACACTTCTGTTCTCAGTCACTTAACCAACAGAACTCCTATTAGCAGAAGACTCAAATCCTTTGTAAGAGGCAGTCCTAAAATTATTGGCAGCTCTTGCAATCTGACTCTTACGGTGTATATGGAACTCCCTGCATGGTGTGTGTTGAGTGAGCTCACTGAGCGGGGAGCAGATGGCACCAACTAGCAGTGTCCCAAAAGTCAGCTCACACCCTTCTGGACATACCTTGAAATCTGTGAATCCAGTTAAACATGTGAAGCCCCACACACCTCAAAAAATATATATGTGTGCGTGTATGTTGGGGAGCTTCTCTGCAGTCAGAAGAACCCTGCACCAACTGATTGGAAAGCACGGCCAGATGGATGTCCTGATGTTGGCAATGCGGCCTTAGTGCATGAGGGTTTTTTGTCTGTTTGTTTTGTGGGGAAAGCTTTACTTCTCTTCCTATTGGCATCACCCTGGGAAAAGTAGGAAGGCAGATGGTTTCAAGGCTTCCAACCTCACAGGCGTTTCTGTTCCTGGTGATCATCCGTGGCTGTAGGTTGGAGACTATAGGTGAAAGTGCCCCTCGTCTTCCCCTAGGAAAGGGACTTGTCTTATCCTCATTCCAAGCTTTGGGAGGGAGCTTGCCCCCTGTTGCTCACTGGCTCATGGCCAAATGAGATTTTTTTAAATGCCTGCTGCTTCCCTCATACCCAGGACATGTTGTTAGCACATTTCATCCTTACATTGTTATAGTTGGAGGTAGTGTGTGTTGTGTGTGGTGGCATTCTCTCCAGTATATGCTTACTATAGGACTCCTTTCATTATTTATTAATGCATTGTTTATGATTACATCCACCTTTCCTTGAAGGTAGTCAAGGTGGGGTGCATAGTTTATTTATTTCCATTACGTCCTCAAAACAGTCCTGCAAGCTGGGTCAGGCTGGGAGAGTGCCTGATCACCCAGTGAGCTTCCTAGCCGAGTGGGAAACGGAACCTGAGTTTCTCAGGTCCTGTTTGTTATTACTTTGATGGCTGTTTGACACATTTCACTTGGAAACAGAAAATCCATATAAGAGAAATGCAGTTTAGCCCCACATGTCAGGGATTTCAGCAAGCTAGGGGAAGAAGCTAAATTTAGGATATAAGCAATCAGTATTGGGGGTGTATTTTAGTTAAGAAGTTCAACCATTGTGCCATACTGTGGGGTTTTGTTTTGTAAGAACAGAACAAAGATTGTGACATTTTCAGGATTTGGGTTCTATATTTGTATGGATGGGGCTGAGAGAAGGAAGAGGAAAAACATCTTAAAGCTGTATTTTTAAGCAAATTTCAAAGGGACAATGAAATATTGTAGGGGAAAGATATTATAATTATACATTGAACCAATTGTGCCTGCAGAGCCACTTTGAGCAGCCCACAAAAAGTCCATCTTTTGGACAGACTGCAGTTGTCCTGGATGCCTTGGTTGGTGGCTATGAAGATAGTCAGCTAAGACGAGGAATTTGAGGAGAGGATTATGATGGCACTGCCACATGATAATAATGCTGGGGTCCTCCCTGCCACAACATAGCCTCTGTGGATTTAATGGTGCTTTCAGACACCCCCCATTGGCAGGATTGGATTAGATGACCCCTGGGGTCCATTCCAACCCTACAATTCTATGATTCTTTTTATTTATTTAATTGCAGGCTTTGTGGGGCAGTTAGTTGCCTGTTCTGGGAGAGTGCCTACCTTTTTTTGTCTGCATTTTATTTGTTTTTGGGGTTTTTTTTGCAGAGGAAGGGTATAGGCGTTTTGCCTGTTTTGGGGTGCATTCTGAGAAATAGATATTTCATGGTTTCTGTAACAGATTTTCAGATGCTGCCCCCAATCTCAAAAAGGTTGGGGACTCGCACAGCTGGGCCCAGGAGGTTTCAGGGTGAGAGTGCTAAAGTTGTAGAGAGGAATATATTGCCAGATGCCTGTGTCTGTCTTTATAATTTCGCAGGGAAACTCACTTGTCAAAGGCTGTCCTGCTCTTCAGCATTGTGCTTTGTGTAACCTCATTTCTTACATTCTAGTCAGTGACACTCACGTTCCATTACACTGAAGTGTGTTCCCCATTCTGGGGTTGCCATATGGCAGGCTGTAAACCAATTAGTCCCTCTCTTTTGGCTGCCTGGCTTGGCTTGGCTTGTTTGCTTCTTTAGCTCTGCTTTAGTGTTATGCCACAGGCAATCCTAATTATTTCAAATGGAAAAGTTAACATGGGCATTGGCAACCTCAGGTCTGTTTTCATCCCTCTATGCTTAGGCTTTAAGGGGCTGCCATGGTGTGCTGGCAAGTGTGTTTGTTCTGCGCAACACGTGGCTTTTTCAGTGTAGGCCTGTACACTATATAACACTTCTAGGCCCTTTGCCCATACATATCCCTTAATGATGTTCAGTTTCTAGCCTATTGGCATCCTTTCTACAGGCTTTTAATCAACTTGTTTTCCCCCACCCCCCTCCTAATGCCCTGCACTTTCTTCCATGCCTTTTCTGGATTTTTGAGCTTAGTCTCACTTAGCCTCCTCAGCCTAGTCCAGCCCCCTGACATGGCTCCAGCACTAAGCCTCCCGACTCATTCAGTCCCCCTGCCAGACAGGTGGTTCCTCCTGATAGGTTTCCTTTTGGATCTACAACTGGCCTAGTGTTTCCTTGGAGTTTTGTCCTTTGCTCTGTTAACTGTGTCGCTCCTTTGGGGACACCCTGCATCTGCTGTCCTTTGGGAATGGGTTCCCCCCCCCCCCATGCCACAGCTGTTCATCTGAGGAACAAGTCTCCCTTTCTTTGACAGCCATCCTGTGTAAAATGTATGCTACAGTCCTACCGCTGTAGTCTTCTTGCTGCTGTTTGCAGAATTTTGATTTCCTTTTTATTCCCTGGTAGCTTATTTTTTACAGAAGAACTGACCTCAGCTGCACCCACTTTGCCAGCTGAATTCTGTGAGCAATTCCCACAATCGCTAAAACTGTGATAAAGCTCCTCTCATTCCTGTCTCCTCCCCCTCCCCCTAACTGTGCCGTGATATGACTTTTAAATAGTTGGAAGGCAATTTGAGCCACACATTCACCACCTTTTCATGCCTTGCGATAAGCTTCGCCTATGCTGGCCATGATGCTTAAGGTTTGGCCAGCTTCACTTTACTTGGTTCCATTGTAAAGGTACAACCCTCCATGTTGTGGTCAACCCAACTATATATATATATGTTTGTTTGTTTGTGTGTGTGTTGTATTCTGTTTGTTCTGGTTTAACTCTGCCAGCTACGGTGCTTCAAATATGGAGGGGAAAGTTTCATTTAATGAAATCCATAACCCCACCCAAGATTTCTCTCCAATTTAATCATTGCTCCCTCACAGCTGTCTAAACTAGGATTGCCATTATTTTAAACTGTGAAAATCTGGACAGAAAAGTTGTTGAGTTTTTGTGGGGGGGTTTGGGCCAAAGTTGTTGAGCATTTTTTGCAAAAAAATAATAATGAAGTTTTTGAGCTATTTTTAAGGAAAATTGCCAGAAACGACACTGCTGACAGGGGTTGCCATACATGCAGATTTCCCCAGACATTTAAGCGATTTCCGCCAGGACACTGCTTCTGATGGCTGATTGCTGGCTATGTCTGGGAAATTCTGGATGTATGGCAACCCTAGTTTAAACTGGCCTGAAAGGTAAAGTGGGCCAGGCCAGCCCCCCTGATCTGCCACTCAGTGAATAGCTTGTCATTCCTGTAATTCACTCACTAGACCTTCCAAGGAAGTGAATTTCGTATTCCATTTCTGTCTGGTCTGAGAATATGAGCAAATTTGATGTTAATGTACTTTGTCATCTGGCAGAGGTGTGATAGTGTGGTTCCAGCGCATGATGATGATCATGACTTGCCCAGTTCTACTTGGCCCAGGGCTGTGGAGGCAGTCAGGTCTGATCTGCTTGGCAAGGTGGCACATTTTAGGCTTCAGAAAGAGACCAGAAAATTCTCTTGTCCGCTGTACTGCAATGTAACTGATGCTTGCATAAGGGCATATGGCTAGGCTTGAGGCGCTCTGTGTTGGGGCTAGCCTAGAAACCACACAACTGGTGCCATTTTGGATTGTTTGGTATGCTGAACAAAGGATCAAGGAATTTATAAACTACACACAAACAAAGCAGTGAAGAAAGAGCATGTTCTAATCTTGTGCCGTTTCTCTGTATTAAATACTTGAAGCAACGAAATTGTTTTATCTATTAGATAGCTAGAATGTGTTTTATGCAAGAGACTGACTACTGCACACGAAAGCTCATACCAGGAACAAACTCAGTTGGTCTCTAAGGTGCTACTAGAAAGAATTTTCGATTTTGTTTTGACTATGGCAGACCAACACGGCTACCCACCTGTTACTGGAAGATTGCTCTGCTGAATGCTTTGTTAGAAAAGGACATTCTGCCCAGATTAGCAGAGGAAGCTCAGAACACAGATTGGAACAGAGAAGTCTTGGTCCTTAATGCAGTTATTTCCCTGAGGGTTGTGTTTATTTTCAGGTGTCTCAATGGCTGTAATAACTTGTTGGTGGCAGCTGTTAAGAAGCATTCCTTGCTAGTAAACTGGAGACTGCACAGCAGCCTTCCCCAACCTGGTGCTCTCCAAATATTTTTGACTACAACTCCAATTAGCCCAATCAATGTCAGGCGTGCCAGGAGTTGCTGTCAGATTGGGGATGGCTGCTGTACAGGCTTAGGCTGAGTGTTTTATTCCTGTACAAAGGCACCAAGGAGTCTAAAGAAAGGGAAAACTGGAGTGAACTCCTTGCATGCCTGAAGTCAGGAGGCTGGGCTCAATGCAGAATTAGTCAGGAGTCTTTCCTTCTTGTGGAATCCGAAAAAGGATCTGGCCAGGGCCTAGAAAATCCTGTTACCTTGGATCTTTTCATGCTTGGGTTTTAATTTCTGAGAATGGAACAAACCTGTTTAAAAATATGCTATGTAAGTGCAAATGATGTGTAGACCCAATCGTAATTGTAGGTACAGTCAGGAGATCTTTGTCTTGTTCCCATCTCTCTTGGAGGCTACAACAAGATCAAAAGGTAACACTACGCTGAGTCTTCACTCAGTTTTCTATCTGTCTTTAAAACTTCCCTGAACAAGTCCAAAGAGACAAATATCTCTGTATAATTGCACTGGCGCCTCTCATAAAGCCTCATGTCTTATATGTCCTTGGCAGGACTGAGACACACTCTAGGCTGAGGTACGCATATACAGGCCTATACTTGTGTTTTGTAAGAACTTGGTTTGTTGTAGGCAAAACATATGTGGATATTGCTCAGGGCAATGGTATTAGTAGTATACCAGAGGTTTTGTAGAATTGGTGTGGCTCCTAGATGACAATGATAAAGCTGAACCAGAGTTCAAATCACTGCTTTGCCATTACCATTGCTCAGTGAGTATTAGACAGATCACAATCTGTTAGTTCTTTAACCTGCTAACTGGGAAGAATCTTGGAAGGCAGGCAGGGGATGAAGATTGTAAAGCATAATCCTTACACATTGATATTTGCATATGGCTAGTGCTGTTTTGTTAGAGCTATGTACTTCTTGCAGGACCAATTTGAGCAATAAAACACCAGAAGGCAGGTCTGAGTTTCCTTTGCATCGGTGGAAATTTGCTGTGCAAATTAGAGTTACAGTAGCGCAAATCAAATCCAAGAATCTTGGCTTTCAGATCCACCAAGTTTTGCAAAAGCAAATTTTCTGCAGCTCAGCCTAGCTTTTCCTTTCGAGGAGGTCTTGAAATTCCCAGAGGTAAGTTCATACTCAGAGAGGGAAGTAAATGTCAGACTGAGCCCACTGCTGATATTTTCACAACTGCTAATTCTTATGCTTTGGCTAGCATTTCTTTTCTTTGGTTGAGGATAGTAGCCCAGCCTGGTAAACCGATCATGAATCTTAAAGGGTTTAAACTGGGTAAACAGTTCAGTGTTAAATGAGGGTAAACAAACTGCTGGGAACAACTTCTTGCACTAATGGGATTAGCTCCCCTGAAGGCCAGGCTCGTCACAGGTGACCGCATTTTTAAGCTTTAGGACTTTTATAGAGAATGCGTGGGGAAGGCAGTAGACATGAGAAACGTTTCCAGCACAATCCTGTATATGCTTACACAGAAGTAAGCCCCACAGGCAATTACAGAAGAAGAAGAAGAAAAAGAGGTACTTAAAAATATAAAGGTGGGTTCTCCAGCAGTATTTTATAAAACATTTAAAGACTTAATGGTCCCATATATGTCTAAACTGTACAATGATACCTTAGCTGGAGATTTATTGCCACCAACCTGGAAACTATCAATAATTGTATTAATTCCCAAACCTTATAAGGTAAAGGACCACTGGACAGTTAAGTCGAGTCAAATTTGTCTATGTGATGTGGCACTCACCTCTGCTTTCAGGCCAAGGGAGCCAGCGTTTGTCCACAGACAGCTTTCTGGGTCATGTGGCCAGCATGATTAAACCGCTTCTAGCGCAACAGGACACTGTGAGAGAAACCAGAGTGCACAGAAACGCCATTTACCTGCCTGCCACAGCGGTACCTATTTATCTACTCCCACTGGTATGCTTTCAAACTGCTAGGTTGGCAGGAGCTGGGACAGAGCAGTGGGAGCTCACCCCGCCATACAGACTGCTGACCTTACGGTTATAAAGACCCTTCATTAGTGGAATCATATTGCCCAACTTCTCTACTCAGCTGTCATGGACTGGCTGGATGCAGAGTAGTAATGGGAAGCTCCAGCTGGGGAGCCCCCAGAGAAGAAGGGGATTGGTGATGAGATGACGATGAGTGGTCAGAGGGAGAAGAGGGAGCAGACTGGGAGGAGGAGGTGTCAAGCTGAAGAGGCAACAGGGTTTATTGAGCAGGAAGAGGCTGGAGCAGAGAACATTCCAGAATCAGAGGCAGGAAGGGGGTGGGTAGGAGACAGAGATGATGCAGAAGAATCCAGGGAGTCTCCCTCCCCTTCTCCCTGGTCTCTCAGAACAGAGAAACGAAGAAAGTGAAGCAAAGAGAGACAAGATGAAGGAGCCTTAGGCTGCTGGGGAAGTAATGTCCATTACTTTAGTGGGTTTGCTCTGAGTAGAAATAAAATTGAATCCAACCCATAATGTTTGAATTGGTGCCAAAGAATTGGATGAATTGAAATTAAGATTCATGAGATCACGTTAATAATTGTTTGTATCCCTCCTTCTTCTCTAACTGAGGGAGATATACTTTCATATCCAGTACACTGAGATAGCACATGAAACTGTATAAGGCTTGCCCAATGTGTAAGAGTTCATGCTCCTCGAGTTTCAACCAGGAGATTAGTAAACCACTCCTCACCTTTCTTGGCTGAGGTTTCAATCCTAAATGCACTTACTATTGCATTTCTGTTGAACTCAATGGAATTTATTTCTCAGAGTAAACATGCTTAGGGTTGCATTATAAACGTAGCTGTGTGTAATCCGGCAATAAACTGACTGCTGTTACAGTAAAAGCCAAAGAACCACTGGTTTAAATATTATATTATGCAGTATGGCCAATTGGTGTCTCTCTAGTTCAGCGTTCATGGAACAGAACATTATTTACCTTATAAAGAGGTATAAAGCAACCTTGCCACTCCCCCCCCCCCTAGGAATCTGTGTTGGTTTCTTTGTAACACTAACGGGAGTTCCTCAAGAAGGAAAGAGAAGGTGAATCTTGTGTCTAAGACATTATACCCTGTTAGGCATTTTTGACATGGTCTTAGCAATCCACACTTTCATTTTTTTTAACAGATATATGCACAGCAGATCTAGGAGCGCTTATGTACTAATAAAACTGTTACTTAAGGAAGCAGTAAATGTGTGCTTTTTAGCCATGTGTATCTTACAGGTACATGCACCAGGGCACTGTGGTTTGCCACAGTTTTGTCACATGTACGTGTTGTAGCAAATACATCTTTGGCTGCATAGCATATAAGGTTGCCATACAATTTCATTTCTTTGTGCCTCTGTACCTATCCCATGGAGGGCACAAGGAGAAGGGGACGACAGAGGATGAGATGGTTGGACAGTGTTCTCGAAGCTACTAACATGAGTTTGGCCAAACTGCGAGAGGCAGTGAAGGATAGGCGTGCCTGGCGTGCTCTGGTCCATGGGGTCACGAAGAGTCGGACACGACTGAACGACTGAACAACAACAACCTATCCCATCCTATGAACTTCTACACACAAGCAAATTCATAGAACTGGGCAACAGGGTACTAGTACTAGGGCCTTCAAAGCCAGCACTAGATCCTAGCACCACCAGCAGTGCAGCATAGGCAAGCAGATACATGGCTTGGATAGGGAGGTAGGTTTGATGGCATTCTGCTGCCTGTCAGGCCCATTGGAGTCTGTTGTCACATTGAGATCATGGATGAATTGGGAGTGGCTGGTGGTTTTACTCAATTTGACAATCAAAGGCTCATGCCAGTCATGGCAGCTTGCATATCTGTTGCCACAGCAGATAAACAGGATCAGTCTATTCTGAGTGCAGCTAGTGTGTGTGTTATCTCACTTGCATATGTTTATAGTCCAAGCACAACAATGTTTTTTATATATATACCTCTCTTTTGGGGGTCTCAAGATGCTGCTGTAGTTTTAATAATAGCTCAGTGACAGCTGCTGTGTGAAGGCATAAAAATCCTAGACACAATTCTGTTCTATCTCTCTCTCCTTGTAGACTGAGCTAGGAGAGTGTTCAAGCAAGATATAATCTGACCTGCAAAGGCATGCTGCATGCTCTATAATGGAGCATATTTTGGGATGTTTTGGCTTTAGTGACTGACTGACTCAGCTATGTGCAAATAACACTTGGTGAGGGTTGTCCATCCCTTGGGATGGCCAGAGATGCCTTGGTTGGCTGCTTTATGCTGCAGTGCACTTCTTTTCAATGCTGCTTGCTCCTGTCATACTTTTGCTATCTCTGGTATTTGCCTTTGTCTTAGTTGATCTCCTTTAGCTAATTTTGTTTTATTGATCTAAAATGAGAAAGCACATAGGGCAATAAAAAGTCTCCAAAAATAAGGATGAATCAGTTGTGGAAAAGCTCTTGCAGACCCAAGCATTATCCAAGGCTCAAAAAAGGCACTCCCTTTGATTTCAAGTTTCTAGAATGAATAGTGTGTAAATTCTCCCTTCTGTTTTCATGTTTATGGAGTCATATCCCAATCCAAAGACTGCTCTGGGTACCAACACCGCCCCTTCTTAATACTTGCCCATTTGCTTTCATGCTAATCTAGCTTGGGTAGCTGCTGCCAACCCACCCCTCTGTACATCTAGACAGATATGGTCTCCTGGAGATTCAAAATGGCCAGGAGTAAGATGCATGTAGTGCATCCACACCTAGCTTGCTTAATTCACATGACTTTCCAACTACAGCACTACTTTTTCTCCCTATTTTAATAAGTAATGTGTATTGAGCAATAGCAAGGCTTTGCAGTTTGATATAGTTTTAACACAGGGAATAGGATCTGGCCAATTAAGTGTGCTCTCAACTCGCTGTGCAGTGTGACAGAAAAAGGTGCCAATTTCAAAACATGCTGACTTTGATGCAAAGGAAAAATAGGGAGCGCTCCAGGTTCTTCTTCTTTTTAGCTGTGGCTTGAAGTTTAAAGCTGCAGCTTGAAGTTTCCATTCCTAGCATGATGTCAGGCTCAAGAAAAGTGATAGTGGTTTGCCCAAAATGGCCTCATAGGCCAGTTTCTGAGGGTTGTTGGGTGTCATTAGGCCCACAGCCTATAGCAGGGGTCAGCAAACCTTTTCAGCAGGGGGCCGGTCCACTGTCCCTCAGACCTTGTGGGGGGCCGGACTATATTTTGGAAAAAAAAATGAACGAATTCCTATGCCCCACAAATAACCCAGAGATGCATTTTAAATAAAAGGACACATTCTACTAATGTAAAAACACCAGGCAGGCCCCACAAATAACCCAGAGATGCATTTTAAATAAAAGGACACATTCTACTCATGTAAAAACACGCTGATTCCTGGACCGTCCACGGGCCACATTTAGAAGGCAGTTGGACCACATCTGGCCCCCGGGCCTTAGTTTGGGGACCCCTGGCCTATAGGTTCCCGACCACTCAATTAACATAAACTCTTAAATGTAGACACATCAAAAACAAACAAAACAAAGGATTGTGAGAAATCAAGACAGCATAGCTATTTAAATGTCATGGGTCAGGGTGCAATTCTTAGTTCTACAGAGTTTATTTTACAGAGTTAATTCTGTCTCGGCCTGCAGAGATAAGCACATGCATCTCTTATTCATAGAAACTTGGTATGTCAAAATGAGGGAAAGCCTTCTTATCAAAGGGACAAATTCTTTTGCAGTGCAGTGAAAACACAGTCCCTAGTTCATAATGAAGGCTCTCTCTTTAGAACATTTTGAAGTTGTAATGAGCAGTGAGTGGGCAGTTAGTGAGGGTGTAATTGCTCAGGGTGACTTGGAAAATGGAAACTGAATTTTAGAATTCCTATTAACATAGTGACCAACCAAAGACCTCGAGGAAGATGCAGTACAGGAGGATAAATAATTGTGCTCAATGTAGAATCTGTCCTGTTCTCATTGAGGGATTTACACATAGGGCAAGGCTAGTCGGTTGTTACAGCACCAAGGACAGCTCTTGGTTAGCAACTTCCTACAACATGGGTTGCATTGAACTGAGCTCTTTTGTGGCTCTGCCTCCAGTGCACCTCTCCTAGGCTTTGTCCCCTTGTGGAAGACAAGGTCAAAAGGCAGGCAGTTCAGTGTATCATAACTTACTGTCTGCTGTGCTACTAGCAGCACTCAACTGGCAAGGTATGGTATGTGGGCGGGGTGAAAGTGCACATGAGGGTCCTAGCTCCAGTTCTGTGGGCTCTGGTACTGTGAGTTGAATTAGTGGACGGAAAGAATCGGAGGCTGAGAGAAGTTAAGAAGCTAAGGAGCTGCGTGGACAAAGGGCCGGCTTATTGGGGGGGGGATCTTTCTTTGCAGGTTTGGATCATCGCTTTCTTTTCATTTTAAAAAAACGAACTGTGACTGGTAAGAACTCCTGGACTGCTAGGTTGGATTTGGGACTCGGACTTTGATTGATAAAACCTCGGAATTAGAGCGCGGAGACTGTATTTTGGAAACATAATATCGAAAAGGGAAGCCTGGTTGAAACAAAGAAAGCGAAAGTAGCGGAGGGTTTGCGAGAACAAAGAAACTGAAAGTAACGGTGTGGGAGGGCTCACCCTACTGTATATTGTATAGCGTAGAGAAGCGCCATCTATAGGGGGGGAAAGTGGTTGCACTAAAAAGTATAAGAACGGAATTGTGCAAAAGAAAGCCCCCTGGTGGGGAAAAGAATAAGTACAGGAATAATAAATAATAGATATAAATAGCAGGATGAAAGGGCATAAAGGAAGTGCAACCCCAACTGAAAGAAGGACTTCGAAACAGGAGGAAGGAAAAGAGTGGGAGGGGCTATTAACAGAGATTAAAAAGGAAATAAGGCAAAGTGAATTGAACATTGAAAAAAGGTTGGAAGATTTAAAAGAGTCAATGGATCAGAAATTTGATAAGGTGGTAGGAGAGTTAACAGAACAAGTGAAAGAGTTATCAACGAAGTCCAAAACAATAGAAAGCACAGTTAAGAGAATACAAAAAGAGGTAAATCAATCAAAGAAAGAGACAGAGAAGGTAAAAGAGGAAGTGGTGGATGTGAATAAGGTACAGGAGGAAATGTTGGATAAGTTAGCTTTGCTCGAACTCAGACAAAAACAATTGAATCTTAAATTCCGGGGAATCCCTGTGGAAGCAAATGAGAACATCAGGCAAAGGCTGGTGACAGAATTAGCAAGATGGCTGGATGTAAAACAAGAAAATTTGGAATACTCTATTCTAAATGCTTTTAGAATAGGAGTGAAATCGGTTAAGGCCAGAGCAAAGAAACTACCAGGAGATTGCCTGGTGATGTTTAATTCATTGGATATAAGAAATGAAATTTTGAGATTAAGTCACACCCAGAAATTAATAATTGGCGGAAGGGAAATCTTTATCTATAAAGAAATCCCAACGAGATTTTTACAAAAAAGAGATCCATACCGCCTATTAGCAGGAATTCTAAACAAAAAAGGAATAAGCTTCAGGTGGGAATTCCCGGAAGGATTAACTTTTTATTTCAAAAATAAAAGGTTCAAGATAAGAAATGAGCAGGAGCTGAAGAAATTTACGAGAAGATACCCGAAAGAGTTAGGATTAGAGGGAGAAAAGAAGGAAAAGAAGAAAAGCAAGGAGGAATTGGAGATACCGGAAGAAGGAGCAGTGGGAGGAGAAGAAAAAGAGGAAGAGGAACAAGAACAGGAAGAAGGAGAAGAAGAAGAGGAAAGTGACCAGGAGGAGAAGGAAGAAGAAGAAAGCGAGGAACAAGCAAAGGAAGACAGTGTAAATACTTAAGTAGTTTTAACGAGAAATTTTCTCAAGGACATGACTCTAAGAATTGAGTCATGGAATGTAAACGGTTTAAACAATAAATACAAAAGAAATAAAGTAGAACACGTTTTGATTAAGAAAAATTTGGACATTGTATGTTTGCAAGAAACCCATATTTCAAAAAAACATAAGAGAGTTTTGATAAATAAGAGGTTAGGCTTGGACTTTGTAACGGCAGATCAAAAGAAAAAACGTGGGGTGGTATTTTATGTAAAACAAAAACTGGAACCTAAGCTGATCTTTAAGGACGAAGAGGGAAGAGTGGTGATGGTACAAATTATCTGGCAAGGCGAAAAAATCCTGCTGGTGGGAATATACGCACCAAACAATAAAAAATCAAAATTTTATAAAAAATTAGAGGATAGCCTGACGGAATATTTGGACCAAAGAATTATTCTCTTGGGAGACCTAAATGGTGTAGTGGCCCCAATATTGGATAGAACAATAAGGAGACTAGGTTCCAATGAAGGCAAATTACCAAAGTCATTTTTTACATTAGTAGAAAACCTAAGTTTAAGAGATGCCTGGAGGGAGAAACACCCAAATATAAAACAATATACATACTATTCGGAGCCTAACCAGAGTTCAAGTAGAATTGATTACATCTGGGTATCAAATGCTGTAATGCTAAGAGTAAATAAGGTTGAAATCCAACCAAGAACCATGTCTGACCATAATGCCATATATATGGAGATGAAAGGAGAAGGTGTCAGGAGAAGATGGAAAATGGACGAGAGTCTGTTCTATGACCAAAAGGTGGTGGATAGAGCAAAAAGAGCAATAGCAGAATATTTTGAATTAAATGCTAATAAAGGAACGGATTCAAATGTGGTGTGGGACGCCAGTAAGGCGGTAATGAGGGGCTTTTTGACATCGCAAAATATCATTAGAAAGAAGGAGAGAGAAAAGAAAAAGAAGGAAATTATAAAAGAGCTGGAGGACAAGGAAAAACAACTGGTAAAGAAACCGAAAGATCAAGAATTAAAGCAAGATATAAAAATGTTACAAATTCAATTTGATGCGTTAATAAATCAAGAATTAGAGTGGAAATTAAAATGGTTGAAACAAAAGAACTTTGAGTACGCTAATAAGACTGGGAAATTATTAGCGTGGCAGTTAAAAAGGAGATTAAATCAGAATATTATAAACAAAATCAAATGGAAAGATAAATTGACCGAAAACCCAAAAGAAATTAAACAAGCATTTCAAGAATTTTACGGTGAACTTTACAAAAGGGGAATCGAGGAAGAAGAGGAAATGGATTTATATTTAGAAGATAATAAACCAAAGAAAATATCAAAAGAAGACCAAGAGCAATTAGATGCAGAAATAACGGAGGAAGAATTGAAGGAAGCAATTAAAAAACTAAAAATTGGAAAAGCTCCGGGTCCCGATGGCCTAACGGCAAAATATTACAAAGATTTAGCACCACACTTGATACCTGCTATGCTGGAAGTAATGAATAAGACTCTAATGAATGGACGAATCCCAGATTCATGGAAGGAGGCATTTATTACGGTGATCCCAAAACAAGATACCGATTTGACAAATGTTAAAAATTACCGGCCAATTTCGTTGTTAAATCTTGATTATAAATTATTTACGGATATTTTAGCTCAAAGATTAAAGAAAACATTAAATAAGCTGATACACAACGACCAAACTGGCTTTTTACCCGGCCGCCAAATGAAAAATAATATAAGAATAATAGTGGATATGATTGAATATTTGGACCTAAAAATAGATAAAAAGGCGACCCTGATTTTTATTGATGCAGAAAAGGCGTTCGACAACGTATCTTGGCAATTTATGTTAAAGATATTAGGAAAGATGGAATTTGGGGAAAAATTTATAAATGGAATTAAAGCCATCTATTCGGACCAATCCGCAAAATTAATTATTAATAGTGCATTAACAGAGGATGTCAAGATAACAAAGGGGACAAGACAAGGTTGTCCCATATCCCCACTTATATTTATTTTGGTTTTAGAGATCCTGGCAAATAAAATAAGAGGAGAAAAAGATATCAAAGGAATAAAAATCGGGAAGAGAGAATTTAAACTAAAGGCGTTTGCCGATGACCTTGTGATTACATTGGAGGAACCACAAAGGAGTATGGAGAAATTGTTGAAGGTGATAGAAGAATTTGGGAGATTGGCTGGTCTTAAGATAAATAAAGGGAAAACCAAAATGCTAACAAAGAACTTGAGCAAGGAGGAGACCGAAGAGTTGCAAGAAGTATATGGCATTATGGCAACTAAGAAGATTAAGTATTTGGGAATTTGGCTCACTCCAAAAAACATAAATCTGTTTGGAGACAATTATGTCCCGATATGGAGAGAAATCAAAAAAGATTTAGAAACATGGAGCAGATTAAAGTTGTCCTTTTGGGGAAGGATAGCAAGTATAAAAATGAATATTCTACCAAGAATATTATTTCTCTTCCAAATGCTACCCGTGGTTAAAGGGACAAGCCAAATCAGGGAATGGCAAAAAACATTATCAAAATTTGTCTGGCAGGGAAAACCGCCCAGGATAAAACATAAACTATTGGTGGACAAAAAGGAGAGAGGCGGTTTTGGACTGCCTGATTTGAAAATATATTATGAGGCGTCATGCTTGATTTGGATTAGGGAGTGGATGTTACTAAAAAATAAAGAAATTTTGGATTTGGAGGGATTTAACAACAGATACGGGTGGCACTCATATTTGTGGCAAAATAAAGTAAAAGTTCACAAAGAATTTTTAACTCATGTGTTTAGAAAGCCACTATATGAGGTGTGGGAGAGGTATAAAAGCTTATTAGAAAGGAAAACTCCCAGATGGTTATCCCCAACGGAAATTTTGACGTTAAAAAAAATCAACACCGAAGACAACTGGATAACATATGAAGAACTGCTAATAGATACGGAGAAAGGATGGAAAATTAGACCTTTTCAGCAAGTGGCAGATAAATTTACAGGTTGGATTCAATACTTTCAAGTAAATAATTTATTTAATGAAGAGAAAAGAAAGGGAAATTTCGACAAAAAGAAATCTAAATTTCAGGTGGAAATACTGGAGGGAGGCGAGAAACTGTTATCTAAAATGTATAATTATTTGGTGGAGTGGTACACAAAGGACGAGGAAATAAAAGAAGTTATGATTAAATGGGCCATAGATGTAGGACATAACATCCAGATGGAAGCGTGGGAGAAATTATGGAACCACCATTTAAAATTCACTGCTTGTACGTTATTAAAAGAAAACATCATGAAAATGATGTATCGCTGGTATTTAACTCCAGTGAAACTAGCAAAAATGTACAGGAAAAATAATAAGAGGTGTTGGAAGTGTGATAAAAAAGATGGAGAATTCTACCATATGTGGTGGGCATGTGGAAAAGTTAAAACATTTTGGGAGACCATATATAATGAGCTAAAAAAAATATTCCAATACACATTTCCAAAAAACCGGAAGCTTTCTTGCTGGGGATGGTGGGAAATGAAATCAAAAAGAGAGATCAAAGATTTTTCCTATACGCAACCACCGCAGCAAGAATCCTGCTAGCCCAGAATTGGAAAACACCAAATTTACCAAAGGTAGAAGAGTGGAGAAGGAAGCTATTGGAATATTTAGAAATGGCTAAATTAACAAGTAGAATAAGAAATCAGAGAGATCAGCAGATAGATGTGGATTGGTGTAAATTCCTAGAATATTTAAAAGACAATAGAAATGTGTAATTCACTTACAGGTGTGACGAAAACTCTTGCAAAACAGCAGAAGGGAAAAAGGAAAATTTAGAAGAAATATTTTGAATGATTTAATCAGATAACATTAAAGAAAAGCGAACGAATGAGGTATCTTGGAAAACTAATGTAGAGGTGGAGGGAAGTCAAGAAACTCGGCAGAGTTTAAGCTAGTCAGCAAACCATATAATATGACAAAAGTGTATATATTTTTTGTTCATTTATGTGTTTAGTTTTGTTGTTGTTTATTTGTTTTTAAGATGCAAAACAATAAAGAAACTGTTAAAAAAAAAAAAGAATTAGTGGACTCCTTCCTGTCAACCTGAGGTTCATCAACATAGTGCTCAGAGCCAGGATCCCAATTTGACTCCTTAGCTTGATAGTACAGTAGCCTCAGAATTGGTGTCTCAGTCACTGCTAGACTCCAGGACCCAGACTCTGGAGGAATTTGAGGCAGGGGAATTTATCTGGATTTACAAGGGTGAATTTTTCCTTAGTGATTTAAGTATATCTGTTTCTGAGGTCACTATGACTGAAATGAATACACAAAACAGACTATTCCCCACCCCACCCCTCTGTTTGCAGATGAGAATGGGAAACATCTAGGTTTTGTCACTGAGACATCAGATGATTGTTCATGCATTCATCTGCAGTGTTTCAGCTTTTCTCTCAAAAAGGCTTAAGGGCTTTCTAGGCAGTCATTTTTCAATGCAGATACATGCATAGTTACCCACTGGTTTGTGCAGAGTTTAAAAGGGTTCCTTCAGGTTGCTTCAGTTGCAGCAGTATATAATTTTCCCTGCAGTGGATACATTGTGGTTTTCATACCTGAAAATGACGTTCTTCCCCCAGAGAGTATATTCATCACTTTTGTGTGATTGCTGTGGATAATGTAGTTATACCGAAGTGAGTAAAAATGTTACTGTAAAGGCAGAGAAGCATGTGACTGTTTTTGAGAGAATGTATGGGCAACTCTACATGATCAGACCAAAGGCCCATGTGGTCCAGCATTCTGTTCCCACAGTGACTAACTACATGGATACAGGAAGCCTGCAAACATGACATTGGAATGCAACAGCACTCTCCCCAGCAACTGGTATTCTGCCAGATTATAATTATGCTTCAGACATTGGAGGTAGAACATAACCACTGTGGCTGGTGGCCATTGATACCCCCCGCCTCCATGAATTGTATAATCCTCTTTTAAAGTTATCCAAGTCATGGGCGTAGCCAAGGGGGAGGGCAGCTGCCTCCCCAATAAATAAAAATCAATAAAAATACATAGCTAACTGAGGTTCTGCCCCCCCCCCAACAAATGGCCTACCCCCCAAAAAAAATCCTGGCTATGCCCATGATCCAAGTTGGTATCCATCACTAACTCTTACTAAAACTGATAATGCTCTCATTCTTGTTTGTAGGTTCTTTGTGCATCTACTGTGCAGTTTCAGAAGATCCTGGTACTGAAGGTCTGACTTCAACCTCCTTCGTGGATTTCTCAGCAATGTCTCACTTAGAGTCTCTAGATACCAGCGAACAGCCAAACTTGGAGGTTTCAGAACCAGACTTTGTCCCCAATGCCCTGCTAGCCTCACCTGGTTCGGGCTTTTCCAGCGAGGAGAATGAAGATTCCAAGATCCTTCAGTCCCAGTATATTTGGGATGATGGCGGAGACATAAATGATTCCAGCTTGTATGTGGGACAGTCATCAGGTAGTCTGTTTTATCCCTTTTTTCCCTTTGTATGTTGTTGGGAAGACCTCTGTTCTCTCACATTGATGTGATTTTGGCTGAAGAAAGATGGGATTCATTTTCAACTTCGTGTCTGTTTCCATTGAGTTGTGTGTGCAAAGCTTAGGAGTCCTATGAGATGGAATCCTCTCATGGGTGCTTCCAGGCAGGCATATTCCAGGGCTTTCTAATAATTGCTCTTCCACTGTTAGCTACAAGGAGAATTGCCACTGACTTTCCACACTTTGGGAGGTATAGAGGTGTGGGTGTAAGTATCATGCTATGTTCTGTCCACACTTGTGGGCATGACATAGCTGTGTGGGTGATGAAGGGTCAGTGAGCATGAGCACACCATTTTTCAATCAAAATCAATGTGCATTTTTATTAAGAAGCACATTTCAGTGTTAATTTACTATTGCACAATTGCTCCAGGAACCTAACTTTTGTTTTTTTTGTTCTTAAGGTTTACTATTAATACAGATCTGAAGCTCAGAAATGGCTGAAATGGTGGCAGCAAAGTGTTTCCAAAATCAGTTTTACAATTAGTGCATTAACAGTTAGTGCTAATAAATAATAAAAACCACAAATTTTAAAATATCAATAAAATGGTGCTAATATCAATAAAATGGTGCTAACTGGAAAGGAAATAGAGAAGGAGCACCCAAGTACCAGTAGATTTGCTGCCAAAGATATTACTGCATGTGTAAAAATTATGCCTCTTGGAAAAGACTGAAGATTAGCAATCAGCTATGGATATTGTGCTCCTGTTCCATTCTTTACCAGAAGGTTTTCTGTGGTAGAAAACAGAGAGAGAGAGAGAGATAGAAGTAGCATGTGGAAGACATAGGTGGACAATGATTTGGCAATGATGCTATGTAAATGAAGTGTGAAACGTGGCCATTCTACAGTAAACATCCACGGTGGGGAAACATGTAGGTTGAGTTGGGTAAGTTTGGGATGAGTGAACAGGTGCCTCTTTGGGATTAGAAGGTTGTTGAAGAGTAGAGCTGATGAGGCTCCTGATCATTGCCATGCAAGATGGATAGCTCAGGGGGACCTATGGAACAGCTTCTGAACAGGAGTTTCTTGTTAAATAAGCACTGCACATTCTGCAGGTCTGCAACCAATATTATGTACGAGTATGGCTTATACAGTATATAACACCATAGTGCTATAGAAGCTAATGCATAGAAGCTACTGCTGCATTAGGACTTGGCAGAAATAGTTGCTAAAATTTTATTCCTCCTCTCCCCACTCCCAGTGTTTTATAGAAATACTGCCTTTCCTCGAAGCCTCGTTTTTCAAAAGGTATCCTTTGCAAACAAACAAAAAACCAAAAAAACAACAACAACCCACCATTTTAAAAGTGTGCTTTTGATACGCCTGCTGAGTGTGATACGAGGTGAAAAAGGGTGTGAGCATATTTGGTTTTTCTGCAAAGCTCGTGAGATTATCTTGTACAATCTTGACTTGATTTTCAGGCATTGCATATTAAGTACAATGCAAGAAGTTGACCTTCATCCTTTATTGCCACCCCTACTGCCTTCTGTGCTTTCATTTTTTCTCTCAGTGGGTACCAGCCTAGTTTGAGTTTAGTCTGTTACTAGAACACGATATCCTTTCAAGTTGTCTCTTTCTATAGACACCTGCCTGAAAAAAAAACTTAGCCTTCTGCTAGGATAAAGACTACATTAGCAATAGCAAGCCGTCTTACAGTTCCCTCTTGCTCATGTCATTCTCATCCACATATATTTAGGAACCTGATTGAGGTAGAAGGAAAGAACCCTGACTCTTCAACATAACTCTCTTCCCTTTCTAAGAAGCTGCTATTTATGCATTGCAATCATGCATGTTTTCTTCTGAGTCTGCCTTTTATAATTTTGCCAAATGCTTCTCTAGCCTTTGGCTGATGAATATTCTACACAGCCTTTTAAATGTATTTGTGGGAGGAGGGTTGTTGTTTTGTTGTTTTTGTTTTAACTACCGTGTTTCCCCGAAAATAAGACACTGTCTTATATTTATTTTTCCTCAAGAAGACACACTATGGCTTATTTTCAGGGGATGTCTTATTTTTATTATGTCACTAGTTGATGGGGCTGCCCACACCTCTGTGGTCACCTCCGAGCCTCCTTCCCGCCGGAGGAGCCGCCCTCCAGCTGCTGCCCATCTTCTTAACCACTCCGCGTTGGTACGCTGCATAGCCACGCTTATCCAGGGCCGTCTTAAGGGCGCTGCCGGCGGGGCTGGAGCTGTTGCCGGGAGGCGCCACGTCCAACCTCGCCTCTTCTTTGGTGCCCTCCAGAACTGCACCTACCACTAGTGTCTTATTTTCGGGGTATGGCTTATATTGCGCAAATGCTTAGAAATCCTGCTACGGCTTATTTTATGGGTATGTCTTATTTTCGAGGAAACACGGTATTTATTTGTTCTATTACCTTGGTATCTTGTGAACCACCCTGAGATCTTATGATGAAGGGCGGTATATAAGTCAGATAGATAGATAGATAGATAGATAGATAGATAATAAGCTGTTGTGTTTTCCACATGCCTGTTCTTTGTATCAATAGTAGATGTAGATAGCTAAAACAGTGCAAAAGCAGTATCACAACCTCCTTGCTGCTGTTTGTGTCTGGACTGAAAGCACCTTTGGCATATAAATCATTGGGTAGCTTTGGATGAAAGAAATAAAAGTTCAACAACCATCTTTTGTCAGAAGATGAAGAGAAAAAGGAACACTCTTGCAGAGGCATCCCTGAGCTGGGAAGCTAAGATTTTCATACTAGGCCTAAGTTTTTGAATAAACCATTCAAAATATAGTAATGTGTTTTGTAATGTAGGATATTACGAAGTGTAACACTCGAGTCTTAGTGTAAGAGAGAGGGCAGCAGGGGCAGGGAGGTCCTGGCATAACTGTGAGGAATCATGAGCTGTGAAATACAGCATTTATCAAGATGTTTGTTATCTCCCCTGTGTTTTAATTTAGTACGTATTACATATTTACTGATGGGATAGAAAGGTTTCCTGTCATGATATTTAGACAGTACTGGTGTTGGAGCATTGGGCAGTTTAATTGTGATTCTTCTTATGTGCAACACCACAAAAAGCTTCCATGTTCTGGTGTTCTGTGCAACTGTCATAGTATTTTGACAAGTTCTTGCCATGCATGCTAACCCAGTAGCTGAAAAATATGCATATTACTAGAAATACATGTAGAAAAGTGAATAGAACTTTATGTGCTTTGAATAGACTTGGACTGCTTAGGTGCATGCTTTCCATTTCCACTTGTACATAAATATTTCCACGCTTGTGCTCCATTTTGGGCATTATTTCCTACCTATATTTTTATTTCATTTCATTTTCTAACTGTGAAGCGTTTTTTAAGGGCTGCATTCTTCCAAATGCCTATACATCCACACACACCTGGATGCTTCAGACATAACATATCCAGTCATGCTTATTTCACGCTTCCCCTCATGTGATCACTTAAAAAAACAAAACAAAAAGTTATTATTTTATCAGGAAGCCCCCTAAACCAAACCCAGAGCCGTCTCATCCATAGAGGCCGGTGGCGCGGCGCGCCAGGGCGCAGGGCACCCCGGGGGCGCCCCCGCGAGCCCACCGGCATACCGGGCTCCCCCTCCCCAACCCGCCCCCGCCCCCACGGGCAGGCGGGCACTCGCGCGCCGGCGGGTGGGCGGGCGGGCGGGCTGTAAGCCGCCTGCCCTCGCCTCCCGGAGCCCCAGCTGGAGCGCTGAAGCGGCGTGGGGCTTTGCGCGACCTTCCAGCACTCCAGCTGGGGCTCTGGGAGGCGAGGGCGGCCGGCTTGCAGCCCTCCCGCCGGTGCGCGAGCGCCCGCCCGCCCCTCATCCTCCGCCCGCCGGAGCGCGGGCGCCCGCTCCAACGCCACGCCTCGCCCACCCCCCCCTCCCGAGGGGCGGCCAGCGCGGGAGGGAGGCGGGCGGAGAGGCGGCAGGCTGGGGGCGCCGAGGGATCGCTGCGCCAGGGCGGCCGATCCCTCTAAGACGGGCCTGACCAAACCAACTGGTCAAACAAACTATGATTTACAGCCCAAGTTTGGAGGGCTCACACAGACTATGGGAGGATCAAATGTTCATTAATCGGGTCCTGTGGGGAGGGGGAGGGGAGCATGTTAGCAAAGGTCTTGTTCTTGATCCTCTACTGTATGGTCTACACCATGATTTGGAGGACTGGAAACATGGCCTCTGAACCAACTCAATGTCTTTATGGCATTTAATTTACTTAGTTTGTACAACATATTGAATTATTCAACAGGTTGAGTGCTGATTTCTGTTTAAAAATTAATTAGAAACCCTGCTGCTTATTATCTTGCAATGAATTATAATAAGTGGTTCTAAATCAGAAATTTGTAACAATGACTTCCATAAGCAGAGCAAGACAGGTTTTTAAGCACCGCCTATATGCCAGTGTTGTAGCAATAAATTGGTGTTTTTCCAACACACCACATAACAGTTCTTTTAGGAAGTACTATACAAAAAATGATTGTTCCCCCCCCCAAGACCTAAGGATATGAGGGCACAGACCAACACTTCTCTCAGCACAACCACTACTGCAGTGCCACTAGTCATGAACTAGAATTGGTGCGAGAGGCTTGTGTTTCAAAGGGCTCTTCCACAATTGTCATTTTCCAATTTTTATTCGTTGTAGCCCTCCATGGCTCTGAGTGCATACATAGAGGAATAGCACATTGTGCGTTTTGAAAGGAAGAGTGTCTCACAACAGCCCCCCACTCAGTGAATAGAGGAAAATCCAGCCTGTGGTGCTTACTGACTAACACAACTAACAAACTCCGTTTCAGGCACTTCTACTCAGCAGTAAGCCCTACTGAGTGCAAAGGGACTTCTCAGGTAAATGTTTTCCTTCCTGCCTGTACCCTCACTTATTCTGGGTCACCTCTTCCTCATAAGTAAGCCCCACTGAGTGTAAGGGGGTTTCCTCCCAGGTAAATCCACCTAGAAAGGAGAGAAATGTTCACCCGGAAAGGAACAGCAGCAACAATGAAAAAGAAGTGAGGCAAGGAGGGGTGAGGTTTGGTGGGTGAGGTTCGGGGAGCAGCACAGAAGAGGAGCTAAGAGAAAGAGGGAAATGGGGTAGTCCCCAAACTATGGTATGGCAAACGCATGTTGCACGGCACAGTGGCATGTAATCATTTTAGAAAACTTTTTGGTGTTACTACTGGTTAGGAAAAAGCAGGTTTTAGCTCCAGAAAAAAACAGAAATGTCACCCAGGCAATAGAAATGTCATGTGGTTCATACCTCAAAAATGCAGGAACAGGAAATCTACAAGGTGAATTTGGAGACGGTGCTGATAAGCCATTGGTTGCTAATTTCAGCCACTTTCTCTGCTTAGTTCCAGATACATTAAAGGAACATTGAAATTGACTAGGGGCGAATCTACACTGGTTGGTTATAATGTTAAAAATGCATTATAAAAATGTGATGCCAGAGGCCACCGCAGAGCAGTGATCCGTCGGCAATGGGAAATTGCATTGAGAGCTATATAACATGGGTTTTTTTAATAGCCTTTAATAGCGTTTTTACAAATCAGTGTAAATCCAGCCTAGATCACATTCTACATAGCCACTGGTCTAATAAATGTCATTCCCAAAGGGAAATGTTGAACTTGTTCTTTATAAAAGGTTATCTGAACATATACATGGGCATGTGCTCTGAGCAGAAGGAAAAGCGTATTACTTCTCTTGAGCACTATCCAATAGGTGCCTTCAGCAACACTCCTTCTCTCAAGCTTGTACTGAAAGCATCTGGTTTCTGTGCACAGACTGACAACAAATTTACATCTTTTAATCTCATCTTTAGCCAAGCATTAATGAAATTAAGTGTCTTGTAAAGACAACACCTAAGAGGCTTAGTGCTGATCAGCACCCTGCCTGGGAACTGCTGGTGTGTGTCTGTAGTTTCTTTTGTGCCCTGGGTTGAAATGGACAATGGCATTTTAAATTGATCATTCTTATGCTGGGTTTTTTCTCCCTATGCCAGCATGGCCCAATTTAAAGGTTAATGTTCATTGATGACCAAAAATGGCAGTTGCTGATGGGACACTTGTTTCATTATATAGATGCTTCTTCCAGAGGTCCTGTTAAACAAGAGGTGGGTAATCTCACTGATTGCTATTACAGATCCTATAACACAATATTAGAGTGTGAACACTAGCATTCTGGCCAAATTCCAACTTTGATAATTGCTTTCTGTTTCCTCGATATCATCCTCTCACCCATCTTCAAGGCCTCTTTACATGTGGCATTTTTCCTACATAGGAATCTGTGAAGAACGGAACACATAACTGTTGTTTGCATTAATAATTGTGAAATACAGCACAAGCAGCATTATTCTATGAGCAGATGTGTCAAGAATTAAGCCTTCCTGGATTGTGTGCTTACCACAAAATGAATACATGTATTTCTGATGTACTTTACAGGTGTCAGTATACATTCTCACCACCACCACCACCACCACATGGAGATAGTTTGTGTATCAGCAGTGTGATGTAGGAAATGGCTCTCATTCCTCCTCCATTTGTGTAGTATAAATGACATCGGTACTTATTTGATCCTATAATCAGATAAGTGTTAAGAGGTAGGCATACTGACTTTAGAATTGTTTTATGAAGTTGATGGACCATTTTGGAAGCTGGCCATAATAGAAATGAATGTTCTCTTGATGGAAAAGCAAGAGAAACCTTTTTAAAAAATAATAAGATGGCTTCTACTTAGCAGTAATTCAATTGCTAGTTAATATAATTTCCCTCTGTTTAATCAGATAAATCAGTTACAGCCAGATTGCATCTCTTAAAAGTAAGACAGTGGGCCCTCCCTTTTCTAAGGATGGCTTTGTTGTTGTTGTTGTTGTTGTTGTTGTTGTTGTTGTTTTTGTTTTTGTTTTAAGCTTACCCACAGATATACATGGGTGGTTAGGAAAAAATAATTATTATATTAGCACTACCATGTGGGCAGTCTTTGTATAGACTGCAGACAAAATAGGTGGAGCTTGAACATAGGAGAAATGCTGCATCAGGCCAAAGGTTCCCTAAGTTACCAGTAAGTATTCTTTTCCCACAGCGTCAAACTAGGTACTTCTGGGAAGCCCAGAAGCAGAACATTAAGGCACCAACCCACTCCTGTTGTTGCTCACCATCAGTATGCCTCTGAACCTAAAGATTGCAATAGTTATTGTGACTCATAGCCATGAATAGCCTATCCTCCATGACTTTGTCTAATCCCTTTTTAAAGCTATCTAAACTAGGACTATCATTACATTTTGCAGCAGTGACTTGTTTGCATTTTTACCAGATTCTGAACACCTTTTAGCTCCTGTATGGAACAGACTTTACACAGAAGTGTTTCTTGGTGGGTTCCAGGTGGCTGCTTGGTTGCCATAATATACGTATGGCTGACTTTTCCCTTTTTAAAGAAATAAACTCTTGGCTTTAGTGGCATTAGAAAGATTGGGACACTGTTTTGTGCCTCTTATATTTAAACTATTAAGGAAGATTAGGAAGCAAGAAATGGCTGTTCCTACCTTGTGAATTTTCCTCTTATGATCTAATTGATCTAATAACTGGTAGCCTGTTTTGCCCTTTATGCATTTGTTTTAGTATCTCCATTCACTCAAAGATAAAATGTATTATGAGTTGCAAAAAGGAGCACAAGCAAAATCATCTCCTTGCACCTACCCTTTAAATCATTGTCTTTGCAGGCCTTTCCTTCCCACCCTAGGTAGGGTTTTCCTTCCCACTGGGGACAGGTTATGCTTTGTTTTTTCCAGCAAGCTATCCAATGTCCATCCTGAGGACCTTAAAAAAGAGTACATCATTTCCTTAGGAGAGCATATAATATTCAGTTCATGATCTGTGGCTCAGACTTAGGATAGTTACCGGTACTTCGTGGAACGCATCTGTGCTCTGGCCAGCACCGTTGGGATTAAGATTTTCATCTGAAGTTAGTAGGCCATCTGAATAAAGACTGGCAGGGGCAGCCTTGGATAAAGCAGCAGGCTTGTGTGTGTGCCTGCCAGTTCAGAGGACTAAACTAACATGCTGGGCCTGTGAGCTGTGTAGATCATTGGGGGGGGGGGGGAGGAAGTATGGCATGTGAACAGCACTGAAGTGAAGACAGCAGCTTGCACTAAAAGAGATGTTGAAACACCCCAAAGGTAGGTTGTGTTTACGTGACACATTTTGATTCTGGTGCAAATGGAGGTGCTTTTAAGGCAAAATATGATGCTAGAGCTGGTTTAGAGTTTGCAAATAGAACAGCAGAGATACAGCATATTAACATAGTCTAGAGAGATCAAATGACCCACAAATAGGAACCAACAGAATATAAACCATTCTCTTCTAAGGTATCTAAAGCTGCATTCACAATAAACGCAAGTCAGCAGCATTTGTATTAATTATGATGATGTTATAGAGTGCATGCCTTTTTATCCAGGGAGGTGGCATTCACTGCCACACAACAACACCCCAGAATTCTAGATCCAGCAACATGTGCACTTAAGCTCAGGTCAGATACTTAGTGATAGTGCTGATCAGCTGTTGTTGGGGAAACTAAATCAAGCCCCCTGCTGCCCTCTGAGCAGCTGTTTGGCTGCATCACTTCTTTTTTCTTATTCACTTGGGCTATGTGCATTCAACTGGATTGGGGGAGAAACTCTACCCTCCTAAAATTCCATAAAATTGGAATGTGGGAAGTAGTGCTGAGGAGTGTGTGTGTGTGTGTGTGTGTGTGTGAGAGAGAGAGAGAGAGAGATGCTGTGGGATTCGCCATGGTGTCAGAGTTCCTTCCCCCTGAGTATGTGGTGCCATCTGAGATTCTCTGTATCTTCTGTGTGAACTTACAGTATATCAACATTGGCTGTGCATCAGGGATTAGATACACTGATTAAATGCAACCCACCCACCCTTACTCATCACCCTTTCACAATGGACTTGCTTCTTCTAAGTGTGCAGTTGGGGGAAGGAGCCAATGTGGGCACTGCAATGGGTTGCCTGGCTGGAGCTAGTCATGGATGACAAGGCTTTGGATGGGTGCTGGGGTGAAAAGACGCTCCTTTTGCCTACTGGTTTACAGGAACTTTACTCTTTACAAGACTTGGTGGTCATGTAGTGAGGTTTTCACTCTCATCATAGAACTATGTAAGTTGGGTATAAGCTTTTGCCACATCCAGCATCATCCAGCAGTTGGGCTGTCTGAAAACTGGATCCTTGACCTAAGCTATACCACCTGGATTATTAGTATAATATAATCAATAAAGGTTATTTTACTGTAGGGTGAAGGTGAGTAATAAACAAACAAACAAACAATGTCTGTATTTAGATACTCAACTTGCTGAGCATGAATGATTGGCAATAATTCATTTTTAAGTGTTGATTACCAATGTACATTGTGCTTTATAAATGGAGGTTTTTTCATACTCTGGGGAGCATTTTGAACAAAGAAGAAAAATGTCAAGGGGAAAAGAATGAATGTTTCTAATGCGGGTGAATGAAATTTGCATGTACCCTCTACACGGGAATATAAGATTTTAAGCAGGGTGTAGCTTTGCTGGGAAAATGGGTTTTGATGAGCAATTTGAAGTAAAGTGTGAGGATAAAGCTGCCTGGGGAAGTTCAGCTTGAAGGAGTTGAGAGAGAAAATTGGTGAAGTCTTTTAAGACAGAAGGAAAATTTCAGGTGAATAAGGATGGTAGATCAAGTAGAATAATTGGTTGCTAACTAGACATTATGGGACGCAGGTGGCGCTGTGGTCTAAACCACAGAGCCTAGGGCTTGCCGATCAGAAGGTCGGCGGTTCGAAGCCCCGCAACGGGATGAGCTCCCGTTGCTCGGTCCCAGCTCCTGCCCACCTAGCAGTTTGAAAGCACATCAAAGTGCAAGTAGATAAATAGGTACCGCTCCTGTGGGAAGGTAAACACTGTTTCCCTGCACTGCTCTGGTTTGCCAGAAGCAGTTAGTCATGCTGGCCACATGACCCAGAAGCTGTCTGTGGACAAACGTCAGCTCCCTCGGCCTATAGAGTGAGATGAGCGCCGCAACCCCAGAGTTGTCCGCGACTGGACCTAACGGTCAGGGGTACCTTTACCTTTAACTAGACATTGTGCAGTGTCATATAAGGTAGAAGAAGAATTCAGGAGTGTGTTTCCTATTTCCCAGTCTTCCTGGATTGTTCATTCATGAAACCTCTTCTCCTCCTCTCTTTAGATTACAGTTTTCCACTAGCCTCCCAGAAGGCCCTGCCTAAACGAAATGGGACACAAGCTAAAAATCCTTGGGAAATATCCACTCTCCATCAGCCATCTGATTCCCTTGAACCTGACTCTGAAGCTCCTTCCACCAGTGTCCTTGAGGAAGAGGAAGGATTACTTCCTATAAACCAGTCAAAGGGACCTCTTCAGAGCAGCCAAACACCAGAGGCTTTTCCTGAAGCACCTAGCCAGGACTCATTGTTCTCAATTCTTTTCTCCACAACAACCAGCAGAATGGGTCCAATGACTGAAACAGCTGCAGACAGGCAAGAGGAAGAATCTGCTCCTGAACATGTTTCCTCAGGCTTTGATCTAGGGAGCAGTATGGGACCCAGCCTCTTGCCTCTGTCCCCCATTTTGTCAGCCACTCCGAAAGGACCTCAGCTTGTCTCAGAGGTTCCTGTTGAGGTTTCTTCAGAAGGTACAGTAAGAGGAGGGGGGGAACTCAGAGAACCCGTAGCAACAATAGGTACAGTGGGAGGTGATGTAAAAGAAGTGGAAACCACAAGAGGGGAGAGGCAAAAGCCCATATCAGGAGCTGAAATGGGACAAAGAGATTCCACAGAAGGGACAGTGGCCACAGAAATGGCTACAGCGGAGAAGACAGGAGATGATTTTCTAAGAGCAGGATCACATGGGGACAGCACTCTTGTTGCTGAGACGTTTCCTAGGTCTTCTAGCAGCCCATCCAACCCCAGCTCTTCAGTGGGTTTCTGGGACTGGACTGATAACCCAGCTCCTACTTCCACTCCCAATCAGAATAGAACAAAGCTGCCAGTCGCAGCAACTACTGCAGCAGAACGGAGCTTTGCACTGCAAACTGAAGATGTCCGCACGGCTGTGCTGTCCACAGGAGTGCCTTGGAGTTTGACACAGGTAATAATCGTGTGTGTGTGTGTGTGTTGAATATTTCAGTTATAATCCACTGTTTCAAAGGCAAGGGCAAACAACTTGCATACAATTACTTAAATTGCCTTCATGCTAGTATGAGTGTGAAATGGCCTTTAAATTTTTAAACAGCAACACAAAAGGCATGAACCTGAAATGCTGTAGAAGTATAGCTGTGCTGAGATCCTGAGGTTTAGGAGTAACAGCTCTTGAGTCCAGGTTTTATATTCTAATTTTCAGTTCCTGAATTGTAGGAGACATCCCCTCTTCCTCATTGATTCCTTCCAACTGGATCTTTTTCAGATTTCTTCTATAAAGCATACACTCCTGTTTCATCCAATATCTAGTAAATGGTACTCGTGTATAAAAGGCTCCTCATTTAAACAAGAGGGAATGTTTTTTTCTTCCATTGAGCTGTGGGAAATCAACCTTGATTTGCTGCGTTTTAAATCATCGAAACAAATTTTATGTGGTTATTGTCAACATATTTTATTCCATAGTTAAAGGTTAGAAAAATAATGTTGACAAACAGCTGTATTTCAACCTTGAAGTTAGTTTCAGGGGAATTAATTCTGGTGAATGCACAGTATTATTATTTTTATACAGAAACTAATATTCTAATCTGCAAAATGAAAAAGTCAATTGGTACTAAAAGGTAGACAATAAGAAGATGCCATGAATATGAGTCACTTGTGGTGTATTGTGTGGAAGAAGTTTTCCCTACTGGAGCAATGTGGCCTTCAAGTGCATAACTGTGCATAAGAACAATTAGTGATCTATGACGAGTGTGTAGCTTTATATGTGGATGGGTCTTTGAGGACCCCATAGTGAGAATGCATTCATTCAATGGGCCACTCCTGTGATCAGGCAAGGCATCCTAGCATTTAGTTCCATCTGGAAAATAGCAGACTAGACTTGTCTCTGTCAAAAAAGAAAAGGGGGTGGTGGTGAAATGCCACCCCAGCAATTAGCACAAACTGCCTCATCATCTTATTGTGTTCGGTAGAGCCAACCAAGGATAGGTTGCACTACAGAAATAAGTGATACTCCTTCCCAAAGGGGTAGTTCCAGTCTTTCAGTTAAAGTGTGTGTCCGTGACAAGAGAGGAGCAGAGGAAGCTTTCTGCTTTTGTCTCTTATTTTTTTTTATATGGAGACCATGAAGAATTGTGTCATTTTCCCTGTTAACACACAAACATTTGTTTTAAATATTTGTAAGCTGCCCTTCACTTTAAAAAAACAACTACTAGGTGCTCATAAGCATAGAAGCAATAATTGCAACCATAGGATAAAAACAGCAGAAAAAAAATAAAAGCATTTCATACAATACAGCTAAAAACCAGCAGCATCAAAAAATAATAATCCACAGTGTTAAAAGATGCTGGATAACGTTCTGGAAATCTGGACAAATAAAATAATTTTCACTCACACTCAGAGCTGGTAGGACATGAGGTTTGGCCGCAGGGAGTTTCCCTAGGAAGGGAATTTTAAAAATAGACATTTTGACTGAGAAGGCCCTTTTCCTTTCCATTTCCGGCGAGGGCGCCATTGTCGGCGGCTGGGAGTTGTCTCGGTCCCGAGACAGCTCCGGTTTCCCCGGGGGCCAGGAGTCCCGCAACCGCGCAGCGGGCTCCGGTAAGCCGCGGGAGGAGCGTCCCGCGGTCAGGGCTCTCCAGCGGGCCCCATTGCGACGTCCTGTTCTCGGGATTCCCTCGTAAGTGCATGCACACAAAAGCTCATACCAAGAACAAACTTAGTTGGTCTCTAAGGTCCTACTGGAAGGATTTTTTTATTTTTATTTTGTTTTGACAGAGCAGACATGTATTTGTCTCCAGCATCCAGCATCAGCCAGACCCTCCTACCAATCAGGTGAGGGGAGCAGAAGAAATGCCTAACCCCTCCTGGACAGCACCATCACTAGCTCATTCTTTGAGATCCTGATGAGAGCACTTAAATAGTCAGCTAATACCATTATATTTCAAACTAGTAGCCTCTTCTACTAGATTTGGGCGGTCCAACTTTTTATACGAAGTGGCCACAAGAGAACTTTGACATGAAACCCATGGGCCGCTCACTGCTTACAAGGCGCCAGGCTTTGGAAACGTGGCATGAGTTTCTGGCAGGGTCCTAGAGCCCTCCCACCTCCTTCCCAAAGCATTTTAAATATCTCAAAAAACATTTGATCAGATAAATGTGCCGGCACTTGAAAGAAGTGGGTAAGCTTGACTGAAGCATGTGTGGGAAGGGCAAAAAGGAAGGAACAACCAAGATTTGATCCATAATCTCTACTAGCGTCTTCAGGAATGAAGGCAAGAGGGAGTGCAGCTTATTTGTCAGCCCACTGGAGCCACACCTGCCCCTGTTCATACATACATCTATCTTCACTCTTAAGCTGTGTACACACAACATTTTATTCTAGAAACAATGGAGAATAAGCACTTGTTTTTCCCCACATAGTCCACACCGAATCTACATCTATTGACTCTCTCCCCCCTCCCCCTGCAGCTCTTCTTGAGAAACTGGTTTCATTCTGAAAACAGAATGTCATTGCAGAATGATTCAACATTACCCTGCAGAGTGTGCCCATTTGAAAAGAGATGTAAGCAAGGTGTGTGTGTGTGTGTGTGTGTGTGTGTGTGTGTGTATCAGCACCTGCCCAGTGATGTTGTGGGTGGCCGTTTATCAAGATCACAATAACTTCTTCATTCACCTGGGACATGTGCTGGAAGGAAAAGGCATGGAAGGTTTTCAAACAAGTATCAATCTAGATTGAAAGCAGCATTGTGAGAATGAGCATGAAATATTCTGGATTGAGGAAAGCTACTTTTTGTGCTATAAATGGGTTAGTGGTTACACAGCCTTAGACTCCTCATGGTTTCAGCATGAGACCTTGGAATTATGCTGCCAGTTGGAGAAATGGTCTAGAAGCACAAGGCAGTTTCATGTGATCACAGGCTTATACTACTTCCCAAATAATTTCCTGCTAAATTCATGGGGTTCTCTGTGTGTATGTTTTTCAGGTGACCTGCAAGGACTGGAGCAACCTGGCAGGCAAAAATTACATAATCTTGAACATGTCTGACAACATTGACTGCGTGAGTGGCTTGCTTTTTTAATTAACATTATTTACTACATTTCTGTCCTCTTTTCTTTAAAGCTGAATCCAGATGGCCAACATTCAATGAACTGTGAACAAGTACTAGAATAATAAGTTACTGATACTAGCAACTCCACATGATTTCCTATGAAAATCTATGCACTTTTACATGGAAGGAAGTCCCATTAACTTAGTAGGTTTTTGTTGCCAAGTAAATGTGCATAGGATTGCAGCCATAGTCACCTGTATCTTATTGGAGTAGCATGGGATCCAGCCTTGAGGAAGTGGCAAATACACCCCTCTGGGAATGCATGGATCAGGCTTTTAGAAATTTTGATGTGGATCTTGGCTTTCTCACATCTCTTACAGACACATAACTGAGACTTTAGAAGGTGTACTTATGTCTATTTGAAGTGCTGTGAGAAGCAACCCTGCAACTTGTCTTTCTAGGTAATTACAATGATGTACATCTGGGAGTATAAAATAATACCCTGGTGCTGCCAGAGGAGATATTTGATAGGTTTGACCAGATAACTAATTTAGGCTAATATGCAGTAAGATTCTGTTTTTGTCAAGCATAGCAAACATTTATTCCAGTAAGCATAATGTGTAGAATATTTGGTATACCATCTCCAAACCACAGGACTCCTAACTTTAAGGTGCTTATGTACCTGTAAATAACAGTTGCTGCAGATTATTCCCATCTTCACAATATATGTACAATAAGTTACAGATCTGGCTGCATGCAGTGCAGATTGGCTTACAGTTGTAGTCCCTCCTGACCCCCTCCCTGGAGCAGTTACAAACCTACATTGTGCTTTTCTTTCTTTTTTAAAAAGGGTGCTTCTTGAAAATTCACACAATTATCTGTTCATCTGGCACTTTTTAAAAAAAGCACAATCCATTAGAGAACATTGTTAAATAGCTCCCAGAAGGAAGGGCTACAGCTGTTAGCCAATAAATGCTGTGTAAATGAACTCTACTGCAAAACCCACAGAACTGGTTTACCTTATGCTTTGACTAGGAGGGGAGAAAGTCTGTCTTTCATCAGTGCTGTCAGTATACTTCCAGGGCACAGCAACTTCAGTTTCTTCTGTCTCTATGTGCCCATAGAATGAATTTCTGTCTTCACCTTTAGTCTTCTTATACATCAGCAGAATATAAAGAAGAGGAATAAGCCCATATGTGAATCCAAGCACCCTATCTTGTATTTCCTGTACACAATTGCATGCAACATACAAACGCATATTCTTGTTTTAATGCAAAAACAAACAAAACATAATTAATCTTTATGTGTGCTCACACACATACACGTGAAACCATTTGACCAGTCCTGGCTGGACGGTTGGACTTAACCTTTATTATACAGTAGTTCCAAAGGATCTGGATCAGGGGTAACCAGTGCTTTTTTAGTTTTGTTTTTTTTAATGAGGTGATTGTACTTCTATACTGATAACAGTGTTGTGGGTGCCATCCAAAAATGGCTGCCATGGTCAGCAAAAAAAGAAGTGCCGGTGTTCTGGGGGTAGCCATTGTGGTGCCTTCCTTATGTTGTTGGATACCAACCCTCATCAGCATGGCCAATGAGAGGAGTTGTGGTCCAGTATTATGTAGAAGGCACCACACTGGCTACCCTAAGTCAGACGAACCAGTAATATATGGCCCTTGCTCCAGTCTCCATCTGTACCTAGACATGTTCAGTTATCTTAGTGCCTTGGCATAGGTGGACCAGAGGGCAACAAACTGACTAAGTGGTGGTGGGTAAACATAACTGGTGAGTGAATGAACTGGACTGCTGGCTGATTGAGCTGGCATAGCAAGTTAAACTTACTTTGCTTATTTATTTACTTCTATGGTTTTTTATTCTGCACCTTCATTACCACAGTAGCTCACAAATACTAAATAAATAAATGCAATATTCATAATATGAAAATGTACAAAATAAAAGCAGCAAAGGACATATCAGTTAAGAATTCAATTTAGATAAAACCATTTAAAATTTCAGGTTTTAATGATTCTTAAAAGCCTTGGAAAACAAATATGTTTGTGCCCGAAAGGTGTCACATAGGTGACAGACAAGCCATGGGAAGGGTATTATAATGGTGAGGAATCACCAACTTCCACACCTCAGATGGTGACAGCACCTGGAGCAAGGCTTTGGATGATAATCTTAACAGATTTGACAGAATTTCTGGATTGGTGGGCAGTTAGCTAAGTGGGCTACAAGCTTATTCAGCTGGTGAAGCTTTTATTAATAGTGGTGGATTGCCTCCTGTATGAAAACCAGCAATTTATGTGTTTGGGCTTACACGTAAGCAGAAGCCACTGGAATTACATTACTAAAATAACACTATGATGATGATAAACAACAGTAACACCAAGAACAAAATAATAATAATAATAATAGCAAACAGACATTTTTTCCTGAACCATCCAGAAGGAGAAAAAATATGGTTATTATTTTTTCTATTATTTTAAAGTTGTTTCTCCTATTTGGGGCTGGTTATGTAGATACCTAGTATTTGAAGTTTATTTAAATTTAAACTATTGAAACATAAAGGAGATGTTAACTTAGAGCTCTATTTTTGCAGAGTTTTAGTTAGCGAAAATAAATAGTGATCAGCTGTTGATTCAGAACAAATAGAAAACTTCTGCAGGCATTCAGATAATTTTAAATTCACATGATGGAAGGATACCAGGTATCTGTAGTGAGAGACAGAGAGAAAATGTGCATTTACTTGGCTGGTTGTAATAACTGGCTCATTAAACCTATTAAGACTTCGCTAATTTTGTATGGAAGTGAGAGCTGGACCACAAAGAAGGCTGACCACCGAAGAATTGATGCTTTTGAATTATGGTGCTGGAGGAACTCTTGAGAGTCCCATGGACCGCAATAAGATCAAACCTATCCATTTTTAAGGAAATCTGCCCTGAGTGCTCACTGGAAGGACAGATCCTGAAGCTGAGGCTCCAATACTTCGGCCACATCATGAGAAGAGAAGACTCCCCGGAAAAGACCCTGATGTTGGGAAAGATTGAGGGCACAAGGAGAAGGGGACGACAGAGGATGAGATGGTTGGACAGTGTTCTTGAAGCTACTAACATGAGTTTGACCAAACTGCGGGAGGCAGTGGAAGACAGAAGTGCCTGGTGTGCTCTGGTCCATGGGGTCACAAAGAGTCGGAAACGACTAAACAACAAATTTTGTTCTAATAGTTATAGAAAGAAACCTGGCTTATTTTTCTCTGGTAGTTACAAAAAAATCAGATAATGTTCATTTTTACATATTCACACTTCTGCGCCAAAGGGTTGTATTCCTTTATTGTTGCTTCTGTCATCAATGATGCTAGAAATAAAAGCAAATAATTCCCAGTGTGAGTAGTTCAGAGTTCCAGTCTGCTGCCACTAAATCTTTAAGTGCCTCTTTTGCTTCCCTGTTATCTTGTTTACTATCTAGTGTCTGTTAACCAGACACATTCCTCTAATCCATTACTCTTCCATCAATCCCATAAAGCTGCAGTTAATTGATGATCTAAAGTCCCTTTCCTGTTAAAGATCTCCATTCATAAGAACATGTGATGGAGCTGTTTATGAGAAACCTTTCTCTTTTTATAGTAGTGGTGATGAAGTCCTTTAAAAAATTGTGAATAGTAGATTCCCTGGCAATCTACTATTACTGTCTTTAACGACCTTAGAAATCTGCATGTCATATTTAGCAGTCTGCCACAGAATTGAGTAGTATATACAGAACTCTGACTATATTCAGGTTTTTTTTAAAAAAAAAAAAGTAGGGAAGTTCTTTTTCTCATGGTTGTGAAGAATAGATTGAATAGATTGGTGCGGGTCCTGTTTAAACTGCCTTTTCTGCCAAGGTTGTGGCTGCTGCCGATTTTGAGCTGCTTGGTAGAAATGAAATATCTTATTTCTCGGTTATCATATCTCAATCCTAATAGAAAACTCAGTTCTTAGAGTGCATATATAAACACAGGAGATAGGTAGCAGCAGGTTTTGGAGAAGCCCAAGGTTTGCAAAAGTGGAGAAAATGTAGAAGTCACAAAACAGCTCAAGGAGAACTGAATATGCTAAACAGAATTTGTTTGACTGCTGGAGGGGAGGGAGAAAAGGGAAACCAGGGGGTGAGGTGGAAAGACATGGAATAACCTGAAAGGAGTCATGGCTTGCTGGCTAAAACAGAACGAACTTCAAATCAAGATGGTGTCTAAAAGATGGAGCATTTGTATCTTTTCAGTACATGTCATATGGAGCCAGTGGCAGTAGAAATTTCCTTTTAAAGATCACCAAATCCCATCAAACAATTGTTCAGTTACTTTCTAAATACATTATGCTGTCTGATATATCATGGGCCTGACTGCACTAGCTGCCAATTTGTTTCTGGGCCTAATTAAAAGTGCTGGTTTTGACCTATAAAGCCTTAAACGACTCAGGAACACAATACTTCAAGGACTGCCTCTCTCCATATGAACCACCCTGGACCCTGTGATCATCATCTGGCTGGGACCCTTCTTCATGTGACCCCCTCCATGAGTGATCTGGAGGGTAGCAACATGAAAACGGGCCTTTTCTGTAGTGGCTCCCCATTCGTGGAATTCTCTCCCCAGGGAGGCTTACCTGGTACCTTCATTGCATATATTTAGGTGCCAGGCAAAAAACATTCCTCTTCTCCCAGGTCTTTGGCTAATTAAACAATCCAAGGCCTTTTAAACTGTTTCTGTGGGGGTTACTGTTTTTGTTTGTTGCTTTGTTATATATTTTTTATATATTGTTATATATATTTTTGTGTTTCACCCTGTGATCTTTGGGTGAAGGGTGGCATAGAAATGTAATAAATAATAATAATAATTATTATTATTATTATTCATCGACACGCATAAAAGCACTGGTGCTTTCCCCTCTTTTCTTTCTGTGCAACTCATGTGAATGGAAAGACTATTTTTCCTGTATGCAAATTTTCTTAACTCATGCTAAATAACTTTGCATGGTTAATCTGAACTCTGGCCTGTTGGGTGGCTGCTTGGAGAGGCATCATTTTTGCTATGGCTATAGTTGTGCGGCCCCAAGCTTGTTGCCCCTGAGGGGCCTTAACACCTATGTCCTCTCTCCATTCCCCTTTTGACAGGTTACTTGCCTAGCCGTGGCAACATAAGTTTTCCTCAGCTGGCGTCCATAACCTTCGCCTTGTGAGCTGCGGTGCTGATGGGCCTTTGTGACTCAGGCCTGACTCCTTCTTGTCTTTCCCAATTAGGCCTATGCCTGCCCTGAGCGCTTGAGGTTGCCATAGCAACCAACACTGCTAGCTCGTATTAATAATCTGGGTGGCCTTTAGGTTGGCACAGCAACTGAACAAGAATAGAAAGGGAGAAGTGGGAGAGGTGCTGCCAAGCGATGTGCCTCATGTCAGTAGAAAAGGACCATTCCTATTTGACCTGCAATCTGAGCTGAATGATGAGGCCCCTGGACTTTTATAAACACTTTTATTATTCTGTGTATCTTTCTGTTCCTCCAAGGAGCTCATTGGGGGATGTACATGGGATCCAAGTGATTTCTGGCCAGACTCCTGCTTGTTTAACTCAAAGCATCAGGCACCTCTGGATTCCTATACATTTACTCTGATTCTATTTCTTTCCTTATAGTGGGGGTTGAATTTTTAAGATTTTTTTTTAAGAGGAAAGTTGTTGGTTTTCTATTTGATTTTCTTTCTCCCCAACATTTCAGGTGGCAATATTCCATTTTGATATAAAACCCATTTCTGTAACTGGAAAACTCAAATTAAAAATAAATAAATAAGAGTTTGAGTTTTCCAGTTACAGAAATGGGTTTTATATCAAAATGGAATATTGTCACCTGAAATGTGACTTCAAGGTGGTTCACAAGATAAATTCTCTTCATACAGGAAGCCAAGATTATGCAACCAGATAGTATGAAATGAATTAAATGAATTTTTGGTGAAATTAGGACTATGAAACTGGGTTGCAAGTAAATCTGCATTTTGAAAATGGCAGGAACCAAGATGGACATACTACACGAGGTCATTATTAGGGAGCACAAGAGGAAAATATTTGAACAGTAGGTGTTTGCAGGAAGAAAACGGGAATTGTAGTAAAGGAGTGGTTCAGTCTGCAAAGTGTCATTGCTGTTATCCGATATACTCCATAGGCTTGGCCTTGAGATTGACCTAGGTCTCCTTTCCTGAAATCCTGCACCCAAACCCACAGGCTTTTCCCCCTGCCAACAGGTTTGGTAGGGTGGGAGCAGTGTCTGCATTCAATGGGATGCATCAGCTTCTGTTTAAGAGACTGACAAATGTTCTTTTTTGCAGGAGGACTTCCGTGTGGAGAGGGGCCTTCAGTTGCTGGCACTGGTGGATGATGCTTTCTCCAGGTATGAAAATGGATTGCAGAGCCAATGGTTGATCTCCTTAAGCAAACCCAATGAGAACGACAAACATCTGCTAATGACCTTGGCTGGAGAACATGGTAAGTTGTTATGGAAGGGCAGAGAGAGAGACTACTTTCTAACAAAAGAGCTGAAGAATGTCTCACTGTACTTTTGATGTTTCCAATCTTCCCATTTGTGTGCTATTTCCCAATCTTCCTTCATGTTTGCTTCTTATTTCCTTCCCTAGGGCAAACTGTGAAGTTCTATTCACACATAACACTTTTGTCTCTCCATCCAAGATTCTGAACTCTACTCAGTGCATTTAAAATAACTACCACTCCTTTAAAGAGAAAATTATTATGCTGATAATGATTATTTATTCAGTTTTTATACCACCTTTCCTCCAAAGGAGCCCAGAGCAGCTAACTTGTCAGTATAAAACATTACAATAAAAATTCTAAAAACAGTTGAAAACAACTTTTTAAAAACAGTTTTAAAATTCTTAAAGCAATCACCTTGGCTCAGTCAGTAGAGCATGAGACTGAAGGTTGTTGGTTTGAGCCCCATGTTGGGCAAAGATTCCTACATTGCAGGAAGTTGGACTAGATGACCCTCGTGCTCCCTCCAACTCTACAATTCTATGACCTACTCTCATAACTAACAGTTTGTGGGTGGCTAGCCAAAAATAGATTCTAGAATGTGATAGCTAACACCCTTCCCTTAGTTATATGGTGCTGTGGTTGCCAGAGGTTTCTTATTTTAAGAAGAACCCAGTTGCAAAGACATATTGATAGGGTCACACTGAGTAGGCATCCAAACAGGGAGAAGATAGCTAATAATTGGGTATGCAAGTTTGGAACATGTTATGGTTAATGTATGAATGGCACCACAAGCAGTGTCCCATGTCACATTTTCTCTATAATCTCCCCCATAACATTTAGTAGGGCAAAACAGTGGAACATGATGTCAGTGTTTCCCCACTGAAACACAGCTGCATGTATCTGTGTGCATGTATGTATAATTCCTAAAGCTTTATTATTTCAAATTTGCAATGGGCAACATTTCGACAAAACTGGCACCGTTACTGCCACACCAAATGCAATGTCTTTGTTCAGTGGAATTGTCACAGTGGTGGGTCTTTGTGAAACCTTTTAAGTGAGCACAGAGGAAGAGTCACTCTGCCTTGCTACCACCACCAAGTTGATTACTTCCAAGGCTACTCAACTTAGAATATTTCAGTCACACTGTGGCTACCTTTCTTGAGATTTGTAGAGAGACCAAGAAGCCACCAGTGCTGCTACTCAATCTGAGAAGCCCTGTTATGTGTCTCGATGCCTCTTGGCCTGGGGCTTCAGTCCACTTTGGTCTCTATGGAACAACACACAGTAATGTGCTTCCTTTGCTGCCAATAAGCCTAGGATGCTCTAGGACATATGGTGTTTATTTTGTTTTATTCATTAGAACATTTCATCTGTTTTGAGACAGCATAAAACAAATGCTGAAGACATAACATCTACATGAAAATAAAAACATAAAAAGAAAAATGCAGCAGATGATCTGTGTATGATATATAACAATATGTAATAATATTGAAACACACTAGCCTTGGACTGCCAAGATAGTCCCTGCATCCCTGCCTTGAGGCAGTTCAGGGGAAAGAGAAGCGTTGGTTAGATCCCCATTATTTTTTGTCATAACTGGGCATGGGCAACCTTCTTCCTGGAAACATGTGTGGCTTTCCTTATGCTGCTGAAAGTGGCTGCAGAAAACTTTGATAGATGCTTCTGTTGCGGTATCTCTAGTATTCTAAAATAATTATCTCAGGGCAGCTTGGAATGGTCTCATCTGTTTGCCTAAGATTTGTTGTTGGTTTTTTTTTTATTTAAAAAAAGCTTTTTATTTTAACAAACAAAAGGGGAGGAGGCAACTTTTGAACAATAGTACATCATGTGGTATTTTACATTTCATTTTTTAATACAAATCACTAAGATTGAGTCTAGACATTTACCGATGGTAAAAAGGATAATAAAAGTATATCACAGTCATTGTTAAATAAACTAGCTCATTAAATGATGAGTTTCTGCACAATTGATATGAATCAGTTTGTTTTTCCAATCTCATACGGTTGGGATTGAATTTTCAATGGAATGTATATTAATCCTTCAGTAAGGGAATTTCTCTGTAATCAAAAAGGGCTTGCCACTCTAGTAATCACTGGTGATTTTGGCAGCTCCCAGAACCGGGACTATGTGTCAAATTATAGACCTTAGCAATATTGTGAGCTAAAGTAATCTCCACAAATTGACAATCAGTTGGTATAAAAGAGGCAGAAAAAGAGATGAAGTTCAACACACTTCTTCTTGTCCACATTCTCCTTGGCTTATGCCCAACTGACTGGGAAAATAACCATGTTTGGCAAGAAAGCCATGTGAGAGCTGACAAATGGTTTTCTAGACATTTCACTGTGTGGTCACTACTACAGATGTTGCCGGTCTGGGAACAAAGCAGAGCTGATAAGCCATTGATCATTTTCACTGGGATACCCTCCCACATTTCTGAGAATCATAAGCTATGGTTGAGGTATTGGCAGATTTGGCAGTGGAACAATCAGTGGGGAAAGAGTGGATTCAGCAGATCAGATGTGAAGTGGAAGCACTGATTTGGGGAGGGATGCATTTTATATTTCCTGCTTTCTGGATTGCTTTGTTCCTCTCCTCCTTCTGTCTGTGCTTACATTGCAGCTGATACTCTTGAGTTCTGAAATTGATCTAGTGCTCTGAAAGGGGTATCCTGTATTATTATATACTCAGGAAATTCTTCTTGAATACAGGTATTCTTCTTCTCCAGAAATGCAAGTGTGTTAAAGAAGAGCACATTGAACTAATGTTTCTATTCCCCCCCCCCACCTCTCCAATGTGTTTCATCCCCTAGGAGTTGTCCCAACAAATGATGTTCTCCTGGCACTAGGTGACATGCGGAGGAGCTTAGCTGAGGTAAGACCTTGTTCAGTCACACAGCAGACAATGCAGTTAAATTGGCCACCTTGAAAATTAGCCCCATGCTCTAGCCTAGCTGGGCTCTGAGCCCGGAATAGGCAAAGCAATAGCTCAGCATTCAGTGCAGAAATCCATTCTTTCCTGTCTAGTAACTGCTGAGTCATCAAATGCCAATTTCTGTTAGCTATGACTGATTCTGTGGATTGTCTCTTTACACTGTGCACTTTTTAAAAAATTACCATTATAGTCTTTTGGAATCCTGCATGTCCTTGCTGAAGAGCACAGAGAAATGCAGAAATTGTTTTCTGCATCTGTCACACCAGAAATCAGTTGGAGCTTTCTGAAGATGTTGCCTGTGGGGTCTTTTGAAGGCATGGTGCACCTATAAATCTTTTCTATTCACTGTGCACAGGGATTCATAGTTTTCTTGTTTGGAGCAGCTGAACTTTCACATTTGATCTCTGAAATGCCTTTGTTGTCTAGGAAGCTTATCTCATTCTCTGATCAAATGAAAATATGACCTTAAATTGTCCTTGGGCATGCTTTGTACCCAATCTACCATGTTACATGGGCAATGTGAAGCTCTATAGAACTTTAATCAAGGTCACAAGAACTTAGAAATTGGCAGAGGGCCTTTCTGCATGATCACATCAACCAATTTGTAATATTCTCTCAAGTGACTTCTTAGTGATATCGAAGTGATATCCTACATATTTTGTGTGAAATAACCTCACTGTATTTGGATAGCTGTGTTGCTGTTTGCAGCTTTACAAAAAAATTTGTTAGTAGACAAACATAGCTTTAAAAGAAATGAAGGAAGAACAAACAAAAATATCCCTAAAAGAAATGACTCATAAAATGCTTTAGACATTGAGGAGGTTTGCTCCCACTTGCAACAAATTTAATCACAAACACTATCAGTTGATGTCTGTAACTTTCCACCCAATAATCACAATAACAATGGACTTGCTGCCTGGAGGAATTCATTTTCCCCAGTATTGTGCTCTGATTGTTCAGAAAATGTGACATACTACTTCTGCACTGTATAAGGCAGAGACTAGTGGAATGATATCTGTGAGATGGAAATTACCTACAGAGTTCACAGAACTCACTACAGGTGAGATCCACATGTGCCTGCCTACACTGTAGGAATGCATAAGCAGCTGACTCAAAAAAGAATTGCTCCCCTTTGATCAGTTTCTTTGAACACCAAAACCCTTCAGCAAGAAACCTTATTGCTTGATTCCATGGCTGAAAGAGGCCAATTCTGATGGCTCATTAGAAAGGCTCTTCTTTGGGAGCAAAATTGGAGAGTAGGGGCTAAAAGGAGCCCCCAGTGGATGATCTGTCTCACAGACCTGAGCCTTAGAACCTGTTTTTAGATATCAAAAGAACTGCCTCTTCCTTCTTTGCCAACATAATATGCACCCCATCTTCTGTTATTGACTCATTCCCCACAATCTAGCAGAATTTCCTTCCTACAACACACTGCCTCCATTTCCGAACACATATGCCCTCCATTCATTGCCCCCATCCAGGGCTACACTGTGCTAGAGCTCAGGCCAAGAGTCTTATTTTCAGTAACCAAAGATTTGAGTTTATTGTGGAATGCAGTATTCATAATTCATATTGACTTAGTCATCTTTGGGGATAAAATACCACATCTTACTGCAGTGATTCACTTAAAACAGTCTAAACATTTCTAGAACAGTTGCCTCTGAAGAAGACAATTTATGCAACAAAGTCCTGAGAACAGATTGGAAATGCAACTATTTTTGTTTTTAGATTGGAATTCAGAACTACACAACTACATCAAGTTGCCAGTCACGTCCCAGTCAGACCCATAGTGACTATGGAAAGCTTTTTGTGGTGCTGGTCATTATTGGCTCAATCTGTGTCATCATCATTATAACAGGACTGATTTACAACTGCTGGCAGAGGCGCTTGCCCAAAATGAAGAACATGGTGAGTCCCAGTGTGGCATCTGGCTTGAACTCTTATTCTTCGAAGGATGGAGAATGATTGTAGGAAGTGCTTCCTGATCTGCCTACCTTCCTTCCTAAATGTCAGGCTTTAAAAATAAATAAATGTTTTCTCTCGCATCTTGTTTATCCCATTTCTTTTTCAGTCACATGGGGAGGAGCTACGGTTTGTCGAGAACGGCTGCCATGACAATCCGACCTTGGATGTAGCCAGCGACAGCCAATCAGAAATGCAAGAAAAGAAGCCAAGTGTGAATGGTGGGGGAGCTGTTAATGGACCTGAGAGCTGGGATGTCCTCATTAACAAGCGGGCAGGCGAAGAGGGAGATGTGTTTGAGGAAGATACACACCTTTAAAAGAGGAGTCGGGTGTTTCTGATTGCACTCTTGTTTGACTTAAGGGCCATTTGGTGAGGGTGGCTCCTCAGGAACTTATTTTTTCAGGTTTGGAATGGATCTGCCCATCACGGTCCTGAGGCACCATCACAGTCCTGCAGTCGGAAGGGCCACCCTGAGCAGAGTGGGTGGGGGGTGGGGCGTGTTTGTGTGTTGCTGTCAGTAGCGCCAATGTTTAATCACTTTTAAATGCACTTGCTCTAGTTCTTTGGTAGGAGTGGAGGATGGCCAGGTTTGAAAAATAAATGGTATCAAGGCTTAGCATTGCCCCAGAGTGGTGTTTACTGAAGGATTCGTCACAGAGGCAGCAGGTCAGTTTCGCACAGGAAAAAGTGGGTTCACAACCTGACTCAAAAGGTATAGTGGCAGCAAGGAAAGACTGAATATTTATTGTCTAGGCTTGGGATATGATGCATTAAGACAGTCTTGCAATTCACCACTCACCTTGTTGCCCAGCATGAGAAACTTTTCCTTCTAGTGAATGACCAGCAGGATTTTCTGCTCAAGCTGCAAAGTGGTTAATAACTGTTAAGTGCTGGGCTGACAGATGTATTGTGTGAGCTGGTAATTTAAAAAACTTTTCTGTAAGGTTGCTATTTAGGCAGAACAAATCTATTCTGCTCAGGTACCTGACAGAGCCCTAATTTTAGGTGCTAGCATGATATTGCATTGCCCTTTCCCTTACTATGACATTTTGAATTAACAGCACCTTTTGTGGATCCAAACCTAATGGAAACTACAGAATATGACCATGCCCTGAACTGATCTAGCTTGGTTGATCTGAATCCAGAAAAGTATTTTTCTAATACAGAATGAATTCCTGCTGTTACCTTCACAAGGTTCCTGGACTGGCAATTAGAAATCAGAATTTTGGGGTGGCAGTGGGCAGGGAAGCCAGCTGGGAAGTCTCCTTCACTTTAGTTAATGCACTTACTATAACAGCTATGCTGATTGCTGTGCAAGTCTTGTTTGATTGACCTTGAATGAAACAGATGGAAAACTTTAAAAAGTCCTCTTCTGTACCTGTGGAGTAAATTTTGATTTCATCTACCCAGCTATATGTTAGGAATAGGTCAGTTTAAACAAATGAGGTTAGTACCTTAGTACAGTAATACCTCTGGGATCAAAACTAGACTCAAGGGCTGCCATATGAATGCTTTGTTAGCATGCCTTGGGCAAACTAGAATGCCCCAGGCTTCTTTGGAGGCTCTTCTTAAGAAGCACTTGCATATGCAGAACCTCCCATTTTCAGTGCTGATGGCTGGTCTCAACATATTTTTGCTTCCTTTTCTCCAGAATGTTACTCCGTTACACACATCTCATGGCTTGTCTCACTTCAAAAGGAAAATGACCAACACAAAAACTTGTTATGATTGCCTGTCTGGCTCAACCGAATTGCCATTAATAATATTTGCTCTTTAACAGAACCATCACAAACAAAGATTCATGTATATTTAATGGAGATTGCCGATGAACTTGTAATGGAAATCTGTTAGTATCCAATCCGTAGCTCTCTCTGAGCACTGAAATCTGATCTCCCAAAGACATAAAACAATCTTGTCAGCAGAGTTTAATTTCACATATAAATACTGCATAAATCTTACAGTATTGCAAAGTTTGTTTTTTTTAAATTGTTCAGATGTTAGGCAACAGTATTACCGGTAGTTCCCTAGCCAAATTCAAACTAGAATATTCAATTTATGTGAATGTCAGGACTGCATTTTCTCTCTGCAGGGGAGATTTGTGCCAGGAAAACTATCTCTAAATGTTTCTTCTTTTTTTTCATGGTTTGGATTCTGTGCAGTCATATTGCTGCACAGAGTTCATTCAGGATTTTAGAGATCTTTTACATCTTCCCCTATTTATTTATTTTACTCTATGCTTTCTTTCCCCCTACATTAGAGGCTTCTTCCATTTTGTCCTGCCTATCTTAGGGTTTATGAGAGCAGTTAGTCATTATCTTCTTTACTGTAGTTTTTTACTTGTTTAAGATTTAACACACACATACACAATTTCCTCTCTACAATGAGTTAGGTTTGTACTCATCTTTGTTATATACATGGAGCCACACCGACCTCTGGTGGTGGCTGAGAAAAATGGATTCAAGGAAAAATAGCTTTGTTATTGCGCCACCTTCAAACACACAATACCTACTGTTAACTGGTTAGCATTTAAGATGGGGTGTTTAGAAATGAAACTACAGGCCAACTCTACTCCAAAGTAGATGAAAGGAAGCCAGCAGAGCACTTTCCAGTGACATCTAGAATTAAGCTTGTGGGAATAGTGATGATAGACCCTGAGTCTTTAATCACATGGATTTAAAAATTAGCATAGAGCTACGTGGGTGGTGCTGTGGTCTAAACCACAGAGCCTAGGGCTTGCCGATCAGGTCAGTGATTCGAATCCCCACGATTGGGTGAGCTCCCGTTGCTCAGTCCCTGCTGCCAACCTAGCAGTTCGAAAGCACGTCAAAGTGCAAGTAAATAAATAGGTACCACTCCGGTGGTAAGGTAAACGGCATTTACGTGTGCTGCTCTGGTTCGCCAGAAGCGGCTTAGTCATGCTGGCCACATGACCCGGAAGCTGTCCACCGGCTCCCTCGGCCAATAAAGCAAGATGAGCGCCGCAACCCCAGAGTCGTCCGCGACTGGACCTAATGGTCAGGGGTCCCTTTACCTTTATAATCCTATGGCTTCACTACTCGTTGTATGAAAAAATAGAGGAAAGGGAGCAATCCTTAATTATTACTAGAGATAAGTTTTACTGGACCAGCTTCTTTTGTTGGTGTGAGAAGTATGCAAGCTTTAGAATGATGGTAAAACTCTTGAAACAGTTAGAATGACCTCACAAAACTTTTTGAGTCACCTTCTGATTTAATGCAGTGTCATACAGTACTAGAAAATTAAGTTGCGGGCTATCATAAAATAACTCTTTGTAAGCCCACCATTTTAAAGACTGGATCATCTAGTAGATGGTAAATCCTCTTCAAAACCACTTTCAGACAAGGAAATGTGTGTTCCTACAGAGATGAGAAATTACCATTCCCCTGGATGTAGAGTACAATTGAGAGACGTTAAAATAAATGAAGGGACTGCATAGTCTTAGTCCAGATACTACACCACACGATTATCTATGCTAAGCATAATTAAGAACCCACACTATGGTTTCAGCTTCCAAATGTACAACCAGTAAACCATGGTTGCCTTCCTTTGTCTTCTATCTACTCTGAAATCAGCTTCTGAACTTCACAAATTCGCTTCTTTCACCATAGTGCTCCATAGAGCAATGTCCTTAAGTGATTTGTCAGTGGTTTGTGAATTCAGACATAAGGGCAGATTACAGTTGGTACAAACTATGGTTTACAAACCAGCTTCCAATGTTGGTTTGATATAATGGTTTACAAAGGATTTATATTACGCCTGAATATAGCCAAATAGTCACAATGAGAGATGCTTCACGCAGCTTCATGGACTCCTGCCCTTACTTGATGCATGGTTATGACATTCTAGGTCAATATGTAAGGAAATGCAGGGAGGATATGAGAATTCTTGGCAACTCAGCATGGTCATGTGGCGACAGCCTTGTGCTTTCAGAACCACCGACTCAGAAAATATCTATGGGCTTCCTAACTTAGCATCTGGTGCAGAAGCCTCTCTGCTGATTGTTCCAGCAGTAGACAGAGTACAGATTACTACACAGATGTCTCTCAGCAGGACTTGCCTCGGACATTGATTTCTCATGAATCTCTGATGAAAATAAAGCATACTTTTCCACTCTCCACAACCAAACACAACTCCCTCCTCCCAACTAAAAAAAACTAATAAAGGCTGAGGAATCTGCTGTCCTAGTTCTTTTGTTACATGCTTGTGAAGATAAAGCCTCCGATACTACTATTAGCCTTACTATCCTGGCTCCTACACTGCTATATTACATTAAGGATATGAATGGGATAGTGTGGGTCTCCAAATCATTGCAGTGATTCCCAAATGAGGGCTTGAGAATCAGCTGGATAAGGGTGGGATGAATAGATTGCAGCAGAGAGCTGAGGAAGAATGGTTGGGGAAGAATTATAAATCAAATTATTCTGATTGAGATGATCCCATTAGAAAGACAGACTGCAACCCTACTCCCTCATAAAATTAATTGAACTTACTGAGACATATTTCTGAAAAAACATGCACAGCATAAAATGTACTGATAAATTTTAAACATTTGGGAAACGCTGCACGATTGCTTCCTCTCATCCCCGAGTCTTATTTTTCTAAGGAGACTGAGAAAGTTGGCCTTCATTTGGAAAGTTTCCTTAATATACATAAACGTAGGGTTCTTTTCTTGATGGAAATTTTACATACTCCAAAATGTGATGGTTTTATCATCTGTCATTTCACTTGCTAGCAAATGTTCCTTAGTCACCAGTAGTACTTTTTGAAATAAAGTTTCTGGTCAAAATACAGAATCTCCTGTGTTCATTTCCCCAGCCCTCTTAAGCATGCATTACTGACTTAAGCCTCAGCTTGAAGAAAAAGATTGCTATGTTGTATGTGTGCAATATTTGTACATGCACGATGCATATGTTATGGTGAGGGTTGAAACATACTGTAGAGCATACTGAACATAGGTTTTGGAATTAACCAAGGGAACAATAGGCATATATTTATCAATTTATATCCTGTCCTTCCAGAAATACGGAGTGATATTTTAGTGATGAGAGGTAGATTAGGTTGAGAGAAAGTAATTTCCTTAACTGTTCTACCAGCTTCATAGTGCAGCAAAGTTTGAATCCGGGATTTGATTAGTTGTGTTTCCTCAAACAAAGACCTCCTGATCTAATTGGCTGCATTAGCAGCTGGAAGACGCTAACCAGGGCTATAAATGTGGAACAACCTAGCAAGGGAGTCCCATCTAATGAAACATTTTGGCCCCAGTGATAGTGTCAAGGTAATAAATTATTAAGCAGTTAGAGCAGGGGTAGGCAACCTAAGGCCCATGGGCTGGATGTGGCCCAATCGCCTTCTCAATCCAGCCTGCGGACAGTCCTGGAATCAGCATGTTTTTACATGAGTAGAATGTGTCCTTTTATTTCAAATGCATCTCTGGGTTATTTGTGGGGCGTGGGAATTCGTCCATCCCCCCCCCCCCATATAGTAGCCTGGCCCACCACATGGTCTGAGGGATGGTGGACTGGCCCATGGCTGAAAAGGTTGCTGACCCCCGAGTTAGAGGGTAAATGCCACCCATTTAATCAATCAATCAAGAGCTCAATGTGCTAGGGCTAAATCTTAGGGGTGTTAAATCTCTTAAGCTAGTTTTCAGCTCTAGCCAAGCAGTGAAGTTTAGAGGGGCCACAGTAAACCAGAAACCTAGACTAAATCCCAATTTTAGAGAAATGTTTAAAAAAAATTAATATATAGTTCCATAAAGTACAGTCAGCTTTAAATTAAAAGGTAGGCTTAGCTTTTAAATCAAGTTCAGTGTTGCCATTCTTTGAGAAGAATGAAGATGAGAAAGTTCATTTTTCAAAAGTTGCTTTATTGCATGTGGGGCACCCCCACACCACCCCCAGGTTTGAATCTTCAGGAACAGACATTTGGTAGAATAAGTTAACATTTCAAAACTGGAGGATTGCAACCCTACACTATCAAAATCACTCCATCAACGGATTTGTTTAATGAAGACAGTTGAATTTTTGTTAATTTATCATTTTAACATTTGTAATGCTAAATACACCAAACAAATAATTTCTATGACTCACACTATCTTCAACTGCATGTGCAAGAAAGGTGACTCAAGCTGGGTTGTTTATCTTCTGTTGCCCTGTCATGTTTTGCCATGCAGAAAAGACAAGCATGGTATACTTTGAACCAAAGAACTCACTTTGACTCAAACAAAAAACCTGTTCAATATCAGGACTGAGTTCTACCGCTAATATAAAAACTGTGTTTGCCAAGAACAACAAGTGTTTTATCTTCCTATTTTATACTGGGAGCTTGAGTGTGGCATCACCTATTTTATTAACTAAACTGGAGCTAGGTGCCTTTAAAAATGCATTTTCTATAGAATTCAGAGGACTCTTACCACTGAAAGACCACCAGTCCCTGCTTGCCTGAAGCACCCCATGCAAACTGATCCACCAAAAGCTCACTAGGTGGCTCTGTCCCATTACCACCAAAGCTCACCTGCTTTTGGCTCTGTGTACTGAATAGGTATTTTAAAGGCACAAGACAAGTCGGTAACACTTATGAGCATGCATATAGCTATGAGCATAAAGCTAAAGCTACCCCTAACCATTAGGTCCAGTCGCGGACGACTCTGGGGCTGCAGCACTCATCTCGCTCTATAGGCGGAGGGAGCCGGTGTTTGTCTGTGGCCAGCATGACTAAGCCATTTCTGGCGAACCAGAGCGGTACCTATTTTATCTACTTGCACTTGACGTGCTTTCGAACTGCTAGGTTGGCAGGAGCAGGGACTGAACAACGGGAGCTCACCCCATTGCGGGGATTCGAACTTCCAACCTTCTGATCGGCAAGCCCTAGGCTCTGAATATACGAGTGCTATTTGCACAACCACAAAGGCTAGTAAATGCCTCCTGGATGGACCTATGGGAAACTCAAGTGTAGGACATGAGCACAATAGCCCTCTTATTGTTGAATCCCAGATTCAGATAGGTAGCTGTGTTGGTCTGACACTGTCGAAATAAATTAAAAATTTGTCTAGCAGCACCTTAGAGACCAACTAAGTTTGTTCTGGGTATAAGCTTTTGTGTGCATGCACACTTCTGGAATCCCAGTAGCTGGTATTGATCCTGGGGATACCATACACCCCAATGACTAGCAGCCATTTGATAAGCATTCTCCATGAATTTGTCTAACCCCATCTTTAAATACATTCAAATTGGTGTCCATCCCAACTTCTTGTGGAAGTGAGTTCCAGAGTTTAACCATACACTGTATGAAGTAGTACTTCCTTTTGTCTTTCCTGAAGCTTGGACCACTTAGCTTCAGTGGACTCAGGAACTAAAATTATGAGAGGGAGCAAAGCGTCTCTCTATTTACTATGAAGAATTGTACACGCCTCCCCTTACCCTAGTTTTTTACCAAATTAAAAAGTCTCAGGCAATTAGCAGCTTAAAATGCAACGAAGCCACTGTTACGTTGTTTTCTACTAATTTATTAATCGTGTTCTGTGCCCGTCTTTTTTTTAGTTTCCAGGAGAGCCATTTTCCGGCCTTATTTGCATTCTCGAAGTTTTTCTGTTTTAATGCTTTAATCCTCCATTCCACCTCTTGATTTATCAAGTTATTTATTTGTATTTGTAATAACTTGTATGTTTGTTTTAGTTTTAAGTCAGTTGGTTTCAGGATCATTTGTTTCTCCACTTCCTTTATTTTGTGTAATAAGTCCTCCTTGTTTTTCTCTCGCTTCTTTTTAAGTATGTAGTTTTGTTGCAAAAAAAAGCCCCGCATGACTGCCTTACTGGCATCCCAGACTATGTTTATATCTGTCCCCTTATTCATATTTAGTTCAAAATAGGAATTCAGCTGTTCTTTAGTTCTTTCCAGAACATCTTTATTGTTTAGTATACTCTCATTCAGTCTCCATCTAAATTGTTTGGGTTTCTGAATTTCTAACTCTAATATAACTGCGTTATGGTCTGATAGCATTTTCGGCAGTATCTCAACTTTTTTGGTTTGGATTGATAGTTCTTTAGCTAGCCAGATCTGATCTATCCTACTCCAGCTTTGGTGAGGTTCCGAGTAAAACGTAAATTGTTTTACCATTGGGTTTTTAAAACGCCAAATATCGACTAATTCATTCTGGTCGATTATATGATCAAATACTTTTGGAAGTTTTCCTGAATTTAATTTTTGTTGTTTGCCTGACCTATCCATTTCCGTTGATGGGACTCCATTGAAGTCACCCATTAACATGATCTTGTAATCCACATATTCCAACAATATTTTTTTTAGTTTTTCATAGAACTCCGCTTTTTTGTCATTAGGGGCATAAATCCCCACCACTAAAATCTTTTGACCCTCTAACTGTACCTCCACACCTATTATCCTACCCTCTTTGTCTTTAAATTTTTGTTGTGCCGTATATTTACTTTTAACATACAAAACCACTCCCCTTTTTTTCGTATATCTGAAGATATGAATTCGTTGCCTAGTCTGAAATTTTTTAATACCCTCTTGTGTTTTCTTGTTATATGGGTTTCCTGCAAACAAATTATGTCTGCATTCAATTTGCTTAATACATGTGTCACCCTGTTCCTCTTAACCTTGTCGTTCATGCCTTTTGTATTCCAAGATATAAACTTTATAGCCATTTTTTGCTTAGTTAAATATATTTATTTCGGTATTAAATATTTAATTTCCATTTTCTTTTAATGTCTTTTCTTCCTCAATAATTTCTCCTTCATCTTCCTCATCCTCTTCTACCCCTAGCTCTCTGCGAAATTCCTTGTACCTTCTTCCAAATTTTTTTAGTTCCAATTCGGAGTTTATTTTGTGTTTTTTCTCTTTGTAGTAGAAAGACACGCCCTCAGGATATTCCCAGCGGAATTTAATTTTCTCTGCATTTAAATTTTTAGTTAATTCTTTATAGCCATTCCTTTTTTTCAAAAAACGATTCGGGATGTCTCGAAAAACTATTATTTTCTTTTCATCTATAATTAGCTTGCCCTCTCTGGCTTTTTGCAGTATTGTGTTTCTTACCTCTATTGAGCTAAAGGTCGCTAGGCAGTCTCCTGGGTAGAGTTTTTTTTGTCTATTCTGGTGGGGAGGGGGTCTAATTCTGAATACACTTGTTACTCCATAGTCAAGATCCTCTTCCTTTATTTCTAACATTTTTGCCAACGCTGTTATGAGTTTCTTTCTAACATCCTCTCCCTCTTTTTCAGGTACCCCTCTAAATTTTAGATTCAAAGCTTTTTGGTTCATTTCCAGAAATGCGAGACTGTCTAGTGTACTTTCTTGTACCTTAGAGAGTTCCTCAATCTGATCTTTCATTTTCTCTCTATCTTTTTTATTTTCCTTTATCTCCTTCTGTACCCGCTTTTGTTGTTCCTCGACTACCTGCACCTTATTATGCAATTCCTTCATCTGCCCAGATAAATCAGTTGCTAATTCTGCCAATTTTTCTCCTATATTTTTTTCACTTTCCTTCACCGTCTCTTTAACCTCTCTTCTTATTTCCCTTATTTCTGCCAGGATTTTTGCCAACTCTCCTTCCCCTTCTATATCTGCTTTGGAAGGTCTTCTATCTCCTGGCGTCGTCACTTTCTGGGGTTTATGTGCCATTATTCTATATAAATGTTTACCAAACCCTTTACTATGTTTCCCACTTTAAGATTCACCTTCAAAGCTATTACACAGTTTACCGCAGTTCACCACATTTCCAGTTTCCAGTTTAAGATTTTAAATCTCCGTTAGCATACCACCCCAACAGTCTCCCCCACACAGTAGTGAACACTCCTTCTCCAAGGCTCTAGAACGGGTAATAACGGTAAATCTTCCACCTTTGTCTTCCACCTTTTCTTCTTGATAGAAACTTGGCAAACCCTGTACTTTGTTGGTATTCACTCTCTCGAGGGGCTCTCCGTCTTTCGCCAGTTCACCACTAGAAGAAAAATTTTTAACTCTCTTTTCGGCTTTGTTCTTATTGTCCTGGGACTTGAAATTTGCCTTCCCACCCCTTAGTTTTCTTAGTTTGTATCAAGTTACTCGAAAGACTCACACTATTGCAGCAGTTGCTCCGCTCAGTCACTGTTACAGTTGCAGTCCTGTATCCGCTCAGTCTTTTATAAATCAAAGAAAATCCAATGTCTTAGTCAGGCTAGGGGGTCGGAAGCTAAAAAAAAAAAAAAAAAAAAAAACTTCTTCAGTCCCTTTTTTCCGACTTGTAAAGCGCTCGCCCTTGCTCCTTCCCACTCCGGAGCCGTCTCCTCCAGTCGCCGCTGCTCACAGCTGTTTCTAATCAAGCTCACTCAGCGCGTTCAAGTCCGTGCGCCATTTTCCGGCATTTTCCGAAAGAATTCCCTTACCTTAGTGAAATTAAATAAATTTACCGTCCTTTCCAGCTCCTTCCTGCATATTGACCCAAGTTTCTGTTAGTCGTCTATTTTCTTGCAGCGGAGTCTGGAATAATTTGTAAATCCCGGGAGCTTTTGCCGCTTCTCCTGAGGAGCTTGAGGCTTCGCTCTGCAGGCTAGCGTGTTCCCTGAACTCGCGACTCAATCCTGTGCCTCCCGGACCTTCTCTGCGGTCCGGTGTTTCACCAGGAGAATCGCCAAGAGTGCAGTGGGAAACTTTAGTCCCAGAGTTTCTCCTCTCTGGGGTTTGAGGTTTGCGTCGCCTTCGCAAAACCTCGCAAATAGCCTTCCAAAGCTCAGGATCATCTGACGCGATCGATCCTGCGCTCCTTCCCGGGCCGCGGCAAACCAAAAGAGATTAAGAATAGTTTTTTAAAGTATTACAAAGAACTTTATAAAGCCCCAAAAGAATGTAGCGAAAAAATTAAAAGTTATCTAGAGAAATACAAGTTTAAACAGTTGACTCAGGCAGAAACAGACCTATTAGAGAAACCAATTACAGAGGAAGAGATTATAGCAGCGATAAAGCTGGGAAAAAATGATAAGGCGCCAGGACCAGATGGTATCTCTATAAAATATTATAAAATATTATATGAACAGCTGGTCCCGCCATTGAAGGAGGTGATGAACAATATCATGGAAAAAGGACAACTGCCCCAGTCATGGGAAGAGGCGTTTATTACGCTTATCCCGAAACAAGATTCAGATCTTACAAACGTCAAAAATTTTAGGCCAATATCATTGTTAAATGATGACTATAAGTTATACACAAATATCTTGGCCCAAAGAATGAAAAAGATCTTGACTCATTTAATCCATCAGGACCAGGCAGGTTTCCTCCCAGGGCAACAAGTGAAAAACAATATGCGAATGATGTTAAATATTATTGACTTTTTGGATCTGAGGATAGACAAACCAGCCGCGCTAATTTTTCTGGATGCTGAAAAAGCATTTGACAACCTGTCTTGGTCCTTTATGAAAACTAATTTGGAAATTTTAGGATTTGGCACCAAATTTAGGAGGGGTATAGAGGCGATCTACAAGGCACAAAAAGCGAGCCTAATAGTAAATAACGATTTGACTGATAAATTTAATATAACTAAAGGAACAAGACAGGGGTGTCCACTCTCTCCTTTATTATTTATTCTAACTTTAGAGGTGCTTTTGCAAAGGATTAGGTCATCGGAAGAAATAAAAGGCATAAGATATGGGAGTAAAGAGTGTAAAATCAAAGCTTTCGCCGATGATATTGTTATAACTATTGAAGACCCGCACCTAAACATCGGAGAGACATTAAAGGTAATATCAGAATTTGGCACATTGGCAGGTTTCAAAATAAATAAAAATAAAACTAAAATGATGGTAAAAAATTTAGATGAACAACAAAAAAAACTAATCCAAAGAGAAACAGAAATTGAAATAGTAAAAAAGATCAAATATCTCGGCATTTGGCTATCAACAAGGAACTTAAATTTGTTTAAAGATAACTACGAAGTGCTCTGGAAGGAAATCAAAAGAAAGTTGGAAACTTGGGGAAGGCTGAATTTATCCTTCCTGGGAAGGATAGCGGCTATCAAGATGTCAATCCTTCCAAAGATACTCTTTCTTTTTCAAAACATTCCAATTATAACCAACCAGAAATGCTTTAAAGAATGGCAGAAAATAATTTCGAAATTCATTTGGCAAGGTAAAAAGCCGAGAATTGCATATAGACTTCTAACAGATAAAAAGACCAGAGGGGGATTCTCGGTACCTGACCTTAAAATTTACTACGAAGCGGCGTGCATTGACTGGCTGGGTGATTGGTTTAGGCTAAAGAATACTGACCTACTCGATCTAGAAGGGGTGGATAACAGATATGGGTGGCACGCCTACCTTTGGTATAATAAGGTTGAGGTTCATAAAAGCTTCCTGAACCATACAATCAGAAAACCATTATACCAAGTGTGGAGCCGATATAAAGACTGGTTTGAAGGCAAAACACCAGGCTGGCTGTCATCACAGGAAGCCTTTACAATTAAAAAACCAAATATGGAAATAAATTGGTTAACATATCGAGACCTTCTGGTGATGGAAGGGAACATCCTAAAAATAAAACCATATGAAGAAATTAAAGGAAAAATAACAAGTTGGCTGGAGTATCACCAACTGAACAGTGTTTTCGTGCAAGATAAGAAAATGAAAGGTTTTAAACCAGACAGGTCATGGATAGAAAAAGAGGTTATTCAAAACAACACCAAAATACTTTCTAAGGCTTATGATTATCTGTTAGAATGGAATCTGAAAGATGAGGAGGTCAAGTGTGTAATGACAAGGTGGGCTATGGACATCGGTCACAATATTGAACTTTCAAAATGGATCAAACTCTGGAACGTAAATTGGAAATTTACAGCATGTACATCATTGAAAGAAAATTTCTATAAAATGATGTACCGCTGGCACCTCACACCGATAAAATTAAAGAAACTATATAAAACAGGCAGTAAAACCTGTTGGAAATGTGAGGTAAAGGACGGGGAGTTCTATCATTTATGGTGGACATGCGACCCAATAAAACAGTTTTGGGAAAATATCTATAATGAACTTAAAAAAATACTAAAATATACTTTTAAAAAACTACCAGAAGCATTCCTTCTAGGCATGGTAGGTCATGAGATCCAGAGTACTGACCAAAAGTTCTTCCTATACGCTACAACTGCGGCGAGACTTTTGCTGGCTCAGGTTTGGAAGCAAAAAACAATACCAACGACGCAGCAGTGGCAGCAAAAAGTCACCGAATACATGGAAGTCGCTAAACTAACCATGAGAGTCAGACAACAGGGGGAGGAAACGTTTAAGAAAGAATGGGGAAAATATGTTGACTATCTAGACAAGGTTTGTAAATTGCGAAATTTTGACATTTAACTCAAGGCGTATAAAGAAACAGAAAAAAGAAGACTTAACAAGTCAAATAAGTTAATGAAATGACAAAGAAGAGATCAAATGGAAGTTGGGATTTCATAAGTTGTAAAGGGTGAAAGGGAAAGAGGTGTAGAAGGGGGAGCAAGGTATGAGGTAATGTAATAAAAAACGTGTAAATAATGATGTGATATAAAGAAGGCATAACAAGAAAGAAGGGAAGTCCAAGACTCAAGATCCAGCAAGACTATTTGTGATATGACTTTTATTTTTTCAAGTTTATTTTTCAAGGTATAGTTTGTGCAAACAATTTTTTGTATCTATGATCTGTAAAATCAATAAAAAATATCTGAGAAAAAAAAATGCAACGAAGCCGTCGCCTCCACAACTATTTGTGAAGCTGTCATCTGCGGGTAAGCAATGGGCGTCCCAAATGTACACACCTCGGTTTAACTGCGAAGTGCATGCGGTTTTAAGATTGTCTTTCGGGAAACACATCAAGCTGCGGTATTTCTCAGGATCCTAACTACAAGATAGCTCTGGGTTGTGTACACACGGATTCAACAAAAAAGGGTGGGAGCCTGCATTGGAGATAGAGAAAAGGATAATGTGGTTAAAAAAAAAAAACACCCAACAACAACCTAAACCGTTGATAACCTGTCTCCATAAAGGAATTGAACCAGCTCCTTGATCACTTCCGTCGCCCTTTTCTGCGTCTTTTCTAGCTCGACAACATTTCTTATTTTGGAGACGAAGAGAATTGAACCGAACAGTCTTCCTTCCATTCCATACAATAAAAACTTGAGTAGGAAAGCGAATGGATGGATGCCTCCCTTTTCTGCTTCTCCTACTTGTTTGCGGCCCTGCAACGAGAGATACTGGGGGTTTATTCCTCCCGGTCTCCTGACATTTTTTAATATATTTTCTTTCAATTCCTCTGGGGAGAGACCACCACGAGAAGAACACGGCGTCAGAAGAAACCAGGAAGCTCCCTTCCCCGAGCGGACAAAGGAATTGTCCGCTTCAGCCTCGCTCGTCCCCTTTGCTCCGACCGAGGCTTCCGGGCCACAGATTTGCAAGCGGCACGGGGAGCGCTGGAGGAGCCCGAACTTTTTAAAAACGCGAAGCCCTAACCCTTTTGAAAATTATATATAAATATTTATATATAAATATATATATGCTAATCCTCGCTTGGCACCGGGGAGAGGAGGAGGTGGCGGCATCTAATCGCGGGCGAATCACAGAACGAACCGATGCGGGCTCTCGTGTAAACGGGGCGCAGGAGGAGGAGGAGGAGGAGAAGAGCGCGCGGCGCCTGGAGAAGCGGCAGCTGCTGCTCGCCCGTCCGGGGCTTTCAGGCGGCGGGGGGAATTAAAGCTGCACAGGCATGACGCCGGCTTTCCGCAGCCGCAACCCCCTTGAACGCCGCCACCGCCGCCGCTGCCCGGTATTCTAGGCTGACCCAGGCGAGGTGGGCGGGCCTGCGCGCCGCCGGGTCCCCCAGGAAAGGGCGGGGAGCGGGTCCGGCCTCCTCGTTGGTGTGGAGCAGCCTCTCCGGCGCCGTGTTTACATCCGGCGCCGCTGGGCTGCCCTGCTCCTGCTCCTCCTCCTGAGCCTCGGCCTGCTCCCGCTGAAGCCGCCTTCGCTCCCCTAGGCCGGGTCAATGCGGCGCTTTCCGGCGGGCTATGGACACCAGCGACCTCTTCACCAGTTGCAAGAAGGGCGATGTTTTCCGAGTGCGGTGAGGCCCTTGCCCAAGTTATGGGGTGGGGGGACCCCCGGGGCCGGGAGAGGGCCACACACCCCATCGGTGCTGCGCCTTGGCAGAGGTTGGGGTTAGGGAGCTTAATAGGGGGCTGTCCCTTGAGTTTCCGGTTTGGGGAAGCACCTGAATGGCAGGTGGAGGTTTAAGGGCTGCACTGGGACTTAAGGTAAACTCGTCGTCTATTTTTTTTCCTAGCTTTCCTCGAAGTTTGTTGTATGTGTTTAGGATGTTTATATGTCTCTTCTAGACAGCAGCAAAAAGGCCTGCCTGAGAGGTAAAACTGGGAAGCTGTTTAGAACAAGCTTCTGGGCTTGTTTGCACACATGAAAGCAATAACATGGGTGAGAGGGCTCTGGGCATGTACAAAGTGCCTTCGGTAACCCCAGATAATGTCTTCTCCACCAATCTAGGCTTAAAGGGAGAAGAGACTTCCAGATAGGAGCTTCGAAGTTCTAGGCAAGGCAGATTTCTGGCACACACTACATTTAGAAAGCAAACGTGGGGCATAGGGGGAGTACTGCCTGGGGCTGAAAAAAATAGAATGGAGAATATTGGGCACAACCAGGGATATTTTGGAGGGAGAAGGTCACAGATCTGTGAGGGGAATAGGGAACGAGCATGGACTGGACAACTTAAAGATTTCTGTTGGGTGTGGCAGCTCTTTGGTCTTCAACTGGTGGGTTGGAACCCACGACTGTCGCAGCCTCATCTAACATGTTGCAGCAGCACCAATACCATCATACAAATAAGTGGTGTTTTTTTTGTTGTTGTTAAAAAAATGGTTTCCAAATGCATGTTTTGGTTAAAAGTTGAGTCGTAGGTCTGGGAACATTGGAGATTATTGTGGCAGAGAAAAAGTTAGGAGGCAGATAAACAAGAAGCAAAATTCTTTTCAGAAATTCTTTTCACCTGCCTGTATTTGCCAACCTTCCCTCCCCAAGCTACTCATATTTGGCAATAGAATGGCTGCTACTGTGTTGCTTCATGTCCCTAATGGGAGGCCCCAAGTTCTTGCTGTGTTTTTAAAAAGGAAAACAACTTTTGCCTCTTCTGCCTATCAGCTCAGCTTCCTATCCTGAAACAGCTGACTACTTTAGATATCCCCTGAGAGCAGGACCAAAAAGAAACAGGTGCACAAAAAGGCAAATGGTATTTTAAGGCTTTATAAACACATTTTCTCCTTTTTAAAACTGAAGATGTTGTAAAATTTAAACTATTCCACACACGTGTGCCCAGCGTGACTCAACAGAATACAAGCACTGTCACAAAACACATCATTACAAAGACAAAACAGTTAACATGACAGTAATTCATGAATACAAGAATAAATATATACCAATCGTATATAAAAAATATATTAATTAATTTCCTGATTCACTGCATTAAGATGTAGTAACAGCCAGAAAAGTACTGTTGATCACAATATTATATCAATTCAAATTCATTGTGATCTGCATAATCACCATAAGTGATGCTATCCATAGAATCATAGAGTTGGAAGAGACCACAAGGGCCATCCAGTCCAACCCCCTGCCAAGCAGGAAACACCATCAAAGCATTCCTGACAGATGGCTGTCAAGCCTCTGCTTAAAGACCTCCAAAGAAGGAGACTCCACCACACTCCTTGGCAGCAAATTCCACTGTCGAACAGCTCTTACTGTCAGGAAGTTCTTCCTAATGTTTAATCCATCAATTTCAGTGTCAATCTTAAGAGCTAGTAAAAATCACAACACTTATAGCCTTCAGTTGCAACAAAATTTGCAAGCAGAATCACAAAAAGGACAACAGTAGCAACATACTTGGAGAACATCAACCAGTTGTTTTAAGATTTTTAAATAATGGCTAATTTTTGCTCATGATTTAAAAATGTCATTTATATTTAAATTCATTCTACCCTCCCCCTTGCCTTTTATTTTATTTTTGCAACCACCCTATGAGATAGTCTAAAGTCAGAGACAGGGACTGACTTTATCCCCAGTCCTAGTCCAGTACTCTTAACCATTGCACCATACTAACTCTGCTTCTTTAGGGCCTTTCCAGAAAGCAAAATAGAAACACAAACTATTTTTCTTTGTGTTTTCTGTGCTTCTGATAATCTGCATATGCACTGTTGTGCCCCCATAGAATTGGTGGGGATATTTGTCACTAACTTTTTAAAGAAAAAAAAGAAAAAAAGAGGGGAGGTGTGTGCTACTGTAATGTAGAGCAGGAGTAGCCAATGTGATGCCTCCAGATGTTAGACTAAACTGTCCATCATTCCTCAAATGGCCAGGGCTGATGGGAGGGGGAATCCAAAAACACATGGAGGGCAGCATGTTGGTTTCTTCTGATATTTAGGAAATTACACAGACTTAAAAATCAGTGGTGGGGGTAAAGGAGAATAAATGTAAAGTGGGTGGAAATAGCATTGCTATTTTGTGTCCCTTCTTTTAAAGGTTGCATGGGCACTCCCAAACTCGAGTACTGTATTCTGTGAACCGCCCCGAGATATTATGATGAAGGGCAGTCTAATCTAATAAATGAAAACAATAAATAATAATAGGGAAAGGGGCTTTAAAACCAGATAATTTATGAAGCTGTAGCTGAAGTGAGTTAGATTAATTCTTAAGTGCTAAAGCTGTGCCCTTGTTTGTCTTTCAGATACCTTCTTGAACAGAGAGATGTTGAAATCAATGTCCGGGATAAATGGGACAGTACCCCTTTGTGAGTGCTTTGGCCTTGAGACATACATGCTGTTTGGTAACTTATACAGGATTTAAAGAAATGCTTTCAGGCATTGCAGCGGTTCCTCATTTTACTTCTGTTGTTGTTGTGTTCAAAAAAGAAAACATTGTTTCTTATATCCTTCTCCTACAGTGTGCTCCCCATTCTCTCAAGTTTTCAGTGTGCCCATGCTGTCTTTTGTTGACAAGGCCTGCTGTTGGAAATAATTTTCCTCATTCAGAACAATATTCTGAAAGGCAGCTGAATGCCTGCCACTGCTTTTGGGATAATTTGTGGCAACCATTTTACTAGCATGCTAAGAAGAGACCTGCTCCAATTGCACCCTTGGCCCATCTTGTCTAGCTCTGGTTAGCCATAATGTTCTGGGAAGTTTGCAAACAGGACATGAAGACAATAGACTCTTGTTTGTCCCCAATATATGTTCATCAGCACCATGCTATGTCTGTCATAAAAGAAAGTATAGAATGGGAATCCCTGGAGTTGTACAATGTGTCCTTGGGATGTTGTCATGTCAGCCTTTATTTGATTGCACTGGCTGCTGATCTATTTCCACATAAAATTCAAAGTACTGGATTTTTTGTTGAAATCCCTAAGCATCTTAGGACCTAGGTTACTTTTCCTGCATGAACTTTCCTATCACCTGTGATCATTGCTGGAGTTCTATTGCCTTCTGAAGTGAGGTGGGTGGGAATTGGGAAAGGGATATTTTTCATTTTGCTGTCTCCAGGGAGGCCCACCTAGCACTAACTAGTCTGTCTTTACAGTGACAGATGGAAGACTTTTTATTCACCCACACCTTTTAGTGTCAGCTTTTAGAAGTTTTTAAAAATCTGGGATTGGGTTTTACATGAGAGTTACTGCTGCCTTTATCTCGCTAATGGAAACTGCTCTGAAAGTCTTGACTAATAGAGCAGGATGTAGATACTTGCAATAGAAATAATAAGCATGTACCCTAAAGTTCTTGTTGGTAAGGCTATCATACAGTGTTGAGGCTGTTGTGCAGATTTCACCTCTCTCTCAATGTTGTCCCATAGAACTTGATGGGAGCACTGAAAACCAAGGCAGCATTGTTTGGATGGTCCCACCCCTTCATCTGCCTAGCCCTAGTCCACATTTCTTTGTTCTGCTTGCACACGAAGCAAGTGCATATCTCATCAGTAGAAAAGGAGTGGGAAAAGACTCTTATTCTCCTTGTCACAACAGAAAGAAATGAGAATGCTATGGAGAAGACTGGATCAATTTATTGTAAGGAATTAACACCATGGGTGGAGCCAGCGTGGTGCCCTCCAGATGACGTTGGACTACAACTCCCATCATCCCAACCATTATCCATGCTGCTGGGGCTGCTGTGAGTTTGCACTCCAACAACAACTGGAGGGCAACACATTCGCTGTCCCAACCTATTGTGATTTTAGGATCTTAATTAGATTGCAAAGTTGGTGCTGTGGGAGGACTTTTGAAGGCCTTGATACATTGAATCAGCAAAACTTAGAAGTTTTCATTTCTAAGTGTCTCTTTCTTAACTCCTTCCTTGTGTTAACAGGTATTATGCTTGTCTCTGTGGACATGAAGAGCTCGTACGGTATCTTTTAGCCAATGGTAAGAAAAACTGATATGCTTCTGAGGACCAGTGTGGTGTAGTGGTTAAGAGCGGTGGACTCGTAATCTGGTGAACCGGGTTTGATTCCCTGCTCCTCCACATGCAGCTGTTCGGTGACCTTGGGCTAGTCATACTTCTCTGAAGTCTCTCAGCCTCACTCATCTCACAGAGTGTTGTGGGGGAGGAAGGGAAAGGAGATTGTTAGGCGCTTTGAGAGTCCTTAGGGTAGTGATAAAGCGGGATATCAAATCCAAACTCCTCCTTCTCCTCTTCTTCTTCTCCTGGAGACTGTGTGCCCAATATATATGGTCACCTGTGTGTCTCTAGAATTGTCACTGAAGCTACACTGTATAATCCTGCTCTGATGGGAAACTGCATAGCTGCTTTTGACTTGTTATGCTAATCAAACAGCTAAAATCTTATTTTGCAAGGGAAACTTTTCCTCTCATGGTAATGGTGTTAGTACAGGGCTCAGTTTTTTAAAAGTTTACAGTACTAGCACTAGAGTGACATTAACATTGGATCTTAGCCAATGTGAAGAGCTGCTACTTTTAATCTAGTCTGCTTGTTGCCATTTTGTTTAATAAAATGCACATAAAAGTAAATGTCCATTTTATGTTTTACTACATTTTATATATGCTGTAAGCCACCCAGAGTGGCTGAGGAAACCCAGCCATATTGGTGGGATATAAATAATAAAATTATTATTATTATTATTATTATTAAGCTCATTTTTTACTAAAAAAGCAAAAGTCAAGGCTCCTTGTTGGTACATTTAATATTTCTGTTCTCATCATAGCACCCAACAGGGCAAAAATAAACGGATTTAGTGTTTGGCTTTACTAGAAGGAATAAATTCACCTGTAATACACTGAAGCAGTAGCTGCCACCATTTACTGAGTGACTAGTAGGAACAGTTATCACCAGGAATATGTGCTTTCGCTTGCAGATCTATCTAGGTTACCAAGTAAGAAGTCTGCCAGCATCCATTCTTGAACTACCCAGCTCCCAAGGGCATTGTTGCGCTGTTTCTTAGTAACTTGGCTAAAAGGACAAAGGCAATAATGTAGGGCAGAGCTTTCCAAACTTTTCATGTTGGTGGTACACTTTTAAGACATGCAAGATTTCACAACACAGTAATTCAGTTTTACTAGTAAACCAGAGGTTAAACTAACCCCTTTCCAGCCCTGGGAGCACCGTGGGGAGCATTCGTGTGACTCGCCTACACACTGCACCCGACACACTAATGTGTTGCGACACACAGTTTGGAGAACTCTGATGTAGGGTGAGATAAGCTTAGTTCTCTCACCCACACCATCAAAATACATTGATTTCATTTAATCAATGTTAGGTCTGTTGTTTAACAGGTACAAAGAATATAAATCCGGTCAGAGAAATGAAACAAAAGTATGGTTTCTAACTTTATTTATCAGAATACCTGTATTTATAAACTACCAACACAATTATTTTTGAGGTGCTATACAATACAATCATTAAAAATAACAAAATTGTACAATTATAAAATCATAAGATGACCCAGACTGAATCAGATTAAGTCTTTATAAACACTTGGTGAAGCAAATACATTTTCACCAGGTGACAAAACATCAGGAACGTGGGAGCCTTTCAGATTTCCATAGGAACAGCATTCCAAATTTGGTATAGTCATACCTCATGTTACGGCCGCTGCAGGTTATGTTTTTTCAGGTTGCGCTCCGCGCTGAACCCGGAAGTACTGGAATGGGTTATTTCCGGGTTTCAGCGCTTGCGCCGAATTGCGTCATGCGCTTGCGCAGATGCGGTACTGCGGGATACGAACGCTGTGGGTTGCGGACATGCCTCTGTCATGGATTACGTCCGTAACCCGAGCGTCTACTGTATTAGATCATAATTCATAGCTTACAGCTAAAGCAAATAATAATCCTTCTAGGGATAAGAAATCCAAATCATGCTTTGGTGGGGTAATGTTGAATGTGAACAGTAGCTACATGCAGGCTCTATTAGAAATGGGTATATTCCAACCAATGCAGGCACAGACTTAAGAGAGAATTATATTGATTTTGGACAAAAAAGTTTATATTCCTAACTGTAGTTAAACACACAATCGAAAAGTTGTTTTAATTTTTTCTGGGAAGCTTTTTAGCTTGTTTCTAACTTGTATTTTACAAAATATTTACAGTGTACTTTAAAAGAGATTCTTTTCTCTGTTTTTAAATTATAATAACTTTTCTCCAAGGAGCGCAAGGTGGTGTTCATGGTTCTCCTCCTCAGTTTTATCTTCTCATCAATCCTGGGAAGTACCGGTAGACTCAGAGACAATGACTGTCCCAAGGTCACCCAGCAAGCTTCATGCCTGAGTGTGGATATGAACCCTGCTCCTCATCCAGCACTCTAACCACAATCCAGCCATAGTGTAGCACACTGGATCGCAGTGGTGTGGGTGTAGCAGAAACGTTTTCTGTAAAATATTGTAGAATGTATGCAGCTTCATGCAGCTATTTTTTTTTTAAACTGAGTAGTCTTACAGTTGTCCCAAGGCAGAAATTAAGAGACTGGATATTATGGTTGAATGTTAATTTTACTTCATGAGCTCTGCTTTAGACCAGAAGAACATATGAAAGTACTTGTAATGAGGGATGAAGGTTGCTTCAGTTGTTTAGTAGAAGCAGTTCTTAGTTCTGTTCTGCAAAGAAAGACAATATCACATATGTAAATGATATGTCTCTTGTAATATGGCTTCAAACCTAAATGCCAGTTGGTATTGGTTTACAGGTGCCAAATGTGAAGCAAATACCTTTGATGGCGAGCGTTGTTTATATGGGGCCCTGAGTGATGCTATTCGGCGGGTGTTAAAGGAGTACAAGCAGATCACAGCAAAGTGCATGAAGAGAGACTACTATGATGTCTTCCTTCAACGGTAAAGAGAGAAGGGATGCCTTCATTGCAGGCTGTTAAGCATTAAAATGCATCTGTTTCCATTGGACTGCCACGCCCACTCCTTGGATGACTGACCCCTCTTGCTTGTTTTGTTCAAGGAGATTCAAAAGATCTATTATGTTCTTGTCTTATGGAGGCTTGCTTGTGATGATGACAAGTCTGCCAAGCCACTGTTAGTTCATAGTACATTGAAAGTTTACACACACACACACACACACACACACACATATATATATATATATATATATATATATATATATATATATATATATATAAAATTCCCTCCCCACTGAAAAAACTTCTCATATGGAATGCATGATAAAAACTGATTAATCACAATCTACTGCGTAAGTGGCAGAAGTAAATAAGACTACTTAATATATGTGTGTGTGTGCAATCCTGTTTATGGATTGTACGCACACATGTCCCCAGGGAGGCTCACTTGGTGCCATTATTATATAGCTTTAGGCATCAGGCAAAAACATTACTTTTTCTCCATGGCGTTGAATCATAATTTCCTGTGGCCTCCTTGAGTGGTTCAGATTCTGCCTTTTTAAAGAACAGGATTGTCATTTCATTTTTTCATTGTTTTTCTTTGTGCTGGTTTTAATGTATGTTTTTCTTTGTTTATATGTTGTAAGTCACTTTGAGTTATCTTTGTAAGAAAGGAACCAATAAATAAATAATAGAGAATTATTTTAGAACCTTGATTTTGAAGGAACAAGATGCTCGCAGTTGCTGAGTCCTCCAGTCCGGTTTTTTCAGACTTGTTGTTCTCATTCTCCTTGCAGACTTCTGGAACAGGGCTACCAGAGTGACATTGTATTCATTGTGCATGGGAAGTCTTTCTGTGCCCATCGCTGCATTCTTGGTGCCCGGAGTGCATATTTTGCAGAAATGTTTGAAACCAAGTGGAAGGGGAAGAATATCATCGCACTAAAGCATCCATTGGTGAGAAGACTCAAGCTTTGTTTTAACTAGAATAGTGTCTGCAGTTGGTGCTTGCTTTAAGGTTTCAGGTGCTAAGTCTAGACCCTGATTTACACATGCATCAGAATGAGACAGTAGAGTGGACTGTACCACTTAAGACTGTGGGTGAGGATGTCATTTCAAATACATTAAAAAAGCATAAAAAATCAACTAACTAAAAAAAACCATAAAAAGCAACTAACTCCCTGAATTGGCTCATTGAGAGGAAGTGGTTCTGGGCTAGTCCTCTCACTGCTATTCTCCTTTTTTTTTCTTTTTCTTTTTCACTTGTAGTGAATTTTGTTAAATTTGGAACACTCAAGATGGGCTTCTCCTACTTGCAGTCTGAATGGTACAGTCCATTCTGCTACTTTATTCTGCTACACGAGTACCAAGCCTGATGTTTAAAGCTTCTTTAAAACAGTTTTACTTGGATTATCTCATCAATGTTGATCTGGAACATTGTATTGAGATTTCATTGTGACTATTGAATCGACCCTGACTGTTCCTACTGGTAAACGTAACACACAAGCTATTCAACTTCTCACAAAACAGGTGTTTGTTTTTTTTAAGCTAACTATATAAGTGGTTATCACAACTTGTGGTCAGTTCCACATGTTAATTACTTTTTGAGTGACATTATTTAATGTTGTCACATGGTGTGAATCGAGAGCTGGCATTGAGGAAAAGGGAGCTACAGCTAAAATATTGCTCTTTTTGTTGCTTGCCTCTCCAGAGTTAGCACTACTGCAGAATCTCATGGGCCCTCATTACCTTCTAGTTTCAATATAGCCAATGGGGTGTCCTCCAGAAGTTGTTGTGGACTTCTGATCATTGACCTGACAGGCTGGGGCTGATGGGAGTTGTAGTCCAAAACACCTTAGCTACTGCTGTTCTAGCTTCTTTCTCACTTATGTCACTGTGTAGTTCAAGCCATGGCAAAATGCAACATCTGTAAATAACCACTTTCATTCGTTATATAGATCAACCCAGCTGCCTTTGGTTCCCTTCTCCAGTACCTCTATACAGGTAAATGTGGGCATGTGCTGCATTGTAGTGTTTACAATTGCTGCATTTGGATTCAGAATAACATCTTGCATATATCTATATACTTTGCATAATTATTTCAAAACTCAGCTTGTCAGAAATGGCTGGGGTGACGTACTTTTTCTCTCTCTCTTGCAAGGACTATACTGATGGAAGGCATTAGATACTGGGGCATAGAATAACAGCATTGATGGAGAGGCATGGAGCTGCACAAGTTGTGTTGGACCTTGCTAGAGTGAGATTATGGGGGGTTCAGGTTCTTTGCTCTACCATTGTGTTTTTGCTTTGGGGTTAGCCACTCACCCACCCAAGCAACAGTATTTTATTGCCTGAAAATGTTGTCTCCCACCACCCAGCTGATGGCTTTGTTTGTTTGTTTTGCAAGTGCTGTATCAAATGCAATAAGGGCACTGGCATTGCTAGTCATGAGTGACACAACTTTGTGTCTGGGCATATTCCTGGCATGCTGCACTGTTCTAGTTACTTTTAAGTCTAAAAGCGCTATGGCATTAATCCTCTTTATTTCAGCAATAGTTACTTGAAACTTTAAGGCTTGTTTGGGAATAAAGACACTTGTTTGGGAATAAGTCTTTCTTGAATTCAGTGAGACTTACTCTAGAGTAGACGTGCAAAGGATTCTGCTGTCTAGAAGATTTGTTTGCTAACATGTTTTTCTACCTCCATTTGCATATGCCAATAGGGTTCCTCCCAATTCCAGAGCACAACTCTGGGTTGGAGCTACCAAAGAAATAGCAAAGAATAAAATTTGTCTTATTTTTGTTTGTTTTTAGTGAACAAAGGTCCTTATCCTTCACTAGACAATGGCCATACGTTTCTGGATATTTGTGCACAGGAATATGTATGAATTTGGCTGTTGAAGTTGCTCCTCTTTTTGCTTTTATAAGACAGGAGTACCTTGAACTACAGAAGGATACGGAAAGTGACACATGCATCTTTATTTAACATGTGGGACACGTGGATTAAACCTATAGAAGGGATTCTGGATTAGCCTTCTATACATTTGCTCATTGCTTTGGGCAAATGTATGTGGGAAAGTGGCATACCAATTGAAATAATAGCTACATTATTGTAGTTATCAGAATTGATAAACTTGTATGTAACATTTCTTGGCTTTGTCATATGTAGACATGTGCATCCATATTTTATTTATTTGGATGATGGTCAACCAAGTTGTGTATCCATAGTCTATTTGTTTACTTAGGGCGGCATGCATCTCTGTCATATTCTTTGTAGACTCATTGCAATTAATGGTCTCAAGTCCATTGACTTTAATAGGCCTATACCGGTATCGCTAACATTGGATGTCACCCTTACTACAATTTTATACTGCTAATCCATTCAAGGTGGTTTGCAGTCTAAAATAATAAAGATGCAAAAGGTAAAAAAAAAATAAGAATATCTGAAAAGCATCATACATTAAGGCTCAAAAGAAGTTGCTGTACTAGTTGTACAAGTGATGTTCTCAAAAATATAAATGCAATCCTTCCTTAAGTCACAGGGGGGTGCTGAAACATAAATTGCAGCTGTGGATGTAAGGATGAATTTTACATGTTGGTGACTAAATAATAGGGAGAATTGAAAGGGTCATTGGCTTTCTTTTCTTTTCTTTTGCCAGGCCGTTTAGACCTAGATGTAGAATATGTGAGCGACTGCAAAAGATTGGCAAAACAATGTCGGCTCCAGGATCTCATCGAAGACTTGGAAACCAAGTGTAAAAAGGTGCACGAATTTGGTAAGGTCCAGATTGCTCAGACTGGCACTTTATATAAGAAAGTGGAAATCTGCCTTTTTTTTCTGAACAGCTTATATTAATTAGCTAAATATTCTAGTAACAACTTGTTTCTGTTCCGCTCTTCTCCTGAAGTGCTCAAAACAATCACAATACACCATGCAGATAAGCAATTAACAATATGAAATATTCTTTAACATGGTATTATTATTATTTTCTTTCCATTTCTATACTGCTTTATAATTTAAAGAAAAAATTATCAAAGTGGTTTACAACAGATTAAAACATCAAATAAAACAATCCAGAATAAAGCATAAATGAAGAGAGTCAACGAAATATCAAGTATACATTCAAAGCAATGTAATTAACAGGAAACTAAAATATTATCTTAAAGATTTCAAAATGAAATATTACAAAATAATTCAACTACAGAATACACATTTAGTGCAGTGAAGTTAACAAAAAAATTATAGAATATATGAATATTTGGAAGGGATTCAAGGGTCATCTAGTCCAACCCCCTGCGATACCAGAATCTCAGCTAAAGCATCCGTGACAGATGGCCATCCAACCTCTGCTTAAAACCTCCAAGGAAGGAGAGTCCACAACCTCCCAAGGGAGACTGTTCCACATTTCAAAACTTAAACATTTCAAAAGAAAACATTACTATAGGAAGTCAAATATAATATGCATATTTAAAACTGCATAATTAGCTAGAGAATAAAATATAAAATACAATTACCGGTATATGCTTAGAACATACCTGCTGCTATTGCTGCCAGTCCTGCCCATGGTGGTTGGCAGGTGTGAAAGCTCAGGCTTGATGACTTATACTAAGAGACAGCCAAGATGGTCTCTGGCCTTTTCAGCAGCCCTAGCTTTTGTAGCTGGAGTCAGTCTTCCCTGCCCTCCCAGGCCAGGTGGGAAAAGGCCTGCAAGGCAGGGAGCAGGTCTTCCAGGATTTGCAGCCAAGATGGATCTCCAAGTTGGTAAAATCAGTCAAGAGCAAGATCTAAAATTACACAGTGAAAGCCCAACCAAACAAAAATGTCTTGAAACACATAGTGAAAAGATTTCCTGATTGAGGTATTCTAGATTTGTAGCACCCACAGAAAATGTCCTGCCTTCTGTAAGTTACCCAGTGAATATTTTTAAGTGGTACAGCGAAAAGGGACTTCCAAGTTGATTTTAAAGCCCATGCTGGCTACAAAGTAATTGTTCTTAATAGTTATTTGGTCTTAGGCCATCTAGGATCGTCTTCAATGTCCCACATTGTCACGGGGCTGTCAGAAAGAGGCCTGGAGCAGAGGGAGGGGGCAGAGTGGAGCGATGAAGGGACTGTGGAAAGCAGTAGGCTGGAACAAGGAGAGAGGGAAGAGAAAGGGTTAAGGGAAGACAGACAGTCAGGTGGAGTAGCTCAGGAACGGATGGGATGGAGATGTGACCGGATGGAGAGGTGGTGACCGCACCCTCTGCAACAGAACGGAGGGAGTGGAAAAGAAGGGAGCAGTGTAAGTGTGTTGCCTTACTCAGACTGCTCTGCTGGAGGCGGTCCCATAAGTCTGTACTGCTGGCAACTGAGAGTGAGGGGTCGGATGCATGAGAACTGAGCTCTGTTTTTGTACATATGTAAATAATAAAGACTACTTGGACACAGCCAGCCTGGCAAGTGCATTGACTTGTGGGAGTCTTCTACACAACCCTGACACACATGCTGTACTGCAGAGGTCTATCTGGGAAGTAATCAAAGCGTAAATAACAGGCCAAGTCTGTTGTTTTTAGAAACTGTGTAGGTCTTGCACTAGCACGGGCAAGGTCTTCAGGCTTCTTGGATGTAGGCGTAGTGACTAAGGAGAGCTAAGGTGATTCATGTGCCCTTGATTTGGTGACAAAGTTCTGTCTCCATTGTACATCAAGTTACTGTGCTTTTAGCATAAGCCTTTGCAGCATTCTTGTTTTCTAGAAAGAGTTGTGATATGTCATAACAGGGACACATGGGTATGGTCCAGCAATCTGCTACTTGAATATTACCTGCCTAAGGACCATTTCCATGATCTGGAATATAAATACTTGGAATAATAAGCAACTCACTTGTAAATGGCTTAGGTATCCATCTTTGTAGTGCTATATTCCGAAATGGTACATTATTTGACATGGCCATGGTTTTAAATGTATTTTATTGCTGTAACCCAGCCTGGGATCATGAATTGAGGAAGAACAGACTAGAAATCAACCTTAAATATTTAGTGGGGCTCCGGGCCATTTCTAAACTGGATGATATAGGTTGCAGAAAATGAGGCAAGCAAAAAGTACGTCTCTAAACCAGATATGATTAATCTTGAATTGGATACTTGAAGAGCTCCCTCCCAGGCTTAAATACAATATATAGGTTGCTTGTTTGTTTTGTAACATTAACTGTTTAGATATCAAACAATAATATATTGCAGTAATGCATGATAGATGCAGATAGATATTTCACAGAACACCCTGTATGTTTTCTGCAAGTGTGTTAAAAATAGTAGAATTTCATATCCCATGTGCATAGTTTAATAAAAACCATGCTCTCATCACCTTAAATAGATAATGAATAACTAATTTAGCTATATTTGTGTTAATGCTTGATTATATTTCAACATCTCTAATTACATAGTTTTTCAGTTCTTTTATTTGAGGTTAAGCTGATTGATGCTAATACTGTAAACTCTTATTCCCAGAAATGCATAGTTATGATTTCTTCACGGATGGAAAAAGTCTGGTGGTTAACACAAGTTGCTTTGCTGCCTTGGTTGTGTGCTAAGACTACCACCTGGTGTTATCCCTGACACACACACACACACACACACACACACACACCAAGGTCCATTGCACCAGTGGAAGTTGCTTTCTCTCTTGGACACTTTGAAAGGCTGAGTCTGTTGTTTGTTTCACAGCACTCATACTAGACATCAGAATTTAAATAGTTGGCCGGGCAGATCATAAATTTACACTTCTTTAGGATTATTTTGTACTCTGCTTCTCACCATTTGTGAGAAACCCTTAAGTGATGAAAGGAACAGTTTAGCTTGCTTCTATATGCTGCTGTCTTCAAAACTGAAGGTGCTAGAGCATCCTTTATTGACAATCCCCTCTTGACATCATCTTCTGCCACTGCTGCCATTAGTACTGGTAAAACTTAAGCTTTGACCCTGCCATGTTGCAAAAACTACAAAATATACTATACTCCATTCAGCTTCCCACTTTTCCCACTGGGGAAGAAGGAAGCATTTGGACTGTTGTCCTAGAGGCACAAGTCCCTTGCTTTCATGCGTCTGGACTCTGGACCATTGTTGGTGCTAAATGAATGTTAATTGTTGCTTCTGTCTTGTCAATTTTCTTGACACTTTATAGATGTGAGTTGATCTTACTGACACTGCTGTCACAAAAAGCTGTTTACTTTTGACTGACCATGCTCACATTTGTATTACATCTGTTCCGAAATCTTAATTAGTGCAATATTGCTGTCATAGATTGAAAGATGCAGCCCATCATAGTGGTCCATTTCCCAGAAACTTGTGATAAAGTGCTTTACCAAAACACATGACACAAATTGGTCTTTTAAAAACTCTCTATGCCATAGACAACACATCTGGAGGGGGGCGGTCTTGAGAGGAAGAGGCTGCCTCGCTCAGCTGTTCTGTTCTTCAGCTTGCACTTCATCTGTGTTATCTAAGCACTTCAAGCAGAAAATTGCTATCTTCTAAATGAGCTAGAAACTTCAAACAAATGCATCTCCATATACAGCCCTCTGACAATGTTCTTTTTCCTCTTCCAGAAAAGACAGTCTTGCTGCTTCTTAGTGTCTCCTGGATAGGAAATATAGGCTGACTCAGTCCTCTTTGAAAGAAAATTGTATATGCTTTTGGCTTCGGAGTTTAAATTGGCACCAGACTGCCAGTTTCCCTTTGGAACGGTTCTGTGAATGTACCTGAAACAGATTCTACAAGTTAAAACTACAATAAACAAATTGCATGCACCCACCAAGTAGGGGAGAAATCTGTTCCCAATACACACACACACACACAAACATAAACACACACAGGCAGGCGGGCATGCTAGGTAATCTGTTAAATTGATGACTGAAAAGGTGCTGAGCCTTACTTGGTTCGCGTTGAGCCTGTTACCATTGCAAAACATAAGGAGAGGATGTTAACTTCCATTTGTAAAGGAACCAGACTTGCCACTAGGCACACAGGCATTCATTTCAGTCTCTTTGCATCCGTCTTAAGAACATGCTTCGTCAGGCCAATAGTCCATCTAGCACTACAGCATACTTTCCACAGTGGTCAGCCAGATTTTATTATTTATACCCTGCTGATCTGGCTGGGTTCCCCCAGCCACTCTGGGTGGCTCCCAACAGAATATTAAAAACCCACTAAAACATTAAACATTAAAAACTTCCCTAAACAGGGCTGCCTTCAATGGGAATTAACATCCTATAGAAACTAGAGCCCCTTGATTTTCCCTTCCATTCTTGCAAAATTAAGTTAATTCATAGTCAGATGTATCCCCCAAGAACTTCAGGCAGTTTACTCAGTTTAGACTCAGTTTAGAAGTGGACATGGGATCATACTTGGCAGTATTTGCTAAATACAAATGATCCCAGTACAGTATGTGTTTTACCATTAAACACATGTTGCTTGAGTGTCCACACTCTTCAGCTGCTTTCCAATTTTTAATGCTCATCCAGACACTTCATAGAATCATCTGTAGTCTCAAAACATCTGGAGGGCCGAGTTTGCCTATGCCTGATCTAGTGACTCTGTGCCAGCAGATCTAATCTATCTCCCTTCCTCTTCTGTCTTCTACCATAACGTAATCCTGATGTAGCTCCTCACAATTAACAAAGGAGGGGCAGGGAATTGCCATTTCCTGAGATTCCTGTTGAGAAGTTGATACTCTCTCATGTGAAGGAAAGAGTGAGAAAGAAACAGTCTTTCCTCCTATCCACCACCTTCATATGTTGGAGAAAAGTTTCAAGTGCCAAAAGGTATAATTTCACTATCTGCTGACAGTAATGGTGTATCTGTTGAAAGGCATTATATTGCCTGTTTAGAATCACAATTCTGAGGCATATACAACTCGTTAATTTGGGGCAGGAGGGTTGGGAAGAAAGATATTGTACTGTGGCAGTATTCTTTCACCCACCACTCAGTGTTGTGGTATGATGACATCCCTGTGTAATCTGCAAAATGTCAAGAGCGGCAATTTCTTATGGCAATGTGAGTCACCTGAGATTTGGAGACAAGTTTCATTGAGTCACGCTTACTTAGCCAGCTCAGGAGTAACCTCCTTTTCTTGCTGAACTCCCAAGTGTAAACCAATGAAGACGTTTTGTATATTGCTAACTAGTTTATCATAGCGAAAAAACAGAAAGACAATCACGGGATGTAATAACCAAGGAAAAAAGTGTAAAATACTCAGCCGTGACTAATCCCTAAAACGAGGTAAAGGTATAGTAAAGATATAACCCAAAACTTAACTGAAAACAACTCCAAAAAATGGGGTGAGGGCCCCTAAACAACTAAGTGGAATTAGACAAAAATATATATATACTACTCAAATGAAAACCCTCAGAACTAAAACCCTAACGAGTTGCTGGCTCTTCCTCGTTTCACTGGATAAGAGTCCGTTTCCTCAGAGGGAAATTGATAATAGAAACTCAGAAAGTTACAAAGGTCAAACCAAAAGAATAAACCAAAAGAATAAGAATAAAGAGCAGTAAGGGAAGAATCCTCCCAAACTATTTCATGTTATTTAAACCCAGGTTAGCTAACCTAAACAATTCTGATAAAGAAACTCATTACTTGAAAACGAAGCCGCACGGGCTCCTGTGACAAGATGCTAAAAGAACATGATTGAGACTGTTTATCATGGCATGAGTTTTCAGCTCTTGGTTACAAAACCTCTTTCCACGATAAACCACTTAATACCAAAGGTGCTGAAATAGCAGTTTTGTTCATATTATTATAAACAAGTTCTCTGTATTAACAAAAGATATAAATAACATTCCCTAAAATAAAGACCATGTGAGCTGGGTGTAGGAGGAGGAGACACATAACACTGTGTAATAATCACAAGCTGAAATCAATATGGCATCATAAATACATACTACTTGTTAATGATTTAGTATTGATCACAGCAGCTTGCTTTACTGTACCAAGCTATTCAGGTGCTCCTTCTTCATACAGCAAGGCTTTGGAGACTAATAATATGTAGGCAGCACTTAAAGTAAGGAGCTATGGTATATATGTGTACATGCCAACAAGTGCCCAGACATGCACTAAATGACCACTTCTTCATCAACAGTTATTGATGTATATTCCCTTACTTTAATTCTTATGTAATATGAACAACAAGGAAATGTTCATAGATGATGAACACAGATGATGGCTGTGTTAAAATGAACAAGGAAAAAGCAGTCAGGAGCCTCATACTTGTATGCTCCCTTCCCTCTCTCATAGCAAAGAGGTGGATTTAAGCAGAGCTTAGTTTCACTTTCCACAAAACATGGCTTGCTGTTATGAGCTAGAGATTGTTCTTTAAAACAAGCTCTGGTTAGTCTTTAAAACAAGCCAGCTTCAAACCATGGTTTATGAAACTACAGTTGTGTTATACTATGGTTTCCAGTTCATACACAACAGCAAAATTATGGTTTAAAGCAAATTCTGGTTAGTTTAAGCAAGCCAGTTTCATTAACTGTATAGTTTGAAGTTGGCTTGTTTCGAAACTAACCAGAGCTTGTTTTAAACCATTATTTCTCATTCATTCATTCATATTGCCAAGTCAGGTTCCCTAGAAAGGGAAACTAAATTCTGATGAAACTCATTCTCCAAACCATGCAGGAAAAGTGAGAAGGCAAGGGTAGGGGAATGTCTGAGCGTCCCAATAGATCCTTCCTGCTCTTGGATTTTATGCTGACCCATGCTTTAGTTTTGTGTTCAAATTGGGCCATTATTTCCATATTTGTGAGACAGGCTTCCTTTAGGACATTCAGGTACAGGGCAGGTACAGGCTCCATTCTGATCTCTCCCAACATAGATTTTGTGGTGTATTTCTCCCCCACCCCTTTGGACCATTACATCAAGTGCCAACTTGTTTTCATGCAGTGCAGTGAAGTGGCTCAGTGCTCATACAGTAAAGCAATCCTTTCTTTCCTAAGAGTATTTGATCCCCTCAGCATTTATGAAGGCCCATCCAACCCTAAGCCACCCAGAGTTTGGGAATGAGCAGCACCACTTGACATTTTTTTATTTTATTTGTTGTCCTTATGCTAGGAGGGTGTTCAAGTATTCTTTCCCCTTTCTGAAGAAAAGCTCACTATAGTAGTAATCCTACTTGGCATTTACATAGCCTTTTTGAGAATTTAGGGCACTCTTGTTTTACATTCCTTCTGCAGTCCTTGGAACAACCCCGAAAAGTGGGTCAGTGTGAGCCACTGCACTACAGAGCTGAAGGCAGTGGCTTTTTCAAGGCCCCCATAGTGAGGGCTGACGTAAAATTGTAGCCAGAGTTTTTACAACTTGCATGTTTAACCAGTGCACACCAATGTTTTGTTGTGGTTTTACTATGTAGGAGAGAGATTGGGAGTGAACAGTGTCCTTCCCAAAAATCATGCTAAATGATGATAAGCTGCCTGATTTCTCTCTCTCTGCTCCCTGTAGATATTGGATCCCTAGCATAGATAGAGGAATTCTGTTTAAAGGCTTATTCCAGAAATGACTAAGTGGTTGCATGGCAATTACCAGGTCAGATGTGTTACAGTGTTTTTCTCTGAAACTATTTTCACATGTCCATGAACAGCCCCAAAGAGGTCACTGTGGAACAGGGATACGAGGAACCTGAGGGCTTCCAGGCGTTGTTGGACTTCATCTCCCATAATCCCTGACTATTTGACATGCTGGTTGAGCTGATGGGAGCTGCAGTCCAGCAACATCTGGAGGGCAGCCATTGACTCTCCCACTTCCGATCTGGAAGCAGTTTCATATTCATTAACCATATCAAGATGTGTCATTTAATACCAGCATCTTCATGGGGGTGTGAATGCTGCTGAAGAGAACTGTTCTTGTTTGTCTGCCTACCACATGTAATCTGTTTAATGTACGAATGTGTGATGGGTGATATCAATAGAGTTTGCCATTTTTTAAATGCACATGTCCAGTTGAATCGCTACATGCTGTTGGGCACTGATTAACCCCCCTCCCCCGATCTTTAGCTGTGGTATTGGTGGTGTGTGCATTGGTGCCTGATCACAGATATTAATTTGGCAGAGCATGTGCATACTCTGTGGTCTTGTGGGGAAGATGTCTATGTAGGGAAGATGGCAAATAAGAACTTCCCTTTGGCTCTCAAGATGCCTTTTCGGCCAACTAGTAGGCATGATTCCCCCCTCCCCTCCCCCCCCCCAGCAGTGTAGTCATGAATCTAAATCTCAAAATGCATGCAAATCTCTTACAAAGGAAAGCCTACTGCTCTGTGAAAGCAGTAACGGAAGCAGTCATGAGCATGAGTTTTGTGGGGGGAAATTCTACTTGTTTTTCTGTAGCCAGAGCTTTTCAAAGAAGGAGGAAAACATAATGCTTAGCAGTCTCTTCCATAATTTTTTTTAATGCTTCATTTATTTGCCTAACATTTGCATATAAGAGGTGTGGGTCATCCTTGAATTTTAAAAATATCCCCAGATAACTTTATCCATCACATTCCCAAGAGGATGTCCCATACAGTCTTCAGGATTCTATACTTTGGAATTATTTTTTTTGCCTCTTCCAGTTTCTTCCAAGCCAGGGACCTGTGTGAAGGTGCTGACGATTGAGCCCCCAGGTAACTCACGGCTACAGGAAGACCTGGCTCTGCTAGCAGACTGCGCCCTGCCAGCCGAACTCAGGGTAGGAAGTATATGTTTTTCCCTCCCTCTTCTTGCAGGGTTCTTCCAGTTAAGCCCCCAGGAGTCCTGCACTTCTGCATTTTTGTTCTGCCTTGCTCTCTTTAGATTGTGCAACAGCCACTCTGCTAGTGTTGAACGTTGACAGCTCCTGCTTCCATGGTGTCAGGGCACCAATCTTGCTGGATTCCCTTACATCTACTTCTTTCAGCTCCCTCTCAGGCATCCACGTTGCTGTGTGAAAGAGGAGATAGTTGCGCGGAATATCTGCATGGGAGCTTCCATGCTCCTCTGTACTTTCGGCACATAACTGAAAGTGTGTGAGAGAGGTTCCCCTAACAACAACAACAACAACAACAACAACAACAACAATAATAAAGACCGGGGTGGTCTGCCTTGCTATGTCTGGGCTATTCCACTCTCTTACAGCCTGTTATTCTCCTATATTTGGTAGTGTGAAAGGGAGGTGGCAAATGCCATGCCTTGTTTGGTCCTGAAGCAGCCATTTGCCTTCTTCGCTCTTCTTTGTGAGTCTCTCCATGAAGGAATACTCTCGATTTGGCCTGTTCCATTGTTGGTCTTCTGTAAGAGTGTGGCTAAACTATCCTGACTATCTCAACTTTCAGGAGCACCTATGACCAGAACATGAAGTGTGGTGACATATAAGCTGGTCATTACCGGTAATTAATAGCACTGCTCAGATCATTTTATTGTAGAAGTCCTCAACTTTTGGTCAAAAGGTGTTATTTTCATGGGAAAGTGTTTCTGGCCTCTAATGATATGAAAACAGTGAGGTGGGGGAAATAAGGGTGTGCTGCATGTATCTTTATCTTCTGGTTCTACTTGCTTTGGTGTTAGGAATGAGATTCTTGGATATTTTGGATTCTGAGTGCCAGATCATCCTGATTTATGGTTCCCTGGTGCAACATGGTTGCTTTTTATGGCTTGGCACTTTGCCCATTGCAACATGGTGCAGGTCATGGAAGCAGGAAGTGCTCTTGTGCTTAGGCTTTCTGTTGCACGTTCTCGAATTTCAGAATGACCCACAGGGAAAATTTTGGACACCCAAATGTAGACATGAGTTGAGTCCAGTGCATAGCTGTCAACCTTCCCTTTTTTTGCGGGAAATTCCCTTATTCCAGCACCGTTTCCTGCTGCTATCCCGGATTGTTAGATATCCCATAAATTTCCCGGATTTCAAAGGAAGCCGCTCCTCTCCCTCCCTGCCGGCCAGGGAGGCTCCTCAGCTGCGTTGCTTGGCTGCGTTGCTCACCAATAAGGAGTCTGAGAATCACTGGGGGGCGGAGCTTACATGCCTTGTGCCGATAAAATCGGCCGCGTTGCCTGGGGACTCACCTTTGCTTCAGCGCTTCCCAGCAGTGTGGTTTCCTTGCTGCTGTATCCCTTTGCCGGGTCGCTGCGCTGTGGGAACCACCGCTTGAGGCTTCGTTTGGCTGCTGGCTGGGCTTTCTGCCTTTGGGCCTTTGGCTTGGAGGGGCTCGGAACGTACCTGTGCTCGGAATCGGATGGATACGTGCCCATGGGGAAAATGCCTGGTTTCTGTTTAAGATTTGTGACAGATAACCCAAGCGTGTCCATTTGCCACTGTGGTGAAGCCCATGAACAGATACCCTATCACTGCATGTGGACTGCACTGATCGATGTTTTAATTCTCAGTTTTTCTGTGTGCATATGTGTGAATTATATGTAGAACCCTTTTTCAAAAAAAATAAATCATTTTACATGGGTTCAGTCCCTTTATTGAATTTGTAACTAAAGTAAACTAATATAAATCTGAACAGTTTATTTAAAACCTCCTGCTTTCCTGTGCTTAAGACAATTCCATGCTATAAATTCACACCAAGGAAAGGGAGCTCTCTTCTACTGGGTTGTCTCTTTGGCACATGCCAAGTTACCTCTGTGCTGCTGCCACTGGCCATAAATGGAGGGAATCTTCTCTACCCCCTCCAAACATTTGCTGGTAGGGAGTGGAAAATGCCAAGCATAGGAAAAAAATTGTCCCTGTTTTTTCCTGCTCCCACCTCAGAAGTATATAGTGAAGCAAACCTGCCCATTTCACTGCTTGTTCTAAAACACATTTTCATTCTTGTTGCCTTGAACAGTTTTGTTTTATCTTCCTGGTTTCAGGACAACTATACATGTAACGCAGCTAATGTAGTTAAATATAGTTAAGGCAAATTGGGACTGCACTGCAGAATCATGGGTTCCCTTCACCTACCCTCTCCCTTTCAGAACCCAAATTCACCTCTTCTCTTCCCTGCCACCTGCCCAAAAGCCGAAGTGCGGTTTGAAACTGGCTTCAGAACCTGGGTCATGCAGAACCCTGGTGAGCCTTAACTATGGTTAATGTCACTTAACAAAACGTTGGTTAATGACGTGACGGTTAATTATGGTTAAGAACTACTGGTAGAATTTGGGCTCCATAAGGGAGGGGGTAAGAAAAGGAACATAGGTTCCTGCACGCTCACCCTCAATGTGGTCAAAAAATTGGTAACGCATCATTACTCTTACTATTTATTAAATTTATATATCACCCTTCACCCAAAGACTACAGGGTGGTCGACAGCATAAAAATACAAAACGAGAACACAAACTACAGAATAAAAAAAAACCAATAACCCCCCCTCCCACAAACAAACATTTTCTCCTGGCACCTGAGGCTCCCTAAGGAGAGCACCCCAAAAGTGGAGAGCCACCACGGAAAAGTCTTGTTCTCATGTTGCCACCCTCTGGACCACTCGCCGAGGGGCCCATGAAGAAGGGCCTCAGATGATGATTGCAGGGTCTGCGTCAGTTCATATAGAGAGGCGGCCCTTGTGCATGTGCGCCTTCCCCCAAATAGTCAACCTCCTGTGATGTTTTTTCCTAAAAAAGACAACAACAGGTAGAATATTCTCTGTTACAGGATTATAGTTGTTTTTAGCACTTTATAAAAAAGAAGTTTGTTTTTCCACTCTTTGCCGAAATATTGAATATCGAAATTTGGCATATTTACCCGCCCAGCTTTCTTTCAGGAGGCTTTGGTACATGCCCAGATTATCATGTTTCCTCAAGATTAGTCATTAATCATTAGTTTTGGTTTGTGCGTTAATCTTCACTGTCTAAAACAACAGGAACAAGAAGACAAAGCTGCTGTTTGTCCCACAATTTTTGTTCAGTGAATAACGTGACAGCAGCTGTGTATATCTGTAATATTTGGGAACGAATCTCCTAAGACTAAATGTAAACATCCCAGTCCTACAGTTCACTTACTATTCTTTAAAAACAAATCTTTGTAATCTCAGTTCTCTGCATTTTACTATGTTAGCCTGATTTGTTTTTCAGACCCCATCGATAGCAAAACGCCATGATGGTCAAATTATACACTGAAATCCCAAAGCCATCTTTTCTCTCCCCAATCCCCGATCTATAGTTATTACAGCTCTACCTATTATGAAAATAGGTATAAATGTGTTTAATTTTCTACTTAAGGACTTGTCATGTGTTAATTTTTATGCCCTTTACTTTATCTCTTAATGTAATAAATCCTGGAATCAGGATGCAGGTTGGCAGAACTAAAGTTCTGCAGATTTAAGAGATTTGGATATTGTAAACTTCTGTATATTCATCTTCTTATCCAAATTATTGTTTACATCCTGCTCTGCAGCTCTTAATGTTTTGAAGTTGTTATTACTGATGGCTTTATTTGCTAGATTCACTGAAATGAAATTTAAAGCTTTTTAAAAAAAAGTAGAGGTGGTTGTCCGAATGCATCCTCAGTCTTACAAAGCTTGGTTAATGCCTTGTGAGAATACTTTAGGATTTATTGCTTAAATATGGAGGAATGTTTCTGTCTGGTGATAGGTATTTATTTTAAAAGGGGTCCTAATACAGAAGGTGTCATAACAAATATTTTCCCCCCCTGTGTGTTTATGTGTAGGTAGGTTTTGGAGAGTTGCCTTTTGACAGCACTGACAACTTTAGCAGCTGTCCTGACGTTTGTTTCCGGGTGGCAGAATACAATTTCTTGTGTCACAAGGTATGTATTCATATTGACTTAATTTACTAGGGCAGCTTTTTTGCTTGCATCTTCCAATTTGGCACATACCAAGGTATATTTCTAAAACCAGACAGATTTGTAAAACTACGTGGGGGGGGGGCAGAGCAGGGATTATAAGGAAGTCCTCAGTGCAATTCATGAGCATGCTGATTGTCTAGTACACAACATATACAACATAATCCCTTGCCTGCCTACTCAGAAGTAAGTCGCACTGAGTTTTGTGGGATTTAGTCCCTGGTACGAACTGTACCACTGTCTCTTGGAGGTGATTGGTATTAAATGTTTCTGCCTGATTGCTTTTCTCAGCCACATGGCTGCAGTGCTATGTGACACCGAGGACGACAATTTCAGAGCCTCCACCTGAAAATGAGAAGCTCACTGCATGCTTTTTCACGTTCCCAGGTCTACTAAATGAGCTAGTGTGAACTGCCAGTACCTGCTATGCTGGGACCAGCAGTCTGAGCACATGTGCAGCTGCATAAGTTGAGAATCGCCTGTATGTTTCTACATGCTTTAAATGTATGGGTTTCTTAAGCTGTATTATATCACTGATTTGTGAGCTGCCTTGGACTCCCTTGGGAGGTAGAGCAGGATGTAAATGTAATAAATAAACCTTAGAAAGCTAGGAGGGTCAATAGAAATCATTCATATCTGGTTGCTCTCCTGGTGTGCAGGGCAATGCTGAGCCAGGGAGATTCCTGCTTTCTTCTCTTCTTGCAGGCATTTTTCTGTGGCCGCAGTGACTATTTCAAAGCACTCCTAGAGGATCACTTCTCTGAAAGCGAGGAGCTGCAGACCCAACCTAGCATCCCTGTAGTTACCCTCCATGACATTTCAGAGGAAATCTTCATCAGGGTCCTCTATTACATCTACAGTGATGACACAGAGGTGAGTTTTCAGTTTTCACCCTTTTTAAGCACAGCCCTTTTCTAGAACGTTGGTTCTAGCAAGGACTTCTGTGATCCTGGGAGAAAAGTGCCAGAATTGCCACTGTGTGGTGGGAACAGAGTATTAAGCTTATTTAATGAAGCCTGTTAACCCGCAAATGTCCCAACCATGGGATAAAAGAACCCTATCTTTTCCTGTGAAATCATAGAATCATAGAGTTGGAAAGGGACCCTGAGGATCATCTAGTCCAACCCCCTGCAATGCAGGAATATGCAGCTGTCCCATATGGAGGCCGAACCTGCAACCATGGTGTTATCAGCACCATGCTGTAGCCAACAGCTATTCAGCTTACCCTGGATCTTTCACTGCATATTAATACATCACCATAAAAAGCCATGCAGCAGTTCCTTGCTGGTTCAGTAAACATTTTCCCCATTTTCTTGCCTTTTCTAGTGGGTCTTACGTCCCTCCCCCCCCAAATGCTTGCATTTTATTTGAGTTTAGACGTGAACTTCTATTTACAAGACTGCAGTGCAGCCATCCGTAAATGACAAGAAACAACCACCATGGATAAAAATATATCCTCTTAAGTCAACATGTCTCTCATACTGACTGGCATGTGGTACATTTTTTCTGATGCCAACTGGGAGCACTCACTCATCTGAGGAATGCTGTGACAGGGCGGTCAATCTGCCACTAGGGGGCAGTGCCAATACACAGTGAATTGGCTAGAGATGCACTGTTTTCTCCTGTTTGTACTGCTGCTTGTCTCATTCAGAACAAAAGGCGTGGTTGCACTTTTCCCAGAAGTCCTAATCTAGATTGAATACTGGAGTGTGTAAATCCTGCATTTGTTGCACAGGACTTGGCATAGGGTGTTTAAGGAATTGTTGAGTGTGTGTTGTGTTTTGAGTAACCAGAGGGTCTGCAAATGTAGGAGATGCAAAACTTCAGGGTGGTGTCCATGCTGTCAAAATGGTTACAGGCATTTGCCTGTCGACCAAAAGTTGACACAGAATTTTTGGTCACTGTGGAGCAAAAGTGTTGCCGCTGTCAACATCAGCAGTCTGTTGTAGTGCTGTCTAAGCAAGTTAGTGGCAAATCTGTGGGAAAATGAACACGGCAGCAGCAACACTCAGCAAGAATGGTTTGGGGGATGAAGCCATCACTGAAAGAAAGGCTTGTCAAATGTCTTGTTAATATCCTGAGAAGTGCATATGCATTTTGGCTGCAGTCTCCCGTCATCTACAGGACTGACAGGTGAAGTGGGAGGTGGTAATCTCATTCCCAAGGAAATTGAATCCCTGTCATGCAGTGAGCAAGCTCCAGCTCACTGCTCTGAGCTCAGAAACGCAGCAAACTGGAAAGCAAGAGCACTTTCAGAACTGAAAAATAGCTGCAGCTTTCCCTCTCCTCCAGCAGAATTATACATTGGCTGACTCTCTCAGAGCTGCCATTTGCTTTGTTTTGTGTGCTGTTCATTTAGAGAGCAGGGCTGGGGGACCAGATGTTTCTGGACCCCATTGGTTGTGCTGGCTGGGACTTGTGGGAGTGTGACTGAAGGCTATAGGTTCCCCACTCCTGCCTTAGAATACTTACATGTTGCACTTGGGTGGGTGGGGGGGAGAAACTGAGAGCTAGTTTCAGCTAGTTGTTGTCAGAGTCTTACCCCTAAATCTCATTGCATCTGGAAGGCATTTCACACTGTAGGGAAACGAGATGCTAAAGGATAGAATGTAGTGAAAGCATACTTTGCTGTGCAGAATACTCTCTGAGACCATGAATCTCTTCCCCCCCCCCCCCCTTGATCTGTTGTCCTGCAGGGCAAGAAGCAAAGCTGCCAACCAAGCCATCTGTCCTTGTTTTCTTTTAGTTAGCTAAGGAACTCTTGAAACAATTATCTTCTTCTTGACACACGCACACACACACACACACAGTCCCTTGCTAGGGAAGTTTCTTTTAAAAATCATGACACTTAGCACAAGCGTTCCTGTTCTTGAGTAATTCCAAAATTTGGGTATGGATTACTACGGAACTTCTTTGCGTTTCAGATGTTATTTTTATTAATTACTTCCCCTTCACCATAACGTCCCAGGGCAGGTCACAACAGTTTAAAACAAAATACTAAAAACAGTTTAAAGCAAATAGGATGGGTCCTACAAATACATATATCAAGTGTCAAAGGTCAGAGGTGCATCTTCATCAGCATATGATGAAAACTGCATAGCGAGGGCACCAGAAACACCACTGTGAGGCGGGTATTCCACAATTTAGCGGCTGACACAGAGAATGCCCTCTCCAGTTCCCCACCCCTTCTGAACTTCTGAAGGCAGTGGAACGACCAAGAGGGCCCAAGAGAGTTTGTAGGAAAGGAGGTGGCATTTCTGATATTTGGGGCCTAAGACATTTGGGGGTTTAAACACTGACATGAGCACCTTGATTTTGGCCTGAAAATGAAGTGGCAACTAATGCAGCTGTTTTAAGACAGGGTTCTACAAGTTCCAAATGCGACCCTAGCCAGTGATGTGGCTGACGCACTTGGGCTAGCTGAAGTTTCCAAGTGGTCTTCAAGGGCAGCTGCTTGTAGAGTGCAATAATCCAGTCTGGAAGTTACCAGAGCATGGAGTACAGTGGCCAACATCTCTGTCACGAAAGTTGGCTGTAGCTGGCAAACCAGTGAGAAACAGCTGGCAAACCAACACCCCTAGCCACCGAGGCACCTGGACCTCTAGGTGATCCAGGTGTAGACCCAACGTAAAGAATTGCTCCTTCCAGGGACATGCAAGCCCATCCAGACCAGTCTCACATATTCACTACTGTAGATTCACTGCTCAGAGGTATGAATCTGTCTCCCTATATACTCCACTTAGAAGTGGGATCTCTTTTTGTTTCTGTATTTTCCCACAGTAATGCCCAGGCTAGTGTTCATGGGAATGCCCTCCAAAAATGTCCAGAAACTTCTGCTGGTTTAAAAACTGGTGTTACATCTGCTCCTTGTAAAAAGGGTATGATAGAAGTGTGAATAGTAATAACGAGGGACAGGGTGTCATGAGCATTTTATGCCACTGCCGAAAGAGCTGTATTGCCTCTTCCTTGGTTACTGGGCTCATTTTTACCTATAAAGTTCAGCACAACCTGGGACTGGGGCATCTGAAGCAACATTCTCCACATGAACTCGCCCAGCAGTGAATTTCCTTGCCTGTCTGAGACCCTTTCCTGGCTGCTCCCTGCCTTCTGAGGTTAGGTGGCTGGAGAGAGATTGCTTTGTCAGGGGTGACACACACATTCTAGGATTACCTCTTGATTTGTTTCTGGCACTTTTTGCTATTATCTCTTAAGCCTTTCTTGCTCTGTTAGGCATTTAATGACACCTGCCTTTCCTTTTTATGCTATCTGCTTCCCCCGGCATGTCTTTGTTTTCAGTGGCTCTTCGTTTTGTGCCATCTGTTGATGTTTTTGTTTCATGGTTGGCCACCTTGAAACAATTCTTTTTTTAAAAGGTACACAAGTTATGTGTACACCATTTTAGGTACACCTAAAATGTGGCCTGTACATCTGTACTCTCCTTAGGTTCACTTCCCTCTGACTTTGGTTTTAGTCCTCCTCTTCCTCCTAAATCAGTTATTTCTTTTTTTTTTTTTTTAAAGACACATCTCTGGTAAATGTTTGCCATGTGAAGAAGTTTGAAAATGCTGTGACTGAGGGGGGACCTGAACAATGCAAACTCTTTATCCTTGGAATAGCAGTAAAATGGGCAAAAGCAATAGACCTGTGTATCAGACATTCATGATTTTCTCCAAACACCTTTTTGAAGAAACAAATAGGGAGATCTTCCCCTCTGAGCCCGGTACAATGTTTAGCTTGTTAACACCAGACTTCATAATACCTACAACAATTGGGGCTGGCTCTGCTTTTAAGCAGAGTGAAGCAACACACTATAGGTGGTAGTGGTAGAGAAGAGATGAGGCCATAGTTTGGTGTCTGAAGGATGCAGAAAGAAAGAAGTGTTTAAGCTGTTCTTCAGGCAGCAGAATGCCCTGGGTTAGCATTGACATAACATAATGAGTTTCCATATTTGTGTATGGCAGTGGAAATAGCAAGGCTCTTGGCTGTAATGGCCAGTTAACTGTGCTGTGCCAGTTTACTGTAGTGTTCTTTACAAAGAAGAATAATTTAGTTTAGTTTCTTCAGTTCTTTTTTTCTAAAGATTTTCTTGGCTTACAAAAGTACATGCCTTGTCTCTTTAGTTTCTTCAGTTCTATGTAACTAAAGTCCAGCAAATCTTTGCAGAGAATCCACTAGAGCATTGCTGCTTTCACTTTCAAACAGCAGCAAAACTACTTGCAATGGCACTCCTAGAATCATGGAATTTTAGAATTGTAAAGCTGGAAGGGACCCTGGGGGTCATCTAGTCCAATCCCCTGTAGTTAAAGAATCTCATGTTGCTGACACATGCTCCCAATTAAATGAACATCAAGGATTTGAACTGACGAGGCAAAGAGGAATGGCAAAGTCAGATTTGTCTTGGTGTTATGTTTCGGGACTGCCTTGTGCTTGGATGAGTGGCTTAAAGTGTCTGGGGGGAAGAAATGTCAAAGCCAGGCAATTCAAACCATAGCAGTGAACTTGCAGTAAATATTAAGAAAAATTGCCTGGGCCTAAATTTTTTGAAAGAGGGTGATCGGTGTACGTGGCATGGGGCTTAGCAGCTTGCAGGGGCCAAGGAGCTAATGGAGGATGGAGGAGAGGAGTATTATCTATTGCACCATTGCACACTGGCTGTGTCCACATGTTTCCTCAAAACAAATCATGAGCTCAGGTTCTACTGACACGACAACAAGCCCAAGACTTGTGGTTTGTTGCTTCCAGTATGGTGTGGCCAAGAGCAGTGAAATAGGAACTTACAGGCATTAAACCATAGTTAACTGGCTTTGTGAAGCATATGAACAAGGTCTCTTAAGTCACTTGCCTTTGATCTTTAAGCAAAACAAGCAGTGGTCCAATTTGAGAGCACTTTTAAAAAATGATCCTGCTGGAAGCATGCATGTCTAAAGACTCTGTTGGTATGGTGCATCTGTACAACTTTCAGAAATGATCCGAGTGGTGTGGTGTAGTGGTAAAGGATTCCTGCTGCATCCAGCTCACAAAATACTCCTTCAGCAAAAGCTCTGTGAATGGCACATCCCAACATAAGGCACACACAGGCATTTGTGGAAATAATTACTAAAGATGACCCAGCACTGGATTTAATGCAGGTGGTTCCCCTGTTCCCCTGCCAAGGCAAGGGGGCGCAAAATGATGATGATGATAATTTAAAAACCTATATTTATACGGGTGCTTACTGAAAAGATCCATTAAAAAAAGCAAGTATACCAAAATGAATTATTGTGAAAATAAGAAATATTTAGATACCCAAGGTATCTTAGAGCATCTTAGTGATGACTTCTGTGCATTGTCAGGATATATCATATGATATCCAGACGGTGCTGCACTTGGTGACTGACCTGAAACTGAAGATTTATCCAGGCCTGAGAATTTTTCAGAAGTGGTGTTGTAAAATATTTTCACTGGTATGGGTTTGAGCTGGCAAAGCTAAGTCTTGTCTGTGAGTATTTGATTTGGTTGTGCTTGCGCCTAGACTTTTAAACTAGTTATGAACTTCAAGTCTTCAGGCAGAATATAAATAAATTGCATTTAATCATATAAATGAGTGTCACTGTTGCAGTCAGATGTGATTTCCAGGTAGGGTTTTAGTTTTGATACCGAGCCCATTTTGATGGATGCCCTTTTGTCACGGCAGCTGTCTCCTGATAATGCCTACGAAGTGCTTTGCGTCGCAGACATGTACCTGTTACCTGGGTTGAAGCGTCTTTGTGGGAGGACTTTGGCCCAGGTTCTCGATGAGGAAAGTGTTGTCAGCATCTGGAAGATCGCAAAACTCTTCCAGCTGACCCGGCTGGAGGACCAGTGCACGGAGTACATGGCAAAGATCATTGAGAAGGTAAGGAGGGGAGTTTTCCCTAGGGATGGGTTGTATGCAGCAGCCAACAAGTAACCAGTGTTCATCTCTCTCAAGGCCTTTTAAGACTGATGTATGTATAGTTGCCCACATTTCTTAAAAACAAGGCATCATGTTCTCTGTAGAAGAGAGTGCCTGTAGAACAGCAAGGGCTGTTTATGTGGAGGACTGTGGATCATCTGCTTGCCTGAACTAGTTGCTTGGTTAGTTTATTTGAAATATGAGGATTTTCAGGTGCAGACGTAACACACGAAAGAGCTCAGTATCCTAAGTAGTCCTAAAATATGGTGGCACGGTTTGCATTTTAGAGAAAGTTCTCATACATATCAACTTTCTGTTGATAGGTATCAACTGTAGCAGATTCAGTCTATTTCTTCTTTGCTTTACTGTTAAATGACTTTACTGTAAGTTTCCATGGAGGAGCATTGGCCTAATAGTACAAGCCATATCTTCTTGTACTGAATCTTGGTTACAAAGATCAGTTTGTCCCACAACCCCACCAGGTTGTACCTTAAGCATTAACTGCTACATGCAGACCTCAGTTATGTGCAGAGTACATACATCCTGCTACTTTAATCCCATATTATATCATGCCGTCTCCCCAAGAAATGCTTAGGCAAGGATTATTTGAAATATCTCCCAACTAAATTGGTGCAGAAATCTAAATTGTGCTTTAACTGGACAGTAATAACATGCATTTATGCCAATGTTTACCCCAGGAGAAGAGCAAGAGTGCTGCCTTCTTTCCATCTCCTCTCCTGCTTGACCAGTTGTAGTATTGACAGTCCCATACTACAGTCCCATGAACACAGGTTCAGTCCTGCCTCTGCTGGGCATTTGGGAGCCTGGGCAATTCACTGATTATTTTTTTTAATGGCTCTAATTCACACACCCACACAAGTTGCAACATTCTTAACAGGCTTTGAGAAAGATGTGAAATTCTTTCTTGACTGTGAAAGCACATTGAAGAAAATGATTTCTTAACAGATCCTCTTATACAAAAGTTCCTCTCCCATTTTTTCCCAGTGAAAACAAGCAGGAAGTGGTTCTTAGTGGGGAGCCCTTTGTTAGCCAAACAAAAATCAGGACTTGCAATTTAACTGCACCGCTGTTAAGAAGGATTCTGTTTTTCCTGCACCTTCGCTGTGCTAGTACCAATAATTTTTTTAGATGAAGAATTTATATTGGAATATAGAGGCATAGGCCTGTGGAACCATGCTTTTTGTAGCCTTTGGTGAGTATCCTACGTCATCAGCCTTTTTTGCTTCTGTGAAAAATTGTTACAAATCCCTGTTCCTGCTTTACAGGGTATGAGAAGCTTTGTTAAATGTCTGAGCACACAAAGGCGTTGGGGTTGGGACAGCTAGTGAATAAGTTGACTAAGCTTGCTTAGATTAAGTGGGTGCTATGTAATGGCTAAAACACCAGTTCTAGAGTGACCTTGTGTTGGGTAACTTTTTGTTTCTGAGGTTAAATGATCAGTAAATGTTCAGTAAATGATGGGATGGAGGGAGCAAGAGGGATGGCTGGTTCCGAACAGAAAGCCTTTACGTAGTAAACATGTTTTTGTTTTGTTTTTAGGTTTCAGATAATTGTACTGCCATTTTTTAATGGCAAAGTTGCATCCCACACCTAGGTCTGCATTTTTTTAAGAGAGATGCTTTTCTTGCTTGCCAGTTCTTCATCAAAATATTGAACTGAATTAGGCCTCCTTATGGAAAAGGTGGTCTCTTTTGTGTGGTGTTACAATAGAGTGATTCTTCTTCCTGCTATTCTGAAATTTAATATTATACTTTCAGTGTGAATCTTTTTTTTTTTTTTTTGGTGACTCATGTCCATATGATGCATAATTGTACACACTGAATCAGAATTTCTTCTGTACTACTACCGCTGTTTAAAATTCCAAATGACATCATTATGCTGGGGAATCTAATGTGCTTATCAGTCTGCCAATTTCCTTCACCGCTTCTCTTTCCAATCCAGCTAGTGGAGTTTGAGGAGTTTGCTGTGGCAGTGAAGGAGAATGCTGAGGCAGTTGAAGAACGGCAGGAGACAGACTCAATCCCTCTTGTTGACGACATCCGTTTCCACATAACCAGCAACGTGCAAACATACAGTGCAATTGAAGAAGCCAATCAGAAATTGGAAGCTCTGGATAATCTTCTGGCCAGCATAGGACTTGAATGCTAATCTGGGACATCACCCTGTGTGACTTCACAGTAGATCAGCTCAGAGTTCCCTCCCATCGTTCCCTGGGTTTTGTAGCTGCTTCCCCCTTTTATGCATAATTTCAGTTTCTAACTTAACATTCTGACAATTGCATACTGATCTACCTTTCTTCTCCTGAGAACCAGGTCCCCGGAAGCAGCTCAGATTTGAAAACATTGTTGCTTGTACATGATAGTGCTGACGGGTGATCTGCAAACCAAATTTAATGAATGTATTAATTGGCATATTGTGAGGCTGCCAGATGTTGCAGGCCAGCGATGCCTAGTGAAAATTGGTGCAGCCTGCAAGAACATTGGCACACAACACCTTCCTGCAAGCAGATTAAATTCAAGGCAGTTGCTGGTTAAGGAATGAATCAGACTGCCTTTCATGATCCATATTTTATAGGATAATTAGGGAGATAGGCACTTTTACTTCTACAGGGCTACAGGAGTGTTGTGCTTGTGCAGTAACATCTGCATTTGCCTGCTGCTTGCCTTGCAGAAATGGCTGTGTTTATTCATCCTGCAGCCTTATCTTCCAGATTTGCACAGTGGGGTCAGAGCAGAACCTTGGCTTTCTAACCCAGATGCCTTATTATTCAGCAAGCTCCTGTTCAATTCAGGTGTCCCATCTGTTTTTTATTCCCCATTTCTGCAGTACTTACTGGAATACAGTAGTACTTTACGAAATTGCGTGGCTTGACTTTTGTCTCGAGTGCAAACACACTTGGCCACCTACTCTTTACATGTTACTTTTGTAGAGGATGCTCAAATGTTGACATTTAGCAGGAACTTTAGTCATGTGTCTGTTCTACTTCAAGCATAGTTGTGACATTTTATAGATATTGTTGGGCTTGGAAGTTTAGTTCAGGTGGTTCGCAAAGTCTTCAAATCCTGGTTTGGAGTATGTGAGTGTATGTGTGGCATGCAGCATTTCCCCCCTTCTCACGGAAGCATAAATTATTGCCCTATTCAGGTAGTGGTATGGGGTGGGGTGGGGTAGAACTGTCATGCAACCATCTCCACCCCCTGACCACCCAGTGCCAACGCACTTGACATCATATTGGCATAGATCCAAATAGCGTGATCAACACGTTGCAAAATTAGGGTCTGTGAATCACATTATTCTGGTATATGCATGTTGGTGTACAGACAAGAAAAGCAGTGTTTCACCACTACTCGAGTGTGTGTAGTGTGTCCTCTCCCCCTGCCCCTCCCTTTAGAAATAGCAGGAGTTGGAGGCAGCTACAATCTGGGCTTGCATAGTGCTCATCCCATCATCACTAAACTAATGAATTGAGTGAAACATCTGCTTATAACAAAGCTTATCAAGGCATGCCCTTTAAGGCTGCCACAAGTTAGTAGGTTTTTTAACACAAACTCCTCTTAAAATCTTCCTAGTAAACGCTACTTTGAGACTTTGGCAATTGGAGAACATTTTGGGAGGAGGTGGGGAAAGGGGTGTGTTGCCTAACATGGAAACTTTCCTAGCTAACATAATGCAGTGGCTCTGTACCACATAACCTTAAGAATTATGTGCTGTATAAATATAAATATGACAAGGAGGCCCACTTTGGATTATCTTGGCTATGTGAGGATGATAATTATATATACAAATACTATTCAGCATGAATACAATTGCATTAGTAGATGCAGTTGCTCTGGCTGATGTAATACTGGGCCTTCAGCTTTCCACTGATAAGTATTCACAATCAAAGTGAGGTCAAGAACTTTTTTTTTCACTTTCCATTGACTGGTGTGAAGTGAGAAACTTACATTGGGTCTTTTCCCATTTTCCTTTCTGGTTTCTTGACTTGAGCAAGATAGATGACATCATATAACCATGTAAGCAGAGTCAGGGCTTACCAGAAGTTACTGCCTGCCACACTGGAGATTCATCTTCCCTTAAATGTTTTGTGATAGAATAGGAAATGGTAGGATGGGGGTGTCCCAGATTCTACACCTGTAGTTCATGTCCCCAGAGAGGTACAGTAGCAGGACTGAGTTTTTGGTGTTCTTGGCTCTGTCTCAAGGCATATATATCATCCATATTCATGTGATGTTATTCCCTTGCAGGCTCTTAAATGAGGCACTTAAACTCTGACTTATTTCAGTCTCTGCTTCGGAATACACAGCCATCCCAGTCTCTAAACAAGTCCCCTTTGAGCCGTCACAAATCTACAGTAAGGGTCCATGCAGTATTTGACAAATGAAACTAACTTGATGTAGAATTTTGACACTTCTGACTCCTGATTTTGTGCCAAGGAAAGAATCTCTTAAAAGAATGGTACTTGTTCAAAATCATGTGGAACAGTTCTGTTATGCAGGGGCAGCAAACTAAAAACCTGGCCAAGATATTATTTTCCCTACTTTTTACCAAAAGTAGGCACAGAAGTTAAGTTTGATGCTGGAGTGTTTGGGACCTGGATTGGCTAGGCTTAATTTCTCTCTGTCATGTTATGGCAACAACTTGGAAGGGCACCTCACAGAATAAAAGGGCATCATATTGAAAGGGACACAACTTTATTATTGAGCTGCTGATTTCATTCTGTTCCGTAGTCTTCCTGTTATCATGAAAAAGGATTCAGTTGGCTATCTGCTGAATTTAGCAAACAAATGAGGTTTAACCTTTTAGAGTTTATGCCAATACAGTACTGAATTATTGGGGCAAAAACAAACCAGAAGCACAGAAAGCTTTTTTTTTAAAGGCACACAAATATTTCTTCTTTCAAGGGTCTGGTAAAGTAAATATGAAATATAATTAGTTAATTGTCAAGAAGCATGGCACCTGGGTGCTTCCGGTGAAATGACTTCCGACTCTTTCTTTTAATTGTAGAGCCAGTGAAAGAGTGTCAGGGTGGCCTTTGTTTTCTTGCCTAGTAACAAAGGTTTGCCCAGACTGTTAAATATGCTGGAGAAATTAAGAATGGATTGCCAGTCTGAATGAGTTTTGTAGCTGCATTTCTGAGTTCAGCTCCTTGGTGAATTGTCCCATCACTCCCAACTAACTGTCTGGTAGTATTTAGATTCTTGCCCTTTGCAAGAGGAAACAGATACTAGGAGCCACACTTACAAGTGAAAAATAGCCTATTTAAATAAAAAAAAATGAAATTAATGGATTTCTAATATTTATTGAACTTGTTTTTCTTGGCTATTGGTTGTAGTTATATTGCAAGACAATTTAAATGTAATTTGTTTCCTTTGTTTACATTGGTTCTGCCCTCTGCTACTTCTTAAAAATAAAGAGAATGTAAAGCTTTTCAGAATGGCAATATAATAATATATTTAAAAGCTTAATATATAAGCATGTGTGCAGCAATAAAGAGTTTATTTCATTAGATCTGGTTTGGCTGTGTGTCATTAATTCATTACATGAATGAGTGCTTAAAGAGGTTTCTTACACGCCCCACCCCCTTCCCAGGCAGAAGCTGTGGTTGTCATGACATGGAACTGTCAAATGCCACACAAATGTTTTTCCACCCTGGCGCCATCTTCAGATTAATATTCTGCTCATGTTATGAGCAAAGAGCTGGGTGCTTAATAGTGGTGACTTGACACCATTTAATTCCATGCTTCTAGTAATGATCCTGGGGTAAACATACTACCTATAGATGGAGTATTTGCATAATTTCATAGTTCCTTCCTGAAATTCTAGTACCTCATGCAGCTCTCCTCCCGTGACTCACAGCCTGTGGTAGCAATCAGGGTAGGAGTAAGAAAGGAGGTTGGTGTGAGTCACTCAAGAGGGATTTACAATACAATGGTACCTCTGGTTGCACACGCTGTGGGTTACGAGCTCCGGTAACCCAGACGTAGCTGCTCCCAGTTGTGAACTTTGCCCTGGAATGTGAGTGAAAATTGTGCGCCAGAAGCGCACGCACAGTGGAAGGCACACTTTCACTAATGGCACCTCCAGTTACGAACGGACCTCCGGAACGGATTCCATTCGTAACCAGAGGTACCACTTTACCTTGTCCTGTCAGTGAAAGCATTTAGGCCTAATATATGTGATCACATGCCACTGGTAGTCTGAACACAGTACTGACAGTTCCGTGTGACACACACACACACACCCCTTGAACAGTTGTTTATTTTCTTAGTCCTAGCACATATGGATTTGCCTAATTTTATTTTAACAGCAGCACTGAATTTGGCTAGTCTGTGAAAGCAACTTGCCCATGAAAATGCAGGGACTTCATGACTGGGGAGAGGGGAGAAGGGAAGAAGAAATGTCAGCTGCTTATTGTATATTCTAATGCAACTACCAAAAAGGCATGTACTAACACAGAAGGGACAAAACATGGGCATTGCAATGAGTCTTCCAAAACACTGTTAACATATATGAGTTGCACTCAAGTATTTCTTGTATTATTATTATTTAAATTTGTATACTGCCCTTTATCCGTATATCCGTAGAATGTGCTGTCTACATTCACCTTGAGAATGTCTTGTCATTGCAAACCTAGCTAGGACAAGTTCTGCCTCCACTTCTTGTTTACTCTCTTGCCTGCTCTTGTGGAGCCTTCAGAGTTTGCCATCACTGCACGTCCAGAGCTTCTTCTGAACTTTGGATCTTTTCTCAGTTTGTTGTTCACTGGCATACTTTTCAGCCTCCTCTCTCTGTTGTTCTCCATCCCTCCCACCAAGTACCCTGGAAGTTTTGTGCCTACTCTGTCTAGGCCTGGCTTACACATGCAGCAAATTGAGGTGGGGGCGAGGTGGCAGAATAGGCTGGGGTGGCAGGTAGGGTACATTAAAAACACAATTCTCCTCTACACAAACTCCCTGCAGATAGGTTTGAGCCCAGACTGTTCTGTTTGTCACCATTTCTTATTTTGTGTGTTAGTTACTTACAGGAAGCTTCTACCGAAGAACAACGTTCAGAATGGCATCCACACCTGCACTCCTGATACATTCTTCACCACCACCTCAATATTTTACCTCTGCTCACCCAACCATGCACTCTTCAACTTGTGCCTAGACCTTGGCCCCAGCTGAAACTCTGTCTCCCAACAGCATTTTGTAATGAAAGCAACAATAGTATTCAGAATAGAAAAACCAGGAATAAAAATGGCATGGCATTGCAGTTCACATGTGTGAAACAGATATATGGTTTTCCCTGTTTCAGGGAAGCACTTGTAAGTTATGTCCTCTTGTTCTAACTAAAATTATGTCTCCAAGGTGGATTTAAGATAACCCACTAGTTAACCACCTTAGCAGAAAATGAAGTGTCCAAAATGGTGTTACTCAGATTTTCAAACTGTTTTCATTGGTTTTTTTTTTTTTTTCGGAAGAGGGATATTGATGGATGGATGGATGGGTGGATAGATGATAGTGTAGCTAGAAAGATCGATAGATGGTAGAAAACCAGGAAAGTTGAGTGGATCCACCTTCCGGAAAAGGGTTACCATAATTACCTGAGTGCTTCAGAAATGTCAAAACCATGGGACTGCTGTGGAAGTAACACAAATGAAAGAAACAAAGACATTGGATTATCTCATGACAAAGCCATCTTTAGCCATCTCACCCCTTGCTTTTTCCTTTGCAGTCGTTAACAATCATCAACAGGTTTTCCACACCCATCAGCCAATCACCCATTCCCACCACCCTTCTGAGTAATACCCCTCCTCACTCTCTCACTATATATAAGGGTCTGGTGACTTCTGTTTCAGTGTATCTGAAGAAGTGTGCATGCACACGAAAGCTCATACCAAGAACAAACTTAGTTGGTCTCTAAGGTGCTACTGGAAGGATTTTTTTATTTTTTATTTTGTTTTGACAAATGAAAGAAAAAGAAAAGTAAAAGAGAAAAGTGCTGCTGCTGTCTGGTTGGTGGGCTGGTAAGTAGGTGAAGGCACTTCCATTATCACTGTCTTTTCACTCAAGGGCTTTATAGGAACAGCGCTAAAACTAACATGAATAATTAAATAAGCCGGAGGTGCCTGCTTTAAAAGGGCATCAGTCATGAGACTTCAAACACTGCCATCAACGTGGCACATTTTTAAAAGGGTATTTCAATCTCTTTACTTCATGAGTTGAATGAAGACCAGGAGTGAAAGTAAGTGGTCACAGGAGGATAAAGAAATTGTTTGAGGGAAGAAAGTGTAATGCCTACAAAGTCAGGCAGACTTAGTTCCCTCATTATGAAAGTGGTATGACAAGCTTTTTAGCAGGAGGAATAAGACATGCAGTTTACAGAGATGCAGACAAGTCCCAGCCACACTTTAAAGCAGGATACTGAAAGTACCGGTACATTATCTTAATGGAGGAGAAGAAGCAAGGGAAGCCGAGAATGTGTTCTCCTAACGTGGATCATGGTAGGCAGTGATATCGGTGGGCATTTTGTTCCATTGCAAAATGGGGCGTCTCATCCAAAGGATCCTTTTGAGAAGATTGCTTCAAGACAGTATTGTGATGCTCATCTGGATCCCATTGAGAAGGTTGGGTCCCTTCAGGGGAATAGGTGGGGTATGTATGAATGTATGAACAAACAAACAAACAAAGGATTCATGTTCCCATCTGGCACAACCAGTTATTAATGTTGACTCCCTAGAACTCTTGCTTGACAAGGCCCCAAATATTAGTCCACTTAGGTTTTAACAGCATGATAAAAAGATGTGTGGAGGCTTCAGGTAACTGCCCCCCATCACACACAAGGAACATGGAGCTTGACTTGGCAAGTCAGAATGTAATACATGATCTAGTCTACCAGGTTTGCATTAGTGGTGGAAGCAATTCCCGTATTGCTAAAGAAGACAAATGAGAAATGTGCCAAACCTTCTCTATTCTATTGTAATCCAATGGCACTACCTGTGTCTATGATTCTTTTATAGCTGTTGAACTCCTGAACAGACGCATCTCCTAGATGACTTTTTCCAGTACACATTATCATCATAATCCCTTTATCATAGTAATCTAGCTGGTCTCAGCTAGTTAGTTGTGTAAGTTCAGAATCATTAAGAAGATGGAACCAGATTCAGTTCTGATTCGCTACCTTAGACCATTTGCATCAGTGATGGGACTTCTCTCACCATTGGTTCAAGCAACCATTCATCTGAATTAAGAGGTTGGCTGTTACTAATCTCTGATTCCCCTAAAGACAGGAAAGCACCCCAATATTTGTCTCCTTGTAATCACCCCAAATTAAGAATCAAAACATGCTCTCACATTCATATCACCTTTCATGCAAGGAACTCTGCACATGTTCTGAAACCCATTATCCACTTCAACCAGGTAAAATATAACTACCGGTAGGTAAGTTTGAGTGATTGTGTGTGTGTGTGTGTGTGTGTGTGTGTGTGTTGCATTTCCTTTAAATAAATATAAAGAAAGCTTTATATTTAGCATTTGGCTTTTTTAGATTAAAAGGAATTTAAACATTTTCCCCATGTGCTAAACTACATACTGTATTTGTTAAACTACCCCTCTGTGTTTTAAGGACAATTCACAAGGTTCTGTAAGATTTGGTATCCTCTGGACTTTGAAACAGTGCAAAGCTTGTTACTATTTACCGTAATATTTATTGGTCTGGGCTTAAGGGAAAGGGTGCTTACCAGCTGTATTTAGGATTTCTATCAAATAGCGTGATAGTTTTGCAGTTGTTCACAAGGCATGGTGAGTCTGTTGTAATTCTTTTAGGGAAAAACCTTTATAAAAAGAGTTGGTTCACCTATAGGGGAAAATATGCCCCCCTCCGCAGATTCCTCACATGGCAAATGACTGTAAGAAATGTGTTGCCATCCTCCAATGCTATTTTTATATCACTTCCAAAATATGTGAAATAACTATTTCCAAACTCTACCATATTTATATCTTAAATATGCATTGGGTACAAAGTCTGCTGCTAATCTGGATCTCCCTACAAGAATGCAATCTGTAGATCCATCTTCCGCCAAAATCTAAATGGAGACATAGAGCCTGGGGAAATAAGAATTAAACAAGTGCTGCCAAACCTGAAAGAGAGGCTTGTGGCACTGAATTTTATCTACAGAAGGCTAGACCCAAAGAGGGGGGAAACCAATAAATTAAACATGGTATCTTTTAAGCATTCAGTATTGTTTAAAGCTTCTAAGTGTGAACTTGTTTAAACAAAAACATTTCAGACAGTGCTGTGCTTGTTACTCTGGGACCAGGGCCTGCCTTGAGCAGAAGGGCTGCAGTGGTGCATTCCTAGGGTTGCCATACATCTGGGTTTTCCCGGACACATCCAGGAATCAGGTTGCAAAAAGGCTTCTGGGCAGATTTTTGCTGAATCGGCAAAATGTCTGGGAAAACCCAGACATATGGCAAGTAGGGCTATTTAAAATAAAATAAAATGCTATGCATTCTTCCTACAGTTTTTTTTAAATTATGATGGGACATTCTGCCTCACAATCTAATACAGAGGTTTTCAACCTTTTTGGGTCTATGGCTCCCTTGACCAACTGCATTCTTTCTGCGGCACCCCTGTGGGGCTCAGGAGCCCAGTGATGTCACCCCTTGCCTGCAGAGCTGGCAGACTCTCACCCTTTTTCAAACACCCTCCCTTGTGGAGTGTGCCCTCAGCCTCCTCTCTTCTCCCCTCTCCTTTGGGAGTCCTCTGGGCAGCCGCAGCTGCTGCCCCTGGTCTCTGAGCTGCTTCCCCTGTCCCCTGTCCCAAAGAAAGGTGCATCCTCACACAACACTGCCCCACAGGGCAGCCCCAGAGGCACCATTTGCCTGGGGAGCTTGTAGCCAGGACTGCTGCAACAACAGCTGTGCAAGCCTTTGGGAGGCAGAGACGCGAGAGGGCATCAGAGGAAGGGAGGGAATAAAAGAGGGGCAGAGGCCAGTGTTGCCTGCAGCACCCCTGACCATCATTCAAGGCACTCTAGTTGAAAACCACTGATCTAATAGACCCAGGGTGGAGAGGGGGGAAAGCGGGGGGACTTGTTTGCTTTTGAACTCTGTTCCAGCAGTGAGTGCTGGTTTCTCCTGACAAATTTTTGAAGCAACATGAGGGTCATGTTCATACTTAGCTGCTGACTCCAGCTGGCTTCAGGGGAGGGTTGTAATTTAAAAACCCTTTTCCTAAGTGTTTTCGGGTGTTTTCCCAGTTTACAGAAACCAGCCCTGATACTGTTCTTCCACCTGTCTGGATGCCTGCCCCACCAGCTGGGGATATGAGAGGGGTGACCTGCACATTCATAAAGAAAAGTGCATCATGCAACATTCCCTAGACTGTACTGCATCAGAATGCAGGTGGCAAATGTATGAATAAAAGATCCTCCATGGCAGAAACTTTCCAAGTCAAAAACTTGCATGTCGGTAGGCAAGAATCCCCACCCCACCCCTCTTAATGCACTAGCTTTCTGTGCAATTATTCCTACCTGGATCTGAACTGCTGCAACCATGTGTATTTTCTTCTTCTTCTTCTGCAAATGTAGATTTTTATTTACAAGTCATTAACTCATAGGGTGCTAACATACATGGCAATATGCAACAAAATCTTCAACGCTTCATAAAATTATTACGTAAAACAACAACTATACCATTAAATATCTGTCTTAGTTACCCATGACATTTGCTAGCCAAATGTTTCTCACCCTGGCCAGAGCAATAGACACTCCTTTGGGGTGGCATTCTTTCAAAAAGCTTATCCTCATCTGAATATGAAAATGAGCACACATCACATGGCTCCACCATTCACAGTTCAGCTGCGATGTGAGATGCCAGGTGGGAATTTTGGAGGAATCTACTGCAACATTGCATAACCCTGAAAGTAGTAAAGGTGAAGGTAAAGGTACCCCTGACCGTTAGGTCCAGTCGCGGATGACTCTGGGGTTGCACCCTCATCTCGCGTTACTGGCCGAGGGACCCAGCGTACAGCTTCCGGGTCATGTGGCCAGCATGACTAAGCTGCTTCTGGTGAACCAGAGCAGCACATGGAAACGCCGTTTACCTTCCTGCCAGAGCAGTACCTATTTATCTACTTGCACTTTTGACATGCTTTTGAATTGCTAGGTAGGCAGGAGCTGGGACCGAGCAAGGGGAGCTCACCCTGTCACGAGGATTCAAACCGCCAACCTTCTGATCAGCAAGCCCTAGGCTCTGTGGTTTAACCCACACACACACACACACACACACACACACACAAAATATATATATATATATATATATATATATATATATATATATATATTCCAGTTCTCTACTGACTCTCCAGAAGAAAGGCATTTACCCAGCTTCCAAACTGATCCATGTGGGAAGCCCCTTGTGTAAGTAAGTACTCGCCATTTGCATCCAGTGGTTTTTGTTCTTGGAACTATACTTCTTTTTTTGTTTTGTAGAGAAGCATAATTACAATGATCTACACTGTAAGTTGCTTCATGCAAATCGCTCATCTAGATGAAGTGGCTTAAAGTGATATAATATAGCCTCTGTAATAAGACCACTTAGTCTAAAATGACCTGAGGGCAAAGTGTTCATATAACTCTTTTCCAACTGACATTGAGTTAGGTAAATTTTGGTCCAGAAATTTGGGTGTAGATTCTTTTCTCCCCACTTGTAATGTTAGCTGCTAGAGCAACCTGTCAAGCTTAAGTAATTTGCACAACTCTGTGGGATTCACTTTCACAAGATAAACTGATATATTTCACACCTCAACTAGAGAAGCTCATTGCAGAGGGATTACAGCCTCCTATATGAAAAAAAATGTTTGAAGCTTGTTTAAATAGCCAAGGACATCTAATGTTTGGGAGATATACTAACCTCTGCATGATGTGTTATGACCACATGGGCAGAATATGCATTTCTGGTCTATTACAAGCTGACTCCCAAATAATCTCACATTTTCATTTAAAAGTTGCAAATCCTCATAGCTGCAAAGAGAAGCGTTCAAGAAAGATGGGCTTGGAAATCAGAATGGAGACCAGTAATTATAGAAAGAGACCTTTGTAGTCCTGAGAATTGCAGTGCTGTGTGTTTGCCACTGCCACTGCCTCGCAGTGCCCTTCACCACCATCCTTCCATCTGAAAAAAATAGATGTTCAACCCCTTCTTGACTCTACAGAGTAAATATGAAAATAAAGTAAAGGTAAAGGTACCCCTGACCGTTAGGTCCAGTCGCGGATGACTCTGGGGTTGCGGCGCTCATCTCGCTTTACTGGCCGAGGGAGCCAGTGTACAGCTTCTAGGTCATGTGGCCAGCATGACTAAGCTGCTTCGGGTGAACCAGAGCAGCGCACGGAAATGCCGTTTACCTTCCCGCCGGAGCGGTACCTATATATCTACTTGCACTTTGACATGCTTTCGAACTGCTAGGTTGATAAAGTACATCATTCTAATTTGCACAAGATGCAATCTATGTTTCCAGAATGCAGAAATTTTGAATGGTAGTCTGTACAGAACTCAGCAGCCATCGCAATAGTTTTTAAAAAAACAGCCTTGACCATTGCCCTGTCAATTTATTATTGTAGCATGAATGTTTTTAATTCCACCTCCTCACATTCAGATGTCTGTTTCTGCCCTGCTGTTGCTATATCCTTTGAAGCAAAGGAAATAAAAAGTTGAATTATTTCAGTTCAGTCCAAGTACCCCCTTTCCTCCCAACTTATTTAAGCTGAATGTCAGCCTTTGAGGATAATCTAAAAAGCTAGTGTAGGGAACCTCTGGGCCCATACGCCGAACTTGGCCCACCAAATGGTTTTCTCCAAACCATGCCCTGCTGCCCCACATGATGGCAAGTAGAGACACTGCTGCAAATTCACCATCAGCAGCCTTAAAGTGAACTCCAGCTGTGCACTGGTAAGGGAAAGTGGAAGCCTCAGGTGCTTTAAAAAAACCCCACAGAGCTTTAAAGTCCTGTATGGTGATCTGAAGCCGCGACTTCATTGTGATGTCAAGTGACTGACCACCCAACCTACCAAATTTGGCCCACAGAGCCAAAAAGACTCCCCATCCCAGTCTAAACATGAAGCTTTGTGGGACTTTTGTTGTTGTTTACCTAAATTATCAGAGTTCTTTGAAATATCCGAAAGCATTCCATGCCCAGTTTAGCTTGCTCACTAATGTGCAGATCAGAATAATGGGTTTTGCATACCTTGGGATGTTGTGACTGTTCTCAGCCTAAAAATGCACACTTGCATAGTTTGGGGAAAGAAAATCACATTTAGATACATAATAAAAATGTTTAGATTTTGATAAGTGTTTTTAACCATAGATTTATGCAGAAACAATGGAATTAGGGTTCAAAACATGCAAAAGTGAATCGTAACAGGGGAATCTGCCTATTGCTGGTATGAACACAGAGCCACAATCTGTAAATAGCACCGGGCAATTCCATTCATACACCTAGGGACCATTTCCTTTATAACTTGACACTATGCCTATGGATCTTTGCACATTTCAAATTGCATTGCCATGCCTCAGAGGTAGAGTATATACTTTGCATGCAAAGGGGTCCAGGTGCAATCTGCAACATCTCCAGGTAGGAATGGGAGAGACCCGCACTCCCCATGTCAGTCAGTACTGAGCTAAATACACCAATGGTCTAGTTCAGTAAAAGGCAGCTTCTTGTGTTCCTTATGCAATTTAGTTTTGCCAGAGCAGACTATGCTCAGAAAGTAGCTGAATGATATCTGTACGTACACGTACTCAAGCATTTTTGACTAGACCTTAACATTTCAGTGCCTAAGGGGGACTGTCCAAATGACAGCCTTCCCACCTCTTCTCCGTTGCCTTTGGTAAAAGCAACATAATAACACATGACAGTTTTCTGTCCTGTAATGGTGTTCAAATTATTCTGCCCGAGGCAGCTGCCTCGCAGGGCCTAATGGCATGGCCAGCTCTGTCTACAATACACATTCATGTTTATGGGAATCTTCTGCTGCCAAAGGTCCATATTGGAGATGCTCATAGATTATTCAGGCAACTTGTTTCTTGAATGTTATGCAAGTATGCTATGCATTTACATTGTCTCCAGCACAGCTCACAGTGCTTGCAAAACATTTAAAACAATAATAACGATGACAACATTTCTAGCCGAAGCAATTAAGCATCTCTCTCTGCCTAATGGCTGGGGGGTACAAGGCAGAATTTCAGCAGGTGCAATTTGTCCTGCAGGATTGAGGAAAGTTATACCTACTGACTAAAATGCTCCGTAACATGAACTGGCAGGACTATGGGGAGGAGGAGGAGGATCCTGGCGAGAGGTGTAGCCGGGACTGGGACACACCGGGGAAAGCTGGAGATGGGGAAGGAGAGGTTGGTGTAGGAAGTACTCACGGGGTAATGGAGGATGATGAGGGGGTGGGGGTCAGTGCACAGGAACCAGAGCAGCAAGGGCCCATCACTAGAGTCAGACAGGCCCCTGTCTCCACAAACAGGGTGGACTCTGAAGAGCAGAGAGCAGTAGGTAATCTGTGTTTTCCCCCAAATAAGATACTGTCTTATATTTATTTTTCCTCAAGAACACACAATATGGCTTATTTTCAGGGGATGTGCTATTTTTATTACGTCAGTATGGTACAGCAATCTACATTTGTTCAAATATAATTAAGTCATCCCGTTCGAGGAAGGGGCCAGGCCGCATGAAGCGGCGCCCCCCCTCACGGCCCATGCCGCCGCCGGGAGCAAAAGAGGTGCTCGTAAAGGCCTCCCCCCCCCCAACCATCAGGCCATCGGGAGGGGTGCCAGGCCGCCCAAGGCTGCCTGGCACGTTTAATAATTTATTCAAATATTTTAAAGGAAGGGATTCTCTTCTAAAGAGGATCCCAAAGCATTCCTCCCCCTCCCCCACAGTCCAACAGGGCCATGTGGTGGTGGTGGGGAGAAGGCCGCAGGCCCAGGCCTACCTTATCCGCTGAGGTCGACCTAGGTCTCTAGGCCTCAGAGCTCCAGCCTCGCCTCTTCCTTGGCGCCTTCCAAAACTGCTATGGCTTATTTTCGGGGTACGGCTTATCTTTCGCAAATGCTTATAAATCCTGCTACGGCTTATTTTAAGACTATGTCTTATTTTCAGGGAAACACAGTACACTCTAGGAGGCAAAAGCAGGCAAGGGCCCACATCCCAGCTCCCTAGCTGGCCAGGTGAGGCTTGCTAGCTCTGGAAGGAGGTGTGTGATTCCTCAGCTGGAGTAGGTTCGGAACAGGTGAGGGTCACATGCCTCATCAGGCCCAGGTGCTGCAATCAGCAGGCAAAGTGCAAGAGGGAAGCAGAGCACTTCAGTGTTGTGTCTGCTCAACTACCCATTTTGAGGGACCTTGACTTGGATGCTCCTGGACCTCTACGGGACTGTACTTTGGGTTTGACTCTGGACTGTATCTTGACTGTAGAACTTCAGACTCGGCTACTTGGATTGACCCTGAACCTTGTTTCCTGACCTTTGGACTTCGCTTGTGTGGATTGACCCTCAGATTTTGGACTCAGCACACTGACTTGCTGCCAAGTAGGCCAAGGGACCAGGACACTCTTCTACTATATATCTGCTAACTCAGGGGAGTGGAACCTGCAGCCCACCATATATTGTCAGACTGCAACTCCCAGCAGCAGGGGTTTGGTCAGCACATTGTTGGTTGGAGGAGTGAGAAGGGGCTGGTTTACCATGGAGCCGTTTTTCTACGTGGAAGAAATGGACAAGATTGACCCAGTTATGGAAATAAAAGAGCAAATCGAAGAACTGATGAAAAAAGAGATTTTAGTGGATGTAGACATTCTGCTCAGACAGACAGAGATAGTGACTAAAGGACACATTACCAATATTCAGAAGGTCAAGGTTGAAGAAACTGCACTCAGTTTATGGAATTGGACCATGGCAAGAAATAAAAACTGTGTTATGGCTGGTGTGCAGAAAGTTCAGTTGCTCCATGTAGCCTGCAAACTGATGAAGTTCTGTGAAGGAGATGATCCTTCTGAGGAGATAGTGCGGAGGCAGATTTTGATGGCTATAAAGACTGGGAAAGGCTATGTGGATGTTGGAAAATCTGATCTTGCCAATGAATTCTTTGAGATTGCTTTGAATAGTCTGGAAAAACTCTATGCCCTGCTGAATAAGAGGAGTACTAGAGAGACTGATATTTGTGAACACAAATCCAATATAGAGAAAGGCGTGTTCAGAATTCTCTCTTTCCAAGCTGAATCGGCAGTTGCTCAAGGGAATCATCAGAAAGCAGTCACATGTGTTCTTCAGTGCAAAAACTTCCTGACGAGGCTGCCACAAGAGACCTGTTACCTCTCCCGCCTGTGCTATAACTTTGGTGTGGATCACTACACACTGAAGAGATATGAAGAGAGCTCCTTTTGGCTCCGCCAGAGTTACGAAATTGGAAAGATGGATAGGAAATACTCCAATGGACAAGAAATGCAGGCTAAAATACTGCGGTTACTAAGTACTGTCTATATGGATTGGGGGAACAGAGATCATGAATACAAAGCTCTCATGGCTGTCAACATGGCTAATGAGGAAGATTTGCATCCAGCTGGTTTGTTCTTGAAAATTAGAATTCTCCTGAAAGGTGATGTGCTAGATGCAGAACTTGGCACAGCTATTACTGAACTTCTGCATCATGAGTTTCCTCTATATTTTTTTGTGGATGTAGCAAAACTGCTTCTGGAGCATGAGAGGCAGACCATTGCGCTAGGCTTTTTGGACTCAGTTGCTGAGAAGTTTAAAGGATTCCCGGATGTTGGCAACGTCATTCTTCTTCATATTGAACTCCTGATACAGAGAATGAATGATTCGCTTGCCCAAAATATGATTGAAGGTGTTATTGCAGACCACAACCAAGGAAAGTGTCTGTATCCTGAAACACTGGACCACTTGCACCATGTTCTGTGGGATAGAGCTGCCAAGTACTATAAGGAAGAAAAGTATTATGAAGCCCTTCAGTGGTACACTTACTCATTCAAACTCTACTCAAGTGGACAAATAGACAAGAACATTGCAAGTTTGGAAAGGAATATGGCTGCTTGCTTTCTTAGCTTGAAAGAGCCTCTCAAGGCTAAGGAGGCATTGAAGAGAGCAGAGAGGCACCATCCCAACTGCATATTCACTTATTTTTATTTTTATAAAATTGCCATCCTAGAGAATGATATGGAAGCAGCTTCCGATGCGATTGATGAAATGGAGAAGGCAGTAACAGATCCAGATTCAAAGACCTGGATGCCAGAACAAAGTTTGGCTAGCCTCCTGAAATTAGCTGCCCAGTTTGCTTTAGAGAATAAGCAACATTGTGCAGCTATAAAGGCCTTGGAGTGTTTATCTCTGCACTTGGACGACTGTGGACTAATAGCTGCAAATTTTAAGTGTTTGGTTCCACTTATAATGTATGAAATCACAGGAAAAGCCGCAGAGGAGATAACTGCTGATTTGGAGAACCTTCTAAAATACTTGACTGCAGCATACTATAGATATGATGAAGAATTCGGAAAGGACACGACAACATTGGAAACAAGAGTCAGTGAAGTTCAGTGGTTCAGGAAGATTGCTTGGACCTTTGCTGCCCTGTCCGGGAGCTGCCTAAGACTAACAAAGGATTTATTTCTAATTTCATTCAAGTTCTCTCGGCTTTGTCCTTCTGAGAAAACAGTTCTGCTTGACCAGAGATTATGCCTGCTTATGGCTGCTGCCATTGGTCTTGAAATAGGACGGAGCAGCTCTACTGACCAGAATGAACTACTGATGGAGGCCCTCCGACACATAGAGACTTGTTGGGATATCGGGATGTATCTGAAGGAAATTGGCAACCTTCCTGAAGACCCAGCAGATATATTACTTCTGCTTTATGAGTTTGAAGCAAGGGCGAAACTCAACGACCCGAGAGTAAACAGTCTTCTGGATGAAATGTTGCAAAGGCCCAATATTGATATTAAGACACTGGAAACAATTGCCTCGCTGGCCATGGAGCCACCAGCTTACTACCCTTCACTCGCCAAGAAGGCCCTCAGAAAGGTTTTGACTATTGTTAGCAAAAGTGAACCCTTTGATACACTCACTTTCAGCAAATGTATACATAACTTGATTCAGCTTTCTCTGCCATCTGATGTGGCTGGAGCAGATGTATATGCACTGGCGGAGTCACAGGCCTATTTTGAAGAAGCTCTGAAGACTTTGGATAGCATGGTGCTGCGGCCCAGTTATCCAGATGCAGAAATATTCTGGCTCATGGTTAGAGCTTGGAACATAGGAGTATACTACAACTCTTTAGGCAGATATCATAAAGCTGAGCAATGGTGTCGTGTAGCAATGTTCTTCTTGAATCATCTGAGAGATATATGTAGCAGCTACAGGAGAAAGATGACCGGCTTTTACCAAGTATTGCTGGACAAACTTCCAGGAGCAAAAGGACCCTCTCCAAATAAGTGACAGCAATCAGGTCCACAGCAAAGGCAGCTGGTGCTGTACTCAACTTACCAGTCATTTTGTTGCCCAAGCCAGATAATTTTGTGTTACGTTATGCGAGATAATTTTGTGTTATGTTATGCGAGATTTGTCAGAGATGTGTGTCTGGAGTGGGGTTGTACAATGAATAAAATAGTCCAGCAGTTGCAATGGCAGGGGGATGGGACTCCCAGCAGCAGGGCCCATGGTTGTAGTTGAAGGGAGGGAGTTTTTGTTCAACAAATTTATGGAGGTTGGAAAGTTCTCCCACCCCTATATTTACTAAACACACCCTGAGCAGCACTGACAGGTGCCCCATTAGTGTGTTGTGATGGCTACACTCACTGTGTTACCCAGTGCTGAAACATTCATGCATTATTCCTAGGGCACTCAAAGTGTCTAGCTGTGTAAACTAAGGTCCCCTGCATGCTACAGCCACTCTGCCATTGACAACTAGAGTGGCCAGGCTAACTCTGCAAATTAATGTGTAAGTCCTTCAAAGCTATGCTAGTGTTGTAGTAGTTTTGTTTTTTTAAATGTATTTTTATTAAAGATTTTCTTGGTTTACAAAAGTATGTGGAATCTCTCTCTCTCTTTTTTCAAGTAACATTTTTTACAGATCAGTTTCATTTGTTGAGACATTAGGAAGAAAAGGGGGGAGAGGTGAGTGCGGGTGGGGTTGGGTGGCAATGTTTCTATTTTACTTAATATATGTGGTCCACCGCAACCCCGCCCCACAGTGAAGTGGAGTGGACATATCAAGTGATACCAAAGAAACAGCTTTGCTCTCTTCAAGCCTTTGCCCCCAGCTGCTTCGAAGGCACCTATTGGGGCATCTTGTCTGTGAGGCATGCAGATGTCCCCCACAGGGCCTTGCATGGAGAGGAAGCTTCCCAGGAAGGGAGCCTCACTAAACAGCTGCCAGGCGGGAATGGCTCTTTTGCCACAGCCCTGTGAAAACGTCGGCTGTCTGGGTGTCCTGTCAGCAGCGCCTTTGCACTTCTGTCAAACAGAGAGCTCTCTCAAACAGCAATTTTTAAAAGGGGGGGGGGCAAGCAAATGTTGGGAGCAGAAAGCCAGTATAGCACCTCCTCAGCCGCTGCTATGCCCGTGTGTGCAGCAAACCTAGCAGTGCAAAAAGCCTGCGCTGGTTTATCACGAATTGAAGGCAGCACCTTGCAAACCATTAACCTTGGAGGAACCTCATTTGTTTACAACAGGATTGCTCCTGTGAATGGAATCGGAAGCTTATGTGGAAATAAATTAAGCAGCTTGTGCCCTTCTTATTCTTTCCAGCAAAAGAGCTCCCCCCACCCTGCTCTATATAAAGGACTGGAAATTCCTGGATCAAATGGTTCCATCCTTCTCCCTTCTGTGCTGCTTCTGCACATGTGTGTGTGCATGTCTCTCTGTGTGTGTGTGCGCGCGCATGCACACACACACATGCAGGCACTTCAGGAAGCTCTGCTCTGGGAAGCTCTCACGTGTGCACAGGTGGTGGTGGGGAACGAAGTGGATGCTTCACATCCTTTCAAGAGTTTGTTTCCCATGTCCCTCCTTCTTCCCTTTGAGGGGGCTTTATAATGAGCGTGCTTCAATAAGGGATGGACAAAAGGAGCCACCTGTGCTAGGGTGAGCAGGACAGAACAAAAATAATAATGCGCTGATCAAGTAGGCCCGCAATCCTGTTAATTAACAAAGACATCCTGGGCCTTTAAATGCTACAAAAAGGGTGGCACTTTTCTCATCATGGAGATGTATTGCTGGGAAAAGCTGCACCTGCAGATTTTCTGCAGCTGTTTCTAGGCTCAGGGCTTCTAGCTCACCCTCAACCTATGGCAGCCATACAGTGGTACCTCGGGTTAAGAACTTAATTCATTCTGGAGATCCGTTCTTAACCTGACACTGTTCTTAACCTGAGTTGCCTTTAGCTAATGGCGCCTGCCATGCTGCCAGCATGCGATTTCTGTTCTTATCCTGAGGTAAAGTTCTTAACCTGAGGTACTATTTCTAGGTTAGCAGAGTCTGTAACCTGAAGTGTCTGTAACAAGAGGTGCCACTGTATTTACTGTCTCTGCTTTGTTCTTAGAGGTGTGAAGGTGGTTATTGTTCCTTGATCTACAGGGCTTTTGTTTCTTTAGAGCTGCTAGTAACTAATTGTTATTTTATTTTTTGTTAAATTAGTTGTTTTTTGACACACAAACCAACTTTTCTTTTAGCTACGCTTCCCATTTCCAACTCTCCATACAATTATTGAGATGTACTAAAATGCATCTGGGGTGGGTTTTTAAATTTGTATTGAGTTTGTATTCATTTGGTGACATTGTTAAAATTATGGAAAATCAATTTTTAAAAAATTGGCAAAAAATGAATTTCAGGATCAAAATATTTGGTGCGCAGTTTAAAACCTACCTTAAAAAAATAACAAAGCAGAGAAAAGGTATAAAAGAACATCCAGAACAATCAAGTTGGAGATGAAACATCTTCCTTGTGTGGGGAAGGTTTAAGTGGATCTTATAATGCTTGACGTTCTGACGAGCTTGCTACAAGATTGAGAATAGTGAGGATGGATTGAAGAAATACAGATTTATCTCATAATGCTAGAACTTGGACCATCTAATTAAATGGATCAATAGCCAGTTTAGAGGGGGGATTCCTCCCCCTCACAATTTGATAACGGCTGCTAGTTTAAACGGCTTTTTAAAAAAATCATAAGAAGTAGGCCAATCAATGTGTATTAACCATGACAGCTAAAAGTTGAAATTTTGTATTCAATTGCTACTGGCCTCTCATTACCAGATGCTGAGAACAAATAAGGCAGGATCATGCTCTGCAGGTGGGCTTCCTAGACCATCTGGCTGCCTGTTGCTAGAGGCAGCATTGGACTAGATGGTTCATTGGTCTGATCCAGTTGGGCAATGCTTTGTTCTTATGGAAAATAGTGTAATGTTTGTGGTGCTGATATAAAGGTTCTGAACTTGTTTGAAAACTGTCAGGCATATAGGTGGAATATTTGTGCTACCATGCACAAAATCTTTCCCCTTTCGGATTATGTCAACACCGCACAGAAGACCATGCCATTAGCTGTCTCTTACCAGCTTTATAAGAAAGCATAATTGTACTTCTGAGATTGTCACTAGGGAGGGGGGAAATTGAGTATGTTCACATTTAAAGACAAATCTACCTAACTCACACCTTCCGAAACAATACTTGAAGCAAAACACAACCATTCTTTGAAGTTCACGCTTATATGAATTCTGCAATGCAGATCTCCAGCCAAATAATGTGTTCAAAATGCATATGCCAGGGGGAAAAGTGTGCACAAAATGCATATATTTGTGAAAAATGACACACAAAATACAAGAAGTTGCTTTGCAAAAATGTGCCTTTTAGGAGAGGTATAAATTTTAGTACCGTCGCAGGCCAGCATAATGCCTTTTACAAGACCTTTGCACTAAAATGCTAAAGATGTCTAAAAAAATCATGAACAGGTGTGGAAATATGGGGAACTGAACTTAAGAATGGGAAAATGAGAAACGGAGGAAAAACTGAAATTGAGAGATCTGCACATGCACAGTTGTTACTGAAGTGCAACTTGGAAGTACGCGGAAACAAAGGATACCTGAAGGGGACTAGGCTATTTGCTTTAGTAAGCATGTGGTGCTGGTGGGCAGACCTTAAAATGACTTCATCAAAACATTCTTTGCAGTGCAAGAAATTCCTGACAAGATCTAGGTCATGCTGTCTTCATCTCAAAGCTGTTCTGTGAGTTGTACTCAAACTGATTTATCCAATGATAAACAGCAACATTTGTAATTCTGGCTTAAAGTGAAATGAAACATACTACCTTAACACGTTGCAGCCTGCATCTGATTAGATGCTGATGGAAATGTTGGATTCCATGCTTCATTCTCAATTCCACATCTGACATTTCTGGAATAACAGTAATACCGGTTCCAGACAGGAGAAAAAGACCTGAGTTAGAAAAACCCAGAGGACTTAATAGAAGTGGTTTGCCAACATCAATTCAGCTTTTGTAGAATTGGCTTCAGGTGTGGGGTGGTCAGGTGGCTTTACTTCTCAACATTGTTCCCTCCACCCAATATTTGTGCATGTTTTACACACATTAGCCACAGTACACTGCACAATTGTGTGCATTTAAACTCCCATTAAAAGAAGTGGCATTAAGATCACCTACTTCTGTGCTGAATGCAGGCTCTGCTTTGCAATCTATTATAGGGCAAGCATACAGTGTGAAGAGGCTTGAATTTGTCTTTGATACTCAAGTATCATGGTCAAATGCATAGAAGGACAAGCAGTTTCATAAACCTTAATAAATAAACGCCCCAGTGAACCAAACTGTACCTTTGCTTTGTACCCTTCCTGTGCTATGGCAAATGGCCAACACCACCAGAGGAAAAGACACAGAGAGAACCCAGATCATCCAATAAATAGCTCTTGTGATATCCTATTCGGCATTAGTTCAGGTGCAGTGTCACATTCTTTTGTAAAATAAATAAATAAATTGCCATTGTGAAAATAATATTCAAACAAACACCAAAAAGAATTGAGTGAAAATAGGGAAGGAGGACATGGAAAAGATGATTTAAGGTGCTTTGACCATATAAACCCAAATATACTGGACCACCAAATAGGATGCAGAAGTCTAAAAAAAACACAGCTGACCAAATGTTCCCATATTTATCTTCTTCGTGCTCATGTTTATACACGGCCAGTTCAGATGAGGACAGGGAGTGCAAATCATTAATCCATCATTGTATACAGGGCAATGACGTTGTCTTCCAGTGTTAAAATACAATGTGTTTGGCTGAGTGTATGGCCAATAGGTCATGGCCCCATGGTAAATTCCAAATAGTGGGGTTATACTTCAACAAAACATGCATATCTTTGATATGCCTTTCAGGAAAGCTAAATTAATCATTACCAGGGAAACATCACCCCCAAAATGGCTTGCAACTGGACAATTCCACATCATGTTGATAAGGAAACCAATTTCCACCTCATATCACCAAAATCTCAGAGATGGAGACAACATTGTATAGTGGAGAGTATGAGGCATCCACTAACTCTAGTGCACATGTTTTTGTCAAGGGAGGACCATTTGATAGTAGTGCTTTGGAACACTCCTTTTCTCTTCGTCATGGAAATAGGTTATGTCCACCTGAAATCTGTCAAAGAATCACTGGTATAAGTGGGCCACTGCTCTTCAGAAGCCTGTTAACCCACCCAGGTCTTCTAGGTGCTCTGAGAGTGCAGATAGTACAAAACAGACTGAAGGTGTTCGAGTAGGAAATGTTCATGGATTTGTAACGTATGAGGCCAGAATTCTTCCTCCTGTCCAAAAGTTGGCGTGAAGCCATAGCCCCGCAGCTTTGTAAACTTGTACATCATTATCAGGAGCCTGAGATGCTTTCAGGATGGACACAGCAGGTTAGCCACTGGTCAAATCAAGTTTCACTTGGACTACGTAATGTGGACAAGCCCACAGTTCCAGTTTGTACCTTGAGACACCTCTGATCACCATTGTTTGCAAGCTTGTCACCTTATGCCCAGGTGCAGCAGTCACCTGGTACTGCACCCCATACTTGTTTGCTCTCAAGAGAAAAGCTGCATTCTTGACTTCATTCTTGTGGATGATTGACAGTGCAATGAAGCTGTTGCTATATGTTTAGACACCTGGATCTCGTCCCCACAGGGCTGGGAATTTGGAACTGAGGTCTGCAGTTCCCTCCTTAAGTGTTTTACTTTCTTGTTCTTGATGGAGTCTGTGCTGCCTCCAAAACTCACTCCCCAAATCATCCCCCAAATTGTTGCCTGCTTCCTTGCATTAATTCCACCAGAGGAAAGTACGTGTCCAGGCAGCAAGTGTCCCACTGGATGGGCCAATACCTGGCTGTAGTAGACTTTCATCTGCCCTGAGCAGCATGCAAAATGATGAGTCTCTCACACCTACTTATGAAGTACTAAACCTTCAGAGTACAGAGAAATAGTTAAAACTGCAAGCACCATTTGCTCTAAATGTTGGCCTCCTGCAGGGTTGGCTTGATCTTCTAGCTATGTTTGCATTCTGCTGTCTACTTGTCATAAAACCCCACCCAATTAATTTCCTTGGATATTCCAGTTCCCCTCCCCCCCCTTCACCTTACAGTGGAACTGAACTGTTGCCTTGGCAGCTTGAAGCTCTCTCTGAAAACACTTGGCTCACAGCCTCCCAGCTCAACAACCCCAGCAAAAAAAACAGTAAAAAAAAATATATTAGGATGGATTCCCGATAGGAGATAGCAGATGCAAAAATGTGGCAGATGATGAGATTTTCTTAGAGCACAGGTGGTTGCCTTTGTTACTGAAGATATATGATGGCTGGCTGAGATATTTAAAAGCAAATGTCAGCCAATGCTAGGAAAAATAAACATTAGGTATTAAGGGCGAGGGTCCCTAGCGCAGCGGGGGGGGGGGGCCAAGGGGGTTCTATCTTGCACCTCTTATTGGTAACAGGTTTTATTAGCTGTTCGAGGTTCAGCGTTTCCAAGGATGTAGACTGCAAGAAGCCTCCTAAGGGCTTCTCCAGATGTCATTTTTAATGTGCATTCATGGTGGATCTGTGCAAATACCAGTATTGGGATGGTTATACGTGATCCTTTTTTCCACACTGTGCCTGGAAAAGTTTTGGAGTGGACATATTGCTTTTTTTTGTAATTGGGAGTATGTCCCGTGGCTTCCTGCTGAAACTTTTCATAATGCTCGTAACTTTCCATAATGTTCAATGGTTGTGGTTGTTTTTGTCCCACTTTTGTTGTGCTTTATAGTGCCCCTCCCAAAGGCAATAATTCAGTACAGTAAAGTAAAAAAAAAAAAAGTGGAATGTGCGGGTGGTCCAGTATAAATCCACCACTGATTAATTCACCAGTGACGTTGCAGAATACACACACTAAAAACACACACACATCCATTTGGAGAGGCCCTAAAACAGCTTAAAAGGATATAATTGGGATTCTAAGCTCTTGTGTACTGTGGGCCTTGTTCCCTCAGGCTGGAAATGAAATGGCTTAAGAACACAGGCATTTAAGAGCAACGAAGTATCATGGGAAGTGTACGTGCATTTCAGAAGCTGGACAGAGGGTGAAGTGATGGTGCAAAGTGAAGGAGGGGCAGGTATACTCAATGAAGGTGCCATATTGGAGACATGGGAGGTCTAATAAGCTTAGAAGAGTCTGCTGGCCCATCTACTCCAGCATTCTGTTCTCACAGTGGCCAATCAGGTGCCTGTGGGAAGCCCACAAGGGGAAAATGAGTAAACATTTATATGAGCAATCAATGGCATTTTAGCATTTATTCTTTGTGCCCATGCTCTTTCTTTTCAACCATGTGAAAGTGTATGCTATAGTCTTCATCCATGCGGGGTTCCCAGCCTGCACTTCAAAATGGCTTTGTATTGCAGGGGAAGACAAAAAGCCCTCGCTGACACAATCCAGTGCCATCAACAAAGAGAGTGAGCATGTGCCAGTACATCCTGTTCTAACCTGAGTTTGCATTCCCAAAGGCCCCAGTCTTTAGAGTGTAGTAAAGACTTGAATTATCATTTGCAGAATGTCCCTTACTCCCCTCCGGTTAATGAGATAGCTGGTCTATTTATCAAATATTAACCGGGTAAAAGCACTGTTGTTGTTTACAAAAGAGAAACAACCAAACACCTCTGTAGCTCTTGATATAATTGGGTAGATATAAATGCTCTCAATCATGCCATACTCAAAAAACATATCTTTATTATTAGTGTTCATATACATATTATTTTTCTTTTTCTCTCAAAAGTATCTAAGTTGTACACATTCTCCTCGCTGTAAATACAGGCATTTCAAGTGTGTATGTATGTTGAGTGTCTAGTACTGTGTGAGTTGGAGCACAAATGAAACAAGCAGAAACAGTGGCACAGGAATTACTTGGAAAAATAAGTTATCTTGGTAAGATAATGTCATCAAAGTGGTAAGGTGACTGATATAAAAAGAGCAGGCTCATTATAAAACGTTGTGCCAGACATGTTATGGGAAGGCTGGTTGTCATGCCACGTCGGGTGCATATGATGGCGGTTATATACATTAGTTACACACAACTATTGCTCTGTCATAAAGGAACTAAGTTCTCAAAGGGGGGAAACTCCCTGTTGGTCCCCAGCACAGCAGTCTGGAAGCTGATACAAGTTCTGGAGAACTTTGCTCTCCAGAAACTGCATGCATCAAACAAGTTAAAATTGTGGATGCTTCTGGTGAACTCTAGTTTGGGATTTTAAGGTAGGGCAGGCCTCTGCAATTTGTCATCTGCCAAGCCGAGCAACAACTCACTCACCAATGTCTGAGACTCTGTAAGACTCCCACTTTTGCTGCATGTCTAGGATTGTAAAAGCAGAAAACTTTGCAGACTACAGGCTAGATTGTAGTCAGTATGGTGGGTCACAGGTTGTGCAGGCCTGAGGTAGGGCAGCCCCAAGGAGCTTCAGCTGGTTTAATGTAGATTAGCAAGGCAAGCTCCTGAAGATCACCACTACAATTTCTCTCTCTTTTTTTATCAGGGCAGGTGCAAGAGGCCACAGCTATGGCCATAATGCAGCCTGTGGCTCTGCCCTTTTTTTCCCACAACAGGCTCCCCAGATCCAAATGCTGCCCCTGGCTGCCAGCTGTGGTTGCTCACCAAGTTGCTTTCTATAGAACACTGCAGAAGTCCAATTTCCCAGCATGAGCAAGCTTAGACTTGACAGGTTTAACTACAGCAGAAATTATTTTTTGTTTTAGAGCCTTCACTGGTGTTGATCCAGCACAATTCAGTTTACAAACTGTTGTTTATTCTACCCCAGCAGGAATATAAATCTTTTTTCGAATTCCCCAACATCTAGCAAATGAGTATTATTTAAATTGTCCCTCCCTTTTTTGTGAAAGCAATACTTAAGCAGTTAGTTCTATTCTTTTAAAAGCTCCATGGCAGACTGAAGCTCAATAGGCCTATGCGAAGGTGGCCAGCTTCTATTTGCTCTTAAAGGAACATAACCTCCCTAACTCACTTTCCTGGTTGCATTTCCCCAAATGCATAGTCCTTAGCAAAATGAATGAACATTCGCTATCACCTTCCCAGTAACAGTAGTTATCGCTTTCCCAATAAGTAAGTGTCTGGTTTTTCAAACCTATGCATGACTTTTGACAATTGAATAGTTTCCAATCCACTTGTCTCCAACCTGTGATCCTCAAGATGTGGTTGCAACCCAGCTACTCCCACCAGTCCCAGCCACCATTGGCAATTGTCAGGGGGATGGGGAGTATAGTTCAAAACATCTGGAGGGCACCAGGTTTGGGAAGTCTGTTCTGACTCTTCTTTATCTATTGCTTCAAAGCTCAGGAGTTACAGCAGGCTTTCTCTGGACAAATTTATTCAAAGGCACTGAACTTAGAACCTCTTCTGGGCATGTATACAATAGAGGCCAGCTCATGTGTGTAGGAGTTAAATGCAAAAAAGCACTTCTCCTCCGAGGCAGCCAGCACTGACCTAGATTTCTCACACTGTGGCTGAACTCCCAGTTGACTTGAATAGGTGAAGAATTAAGCTAACATGCACATCTTTGGAATACTCTCCACCTTGATTGCCATTTTAATGTGCAATGTGCATTTTCTACTTCTGTGCCAACTGTTGCTTATCCATGCAGCTTACCTGATTGTGTGTGTGTGTTTTTTTAAAGCTTATAAATGCAAGGGCATTCACCTTAGCAAGTCACCACCCTTGCAATATTGCCTGTTCCCTCAGCTCGTGGAATGGGAAAATAAGCCTATTATGAAGCTAGAAGAACAACAGTGTATCTAATTCACTGGGCTTTTGCCGCTGAAATAATTCTCCCACAGCCCAGTCTCCATTTTAGTAACCCACAGGCCACAACTACAGCTGCACTGGTTCAGTCAGCTGAGCTCTTATGGTAGGGCCAGTCCTCTGTGATGTGAAATATCCGCAACCAATAATTAATTGAGGGGCCTGTCAAAGGAAGTTTTAAGCACCCTGAAATGGTGACAATTAATTCTATAACAAAAGGCAGCTTTTTTTTTTTATCTGGATGAACTGCTAGGAGTTGCAAAAGTCTGTGCAAACCAGGCGACTGTTACTCCTACAGTGCTTCTCTTGCTGAGGTCTTGTGATGTGTTAAGCTTCTGCCATTCACACCCTTATTAGAGAACAGATCAGAGCTAATTAAAGTTAGATTCGGGGGCTGTTTGTTATTACACAAAGTTCTCTTTCACAGTTCCCAAAAGGAACTGGCTTTGGAGGTGGGAAGTGAAACTGTCATAATCTAGGTGGTTTTGCAATACAGACTACTGGTCCAGCTGAAAAATCTCAACAGCGGGGAATGCTGTGTTGTTCGCCCCCAGTGCAAAGCTGAAAGACCAGCAGGTGAAGAGAGTTCAAACTCCTGCTGGGCATCTATTATATAAAGTCCTATCCACTATCCATACCCCTCTAGAGCAGAAATGCATGGTAAAAGAAGGACTGGCACTCTTGTAGAAAGATCATGGTAGGCACCCCAATGGAAAACTTTTAAACTGATTCTCTTTCCAAGTCACTTTAACAGGAGACTAGCTCAACAGTGCTGACTGTGTTATTCTAGAGGGGGAAACAGTAATAAATAGAAGAATTTTGCTGCAAAGCAAAGTTGGCAGGCACCTCATAATCCTCACACTGGTTAGGGTGGAGGAGGAGCACTTTTACACAGCCTTTCAACAAACATGGCAATTTTGGGCTGCCTGAAAGCACTGTTGGATAGCTGTTTTTGACTAGCCATGGGCTGCTCCTTCATATTTTCCTGGTGCAGATGGATCTGGGCTGGCCAAGCAGCTAGTCCCAGTGAAAGCTAATACCCCAAGGTTGTTGAGATAAAGAGATTCCACATAACTGTCTTGCTCTCAAATCCCCTCCCTCAGAGATGTGTACCATTTTATCCATTTCCTCACCCCTCGACACAGATCCCAATCTTTTTTTCATATGCAACAAGCACTCTCACCCAACGGGTGGCTCTTTTCAATTCTTAGCGCTGCCCATTTCCCCCTCCTCAAATAAGTATTGCCAAAAAAATGTTAGCCCTACTATGCTAGTCAAGCTTCCAGGGCCCCCACATACCACGGACTCTGAGAATCCAGTAATTTTTACAATCGCCTCCTGTCCCCGACTCTTCCATTACTTTGGCTTCTTTCTTTCACTCCTTCCCCTTATTTCTCTTCCATTACTTTGGCTTCTTTCTTTCACTCCTTCCCCTTATTTCCTTCCAAACATGGATAGAATAAAAGAATGGGGAGACAAACACTACCCTACCCCCAAAGGCAAGCTGTTTCTGTCTGGTCCATCCTAATTAAAAGGAGGAATAGGAGTGTGAGAACTGTGGAAAAGCAACAGGTGGCTACTCCCTGGTTTTCAAGTGGCAACTGCATTCATATTGCAACATGGCAGAGTTAAACTTGTGCTGCCTGGAAATCCCCTAAAGGGACACACGTTGCAGAAGCAACATCCCCTGCCTTCACTCTATACTCTGTTCCTCCTTCTCCTCCTCTAGAAACCTCTGAACGACCTATAGAGACATTATATATTATATTTAATATTTTTTTTAAAATATAACTTTTGACTTTACATCTTAAGTTATCAGTTAACACAAATAACAAGAAAAGCAGCCCCTACGTGTATTTACAGATTACAGTTCTTGCACAGAAGAAGGATTTGGTTTCTGGAAGCAGAAGTAACAACATCAGCATCTCTTTTGCGTGCTTAAGAGTCTACGCCTTAAGGCTTGTAGACCTCTATGTTAGTCCTGTTCCTCAGTGGCGTCATTTCTGGGGCTGATCATTAAACGGCGCTACATCTAGAGTGCTGTTTGCACTGTTCCTGTGGCCTGCTGGACTCCTCCTTGTTCTCGAAGCCCTGAGGGCTGAGAGGCCCTTTCAGCCTGGCCTGATCCTAAATCTAAACACTGTCATGGCCTGAATTCACACAGGAAGAGACTTCGCCAGCAGCCTAACTTCCTTCCTAGCTCCATCTCCATCTGACAAACAACATTTCCCTTTGGGTCTGTTTTGTAGCCTTGGAAGTAGAGGAGGGAGGAATTGTCACCTGGCAAGAGTAGAAACTGAATGACATGGAAGATGCCAATTATTTTTTAAAACATTCCGAAGATTATTGCAATATTAAAAAATGGAGAAAAAATACCTCAGCACCTCAGGAACTCCCTGGACAACAAAGAACATGTTTAGAGAGTGTTGTGGGCTTTGAGGGGGATTCAAGGAAGTCCCTTAAAGCAGCACCCCCAGCCAGGAAGTCTGTACTGATACAACATTCCCGTAGCTCTTTCTGCTGGGAAGAAAGCGCCCTTTAAATGGCTGCGTGGCAACCCCCCCCCTCCCCACAACGCCACAGGAAATGTCTGTTTAAAAATAACATATTTCAGGAGTCCCTTTAAGAGAAACATTTTTGCCCCCGAAAAGAGGTTGTAAAAAACAGAAAAGGAAAAAATATCTTCCTGGAATAGCCCAACAACCATTTAAGAAGGTCTCAAGCCAGCTTTTCTTTAAGAGCGACGGGCTTCTTCAGCTGCTGAGAGTTTCTGACTAATCCATGACTGTATTTCCTTAAGGACAGATGCAGTCACCTCAGGAAGCTCTTTGTGGAGGGCATGATAAGCCTCGTCATACACCTGCAAAGAGAATGAACAGGCATGGTTAAAGGCACAAAGCCATAGCTATGTAGACCCATCAATTTCAATGGGTCTTCTCTGAGTAAAACCTGGTTGAATATGACCCAATGTATCCAAAGATGTTGGCACCATGCATCAAAACAACCCATTTGGGGGCTTTCTGCTGCCTACTGACAGTGGTGGCTTCCTGTCTGCCAGGGCAAAGGTTAACCCACCACCACTGGCACCCATGACTCCTCTCTGCCAGTGGAGATTCAGAGAAGAGGACACTATGTGCCATCCTAAACCCCTGCTCTCACCACCATCAACAGCAAGGGTGGGGATTAGGATTGCACAACAGGCACTGTGTTGTATATGAATGAACTCCACAAGCTTACAGTAACACCCTTCACATCCTGCAAGCAACTGTGGGCACCTGTGATCTGCTAAAATAGAACTGCACTTTAGACTAGCACTTAAACATGTATTAACAAGTCATCTTTCCCCTAATGCTCCGATGCACACAGAGTGGTAATGCTAGCGTCACAAAACCAAACAGAGATTGAAAAAGAAACTCCATATCTCTCCCTTCTTCAACTGATCTTAACTACTGTTTGTAACCATGGATTGAAAGCAGGTGCCGAATGTCAGCATGTACCATCCCTTTTGTACAAAACTACACTGCATGCACAGTAATTCTTCATAAATACTTCAAAATGGCTCGAAAGGCAGCTTGTTTCAAGCTGCTCATCAACACCTGATAAAAATACACTCTATCCCTCTTTTTTTGTTTACTCTCCTATTGCTAGAGCAGATGTTCACTCAAACATCTAATGAATAAAAATTAAGTGTAATTTAAATATTTTATGGTTGTGAAATCCTAGTAGGTGTTGCACTCCCCGTTTTTGTTTTTCTGCACATGCTTCCCATTACTAACAGCATCAAGGAAGAGCTGGCTAGCCTGTTGTACCAATTGCTACCTCTACATGTTAACTTCCTTGTGTTCCGGCTGAAATCAATAGAATGTTCACCCTACTCAGAATAGACCCAGTGAAATTAATGGACACGGCTAACTGGGGTTCATTAATTTTAGCAGGTATACTCTAAGTTACTGTATTTTTCACTCCATAGGACACACCAGACCATAGGGCGCACCTTGTTTTTAGAGGAGGAAACAAGAAACAATTTTTTCCCTGCTCTTCCTCCTCTAAAAGCCCTGTTTTTTTGAGGATCAGCTAAAAGTTTTGCAGCTTTTTTTTGCAAAGGGAAAAGCCCTGTATTTTTGAGGGTCAGTTAAAAGTTTTGCAGCTTTTTTTGCAAAGGGGGAAAAGCAAAGAGGAAAACCCCCATTTTTATGGGGTTCAACTCACATTTCTGAAAAATCTTAAGGAAATGGAGCCATTTCTACCGTTTCCAGACAGATAATCTAATCAGCCAGTCACATGTCGCTGGGGAAACAAACAACCTCCCTCTGCAGCACATTCAACAAAGGAGGCCTGGGCAAGGGGGCGGGGCCGAAAGGGAGCCGGGACTCTTAGCTCTCTCCCAATCTCTTGCTGATCAGCTGCTGAGCGGGGTCCTTTCAACATCCCCCTTTCTCTTTGTAAAATAAAAAGCACGATCTGCTTTTGGCCCCCGGGAAATTCAGCTCCAGGGACCACCATTCGCTCCATAAGACGCACAGATATTTCCCCTTACTTTTTAGGAGGAAAAAAGTGTGTCTTATGGAGCGAAAAATACGGTGGTTGGGTGGCGTCCAATGGTATTTATTTCCAAATAAATGTGCTTAGGCCTACTTAAGTATTGCCTCAGAATTTAACTCATATCAGCCTGTGGAAGATAGAGAAGTTGACACATGCCTCTCCCCCAGGTGAGGTTTTCCTCTACAGTGCCTCACATCAGTCGGAAAGGAGCCCAATCGAACTGCCAAGCAGTAAACACTGATCCCTTAATCCTACAAAAAAGTCAAGATAACCTTGAGAGTTTTATCCTGGCTTGGTGCCGTATCCATCAGCAAATAAGAGCCTTTGATATCGCAGAGTTTGTCAGGTGAACCATGGAGCACCAGCATCGGAAGAGTCAGTTTGGGGAGCGCACGCTCTATTTTGGCAATGGCATTCAGCAACTGGATGACGAAGGAGACTTTCATGCCGCCATGGTAAACTAGCGGGTCTGTGGTGTAAGAGTCAACCTGTTGAAATAAAAGGGACATTTAATGAACATTTTATGGCTTAACCAACTCCTCAATGGATACTTGCTTTAAAGGCAGCACATTTTAACAGACAGACACCTTCTTCTCATGTGGTGAAGCCTCCACAAAGGTTCCCAATTTTGACTGCAGTCACATGAGAGGTTTTAATTTATATGCTGCCTTCTACAGAAAACCACGTTCAAAGCAGGTCATAATACACAGCAACAAAAACAATACAATTCGGTTTTTGAAAAATCAACACAAAGTATCAATAAGCATCTCAATTCCAAAGTATTTCAATATTAAGCAGGACATAGTGCTACTTCAATTATATTAACAGTAAGAGAGCATCAACCTCCTTTCTCTTTTGACTCGTTACAGAATTCTTCCATGGACTCTGCTGTGAGATTAGCTCCTTCTTTCCTCAATTGGTAGCAGTGGTGGAGGGCCACCACTGAGTCTGGTGGGGCTCCTGCTGCCCCCACTCCCTGTAGTGGCCCTTGACACAGCAGGGGGCCCTCCTCTTTCTTGGACAATAGGAGGCAGGCACAGCAGCAGCAAAAATTAAAAGCCAGTTTAGCCAGCAAATGCCACCATCTATCGTTTTAATTCCCCCACAATGCCTCTGGAGCTCCATGTACTATTGCACTAAAGCAGCACAGTCTTGGAGCCCCAAAAGCATTGTGGGATAATTAAAATGGCGGCTGCCAGCCACAGCCACCTGGGCTCAAGCCCTGGGCAAAGGAAAACCAGTGGACCAGCAATGAGAGGAGCAGGGTGGCTGAAGCCAGCACATGGGGTACGTGGTGGGCCCTCCTGAGGGTTCAGGCTACTGGAAACTGCCTGGCAGTGCTGATCTCCGCAGCTGTGTAAATAGTAAGTATGAATAGCAGGTAACATAGTTTTTCTGAAATGGACTTTGCTCAATACTCATGGGAGATGCTCCATGTGCCGGAAGTTCAGTTTCTTGTTGGTTTGGGGTGGTTGCTTTGATTTTTTTTTAAAGGCAGATATGCTTTCTAGAAGGGACGCGGGTGGCGCTGTGGGTTAAACTACAGAGCCTAGGGCTTGCCAATCAGAAGGCCAGCAGTTTGAATCCCTGTGACGGGGTGAGCTCCCATTGCTTGGTCCCTGCTCCTGCCAACCTAGCAGTTTGAAAGCACGTCAAAGTGCAAGTAGATAAATAGGTACTGCTCTGATGGCAAGGTAAACGGTGTTTCTGTGCGCTGCTCTGGTTCACCAGAAGCAGCTTAGTCATGCTGGCCACATGATCCGGAAGCTGTATGCCGGCTCCCTCGGCTAATAAAGCAAGGTGAGCGCCGCAACCCCAGAGTCATCCGCGACTGGACCTAATGGTTAGTGGTCCCTTTACCTTTACTATGCTTTCTAGTCAAACACTGAAACACAGCTTGAGTGCAAAAGTGTTGTTGGGGAAATGTGGGGCACAGTCATCCTGTGCCTCTATTTCTCCTATGAAAATATTTTTTTTTCTTAGAAACACTGGGTTGTGTCCCTGTGCCTAAAGGGTACCTGGGAAGGTTTTGGGGAAACCCATCACAGATTTTGTTTGCCTGGATTGGGGAAGCGAAGAGGGGAAGGAAATCCTTCTGTACAGGTGGAAGTCCCTAAGTGCCTCACCAATGGGACAACTTTGTTGCAAACAAGTATGAATCAAGGCATCTATTCCATTGCCTCTTCACTGTCCTCCTCCCATTTCTGCTCAGGAGAAACCTTGCTTTAGAAAGGTCTGGCTTCCTGTTTAATGTGCTTTCGGGGAAGAAGAAGAAAAAAGAGATGGCTAACAGAACAACTGAGGCGAGTGAATGCAATTTTGCCAACTCCCTTTCCCAGCACCTGGGTGTGCTCTGACATTTTCACCCGGGCCAATTTGACTTTTCTCCTCCAATTTAAACAGAAGTGCTGGGTTGCTCCTGCTACTTAGCAACTGGCTGCAGACTAAAAGCTGCCAAGTTGTTTGTTTGGTGCTGTGACACAGCACCACGTGCAGGCAGCCCAACCTCAAGCTGCTTCCCCAACGAAAAAGCAACAGATAAAGAATTATTGGGGGGAGAAAAGTCACAAAGGAGTGGGTGGGCGGAGTGACAGACGTCCTCTTACCGCAGAATAAAATAATGTAGATAAATTCATATGACGTACCACCTTCGCCACCCTCATATGCAAAGCCACAAATGCCAGCAGATAGCCTAATGGGATTTTCTTTGTTTTTTCTTCCTAACCTTGTTTTATGCTTTAATTTTTTAATCCTAATGCAGGAGAGGGTTTTTTTTTTAACTATCCAACTTTTGCTGGGATGTTAGTGATCAGGGCACCTGATGTGACCACGTAGAATGGGGTATATCTCTATGAAAGGATAGAGCGGGGGTCTGCAACCTGCGGCTCTTTTGCACCTTTGCTGCGGCTCCGGGCAGGGCCGGTGCGTTTAGCGCCGAAATGTAGGGGGTGCTGCGCCGCGCTGCTGGCCCGCCTGCACCCACCCACTTCTCTACCTTGCCGGCGGCTGTGCTGCTCATGCGTGCCTCGTTTCGTGCCAGCGAAGGCGCAGCAGCAGACCGCAGCAGCTTCCCTACTTGGCGCCTGTCCCGGCGCTTGTGTTTGGCTGCTGCTGGTGGAGCTGCTGGCTGCTGCGATTCGACGAGGCGTGACGACTTGACGAGGTAAGGAGGCAGCTGCGGGCTGGGCCAGCGGCGGCGGGCGGCGGGCAAGGGGGAAGCCCTCTTTTTAAAAAGTGGAAGGGCCCGGCTCCAGGACACGTGGCAGTCTGGGAAGGAAAAGGAAGCCCGGCTGTTCAGCTAAGGGCGGCCCAACGGGATGAGATGGGCGCGGGAAAAAGCTCCGGGGACGACCGGTCCCGGGCTCTGTTTTGGGGGCGCGCAGGAGACTTCCCTTAAGCAGCGTGGCGAAAGGGGCCCGAGCATGGGTGTACCGATGGGGGGCAGGAGGGGGCAGCGCCCCCCCTAGAAGCCCCCTGCCCCCTAGAAGCGGGAGTCCCATGGACTGAAAGAAGGGTTTTATCCATTCTGAAGGAATGTTTTCCCGCGCCTGCAGGGGGGACGTGATCAGCCCCCTGCTTCAGCCCCTCTCAGCTGCCTTGCCCAGCCCCTCTGCTGGCCAATAGTGATTGGGGCAGTGTGAATGCTGTGTGCTTTTGCATAAGTTTGCTAAACTGTTAGGGTTGCATTTGTGCTGTTCATGGGGCGGAAGTATTCTGGGGGGTTGGATTTCACCTTCTAGATTTGCCCCTGCAGCGTCAGGCGTTCAGACAGTTCCTTTAATACAGTGCTTGTTGTTTGGCTGGGGGGGGGGGAGCGTTTCGTGATATTTTGCCATTTTGCCTTCATTACCTGCTCTTCATTACCTGTCTAAATTGTGCTATGAGCTTCTGGGTGTTTATAGTGCTTGGAGCCTGTACTTGCATCCGTGTTGGGCAGTGGTTTGGGGACATATTGGAGGTCACCATTTTTGGTGGGTAAAAAACTTCATGTTTTAAAAGTCACCCTGCTGCATTTTAGAATTGCCCTTTGACTTTTTTTCCCCAGGCACTGTAGCTTAATCGCTGGCCTCTTTGTTATTCAGTTGCCTTGGAATTAGCTACATTGTTCTTTAATAGCTGGGCTATTACCTCACCGCAACTGGATTCCCAAATTGTTTTTTTTTAAAAAAAGATTTTCTTGGTTTACAAAGTGTGTGCAATGAGAGAAGGGGGAAAGAGGTTTTTGTGCTGTTCATGGGGTGGAAGTATTCTGGGGGGTTGGATTTCCCCTTCTAGATTTGCCCCTGCAGCGTCAGGCGTTCGGACGGTTCCTTTAATACAGTGCTTGTTGTTTGGCTGGGGGGGGGGGTGTTTCGTGATATTTTGCCATTTTGCCTTCATTACCTGCTCTTCATTACCTGTCTAAATTGTGCTATGAGCTTCTGGGTATTTATATTTTTGTGGGCCGCAATGGTTTTGCGGCTCCCAGTTTTTTTTTTCTCTTCGGAAACGGGTCCAAGTGGCTCTTAAAGGTTGCAGACCCCTGGGATAGAGGAAGAATGGGCAGAGATGATTCTTTCCAAAATGGATGCTCCTCAATGCCTGTCAGTTTCCCTTAAATGCTTGTGTCGCCTGTGTTTTCCTTCTAATGTTAGTAAACAGGATGGAGTCAAAGGTGTGGTTCACACGTGACCTTAAACCAGTGTGGTGTAGTGCTTAAAGTGTCAGACCTGGCTGAAATCCCCACTCGGCTGTGAAGCTCACTGGGTGACCTTGGGCCGATCACAGTCACATCTCCTAACCTACCACACAGGGTTGTTGTGAGGATAAAATGGGAGGGGGAGAACTATGTATACCACCTTGAGCTGCTTAAAGGAATAGTGGGATACAAATGTAATAATTCACCCATCCATTAAATAAAACCATAGTTAACGTCTAGCTGTTGTTCAACACAAACTAGCTGTGAGCTACTATATGCTGCTCACCCCCCCCCCCAATTTTACTCCTCCCTCACTCCTGGCAGTGCCTTGACAGGAGCAAGAAACCACAAGCCCTGGAATGACATCATGAGTCAAAATGGTGACCAACTTTATCCGAAAATAGACAAAAACCTGTTGTTCAATATCAGCAGCCATCATGCAAAATTTGGATATAATATCCTATTTCCAAACACATTTTCAAATGCATAATGAACAAACAAGTTCCTAAAACATATAGTAAATTATACTAATTTTATGCAAACCTCATGATTATTATTATTATTATTATTAAATGCAGCTATAAATGAAGCAATAGCAGCAGTAGTAATATGCCGCTGGCTCTTGAATTTGCTCTGTGATCCAGGGAAAAGGAAGTGCCCCTTCTAGCATGTAATCAGTGGCAATCCCACACCATGTTATCACTAAATTAATCTTTGATGTAAGTGGTAAGATAAATAAATGTGTACTTATTTGAAAGCATTCCTGTTTACCCAGGCATTCAGTGGCTGAAAAATACTGTCCCTAGCAACCCTGAGATCACTGGAAGAAATAAAGGTTTTAACCACAACTGTCTTTTTAATCAAAACCGTTTTTCAACTATTTTAGGATGCTTCTTTTTTTAAAAAACAACAACTGTGGATGTGCTTGTTTCCCTGGGCTCCTTTGGGAGGCAGGGCAGGATATAAATGAAAATAAATAAATAAATAAAAACTATGGTAGAAAAGTGGTTAAGTAAGTACAGTAAAGCAAAACAAAGAAGAAAACACAACAGACCTCACTGTCTGGAACACTGTGAGTTGTTATGATACTGCAGAGTAAGCATGATGCTTGCAACCCCCTCCTAAGTTTCCAGCACAGAAACTATTGCCTGGGTTCATCTAACCAGTCCTGTTAGCGGAACCACAGAGAAGGAATACTTACTGCTAGTGAAACGGGGCTTCCCCCATCTCCTCCCCGCAAACTGGCTCAGGGGTTGCGGCCAGGAGAACCCCCAGAACAGGGTGCAGGGGGAAAGCTTTCTTCATCAGGTAAGCACAAATGCTTGCACCAACGGAGTGATCTCCTTAGCGCTATGTTGAATTCCTCCTAATATCCTGATCCTTTCCTGATACAGTTCTTCAGCCCTAAAATTTGGTTTAATGACCTTTACAGAGATTGGGAGGGGAAGACTGCTGTGTGGGAGAAGGTTGGATTCTGGATTCCCATCTGCTTTGTAATGATCACTCAGGTCCACTGAACCAGCTGGATGTATCTTAATGCAAATGGAGATGCACATCATAATATGGGACCACTAGGGATTGTTCAACTAGAGCTAGATTGAGTGGCTATTGGTTTTTAAGGCAGGCAAGCCACACACACCCTCCAAAAAAGTATAAACCTATAGCAACACAGCCTTCGCATCAAACACATTTTAGATTATGGTGACAGCCTTGCTTTCTTTTGAAATTGCACCCCAACACATCTGGAGTTTTGCATCAGATTTAACAAGCAAGAATTTTTTTTTTTAATCAAAATGTCTCAAATCCACCATTTACATTTCAGTTCCCGGTTTGCAAAACCAAACTGCTATGAACACAAACAAGTCAGGAAATTCTTGGAGGACATCCCAATGATATTTATAGAGACTAGAAATTGGTCTGGCAGATGAAAACGTGCAGCATGTAAATAGTGGCTGTTCCCAGTACAATCTAAACTTGTATTCTGCAGGTTTTGAGTGTAGGTGACAAAAAAATGCTGGGGATTTATTTCTGTCAAACTACAGACAGGTCATTTTTCAGAAGTAACCCAATGTCAGCAGACATGACAATGTTTTCAAATTGCTCGGAAGTTCTGGGGCACATTGCAGAGATGGACAAACTTTGGAGTCAGAGATCAGCTTTGGCTCACCTTGGGCATTTTTGCATCGCAGTTACCTGGGCTCTCTGTTATTGCTACTGCTATTACTATTATTTCAATTTATCATCTGCCCTTCACCATAAGTTCCCAAGTTGGGTTACAACAACTGAAAATACAGCATTAAAAACCTGGGACCTTAAATGCAGAGCATGTGCTCAATTACTTAGCCACATGCACCCAATCCTCCTTTAAGCTGCTATGTGTGGATCTCTCTGTTAAGTACAAGTGGTGTTGACTCTGTTGACTACAACAGGCTGGATGTGCCAAAAAGCATTTTAACCTTGCTGCATTGCTGGCATCTTGTTTGCACTTTGCTGTCAGACACCTTCTTAGCATTTCCAGGGTGAGAGCTCCATCAGCATGTATTAATCATTGCAATGCAGCTTACCTAGCAAGTTAGCAGCATTAAATATATTTACGGTGCATCTGAGAGAAATCTGAGCTGGTAGGAATATGTGTTCACTAACATGCTACAGTCTCCTGCTTTTTTCAAAATCCCAGAGTGCCATTTCCTGTCAGTTCAGTTGATCTTTACAATGAACTACAACCCCGTCTAGCAATCCTTTGCCAGGCTCTGCTTACATTCATTCCCCCCTCCCTGTATGCCTGCCCATGATTGTGTTCTTTAAAGAACCAGTACATTTTTATTTGTTACCGTTTTGATGCCAAAGCTGCTGTGGACATCTCTGGTTTTACTAGTGGCTGCAGATGCAGGTTTGCATCCTGTGCTTCAGGAAATGTCTGTAAACAGCATGGAGCTGCTTGTCTACAAAGCTACTGCAAAATGCAAGGTCTACTTACTATTGGGCAGCCTCCACCACTGGTGCATCATGGCAACTATGAAGTCAACCCATTTGCCTCCATATTAAAATGAAGAACAGGGACACAGAATGACAGAATGAATTTTCCCTGCTTCACAATACTGATGCAAAACATTTGAGGATTAAGTCATTTCAGGCCGGATTAAATTTTCTCCTAAATGCCGTATGAAATTCTCTCATTGTCTATAAGAGACAAGGTCCCATCCCTTTTCCAAGGGCATTTCATCAGTTTGCACCAAGATGCAACTTGGCACCTGTAGTTCAGTCAAACTGCTGAGGCAAGAACAAACGGACAAGAATAGGGAACAAGAACAGACACCGCAATGATTTGCAAGAGCAATAAAGTTCTCACCTCTTTCTTATTCCGGGAAACAACGTTTGGGTCGATAGATCCCAGGGACAGGTTTGGCAGAACTAAGTTAAGTATTTTAGCTGCAAAAACCTGAGGGAGATGAATGTAGTTAGTAACTTGGACAGCAAAGAAAAGAATTGCAGGAGCCAGACTGGCAGGTGGCAGAAATGGTTTGAGGTTCTCTGTTGCTGTACCACCATATCAATGTTATATTCCAGCTGAGGATCTGGTCTTAAGTGCCAACTAACAGCTCTAGTACAAATGCATTAAAAAGGCAGGAAAAGTTCCCACGGCCATTTACAAGGACAAGCATGATGCAACAGGCAGTGTTTCTCAACACATCTTTGTCCAGCTTCAGGACTCCTGCATTTCTTCCTGGCACCAAAATAAGCAGGGAGAGAGTCCTTGCTGAAGAGGCTAATACTGAGGCAGCATTTCACTTTTCAATGCAGCCCAATTTTGTCTCATCACCGTTTACTTCTAATTTCAGTCTTTTACAATGCAAATTGTCGCCTGTGCAATCCACCCAGTATTTGCCTAGGCTGCAACTCTTTCTGCGAAGCACATTCTCTAGGGGGTCACAAATAAACAAGAACAAATGTGCAGGCATACCTGCTCTCTGGGAGTTAAATGCAAAAGGTCTGAACTTCCAGAGCATAAAAATGCCCACAGAAGAGAAGGAAAATGTATTTCTTTCTCCCACTAAAAGCATTTTGCAATCAAGCCCAATATTTAAAATTCTCCTCTGATCTTTTGAAAATTACCTTCTAATTAAGTGGTGATTGCTTGGAAATGTTGACAACCAAGAAAACAAATAGCTGGGCCTTTGTTTTATAGTCTCTTTGAATGTCAAATACTGTATCCAGAGATACTTTCCTGCAAAGTATAAAATGAACCGTGTGACCTTGCTAAAGTACAAATCCATTAAATACACCCAGTGACATAACATTCTCTCATCCTCCTTCATCAGAGTTGCTATGGATTGGGAAATTATGCTGTATTAGAGCAAAGATAAAAAGGATGAAATGAAGAGTTTCTCCAAGATACCAAATATCAAAGCAGTCACAGATTTCAGAGGCATTTACAGGCATTGCAAATGCCATTGCCATGGAACACTCCTTTTGTACCAAAGCATCATGAGCTCCATTTAGCACATGGGCCAAGAGAGAGATTTAAGGACATAAATGTATTCTCCAGAAATGCAAATGTGGTCCTGGAACTTCCAAGTCACTTGGAAAAGTTCACTTTTCCACTGGCACTAATGCACATATTTCTACATGTTAGGGGACCCCCTCACAGAGCTATATTTCCTATCACCCTTAATGAACTACAGTTCCCAGTATTCTTTTTTTGGGGGGGGGGGCTGTCATGACTATTAAAGATGTATAAGAGTGCTTTAAATATATGACTTGAATGTGACCTTGTGCTTTGTTTGTGCACCACTACTTATACTCTGCCTTGTGTGTTTGGTCTAGGGGCTTAGTTCCTAGCACTGGACTGAGGAGGTGAGATGTCCTGGCTTCCTGGGGGGAGATACTAAGAGTCAGTGAAACAACAGGCTTTTAATTAAACTGCTTTGTGTAACAAGTACCTTAATAGATAAAATATCTGAGGAAAAGCTAATGAACTCATCTGAGCAGTGTTCTTGCACAGTGTCTTCTGCCAGGAGTTGTGGTTGGTAGATTTAACTTATTATGGTGCATCTCCATCTACATCAGGGTTTCTCAAACTTGGGTCTTCTGCTGTTTTTGGACTACAATTCCCATCATCCCCGAGCACTGGTCCTGCTAACTAAGAATGATGGGAGTTGTGGTCCAAAAACAGCTGGAGACCCAAAGTTTGGGAAACCCTGATCTAGATGGTGGTACATATAAATGCATTGCATGCACTCTTAACAAGACAAATAAGGTGGGATTCAAGTATGTTTTATTCAGAGTAGACTAACAAATATGTCCAAGTTAGGGACATACATTTCAATAGATCTTCTCTGAGTAAAACTTAGCTGAATTCCGCTGATATAAATAATGAAGATTAGGATTCGTCCCCATTCTAAAAATCTAAATTTTACCATTATAAAGTCTGAATAGAGCATCAACTGTATGCATGCTCCCATGCTTATCATTAACAGATGATGGGACTGGCTATAGGGATGGAGGCTACTTTTCCAATCTCAGGGCATCCCCCCCCCATCCACTTAAATGCAAGCAAATTCAAAATTGCTTGCTGTGTAATACTGAAACTAAACCTATGAAGCTAAAGCAAACCAGGTTGAACCTCGCCTCCCAAGAAAGCCCACTAATCACATAAGCCACCTCAATTGAAAATATATGTCATTAGGCAGAATTATAAGTGTCAAGTGTCCTTCCACTCATAGTGACTTTAGAAAGGTAAACATGAACCTAGAATATGGAAAAAGCTAGGGAGGGGGGAATTGTAGAGGTAAAGTGAAAGCAAAAGCCAATTGTTAGGTCTTTGCAGGTTTCTCTGCTCCAGATCTCACTCTCTTAATGCTGTCTCATGGGCTTTCTTAAAAGGCAGCCACTGGGATTTTGCTATTCACATGTTTCCAACTCATATTTAGGCCCACAGTCTTTGTAGTGACCATGAATTTTCCTCTGAAATTCATCTAAAATTAATAAGGACCTTAAATCAATCCTTTCCTCCTTTTCTTTTTTTTAGTGCAAATCGACATGTACAGAGGAAGGATGGTGGGGGAAAAAGAGCTACTCGCTGGAGACTGTGTGAAGCTCAGCTGACATTTAGCTAGTGTGTTGGAAATTAATTTAATGCCTGTATTTTTACCTTGATCGGTGTTGCTACATCTGGGCTTGCAACTACTAGAGGAGAAATTAATACCATGCCTGAAAAGTCATTTGGTCTTTCGCACGCGGTGAGGATGGAGATGGCTCCTCCCTGAAATGAAAAAGCAAGCAATATTTTGAGTGAAAACACTGGCAATTGCAATGAGTATTATAGACTCACAGGAATGTAGACCTGAAAGGGACACCAAGGGCCATCTAGTCCAACCCTGCCCCCCACAATGCAGGAATATTAATCCCAATAGAGGAAAGTGGGATTCTAAGTATTTTATAGGCAAGTGCAGTAACAAGGTCTGTTACTGTACCTAGGAATCTTGTCGATTTGCTCTAGTGATGAGCTACAATTGAGCCAAAGTAGTTAACTTGAATTTCCTTCTACACACAACAACAAAATAATTTTAGATAAGAGCTTCATCCTCACATGCCACTGAGTTCAATTGACAACAAAAATTTTTGAAGTGCCAACATGGGATCACAGTGCCTGTGAAGCTGGCAATCTCAATTTTTATAACATGTATCACAGGTGTGATTCACCTGCCAATCTCAAGAGACCAATTTTTGTGCTTCAAAGGGGGTTCCAATGCTGCTGCAGCCACTGCAACACTCAGAAGCACAATTACCTTATATGAAAGAAGACATCCTGTCAATCTGCACACGGCTATTCTGTGATAGTTACATCAAGCTCAAGCTCATCCATATATAAATCTCAAGTTATACATAGTTTAGCAGAGAGAAATGAGAACAGCAAACTACTTTATTTACTACCCACCCACCTACCAAAATTTAAAACAGTAATTGGGGTGGGGCAACAAGGTGCAAGAAGTAAGAGTATGGTTGTCCTGGTGGTGTGGAAAGGAAAGATGCCTCTGATGTGCATATAAAGGTAAAAAATATGGGGGAAGAACTGACACAACCAAAGGGGCATGAGATGGTTGTATGTCATCGAGAAAGACAAGGTGAGTTAAGGAGCCATGCAGATGGCAGAAAAAACAGGCTGGCCCAAAAAAACCTAGGATACCAACAAAAGACAAAGAGAAAAGTGAATTAATAGGAGAGTTGTGCAGCTAGACACTGAGTAAAACCTCGACTATTAAACACACACACCAGCCAAAGCTAACTGTTTTCTGACATTCAAACATTTCTTAAAACTTTCGGGGGGGGGGGTTTCCCTCCTCCAGAAGAAAGCTGCAGCTCAGGGTCACAATGGCTGTACACAACCTCCGGTATCAGTATCAGAAGCAGTATGCCTTTGAATGCCAGTTGCTTGAGAGCTCAAATGGGGGGGACGGTGCCGCACTCGTGTCCTGCTTGTGAGCTTCCCACAGGCATCTGGTTGGCCACTGTGAGAACAGGATGCTGGACTAGATGAGTCATTGGTCTGATCCAGCACAGCACTTCTTAAATTCTTGTGTGTGTGTGTGTGTGTGTGTGTGTAGGGCGCCCTTACTTGAGTGGGGGCTCTGACTGGCTGCCTCGCATGGAGCAGGCAAATTGATGTGTGAATGGCCTGTAGATACCTTGGCATTCAGAGCACAGCTCTCAGTCGCAACACCTACCTTTCCCTCATGCATATGAGGTATCTATGAGAACTAAGGCTGAAACATTTTGGCCTAGTTATTCTTACCGCCCAGTTATCCTTGCCGCCTACTGCCACCTAGGGTTGCCAGGTCTGCTTCCAAAAAATAGTGGACAAGCAGGGTGGGTGGGTAGGTGAAATTAAATTAAATTATATATTTTCTTACAAACATTTTAACACGTATTAAAATACCATTTCATCATAAAGCTTTTGAATAAAAATGTCCACTATTTTGTGAAAAAAAATAGTGAACATAATGTGAATAAGTGGACTGTCCACTCAAATAGTGGACACCTGGCAACCCTACTGCCACCACTGCTGAGTGGCTGGGGCAACCCAGTCAGGTGGGCGGGGTACAAATAATAAAAGCATGTCTGAACTGAAACACAAAGTTTAGGAAGAAGCGTGAAGCACACATATGCGAGTTTTCACCACAGCAGCACAGGCCACAAACACCTAGGAAGGGAGCTAGGCTCAACAGAGAGAGAGTCCTTTACATTTGCTGTGGACAGGAAGGCCTAGTATGGTGGTCTTTAAAAATCCTGTGAAGGACTGGACTCTGGAACCTTCTTGGAGACAGGGGCTTTTGCAATTAGAGACTAAACTAAGGCTTTAAATACTTGAGTATTGTTGGCTAATATTTGACCAGTCTTTTAACAACATTGTTTCAACTAATCAAATGGCAAGGCTATCTTGGATCACAAAGGCACCAATAAACAGGGAGTGCTCAGTAGGGATTACAAACAATTAATTGCCATGGTGAAATTCTATGGAGCTGGAGAGTCATAATCCTGTTTACATGTAGAAACGACAAGAAGACTATGTAAGACTTCATTTCGATGAGGATTTAGGAATCAGACTATTGCTACGGTCAATTTGCCTTTAAAGGTATGCAATGAGCTTCAAACCAAACATCTTCCTTCAAGTCGGTCGCATTTGGACTAGCGACGGGTGAACTCCCTCATCTTGTCTCAAAAATCATTTTTGTTTTGCTTTGAGCTTTCCTTGGAAACACTCAGAAACTATAAATTAATTATTTTTGTGTGCTGAATTCTGCTACTACCCATTCCAAACAAAGAAAAGTCTTTCTAGAAACAGGAGAAGGCTGCCTAGCCCCTACTGAACCAAAAATGATGGTCCTGGGCATGTTCAAAGTTTTCATTTTCCTTCCAGGGAGCATGGGATTTGTAGTCGTCTCTGTTTCCCAAGGCAAATTCAACTGAATTAATTAACAGGGGTCCTGTTCAAAGGTGAGTGAGGCTTTTAGAACTAGGGGAGTTCATGTTTCAGATTTCCCCGGTTGCAAAACTGCATCCACTAATCCTGACTCAGTATTTTCTTTTTAAACCTAACAATAGGTAATGCACTTTTCACGTGGTAAGTCTCTGAAGCATAATGCCGTGGGATATGGGGACGGCTAACAGCATGGTAGTAATGCTAGATAAAAGGAGGGGGCATCATATTGGCTTAGAAGATCTTCCAGGGGCCTTAACTAATGAGCTGATCCTACTGGTTGCCACTCTATAGAAAGGAACAACACACTGAATAACTATCCCATTCCTACTATTGATGCAAGAGTGGACACTGGCACTCCTGCAGTGCTGATAGCTGCCTCCAGCCCTTGCTTAGCTGTGCCAAGCAAAGGCAATTACATAGCAAGGAGAGAGCCAGGGCCAGCTTTATGCCATGGCATCTGGCTCAGAGGTCAGAAGTCTGGGTTTGCTTGGCAAGTAAATGCAACACTGCAGGTAAATAACTTTCCCCGTAATGAAAGTTGTTGCACAGAGCCGTCTTAAGGGGATCTGCCGCCCTGGCGCGGCTATCCCTCCGGCGCCCCCGCCATGCCGCCTCTCCGCCGCCTCCCTCCCGCGCTTGCCGCCCCTTGGGAGGGGGGTGGGCGAGCGGGGGATGAGGGGCGTGGCGCTGGAGCGGCGCGGGGCTCTGCGCGCCCTTCCAGCGCTTCCGGGACGGGAGGCGAGGGCGGCCGGCTCGCGCTCCCGCGCGCATCCGGATGGCGCGGCGCAGCCGGGTGGCGCGGCTGGGCAGCTTGTGCTCCATTGGGTGGGTGGGCGGCCGGCTGCGCGCGGAGCGCGAGCTACCCGGCTGCGCCGCGCCACCCGGCTGCGCGCGGGAGCGCAAGCCGGCCGCCCTCGCCTCCCGTCCTGGAAGCGCTGGAAGGGCGCGCAGAGCTGTGCTCCTGTGCTCTGCTGGGCAGCCAGAGGGCGTGGCGTGGCCGGCCAGCTCCCTTGACGGGAGTCAGAGGGCGCTGCCGGCAGGCGCTGCCAGCGGGGCTGGAGGACGGAGGCGCCCTCCAGGCCATTGCGCCCTGGCGCGCCGCGCCGCGCCACCAGCCCTAATAGATGAGACGGCTCTGTTGTTGCACTGCATGCTCTAGAGCCCTATACTGTACTGGCATACCATTCCTCTGAAGTGTCTGGCAAGTGGCTCAAACAGACTACCTTTTGTATTTGCATCCCTGATCCTTTTTATGTTTTGCTTATATACACAATAATAATTGAACTAAGCTCCTATGAGGGCTGTGCATATTCTGTGTTTTAAAACTCATTATTCCCATTCATGCAAATAAGGTAACAAAAAGTCTCCACCAAGGAAAGCAGAATTCGGAGTTATGAGTAAATTGTGCATATTTGTATATATTCGCTTATTTTGCATAATTCATGCTTCTTTTGTTAAATGGCAGAGGGAGCTATGCTGAGTTATACTGAAGCCCCCATTCCGAGATCACAAGTAGTCTTGCTCAGCATTTACTTTGGTTTCTGAAGTTTTCTTGAGGCATTATCCACAACCTTTTTAGCTTATCTCTAGCTTATCTCTGCAATCACAGGGACTAAGCACCTGGGGGAGTTAGCTTTGTCCTTATTATGTGTCTACTATGAACTTCCATGCTTGCATGGTATGTGAACAAAGACAACACATAACTCTGGCTCAAAGTGCCACATTATCAGTCACATGCTTTTTCCACTTGTCTTCTCTTGGTGCTGAATCTCTCTGACCATAGCTTTTCCCTAGTGTAGGCTAGCTCTTCTAGGACCCAATAGACTTTTACTAGGTAGTTTCTGCTCCTTTAACTGCCATCTGATTTACAGTTAATCAAAACCATCTGTGGAGAAAGGAATCTGTGCCTACCCAACATTTCAGAGTGCCTGAGAAGAAATTGAATGGGAAAGCCACAAGTCTGCATAGAGTGGGACATCCCAGAAGGCAATGGGCTTACTTCAGTTCCTCATCCTTTAACCATTAATAGTAATTAATGGAGTAAGGGACAGAGAACAAAACTAACAAGAAATAAAACATACCTAGCTTTGGAAAAGCTGTGTCTTCCCTACTTACTACCTCAACCCTAAGCTTGATTAGTCTCTCAAACCTTGGCCATATTGTGGCAAGTCATGTGGGTTCTCTTTCTCTTTGCCTCTCACAGCTTCTCACCACAAAAAGCTCACCAAAGTGGCTTGTTTAGTAACCACACTGGTTCTCCACTGTTACACTGACTACGGTCCTTGAGTTGTACATAGAGAAATGTATTGACCAACAACAGTAAGAGGGGAATCACCTTAACTCAACTTGGTGTGTGTGTGTGTGTGTGTGGGTGTGGGTGTGTGTGAGAGAGAGAGAGAGAGAGAGAGAGAGAGAGAGAGAGAGTTATTGGCTTGGCAATGTTGGGGAAAGACTGGGGGCCATAGTGAGGCTGAGAAAATTTACAGGGTAGCACAATATCCCAAATGCACCTTGTGTTTTACAACTGTCTTACATTTCTGGAAGATCTGTTTGCTCTTTGGAGCCCAAAGATAAATAAGAGTTGGGAGTGCCGTGTGTGTGAGTGTGACCCCCATCCCTCATGGTCATTCCTGTTTGCAAGTAACTCTATGGGTGCAATTACTGCTTTTAGCAATTATCCATGTAAAATGAACATAAAACGAAGAAAAAGGGGTAGGGAAATAGAAAAGACCAGAGTGGGGAAAAGTGTCCTCTGCTCCTTGGTAGGAAGCTGAGAGTCCATTAAGGAGGGATAGAGCAGGACTGCTTACCATGGAGTGCCCTAGAAGGAACACAGGGAGGCCTGGGTGGTCTTTCTTCATGAGGTCAATGTGTTGCAAGCTGTCTCTGACAAACACATGGAAGTCTGACACAACCATACGGTCTCCTTCACTCTGCCCATGGCCAACTGTGGAGGGGAAAGGAAAAGTGACCTGCTACATCAAAAATATTCAACACCTTTAATGTAAGGATGCTTGAGGCAGCATCATATCTGAAATTCAATGGAGAGAGAAGGGGGGTGCTTGAGATGTGCAAAGAGCTCTTGTGCATTGTCTGGGACGACCAATGGCAAAAACATCTTTCTGGTTAGCTGTAATCATATGAAGATGTAAACATAAGGCTAAACCACCGTGGCCTGGACCCAAGTAATGCTGCTGCATGCAAACAGATCTGCCCACACACTCTTGCCTGGATAGCTAGCTCTGTTCGCTTTCAGTGTTGGGGACCTGGATTCAGCTGCCCTCCAGAATGTGCTCCTGTGAGTGGCTCTTCCTTGTTAGCTTGGGGATGCATCTGCCCAAAGATGCACAGAGTGGGGGACTCATTGACTGGCAGCCTGCCAGAATGTCTGTCAGTTATCATGACTACACAAATACCTTGCATATGAACGCACACAGAAAGAAATTTTCCAGGAATTACACAAAGATTATTGGCACCCAACTATGCGCTGCCAGTGTCTAAAGCATTCAGCTTGAAAAGAGATGTTGATTGTGCTGGGAGCAGCTAAAAAGGCATTTCTGATTCAAAGGCAGCAGATGTCTTGATCCAAACCTGGATACTGGAGTGAGTGAAGGAAATGGCTGACAGTTAAGGAAATGATCAAAAGGGTGGCATCCACAGCGCAGAGAAAGAGGAAATGCATGAGCAACAGAAGCTGGGAAGGAGACACACCAGCTCTTACTGTAAATTTCAGGGTTAGACTCTAACTTTAGAGGGGTTGGAAATGCGGATGAGATGCAGGGGAAAGAGAAAAAAATGACATTTCCGAATTTTGTCTATTACTTTTCAGCAAGGAAATTTTATGCCCTCATCAGACATTCAGAAATCATCTTTGGGGAATCTAGGAGCCAAAAACAGACATTAATTTAATTGCATGGCTAGCAGTCACATCTGTTTTGTTTTGTTGTTTTAAATGCAATATCTGGCACAGTGATGGCAAGGCTAAGTCAACTTTCATCAGGACCACAGCATGTGGGGCGGGGCGGTTTAACCCTTCCTTCTCATTCCCAGTCCAAATGAAAATCACCCCCTGCACTACAATTAGTATTAGAAAGAACATTTCCCATTGGCACGAACGGGAGGCAGCTTTTTCTCTCATGCTAATTGTTGCACGGGGTGATTTTCATTGGGATCAGGACTGGGAGGGAAGGATGAAATCTCCACTGTCGACATGCTGTGGTCCCATTGAAAATTAGCCCCTTCTACACTGGTCATTACAGTTAAAGTAGCATATATTTTGATCCTTAGGCAGTCCATGTGCCTTAATTCTCTTCTTCTTGAACCCATTCCTTCCCTACCCAATTATATAAAAACTCAATAGCTCCCTAAAAGATTAACTGATATATTAAAAGTTACAAATCTCCTGATAACTATTTGGAAGCATGAGTGTAAGTAACTATGCAGAGGTGCATGGTGGGGCAAAAAACTCTAATTTCACATGTGCACTGAAGGGGTCTGAATTTGGATGCCTTTAAAAGGGGTTTGGGCAAATTCATGGAGGATATCAGTGGCTATGAGCCATGTTGGCTATGTCCTATTTTCGCTATTGGAGGCAGTGTGCAAATGAATGCCAGCTGCTTGGAATCACAAGTGGGTTGTGCTCAGGTCCTGGCTGTGGGCTTCCCATAGTCATCTGTGAGAAGAGGCGGCAAGTCCAGAAAAGTCTTTGCTTTCTTATGCTCTTAGGTAATCTTGGAGGAAACTGTGTATGTGGCAGCAGTGAAAAATTCAGATTTCATACTATAGATTATTAAGAGAGGGATGGGAAACAGTGCTTCTTGCTTGGTAAAAAGAACAACAGAAGGGGCTTTGTAGAAACTAGCCTTCCTGCACAAAGGCAAATTTAACATCTGTTGCTCCGCCCACTTTTGCCCATGGCTCCATACACAGCTGGCATGTGGCCCCTGGAAGGTTGCCTAGGAGGGAATGTGGCCCTTGGGCTAAAAAACGTTTTCCATCTCTGGTTTTAGCATGACATGTGAATGTGAAACCGAATTACAGAATTATTTGCAGCAAGATGCAGGGCTGGCTACTATCTATGGTTGCTTTTAAAGGAGATTAGACAAATTAATGGAAGATATGTATATCAACAGCTATTAGCCATAACAGCTGAAAGCACCTCCATTGCTGGGACGAAACAGTGGCAAAAGGCTTTTTGATCCCTTTTCTGGGCTTTTCAGAGGCATCTGATTTGCTACTACGTGCAACATGATACTGGACTGGAAGGACTCTGGATGGATCCAGCAGGGGTCTTCTTATGATCACAGCCTGAATGAGAACTGATTGCAAATTGTAGGAATATAGCCCATTGCTCTTAAAAATAGAAAAAATAATTATTAGCCTCCCCCACTACCCATCTCTTGCCAGATAAGGATTGTTTGTGGCACTGGACTATTGAAATTTGTAATTATCCCTTGAGGAACAGAACTAGAGCAGCAATAAGCACTGATGATAAACTGATCTGAATAGGTGGGCTGGTGCCATATCACTGAGCCAATATTACAGCTCCTTCATTGTAGCTCTAATTCCCAAAGGGGAAAATGCTGAATAGCCAAGCTGGGAGAGGAGGAAGAATTCAGATCATTGAGAGACTTCTGTCACTCATCAGAGGAACATTTGGTATAAAGTGTTTCTCTTGCTGCACCGCAGGCTTTTTATCTAGATCTGCTCATACAAATTCTGCGAGTGCTTCCTCAGTTCTGGCACCTCCATCTAGCGAGATCTCACTCAAAATGAATTCGAAAACAGACACAGCAAAGGCCTTCCTATTAAAACACTAATTCAGGCTCATTAGACAGCTTTACATTATCGACAGATTTGTAGGAAGCAAGAGCATTGGCTGGGGGAAGGGAAGCAGGTGAATTTTTAATATGTTTAAAAACAGAAGTTCTGCAATGTACCATTCCAACTCCTCAAAACAGATAATGTATTGGGCACTTTGCTTGACTCTTTAAGTCTCGTGGGCCAATTAACACACAACTTGGTATCTTATTTTGTTTACTTAGGATCAGAATAGAGGTGGAAATCACAGAAATGCAGAGGGTTGGCAGCTGTGCCATATGGATTCTGGGTCATACTGAGTGGAGAAACAAGCAAGCAAGCAAGCAAGCAAACATATTTTTTACATAGATCTGCCCTTGGTTTGGCTCGAAACCAACAACCACACAGGTCTTCCTACACATTAATGAGGCAGCCTTGCAAACAGTTTTTCAAAACATACTAGCCCGTTGTGCCCAAATGGATTGTAGCTGAAAAGGAAAAAGACCCAGCCTCATTTCCTCATTGCTCTCCTTCACCCCCAGAACCCTGGAATAAACAAAGGTCAGTTTGCTTGTCACTTTGGGCTGCTTTCTTAACCTAACTGATCTGCCTTGGTTGAATAGAAGTCAGGAGGAGCTCACCAGCAGCAACTTCCACATCACTGGCGCTCCAGAACGTGTCATTTGAGTCTCAAAGTCTGTCACCCCAAGAATCTGTGAGCATTCAGGATTTTAAAAACATTTTTTTAGATAACTGAGACCATTTTCTAAAGGCACCCATTAAACATGGTGCTGTGGTCTGTGGTGGGATCGTGGTCTGACCTCAGTAATAATCAGAATAACAAAAAGGCTAGGGAGAGCAAAACTTAACACCTGAACGATCCCTCAGAAAGATGAAGCTGCCATGTGCAGTTCTTTATTCTGACACACTTCACAGCAGGCCTCCTTGACAGCTTTGTAAGTAGTGAATTCAATCTCATTTCAGCAACTTTCAAGTTCAGAGGGAGCTGCTACAATAACACTCCAGTATCTTGGTATGCAGAGGCTGTGGACTTTCATCCAGTTTCCTAGGATTACTTGGACACGTAACTCAGCTCTCCTGTTTCCTCCGAGATTCTTTTTGAGAAAAGAGATAATTGCTAGCATTGTTTCTTCTCTCCCTTAGTTTAATTACATACACCAGATGATGATCCTTCTACTGCACCACTTGACAGATTATTCCATTGCCCACTGGATTCAGAAGCCTCAGCTTCATCTCTCCTAATTCCTTTTAAAGTAAGCAGTCCTCTCCCCGCTCTCTAGTGTTTACACTTCTCCAGTTGCATAGATTGCTACTGTTGTTATTGTGGACAAACGCCAGCTCCCTTGGCCTGAAAAGCGAGAGGAGTGCCGCACCGCACCCCACAGTCACCTTTGACTGGACTTAACCGTTCAGGGTCATTTACCTTTACATTTATTTTTTTTACCTTACTGTTGATATTCTAATAAACCAGGGGTGGGGAACCTTTGTCACCCCACGGGCTGCATTCCCCCATCAGCAACCTTCTGGGGTGGAGGCAACTGTCATGTTGTGGGTGGGGCCAGAAGCAAAATGGGGGTGGAGCTACAGCTGTGATTCTTACCTTTGGACAACAGGTTACGCTCCAGCCACACAAAGGTAAGAGATTTTTTTAAAAAAGAGGTTTACACACACACACACACACACCTCCATCCTAGCAAGAAAGACAGTATCACAATTCAGTGACACAACCCATTCCACCCAGGCCAAAGCACTTGAGGTGGGTGCAGAGCAGGGTTGGTGACCAAAGTGGCCTAGGGAGAGGGACTGTGGCATGCAAGAGCTGGTGCAAAGGGAATTGAGAAGTTCCTGGTGGACAGGATTCTGTGGTGCCTACAGGGAATCTTCACGTTCAGGGGCAATGTGACTTCAAGACAGGGATGCAAGAAGGCAGCATTTTCCATTCCTCCCTGTAGCATGCAGCAATGTTTCCATTCCGCTGCAGTTCATCTTTCACCCAAAAGGACCTTATTCATCTCGCAGTCCGCTGTGGCAAAATTATGTACCATATATACTTGAGTATAAGCCTAGTTTTTCAGCACATTTTTTGTGCTGAAAAAGCTGCCCTCGGCTTATACTCGAGTGAGGCGGGTGGTGGGGGTGGCGAGAAAGAAGCCCTTTCTCTCCGCTCGTGCCGCCACCCGCTCTCCCCAGTCAACCATTCCTTAAGAAGTGTACAAGAATGGTGGTTCTTTACTCTCCCCAGGCAGCTTGTTCCATTCCTGAACTGCTCTCATAAATGCAAACTTGGCAAAGGAGGAAGAGGAAGGAGCAGCCCAAAGGGCTGCTTTTGGGCTGCTCGTTCCTCCTCCTCCTCCACAGCGGCAAAGGTGAACCGGCTTATACTCGAGTCAATAAGCTTTCCCAGGTTTTTGTAGGAAAATTAGGTGCCTCGGTTTATATTCGGGTCGACTTATACTCGGGTATATACGGTAACTTATGTAACTAATTACATAAATTATAACAATCACATCGTCATTACGATATTCCACCTCATGCAGAATTCTCCAATATCCCTACTTTCAGGTGCTGAAGGCATACAATGGGGAAGGTTTTTTTGGGGGGGGGGGCTTTGTGCCCTGCTTGTGGCCTGTAGGTTTCCTTAAAGCATCTAGCTGGCCACTGTTAGCAACAAAGATTTTGCTCCAATCAGACAGGTTTCTTCTCAAGCTCCTATTAGGTTCTGGATCCTTGAAATGAATATCCAAGCCACATAGCCAGGGAACATATTATTTGCCTTTGGTTTCCAAGAGAGCCTTTATTTAAAAAACAAAACAAAACTCAAGATAATTGAAGAGTGTATTTCACCATTACTTCCTAATGGTAAATAATAGTGGCTAATTGTGATTTTCAGGTCATCTGACATCTCTGAAAGGTAAAGAAATATTTTGTCAATCCGGAGAAAGCAGGGGTTCAGCAAAAGAAGTGGCTAGACCAGAGGTGGGAAAGGGGGCATTTTAGTTTAGTCTTCTACCCAGCAAACAAGCCTTCCCATTCCCATCTGTCCTCTGTTTATACAGATGTTTACTTCAAGTTTAAATAAAGAGGGAAAATGAATATGTACGGCATGACCTCTCTTTCCTGGATGGCCTGGGAGCCATGCAAAATATTTGGATAATGAGAAGTCTGGATAAACAAGAATGCATCTTCCTTGGAGTTACAATGACAATGAACTATATGGAACACATACACATTGATGGGTGCAGGAAGAGCTTGGGGTAGCTGAAGTTCATGGGAAGGGAAGGATGTATGGAAACTTAGCCACTGGTTTCAGCTGGATCAGTTCTGTACACATTTATTTTAGACCACGTCAGAAGAATTCCCCACAGAATAAAAGCACGTAAATCAAGAACGGGTTTTTAGGAAGGGAGTGGAGCTTGTACATGAAACACTGGATTTAATAAAATACATGGCATTTAATTATTCAAGGAACAAGCAACACAGCTAATTCAACCATTGTACCCAAGAAGGAGGAAATCCCAAGGGCGGGGCACCTCTTCAACATCTGGAAATTCGAGGGCTCGCATCCTTTTGGACATGCAAAGTCAACATTGTTCTTACAGAGCACAGGAAGCACCTCAAGTAAGCACATACACAAGGACACATGCAACATCAATCTGGGAAACATTTTTTAACACTGAGCAGAAGAGCTTTAAAAAGCCTTAGTCTACGTGCAGCTGTTTAGTTTTTAAAAACAAGCAAACCACAATTTCTGTATTGCTTTCCCTCTTTAACAAACACTATTTTAAAAAATAAACACCAATCTGACAGCGGTGGGGATCTAGCATTTGGCGCCAAGAATCTGGGGACGGATCCACCCTAGTTCCATACCAGGAAGCAATCCTACCCATCAGTGCTGCTGTGTCAACTTTGGATAGAAGGTGAATAATCTGCACCTTCAGAGCAGCCAGAGAACAGACTCACTAAGTGGTTATAGCTTATTTTTAGAGACAAGTGGATCAGATCTGGTTTAGTACTGGGAACTGTTTTACGTGTTGAAGCTTCAACTTTTGCATGTTGTGCTGGAGCAGCTTAGGCAATGGGTGGTTTCATTCTTCCCATGTGCAGAGCTACATAAATGTACACATAGCTATCATTTTAGTGGGTCTGATGCATTAATTAGTGCATTGTGTAGATGGAAGACTCTTTCATGGTTTCACTGCAACAGACTAACATGCCTCTGAAAGGTGTTTCCCCCTGTTCTAGCCCCCCGGCAGTCCATTTGGTTGGTTGAAACTTTTGCAAGGTCAGAATGGGCAGTGCAGTGCATGGTTGACTTCAAGCTTTGAGTATGGGGGTGTTCTGGGGCTTTGAAAAATGGTATCCAGCCTGCAGGCTCTAAAATGCACTACAGCAGTGTTTTTCAACCACTGTTCCGCGGCACACTAGTGTGCCGCGAGATGTTGCCTGGTGTGCCGTGGGAAAAATTGAAAAATGACTTTATATATAGTCAATATAGGCACAGAGTTAAATTTTTTAACATTTTCTAATGGTGGTGTGCCTCGTGATTTTTTTCATGAAACAAGTGTGCCTTTACCCAAAAAAGGTTGAAAAACACTGCACTACAGCACTGAAAAAGCAACAGATTAATCTACAACCTGGATGCATCCAAACCACTCCCCATTCATTGCAAACCCAGAGGCCTGCCCATGGCAATGTTCAGTTGTCAGCCTGTGGCAAGGGCAGTCCTAAGAATTCTCCAATTTGTGTGACTTTCAGCATGCTACTTCTAAGCCACATTTAGGGTCAGTGTGCCGAAGCTGAACTGCACAGGCACTGGTGAAAACCAACCACACTATGGCTGTTGCTGCTGGAAACTAGCAAAGGCTGGCTTTCACTTGCAGTCACCATTGGCTGAGCTCATCTTCTATTTTCTGCAAAAGCGTGTATCAGTTCTACTTTTTATATTACTGATGTCGCTTGGCTGGAACACACAATCTTTTTGTTTCCAGCACGATCAACATCCATTTCTTTTCAGTGTTCGCAAGATTACTTTTCTTTTCCCGCCTCACACAGTACAACATATTGAGAAGGATCTCCTCCCACCAGGCTCACATTTTTGGAGAGCAGAGATATTTTTAGACTATTGCCTGCACAACACTTACATTATTGTTTTGTTGTCTTGGGAGGGAGGGGTGGGAAGAATAATTGGAAAGAGGCAATTTTCTAGGCTAAAATTATTTCTGCCTTATTGCTGTGCAGCAGAAAATCTCTCATCTGGTAAATCCACTGCAAGGGGTTCCCCCCTCCCCTCCAGCGCTAAACAAAATGACCCCCAATGTTAGAAGGAACATTAATTCCCATCAGATAGAACAGCTCAGTAAGAAAAATGACATGCCTCTGCTTCTATCAGTGCTGGGGGCCAAATTCAGACTTGGGGAATCAGATATGCAACTCCTGCTAATATTTTCATAAATGACCTTTTTTCACCAGCAGTCTCTACAAAACCTGTTTAAAGGAAACAGACTGAGTGATACATTCTTGACGAGGTTCACCTGTTAACAGCAGCAGTACCACAGAACTGAGCGGGGGGAAACCACACCAAATTATTTCAGTGAACAGAGTCAGGGGCAACAGAAAGGCTGCAGAACAGCAAACCATATCCCTGAGGTTAGTATTTTGCATTTTGAATGGCTCTGCTAAATGCACAACTCATGATTTCTTCTTCTTCTTCTTCTTCTTCTTCTTCTTCTTCTCAGAATGTCCTCAGAGCTTGCTCATGCACTGGCTTTTCAGCGGAGGCTAGATTCCTGGATTGATCCAATTAGTGTATAACCATTCTCCAAGAATGCTTCCTGGATGGCTTATTCTACCATCCATGCACATGCATGGGGATCATGTCAAAAGTAAGCCTTTCGGTTGGAAAACATTGTAAGTTATATAGGTTGGCATCCCTCTGTCTCGGGAAACAATGGAAGAGCACACCTTCAGGGGTGAAGTCAAACCACTGGAGAGTTAAAGCGCCTTCTGTGGCTGTAGAGACCAATACAGGAGAGAGATGTTTTGTTGCAGCTGGGGCAGATGAAGGCATCTTTTGCCTTGCATCACGCCAATATAGGCAACCTCATCTGGCTAAAGGCATAAAGGTAAAGGTAAAGGTAAAGGGACCCCTGACCATTAGGTCCAGTCATGTCAGACTCTGGGGTTGCGGTGCTCATCTCACGTTACTGGCCGAGGGAGCCGGCGTACAGCTTCCAGGTCATGCGGCCAGCATGACTAAGCCGCTTTTGGTGAACCAGAGCAGCACACGGATACGCTGTTTACCCTTCCGCCGGAGTGGTACCTATTTATCTACTTGCACTTGACATGCCTTCGAACTGCTAGGTGGGCAGGAGCTGGGACCGAGCAACGGGAGCTCACATACATGCTCCTTTTTTGCACAATGAGTCCTCAACAGGAATGCATAGGAAAGCCATGTGACGTTTTCACAATTCTTCATGAACGAACTATTATTGCCTCTTCCCTTTGCTAATAGGCAGCATAAGAACAAAATCTATCCAGGATGTTTCAGGTTCACTGAATATAATGAGTTTCCTGAAGAGAGATCAGAGACTTCTTACATGCAGACTAGTCAACGCTGGGCGACAGGCAGCCATGTATGTGGAGAGCAGAAGGTACATGTCCTGGCAGGATTGGAAGCGGGAGCAGGAGCACCAGAGCACCTCAGGCAGGGGTTAGGAGGCAGGTTGGCAGAGAAACAATACAGAAGGTCCATAGAGAGGAAGAGCTGGTTGCAGGCAGGGGTTAAGATGAGGAATCTGATCAAAGGAGGCTGGTACAAGCATGTTGGGAAGCTGTAAACAGGTGGATAAGGAAGCTGCCTGGTCAGCTGCCAAGACCAGATCTGACTGCAGCCAAGAGAGAGAGAGACCTAGGCTTGAGTTGCAAGGATCTATAGCCAGAAATAATCAACAGGTTGTCTGGGGAATGGCCAATAATGGGACTACCCCTTTCTTTCCCCTCTCTGTAGCCTCAAGCTGCTCATCAAAAGAATGAAAAGAGACATCTGAATACCTGAAAGCAGTGTCTCTTGCTTTAGAACAGGCATGGCCAAACTTGGCCCTTCAGCTGTCTTGGGACTACAATTCCCACAATCCCTGACCACTGTTAGCTAGGGATGATACTTTCACTGTACACAATTTAAGGTCCTTATACAGTCATACCTCGGGTTGCAGCCGCTTCAGGTTGTGCGATTTCGGGTTGTGCACCGTGCCAAACCCCGAAGTACTGGAACAGGTTACTTCCGGGTTTCGGTGCTTTGGACATGAGTGCCAAATTGCGACCCGTGCAGATGCGGCGCTGTGGGTTGCGAACGCTGGGGTTGCGAACATGCCTCCCGCACGGATCATGTCCGCAACCCGAGCATCCACTTTATATCAGAAGCCGATAAGGAAAACCCACATCACAATAACTTGTTCTCCATTTCTTTCAGGTCAACGATGTGACTACATGTGGACAGGTAGCCTGGCCATTTTTTCTTAATGTGCTAGTAAGCTTTGTGAACTTAGTTGCAATGCTCTCTAAAAGAACCAGGTTTCTTAACATCATTTGCTGGAACAGGTGCACTGTTACAGTTTAATTCGGAAAATTGGTCCCCAGAAGGTCCAGATCATTTGCCAGAGCCTCCTATGAGGAAAAGTCTTCGGGATTTTTATATTGCTAATGTCTCATTCTAGTCACTGCAATAATGTAGATAAACACCACTGACTGAAATAATTTTAGCGCATAGTTATTTTAGAGAATGGGTGGGGAACATTTTTCGGTCTGAGGGAGGCATTCCCTTGTGTGCAACTTTCCAGGGCCCACATTCCAGCGCTGGGCAGGATCAGAGGAAAAGGTGGTCAGAACAACAGTTGTGACCTCTGTCCAGTAAGCTGAATTGCAACTACCCAACATAGCTGTCAACCCTCCCTGCTGTTCCCCACTGCTATAATAAGGGAATTTCCTGCAAAAAGGGAAAGGTTGACAGCTATGCTACCCAAATGTGAGAGGGTTCTAGACAATCTCCCCTCTCCATCCTCTACCTGGGCATGAAAGAACCACTACCACAGTTCAGGGACAAGCAAGAAGCACTTGATGGTATGGGACAGACACCGTGAGGGTGTGGCCTGGGAAAAGTGGATGTGGTATGGGGAGGGACATGGCCTGAGGAGAGCCCTGAGTGACATATAGAGAGACCTATGGAGAACTGCACTTGGCCCCTACCCCAGCCCCTGGTGCTTCCCACCTTCCCACCAATTTCAGAGCTTCAAGATGTTGAACATGGTGCTATTCTGTTATGAGCACCACTGTGACAGCTTTCCCTTTACACAAAATCTTCATTCTGGCAACATGTCTCAGGTTTTAAAGAGATGATACATACCATTATGTCTCTGTTGTTTTTAACTAAGATCATTGGACAGTTGGGGGGGGGAAGAGGCTGAAGTAGAGACACAGGATTTACCTTTAATAACTCAAGAGTTTTAGAAACAGCTGAAGCACAGTGCCAGAGCATTTGGTGGTGGTGGTGGTTTATTTGCTGATCACACCATGTGTTTTCACACCATGAGCACTGAGGGCACCCATGCAGCTGTGCTTTACAGCAGCACATGCTATTAAGTCCCAAATGACAGCTTGCTTAGCTGGAACAGTTCCTTTCCTTTTCAACAAAACTCATCCATTTCCAGTTCACTCTGCTCATGAGTTCTATATAACCCATTTAACTGGTTTCAATTCAAAAAGTGTTACTAAGCTTAAGTAAGACCTGTTGGTCAAGGGAGAAAGGAGGGGGTTTTCTGCAGAGGGACGTCGGAGTACCTTCTCATGTTCTGTTTATGCAGAATCAAAGTATGAGTTTCAAATAATGTTGGTGCCAGAGAAAACACAGAATTCTTATTTGACTTGAAAGAACCCTCTGTTTTCTAGCAGGAGCAGAGAGTAGGCCTTGTGAGAGAACTGGAGCACAGACTTCCTTTGATGACTCCTTTGTCATCCTTGGTATTTTGCATTCTTTTTAAATGAAAAATTCTTCTCAAAACACTTCCCCTGTCATGACCAGCCAATACAGCTGCCATTCACCCAGTACGTTGAATAAATGCAGCTGGCTTAAAAAATATAGAGAGAGGAGCTATAGTTCCCAGTAGATTGCTTTATCTTATAATGGTTGCATGATATTTCAAAAGTATCTTCTGAGTTTTGTGTGCCTTAAAACTCTTGCTTAAGTCAATCACAACAGTTTGTGCTAGCTGTAGTTTAAAGCCCCAACCATAGTTTGAGCTACAAATCAGTGTTCGAAACTCCCATTATTCTAGGTGCATTTTATGACAAGGAATTTCATTAGTGCGAGCAGTTTCTGAGCTCTAGGCGCACTACTGCGCCTAAGATTTCAGATTAAAACTGCAGAGTGGAAGGAAAAGAGGACCCCTTTCTGCCTCCCCACTTCCAGCTATTCTCTGAAGACTGGAGAAGAGACCCTCTTAAGAATATTAGGGGGGTGGGCAGGGGAAGGAACAGACCATGTGAAAAATGAACATAATATTTTCAGCTTTGTATTCTTGTTATCAAAAAATGGTGCCTAGACATTTTGTTGTTGAGTCCATAACCTAGGTTTAAGGTGCACTTTAGCTCCTAGCTTTCATATATCAGTTTCTAACACTGTTCCAAATGAATTAGACTAACTTGGGCTTAGAGATCCTTGTCTACTTTCATTTCTGGTCTGTTCAGCAATGTGATTTACAGGTCTACTGCTGTCCTCAGGAAGAGAAACTGAAATAACCATGGTTTGCCAATTCAGGCTTCTCACCCAATCATTAGATGCCACAAACCAGGATTTGCTAATTCACTTCCAACCATGGCTTAATTGAGAATCACGTTGAAAGAGGCAGCCGAGGACCACATGTTTAGTCAAAAGATTTGCCAATGTCTTGGCTTAATAAGCTGACATAGGATTTTCCAAGCACAGCCTTTGTATCCAAATCCACTCCAGCTCAGTTGGCACTTCCTTTTTTCCCATCAGACCAGACAGATATAATGGCCAATGGAATTGAAAGACACTGAGATGACAATGAAAACCAATAGGATCACACTCAACAAAATTCAGGTCAACCAAGGGAGTCTCATTTCCATATTCAGGCCTGAGCCCCGCTAGTTGTGGATCTAGAAAATCAGTCTCATCCAAGAGTGCTCAGAGGAATGGGAGAACAATAGAGGTATGGATTAAACAGGGGAATAATATTTTTACTATTTTAAAAATTGTTCCTGCCACTTTTAATCATTAATTTGATATCAACATTGTGCTAGGTGCTACAGAACCTGGAAAAGAGTACAATCCCTGACCAATTGACTTAAAATAGACAAACTTGAGTGGGACACAGATTCATCCTCCGTAGGCATTGGGAGAGTACAGGAGAGTACGCTTCAACTAATATGAAGCGGCAGTGCAATGGAAAACCATGGCTGTGTAAGATACATGTGGGTGGAAGATTTTGCCTGATCCAGATACTGGGAAAAGCCTGTCCTTTGACTACCAATATATTCAGCACACTTTCTTTGTGAATTGAGCCCTGTGTCTGCATCTGAGCATTGCCTAGCCACACTGGCTCAGCTGCTAAACTAACTTCCATTGTCTCCTAACCAAAGCTCCCACTTCAGCTTCTCTTTGCTACGCTCTGTGTGCTTGTCAAAAATAGCACATTCCCTACATCTCTGTGTGTGATCTGCTGGTATGGCGGAATCTTTGACCTTAAAATTCTGGCCTTTGATTAAAAAAGAAAAAGATCAAAGCATGAGATATCTCTTAGCCCTCATTCTCTGTACTTACAACACTTATACTAAATTATAATGGCATTTATTTCAATGCAGGAGACAGCTCTGTGTGCACAAAGGGACAAATGTACCAAACTATCCCATCCACTGCTGTTATGAAAGATGCCTCTTGTGCAAGAGCTTCTTGTGTACACTAGAGCATGCACAAAGCTCTCGACTGGTTTTCAAATTCTCTCTCTCTCTTAAACACACACACAAATCAAAAATATAATTTGCACAGTCAGAGATGAATCGTCTTAAGTAATTTAATAATAGAAATGTCTGAGGTGGGAGGCAAAATCCTTTTAATGGGATGGGATATATGTCATCGTAATAAGAAAGCAAATGTTAAAATACCAAAGCTTTCTTTTTAAACAGGGCTAGGAGCTTTTTAAAAAAATGCTGCAAATTTCAAATGTGGGTAGAAAGCAGGCAAATGCTAAGTAGTTGCTTTAATACTATGGCGACAGGTTTGCAAACCAATGTACTTACATCACCAAAAACTTCAGATGATAAAGACCTTTAACCAAAAGCTGAACACTTTTTACCAGGGGTAGCCAACACAGTGCCCTCTATATGTTGCTGAAGTACACCTCTCACCATCTGTTAACATTGGTTATATTGGCTGGTGTTAGTGGGAACTGCAGTCCATCAATATCTGGAGAGCACCATGTTGGCTAGCCCACCCCACCCCTTTTTTTAAATGCAAGTCTACTCAGACGTAAGCCCCACTGAGTTCAATGGAGGTTACTCCAAGGAAACAGGGAGGGGGGGAGTAAAACTTCCCAGGGGGTGGTAACTGAAAACTGTTCTTGTACTCTTCTGTCCTTTCCAAAAACCTGTTTCCAATAGGAGGAAACAAAAGGTAAGAAACTTTACTAGCTCCAGGACTGAAGTAGCTTGTTCCTTGGTTTGAGGGTACCGTATGTTGGACAACTAGGAAAGGCAATGGATCCTTTTAGAGCCAGGCCTTTCTCCAATCCCACTGAGGCATGCCACCCACAAAACACTCTCTTTTGGGCTATACTAATGGTGGAATTCTGACATCAACAGGCCAGGATTGTCAGGGAGCAGAAATCTGACACTGGGTCAATCTCTCGGAGGCCAGAGCTTTCTCAAAGTGGGAGATCTGATGCATCCTACTGTCTCTGAGATAACTCTTCTGAACTGCAGGATCTGCCATTAATTTCACTGATAGAAAGAGGTTCAGCACATGTTCAACAGTTTTGGCTCATTCTCTCTTCAAAATCGTCCCATTTCACAGCTGGTCATTTTTTTCCTACCTCCTGCAGAGCAAGAGTTCTGCAGGTTGTGCTTAGCTTAACTCATCACAGGTTTACTAGATTGCACATCACCTGGTTTCCTCAAAATGACAATGCACCAAGATGTGTTAGGTGTCAGCAACCACTAACAACTGCCTAATAGAAAAATAATAAGCAACCTTTCTAATCAGACATTCTTGGCACGTAAACTATATAGAAATCAGTTAGCTGATCACACTAATGAAATGCTGTTGCTATGGAAAAACACGGTCCTCATAAACAGTAAAACAAGGGGGGGACTCAGATTCACACTTCTGCATTTACTGTGGTACTCCTAAAGGATTAAATCTTCTGAAGAAGGGTAGGCCACAATCTTGGCACAATATTTTAGATAATCCGTTTATTTCCCTCCCAACATTTTCAGATTTAACTGTGTACAGCCAGATGTACCCAACAGATGGGAGATTATGCAAATTTATATTACTGAGCACCAATACACAAGCCCCAGTCTCTCAAATGCCCTTTTTCAAAAATCCCAAAACTCTAACCCACGGGTCCCTAGCTAAACTGAAGTCAAGGAAGATCTACTTATTCACATACCATAGGAACATGAAAAGCTGCCTTATAGTGAATCAGACAACTGGTACATCCAGCTTAGTTTTTCTATACTGACTAGAAGTGACTCTGCAGGACTTTAGCTAGCAGTTCCAGCCCTACTTGGAAATGTTAGGGATTGGATATAGTGGGATATGCATATAGAGTACATCTTTTGCCACTGAGCTACAGCCATTTTCCTTCACATCAGGCCTCACCTGGCCATTATTAAAACAACATAATAACCTCTAGTGTACAGTAGGAACATTCTTGTGATGCTAAACCCCCCACCCCTTTTACCTGCCTTCTTCTAATTCTCACAAAAACATTTGGTTGCAGACTCACTTTCTGCAGCAGGCCTTTACAACTTAAGGCTCGCACAAAATAGTTGTGGTCACTTCCTTGTTCTCAAGAAAAAAATGGAAATTGTGGGAGGAGTCATCCCATCTAATGAATGTCCTCCTGTCCACTCTTGCAAATTAAGTCACACCCACATCATACATATAAAACACCCCCCCCCAAAAGGAATAATGGGAACTGTTATTTGTGAAGGGTGCTGGGAATTGTAGTTCGGGGGGGGGGGTAAACTGTGCTTTACCAACATGGATCTACTGACATTTGATAAACGAGTCAGCATCTACTCCTGGTGGCACTTCAGTGGAGTTGCTCTGGGTGACCCCAGCGTGGGTGAAAGTCAAATTTTCTTTTTCCTGCTCTCTGGTGTGAATGATTGACAACCTATTGAAAGTATCACCAAGGGCTCTGTTTCAGCTTTGCCCTGCCTGTCAAAACCATTTTGTATCAATTAATATGCAATAGGGAAATTTGTGACTCACCATTATGTTAAGTAGGAAGGAGCTCCTGCCCAAAACTCTAGAGAGTGGCTGCCAGTTAACGCAGGCAGTACAGAGCTAGTTGGACCAACGGACCTGACACAGTATAAGGCAGCTTCCGGGTTTCCTATGTGGAATACCTGAGCTTTCTGCAAATAATCAAATGAAGGCTGCTGAATTTAAATTCAGTGTCTGGCTGCACAACATGCACCTGACATGCTTCTGCGAAAGAAGACACATGCTTTCAAAGCAACGTGTCTTTTAAAACGGAATCAAGAAGATCGTGCTTCACCTACAGAAGGCGCAGGTGTTGAAGAATGAGCTATGCAGCCAGTAAAGTGAAACTTTAACTTGACCTACTTTTGTTGCCAAATAAAAGGTATCAGCTTACCTATGCCACATACAAGAAGGAAAGGCAACTGATCGGTGAACGTGTGTGGTTCATTTCTGCGGAGCAAGGAAGCAAGCATTCAAGAGATACTGATCTTAAAGCCAGTAGCCACAAGGATCTGTGGGCACTTATTTGGGGAGCTCCTTTGATTCCCCAGCACTATATTAACAAATGCCTACCAAGTGAAAGAAAGGGAGGGTTCCTCTGCTTCCCTCCTCAAAGTAACGAAGATCTCACAACCATACCTGTTCATTGTGGAAGTGTTATGGCGTTAACCAAGGAGAGGGCATTTTAAACTGTGGCAACCTGGTTATAAAGAAGCATGGCTGGCGCCTTTTTCGTTACATTTTAGGTGCCAGGTATAAGATTTTTTTATTCCCCTGGGCTTTAAACGTTTTAAATATTTTTTAAAAGCTGCTGTGTAGCTCGCTTTGTCATTTTTAAGTGCTTTTCATGTCTTTTGTATTTTACTTCATACGTATGCAGTGGTAGTTTCACAATAAAAATAAAATACATTGTATTTTTGTGTGAACCACCCTAGGATATGCATTAAGAATGGTATATAAAGGTTCTACAAATAGATAAATAAAGGCTGCAATTCTATACACACTTACCTGTGAGTGAGCCCCATTGAACTCAACGGCAGTTACTTTTGAGTAGACAGGCAAAGGATTCAACTGATAAGGAGTCTTGATGTTAGCTGTTCAAATTCTAGAAAACATTTACTAAGGACCTTGAAAGACTCTCACTGGATCTAAGCAAAGCATTTGTAAGGTGTTGTGTGTGTGTGTGTGTGTGTGTGTGTGTGTGTGAGTGAGCTGCCTTGGCTATAATAGATACCGGTATATATAAATCTCCAAAGGTGGAATAAAAATGTTTAAAATCAGTATATTTGTTTACAATATTGTACCCTACCCGTCAACAGATTCCCAGGGCAGTAAACAGCAGTAATGATGACAGTGGCTGCCTAGGGTGCAATTCATCCAGTTAAGCACTTTCAAGCCTATGGGTGTAAAATAAATCCACTGAAATAGAATGCAAAACTGCTTAACTTTCTGGATCGTAACCATAGTAATTTGCAATTCACATACTGTGCAAGATAGCTGACCTCCTTTGCAAGCATTTTACAAAGTGCTGATCATCTTCCAAATAACTATGCTAGGTTGCAATGTTTTACTAGGATTCGGCAAGCACAACTCGGGGACAGCCTTGATTACAATAACCTTGTTTGGTACAGTCAAGCAAAGGTGAAACTGACTAGAATAAACGCAAAGTCAGGAGATAGGCAGATCATCCCTATAATCAGGGATTCGGTTAGCAAGCCAGTACTGAAGAAAATACGCATGCTACTTACACACGGCAGGTGTGTTTTGGTTAGGTTTTTTACAAAAATGTTCCAAATCTACAGCATGGTGTCACACCAATAAACATCATGCACATTAAAACATCAACTTATTTTTACTCTTAAAAATCCCACACCCAAGTGGGAGAAGCCACACCTGCAGGAGCAGAACAGGGTTGCTATGTCTCAGGTTGCTTTCACCAGACACGCACAACCAGAAGGTAGGATTGCACTGTCAAAGGTGTATATCCAGAGAAGGGATGGATAAATTGGTTGATTTTAGTTTCTTCCAGTTTCCCAATTTTTTCAACTTAAGTTCAGTTAGGCCCCTTTCTGCATCAAATTGATTTTTTTTTCCTTTTAAAAAGTCACACAAAGCCATATGCATTTTTTGTGCTGATTTCTCCTAATACATGTCTTTTTGTATGCATTTCCCCCCTAATATATGCATTTCAGCAAGCAATTTCCCCATTTATATTATGTTCTGTAAATTGTTTCCCTAATAAGAGCATTTTTGTGCGGAAAACCACTTCACGAGATTTGGAGAAGTGTGAATTTCTAAGTCTAGCTGCAATTTGGCTTCCTTATCGGTTAAGGAAGTACCTGTACAAATTAGGTAGAGAGTGAGTGTGGTGTATTGTTTAGAGTATTACCGGTACACTAAGACCTGGGAGACCAGGGTCCAAATACCCATTCGCACTTGGTGTCCTGGGGCCAGCCACTCACTCTCAGCCTAACCTACCTCACAGAGTTGCTGTGAGGATAAATTGGGGAGGGTTCAGTTCTGTTACCGCCCGCAGTCTCCAACATCCTTATGTACCTCTCTTGACTTTGACACTGGCAACTAGGGAACTGTGCTCACAGAACAGCCGCAGAAAAGCTTTATGCCTTTCAAAACCTCCCCACCCTGCCTCATTTTTGTTTCCATTCCAGATTTACTGGTGTCTGAAACAACACCTTCAGGGTGCTGTAATGCAAGAGCCAACAGAACGGGTGACTCTGGCCAACTAACAGCTGATGATGAGTTTACCTCATAGAACAATCCTCTTCCCCAATACGCATGCCTGCAGAATAATTATAAAATACACTAGGAGCCTAGCCAGAACTAACAACCTGTCATTTCTTTCCTCTACCGCTGTGGTTGAAGCAGGCCAGCTTCACAGCAGACCCACTCTTGGCTGTTCTGTGAAACAGAAGTGACTGGAAACTGAATTAAAAGAACAGCAAAAAAAGAGAAAATAATAAAAATTCCATGAGGCAAGTATATCCCTTGGGGCTCTTGGTGAAGCAGCAGGTCTTAATGTGGGAGGTGAGCTTTCCCTAGGGAGATCCTTTCTCCCAGAGTATGCATTGACTGGGCCAAGAACCAACCCTGTCAGGACCGAGTGTCAAAAAGAAAAACATTTCTCCCAAAGCTTCTCTCTTTGGCATCTTAAAGGCTTCAGCAGGAGTCCCTGTAATCCTTCTCCTTCCTTGGTTTTTTTTAAAAAATCCCTTCACCTCTAAAAATAAGGACAAGAGCAGGGTCAGAAAAATATAGTGAATGATGGCCAGTAAACCTACTTTCCCTTTTGGGCGTGTTTACAGAGTTATTTCAATCACTGCTCCATTACTCTTGTGGCAAAATTTGAATACTATTGTGAGTGAAGGGACACTTCACACACTTGATGGTCATGCGAGGACTTGCACATGTGTTACTGTGGGATGAGAACTTTAGCACTGCACTGTAACTTCAACTTGGTCACATGATCAGAGATTGAGAAGGAACAGACTAGTACATTTTATGTGCCTGCCTCCCAGTTTGGGATAACTCCCTTTTAAAGAAACTTTACCTGGAAACTTGAGTACTGATCTTACAGATGTGGCCGGAGAAATAACCAATGAGCATGTGTGGATTAATGTATAGTCAATGAAAAATGTCACCAATCTAATAAATCCATGGGTTGATCAGATCTAGAGTTGCCATATTTCAAAAATTGAAAATCCTGACACATTACTGTTTTTGGTGGACAGGAGGCAGGCAGGTGTGGAGGACTCTGTGGTGCTGAATGGGGTAATTGTGCCTCGGAAGGACTAGGTGCGCAGCCTGGGAGTCATTTTGGACTTGCAGCAGTCCATGGAGGCACAGGTCAATTCTGTGTCCAGGGCAGCTGTTTACCAGCTCCATCTGGTACACAGGCTGAGACCCTACCTGCCTGCGGACAGTCTCGCCAGAGTGGTGCATGCTCTGGTTATCTCTTGCTTGGACTACTGCAATGTGCTCTATGTGGGGTTACCTTTGAAGGTAACCCGGAAACTAAAACTAATCCAGAATGTGGTAGCTAGACTGGTGACTGGGAGCAGCCACCGAGACCACATAACACTGGTCTTGAAAGACCTACATTGGCTCCCAGTATGTTTCCAAGCACAATTCAAACTGTTGGTGCTGACCTTTAAAGCTCTAAATGGCCTCGGTCCAGTATACCTGAAGGAGCGTCTCCACCCCCATCTTTCTGCCCGGACTCTGGGGTCCAGTGCCGAGGGCCTTCTGGCGGTTCCCTTGCTGTGAGAAGCCAAGTTACAGGGAACCAGGCAGAGGGCCTTCTCAGTAGTGGCACCCACCCTGTGGAACGCCCTCCGACCAGATGTCAACAAGAACAACAACTACCAGACTTTTAGAAGACATCTGAAGGCAGTCCTGTTTAGGGACGCTTTTAATGTTTAATAGACTACTGTATTTTAATATTTTGTTGGAAGCCGCCCAGAGTGGCTGGGGCATAAATAAATAATAATAATAATAATAATCCTTTTTGCAATTTTCTAAAGGAAATTTGCCAAATAATAAACGCTTCCGACATACAACATCTCAGACATTTTTGCAATTTTTGGAAATTCCACCTGTACACTATTTCTGATGGATGATCCCAGATATGTATGGTAGCCCCATTATATCTCAACTTGAAATGCTCTGAGCATTTTACACAAATGAGAGTTTATATGGAGTGGGGTAATTTTTTCCGCAAGTCTTTGGAGAACAAAAAGGCCAGCCTGCTCCTTTGGGGAATACAGCCCGAGGACTTAAATGCCTTGCTTGCTTGCGCACACGCATGCACACACGCACGGCATGCACCTTAAGATAATTTGAATGATACTTCCACAATATAACCTAAATTAAGACAAATCACAGTGGGCTTACCTACACTATTATTTCAGGGGGAAACTGATGATATCAACTAATGTACTAACTTGTTTTCTTAACACATTCCAGGAGTTTAACCAAAGACTGATGTGAGTCAATTGCAAAAATAAGATTCCCAGATTAATTAGAGCAGTGTTTTTCAACCTTTTTTGGGCAAAGGCACACTTGTTTCATGAAAAAAATCACGAGGCACACCACCATTAGAAAATGTTAAATTTTTTTAACTCTGTGCCTATATTGACTATATATAAAGTAATTTTTCAATTTTTCCCACGGCACACCAGGCAACATCTCGCGGCACACTAGTGTGCCGCGGAACAGTGGTTGAAAAACACTGAATTAGGGCACTCTGGACACATTTCTTTTTCACTTTGAGATACCTGATTGTGCCAACAATGCAGCAGTAAGCAAAATTAACAGCAAGCACATAGTGACTTGAAATAAGAAGCAAGGGTGCAAGTTCAAGGCACACTGGGATTCCATCTACCCAAACAATAAATTCAAGCGGAAAAGTTGCACACCTGGTTATGAACCCTGATTTAGCCATCTTGGGCGCTTCTGTGTGAAGAAGCCCACCATGCCCAAACAACAGTTCCTTCTTTGTGTATTCCAAAATGCAGGAAGAGAGGGATGGCACCAATCTGAAACAGACTGCAACCCTCAGCAAAAATCTAATCTGCGGTACCTGAGTTTGAAACAACCTTTCCAGATGCTTCCCAATATATAGCAGTTGCAGCAATAAAAAGAAGCTTTGGACCTAACTTTAATGTGGACGTATCCATTCCAACAGACCACCATTTGCTCATGTCAGCAATGATTTCCTTATAGGCATCCTGGGGATAACCAATGTTATTGTTTCAATTATTTTATAACAACAGAATAAATTAGATTGTTTCCCATCTTGTTGTTCTTGAATTTCTTGAGGTGCTGGCTCCTTTTTTACCCTGCTGGCATAATAAAGTGTTTGTGCTGATCAAAATGTATTTTCTTTGAATGATAGATGTGCCATTCTAAGTTTGTTCTTGGTATGAGCTTTTTGTGCATGCACACTTCTTCAGATAGCTTTATCTGAAGAAGTGTGCATGCACACGAAAGTTCATACCAAGAACAAACTTAGTTGGTCTCTAAGCTGCTACTGGAAGGAATTTTTTATTTTGTTTTGTCCATTCTATTTGATTACATTTATTCTGAAAGTAAGAAGTATTACAGGAGCTCTTTTCTCATTTTGGAATATTGCCCATTTATCACTTCCAAACCAGAATCTCACAATAGCACTCCTTTTAGGGAGAAGAATTCGTCCAAGCATGAAGGCACACTGATAGATGTGCTCAGAGCAGAGGATGGATGGATCAGCCTATTTCAGCTCCATATGTCTTCAATCCTAGATCCATTCCATCCCATTTTCTTTGGTGTTTTTTTTTAACCATGGGGAGGAGGTGAGTTTTAAATGTAGGAGTTTTTGTTAGCACACACAAGTCCCGCTTACTAAACACAAGGTGTTCCCTGGAAATTGTTCATATAACAAGCCCACGATTTCCATTACTGGTATTTCCTATGGAAATATTTCTAATGTGGGACTTGCTCCCCACTCCCTCTCTCTGTGGTTTTTGCCTGAAAATGGATGTCACTGACCAGTGAGGCACAAACAAACAAGGAATTATGGAGGTTGGTGGTTTGGATATCTGAATCTGCAGTGTATATCAAGGTTCCGGCATACAGTAATTCTTTCCCTGCAGATGACTGAATTTTTGGACAGCAAGCATGTGGTCAGCAGGACCTGCATGCACTTTCCTCTACATTTTTTGCATGCATTTCCTCCTTAACATAAGCATTTTGTGTGCTTTTCTCCGCATTCCCCCTTTTTTTAAATAAATCAAAACACCAGCATACAAATTCAAGGTGCACAATCTGATTATGAATTTTCTTCCAGACCATTTGTAACTGTGAACTATGTTAGTCCACTTGAAAATGTGGAATGAATGACATCCAAATACTGACTCTTTCTTCCTAGGCCATCAATCCTCTGCATCCATCTTTTACATGTTCTAGGAGTATTCCTATTTTCATCTCTGAAATGTCAAATGGTAGGTGGGAGTATGTCAAAAATCCATACATTCTCTAAGTTAGGTGAGAGGATAAAAGGCTTGCTTGATCCAGTAGTTACAGCTGGGAACTTGGACTAAATACTCAGCTTGGTGCCAAAAATAATGGAGGGGAGCTAAGACATGCCGAGTAAGTCAATACTCCTAGCTTCAATGTCTTTGGAGAATTCATTCCATAGTCAGCTGCACAGGCTGTATGTGCAGCTTCATTGTCTTTTTATTTTTAGTTCTGTGTGGTCCAGCTGTTTCTTGGCTTGACAATGTTGCTCCATTGAGCCTCCTGGGAGCATTACACACAGTGAGAAAAAGGCACACTTGTCTGTGTAGGATGCATCTTTCAGAGCGGAAGAAACTGCAGGTGATTTTGCCTCCAAGACTAATGCAGCTTCTTTCACTGGGCAAAGTGAAGAACCAACAACATTCAACTTCCCTGTAACTGGAAAAAAGGGGGATGGAAAAATACCCGGGGTCAGGACAGAGGCACACCACTGTGGAATCACAAAGACGTACTCCAAAGACAAGGGTGGCTGTCATCTGCTTGACATTCTCCAAAGGAAAAGCCCAAAGGGTCTCCTTTTGAAGTTTGCGAGGTACAGCCTGAGGCTCTTGACAAACTGCCAACAAAGTCTTCTTCGTTTAAATGTTGTGTCTTGATCAAAATGCATCTTATGCTGGCTCTCCCCTAGCTTTACGTTTGAAGGCTGCTCCCATCCATGTTGACTGAGAGAAGTCGTTCCAACTGCATTCCATACCAGTCGGCCTCTTCATTTCAGCTGCTGTAGCAAATTCAGGGCCATAACTCTGTGTCACCTGAACTGTGTAGCTGCTTTTTAAGTGCAGGGGGTTTATTTTACTTTCACAAAAATTACCAGAGTGGGGGTCCTGATCCAGACTGGTACACCTGGATGGGGTGCATGGGCTTTAACTCTTTACCTCTTTTGTGGAACTGATCCTGAACAGGCCCTTTGCACCTGCAATTTGCACTGAAGGGGGGGTGGGACCTCAATTTGATTCAGTAGGAGCTTTTTTCTCTATGCAAATCAAAACTGTGGGAGGCCCAACCTGGACTAAGTCCATAGCAAGGACTAAAGACTTCAATGCTAGGGTCCCAAAACAGATCAGAGTCATTGTGCTGGCAATTCATGTAAATAAACCAAGAGACTTGCACTTAAAAGGAGACCTGCACAACTGAAGTCATGTGTAGTTTGGCCCTCAGCCATCCTACGCTCTTCCTGCTGGCTGCCTTTTGAGCAGCAGACTGAATTTTGAAATCAAGGCACTTAATGTTTAAAAGGACGCAGGGAAGTCGTTAGAAGTTCTTACTTCGTATTACCTGCAGTTTTATTGTGTCAATGGGTCCACAAATCTATTCTGCATTGGGCTGGACAGAAGTGAGGCCAATTTAGCTATCCCTTCCCTTACAATCTGGGTTGTATTCAATGTAGCCTTAATTAATTAATATCACACCCTCTCAATGAAGCAACTTTTAAAAAGCACTCTTAAAAACAGTTGCAGCTGGAAAGTGTAAAACAGTTACAGTCAAAACACCGTCTCATGCAGTGATCTCAAATGCCTGGGTAAACAGCAGTGTTTTCAAGCTCTTCCTGAAAGTTAATACTGAGGGAGGTAGGCTCACCTCACCAGGGAGGACATTCCACAAACGAGGAACTACCACTGAAAAGCCCCTGTCATGGGTCCATGTCAGTGGTGGCATCACCAAGTACACCTCACTTGCTGATCACAGGATCTGGGATGGTTGATACTGGGGAAGGCGCCTTTTTAGGTACTTGGGTCCCAAGCCATTTAGGGCTTTGTTTGCTAGTACTAACACCTTGAATTAAGGCTCACTAGCAGCCACTGCAGTGCCTTCAGGGCTGGTGACACATGGTCCCATTGGGCTGCCCCACTTACCAACCTAGCAGCCGTATCTTGCACTAGCTGCAGCCTCCAGATCATCTTCAAGGGCAGCGTCACATACAGTGTATTACAGGAAACCAAACAGGAGGTCACCAGAACATGGACAACTGAGGCCAGGTTAGCTTGGTCCCAGGAATGGCCATAGTTGGAGAATCCACCTAAGGTGCGCATAAGCACTCCTAGTCAAAGAAGCCATTTGATACTCCCGTGAAAAATTGGAATCCAGGAATACTTCCAAATTATGAAGCTGTTCCTTCAGGAAAAGTGTATCCCCTCCCAGAACAGGTTGTGCATCTACTGTATTTCCCAAATCCGTAAACCAATCAACCATAGTACTTCTGTCTTATCAGGATTCAGCCTCGGTTTGTTGTGCCCCATCCAATCCATCACAGCCTCCAGACACCTGCCCAACCTCTTCAAAGCCTCTCTGGATTCTGATGAAATGGAGAGGTAGAACCTGTGGCTTTTTTCTGGGGGTACACACACCCCTAAACATTTTGTGAACCTTTGTACTTTTGTCCAATTACTGTATTTATTTTTCCCAATTTGAACTAAAAAAATGCTGATTTTCTTAAGTCAAAATGAGAGTACCCTGAAACATTTTTTGGGGGGGAAGCATTGGGTAGAACTGATGGTGCCATGCTCCAAATCGCCAGATGGCAGTGCTCAATAGTTTCATATAGATGTTAAATAGCTTAGGGGCAGAATGGAGCTTTGTGGAACCCAACAGCCCTAAAGCCACGAAGCCAAGCAACAATCCTGAAGTACTACTTTCTGGTAGCAACCTTGCATGTAGGAGTGGAACTACTGTAACAAGAGTTACCTCCAACTGGGGTGCAAAAACTGGGCATGAAACCAGGCATTTTGCCAGTTGCAAGGATTTCTGCTTCCACAATGGACTCCCCCCCCCCTGCTTGCTAAATCTATTCTAAGGGTTCCCACAACTGCCTAGAGCAGATTTGGGGGTGGTGTGGTGGAAGGAGAGGGGGGAAAGTCCAGCTGCATAAGTGGGAACTTCTGTGGCAGCTGAATACTGCTCTCTCTTTAGATTTAACACCCAAGCTCGAGTAGGTATCAGAGCTTTGCTGAGTGATCATAACTTGAGTGCTTGAATTTGTGAAATTGTTTGGAAAACCACAACCAAGTTATCTGCAATCTGTAGAGTCATCTGCTAGCCTTTCATGGGATTTTGTTCCTGGTTATTGTAGAGGGACCTTCTGTCTCTAGCTCTTCTTGGCAGGAAATGTATTATACAGTGCAATGCAACATAAAGAAGTGTCCTTTGAAATGCTTTGGCTGGAAGGTGAAAATGAAGACTTTAAAAGGGTTGGGGTGGGGAGGAAAAACATAATCATTGGCAGTTTAATGGCCCAATCTCATTTCAGAAGTTAAAAGATTGATTAGGGTGGGGATGGGGATTATGTGTCCCCCCCCCAGGTGACATAGTAGATTGGTGGTTGAAATTATTTCTGATCCCCCGCTCTGTCATCAGCCTCAGAAGAAGGGGAATGTTTATAATTGCTTCTCCTCCTACCCCCTGCTTCTTCATGAAGGTAGATGAGATGCGGGTGAGAATTCCCAATAGGTCATCACAGCTTCCAGAGCTCCCATAAAACAACCAAGATGCTTGTGAAATTACCTATCTAAAAGCTTTCGTTGCTGGTAAAATATTCTAATTACTACAGCTTAGGTTTAGGAGCTTCCTGTTCTGAATTCCTAATAGCTGTAGGAACTGAGGATAACATTATTACTTCATTAATCCACCCTGCTGTGATGCAGGGCATGAAACAAGGCTTTAGTCATGTCTTAGCATCCCCATCTAGCCCCAAAGATCGTAAAAAGATGTAGAGGAAGGTCAGAGCACGTCTAATTTGAATGGTAATTTTGTATCTTCACCTTTTTATGATGGTGTTTGCAACATCTAATCCAAAGGACCAAAGGTCTGGTTTCCTTAATGGGTTCTGTGCAATGCAATTCAATCAGAGCTTGCAGGATATAAGAACAGCAGCTGCCGCCAGTAGTATATACAAAACCAAGCAAGGTCTGTGAAGCTGGAGATGGTCAGATTTTCCTGAGCTAAGCCAAGAATTAAAAGTACTGCTCAATAAAACTGAAAAGTGGGAGATTTAGGACAGACAAATGGAAATACCTCTTCACACAGCACATAGTTAAACTATGGAATTCACAATGTCACTTTGTGGTGACTGCCCTCAAATTGGGCAGCTTTGAAAGTGGATTAGATACATTCATGGAAGATGAACCTATCAGTAGTTACAAGTCATGATGGCTACCTCCAGAATCAAGAGAGTTATCACAGCAAGGACTATAGTACTTGTATCTTGCTTGTGGGCTTTCCAAAAGTTGGCGACTGGGGGAACAGAATGCTGCACTAGACAGGTCTTTGGTCTGTTAAGAAGTTATGTGAACTTAAGTTCACATAAGTAGCAGGGCTGCAATGACTGAATGAGCACATGGATTTCTGTGGTCAACAATGGAAGGAATAGGCGTCATCTCATTGTATTCTATATATTTTATTATGTACAAGCAACACAGCTATGCTAACTAGGCCTCTAGAAAGATTCATGCCTTACTACACTTTTGTTTAGATGGGGAATTTAGCTGAAAGGGTTTGACAATAAGGAGCCAACTGGGGCACAAAGCTATTGCCCACAATGTTCATTCTGTTGTACCCTTAGTTTATTTGATTTTAATGCTAAGAGGTTGCCTTCATTCAATGGCACAGTTGCCCCATGTGCTCATTCCTCACCCACCATTATAATTCTCAAGGAACTTGCGGCAGGTAGACCACCTCACACTTAGCATGTACAAAGAGAACCAGAGGAAAATGTTTATTTTGGATTAATTACTCCTGGATTAAAAAACAACAGTGTGCTTTAATGAATGCCTTCTTGGATGAATGAGTTCTGGACAGCGGAGAACCAACTCTACTGGGAAACTACTAGACAATGTCTTTCCTATAACATTTTTGGACACAATTATCTTCTTTTCCCCACTTTCCTTTCCTTTCCTTTTTTTTGCCACAAACCAACCCCACTATACCAGAAACAAATCTCTCCAAAAACTCTTCAGTAACAGCATATCTAGCCATACTTCTTTCCTTCCCCTCACCCCCAACAAGAACAAACGTACTCCATTTCAATTTCTTCTTGTAAATCATCCCTTTCAAATGCTGCACACCAGCATACACCACTAAAAGGTTTCTCTGCTTTCTGCAACAATGGACCTTGAAAGGCCTTGAGATCAAAACCCTGCCCCTGCAGAAGAATCCCAAATATTTTAAAATGTACAATTCCTACTGCTCCTGCTTTTCATGAAACAGAACAGAACAGTAAAGCCTTTGTTAATGACAGGGCTCTTTCCTGGGGAATGCAAAACACCATGGTTAGAATGGGGACTCTCAGGAGGAAAGAAATGTGCACTTCAGTCGCAAACATCTTAAAAGACTTCTGAATAATAGGAAAGAAACAGCCTTTCCTTTTTCCTTTGATCTGACCTTACAAGCGAATGGAAAACAACATTTATCTTCTGGTCCTCAGTATTGTAAAGGAATATGCAATGCTGCAAAGCCTGGCCTGCCCCATCTATTTTTTTGCTCAGCCTTGAATAGATGAAGCACCTCAGGATCAACGTCTAAACCAAGGATGAGGAATCTTTTTCAGCCCTTTCCCTTGGGCAACCTTTGAGGGGCCACATGGCAGTGGGAGATGAGGCCAGAGGCAAAAGTGGGCAGGACAACAAATGTAAAATTTGCACTTTGTACAGTTCTACACACACACTCACACAGCCCTTTCTCTCCTTTCTCCAGGCAGCCAGGAGTCACTAGGTAAAAATTATCAAGGAGGGAGCAAAGAAGGGCCAGTGAGGGTTGTGGTCTGGGGAAAAGGTGAAACATGAGGAGAATCCCAAAGGCCAGGGGGGAAAGAGGCCTGGAAGCCACATTTGGTCTCTTGGTCTAAGGAGTTCCCTCACCCCTGCTCTAAAGGGAGCTGTTAGGAATGGACACATACGACAGCATCTTCCCACTTGATGGAAACTTCTGGCATTTTAACACCCCATGGCCAGACCCCTTCATGAGAAGGAGCCAAGAAGCATCTGGTTATGTTTCATTATTGATTACCTGCTATTATTAAGAGCCAAACAGATGCTGGGCCTTTCACAACGCTAAATTCCATGTGGCTGTCATGAAGGAGCAGCTGCCGATAGCTGAGAGAAAACCACATTATTTGTTTTTAAAATGCTTGTTTCCAATTCGGAAGTTTTCAAAGTTGTGAAGCAGGCTACAAGGTTACTGAAATCAATTATCCAGTCAAAATTGATAAGCATTGCCCACAGTGGACAAACAAGAAAGGATACACAGTTAATGTGTATCGTTCCCTGGGCATACACATCTTGTTGTTGTTTCATCAATGAGATCCCTATTAAAGTTGTTTTATAATACAATAAAATAGTGGCTAAAAAATACAAATAAAATAAGTAGAATATGGAGTCTTCTCTTAAAATGAATTTTTAGCCCTTACCTCCCAAAGAAGAGAGTAGCCCCCCCCCCCAGCTCTCACCTGATATCTTTCCTTTCTCCTCCCAACCTCTCAACCTAGGACACCAGTATTTCCCTATCTCTCACCTGGGGTCTTTCATCAACTCTCTACCACCCCCATGAGCATACAGCAGAAAATAGCCTCAATCAAACCATTTGAGGTTTCTCCCAAATCACCCTTATCTTTCAGAGTGATTAATAATCAGACCAAAAGCAGTCTCAGGAGGCCTTGAGCTTGAGATGAACAGCTTAACCCTTGTCCCTCCGACCTCTAGCTCAAAATGGCCCCTACTCCCCCCTTCCTCTTGTTGCCTCTCATGAAATGCACCACTTACACGCCTTTGTATAAAACCAGCCCTCAAACTGTGAAAGAATATTAAGAGACTAGATCAGTCATGTAAGGACTGCAAGAATGTAGAAAAGAAACAATGAATAAATTCACACTTAAGGCTCAACTTCAAATAAATCCAAATATTTGAACATATGGAAGTGAGGAACAATGTCATCCAGGCAACATTAACTTTGCCGACTGCAGTGAACCTCGAAAGAAACCCAGATATTGGGAAAGCACATTATAAAATACTGCACAAGTGAAGAAAACAGTGGTTCCTCCTAGTTGTATCCGTGTGTTTTAAAATAAATCTAAAAATACTGTGAAGCACATACGTGACAAAATGAAGCAATCTTGATCCACTTTCCTCTGCATGACTTTTCAATATGGGGTGGGGGGGTGGGGCGATGTTACTACACAGAACCCTTTGGTGACACATCCAAAAACATCTCCAAGACTCTAATGCCTTGATAATGTGTTCTGACTCACATAATCTAACTGAATGGAATAGCTTTACCAGGTGCAAACTGTTAATGGATTATTTTGGAAACTCAAAGGGATTTTTGAGTGTGTGTTTTTAAAGCATCTGTGGCTAAAAAAGCTATTCATTATTCTCCAGCATAAAAGACATTCAAGAGATACGGAGGGAGCACAGCCCTCATCATGCAGTGCCACAGAAGCCTCTTTGCTTCTATTCTGCACCCTCCACAGTTTCCAGATGTGCCATTTTCTCTGAAGTATTTCCTCCGAAGCACTCATCTCTTTTGGGTTTAAACATATACTATACATCCTGGGGGTGTATGTGTCTCAAACTGAAGAAGATGAAGAACCAAAAGCACAAAATGTAGAGTACTAACTACAGCCCCAAACTCAAAGGATGAAGGCTTCTGAAGACCTGGCACTCAAAACAAATGGCCTGGGTGCAAGCATGTCTACAGTTCCCATTTAGAAGGCATGAAATTGGTTTCACACAGCAGAACTCCACAGGAGCCAAAACATTTGTAACCTACGTGGATGCAGCCAATCAAAGTAGTGATACACCCAGCAGGCCCAGTCAACATGGTAAGACACTTACAATTGTTATGGTCCCAGCCCAGAATACTGGTATACACATATTTCAACACCTTCACAAAGACACAGAACAAATGGTCCCACATCCTCCAGTTGTTGCATCTCCTCCCAGTCATTCCTGGAGATGGTGGGGTTGAACGTGGGGTGTTTTGAGTACAAAGTATATGTTCTGCCACTAACTTACAGTCCTTCCCCTAAAGTCACACGTGGCCTGACAAGCAACTCAGCAGCTCTTCTTTCGAGCTACAAATATTATCAATTGTGCAGGCGCAAAAACGTTGGAAATCCATCCATACAATGCCCTTTTATCTAACATCACGAAAGGCCTACCATGGACTATATTCCATGAATAGATTTTGGATCTCTCATTAGTATGAACTTTCATCACCTTCTGATAACCTATTGGGCATGATGTGAACAGCTGAACAATGTAAGAGGTTAGCATGGGCATACAATGAGTTACTGCATAGTGAAACAAGGAGTTTGACAGGTGGCTGTTGCCAGCTCCTGACAAACTAGGTCAGATACCTCAGCATCAGCTTCACTGAGAACCTGTTCAAGATGATATTATTATTATTATTATTATTATTATTATTATTATTATTTTCACAAGAGTTGTCTCCATTAATAGACTAAACAAGGCCAGGGCCAAATAATACATTTTGTGTACCATAATTCTATTTTGAAATGAATCTTAAAAATACAGCTAATGGAAAGGAAGGACACACACAAACAACAATACAGTACAGAACTTCCAGTACAATAACATAAAAGCTGATTTACAGTCCTTAGTACCGTATTGGCCCGAATATAAGCAGGACCCAAATATAAGCTGCAGCTTTAAAATTGGAGGGGGAAAAGAAAAAAACCCAAATATAAGTTGCTCCCTTCCTCGCTGCTCCTGGCTGCATCCGGGGGTTGGGGTGGGGAGCCGCGCTGTGTTGCTGGCAACCTTTCCCCTTCCCGGCCTTAGGGGAGGGGATGGAGAATTACGCATGGGGTGGGCGCTACTTCGCTGTGCTCCTGGCTGCATACCGTAAGGTCATGAATATAAGCCGCACTTTAACTTTTCACGGTCAGAATTTGGGGGGAAAGTGTGGCTTATATTCAGGCCAATATGGTATATCATAAAACTGGCCACATTACTTTCTTTACAACAACATGGTGCAGAGGGTTTTCATGTTGCTGTTTTTTCTGGGATGGAAATCACACCCCAAAGCGCCTATTTGTTCCCCCAGGTGTTACACCTTTGGGGGGGGGTGACTTTTGACAGGAAAACTGCAAGAAGAGCTGAGCCCTCTCCCACCTATGCCATGGTCCCAATTCACCCCCATGGCTGATTCTTTTCTAGCCATGTTAGTTTAAAAAAATACTTTTAGCATAATGTGCAGTTTGGCCCTCAAGTTGGGAAACGAACTGTATGAAAAAGAACTCCTCAAATACCGTGCAACTAAATATATTAAGCTTTGTAACTGCAAACATGTACGAACCTTGATGTATGAACAATGGACAAAGAGAGAAATGCTTATATGCTTGGTCAAAACATGTTTGGTATTTGTTATAGATTAACTAGTATTTGCTATACATTGGTGTTTGTCATACATTAGCATACCTATTTGTCAATGCTTCATATATTAAGGCAGGCAGCCAGCAGGACAGGAGGAACACACTTTGCTTTCCAGCAGCAGCATCACTACAGCATACCAGAAGGAAGAGGGGCAAGTAAATGGGGAGGTCAGCACTGTGGACACACCAGGGGGCTCACCAGATTAGCAGCCAGTGTATTCGCACAATGCCAACCTCTCCACCACCCGTCCTTGCTGAAAAGGCACAGGAGGCCAGGTGTGTGCCATCGCTCCTCCCCTCCATTTGGTTCCACAAGAAGGTACTTATTTTTTGTGTGACTATAAAATGTTATATATTTAGTTGTGCAACATCTGAGAAGTTCATTTTACAAACATTTCATTTCCTAGCTTGTTTGCAGTTTTCTTGGGGGTTGTGGCTGGGCTACATTAATCTCTCTGTGTGTGTTTTTGAGTTTGGCCCTCAGTCACTGTCCATTTCTGGTCTCCATGAAGAGCTCTGAGGCTTGAAAAATCTCTTTGTACGATTGACTGAATATTGCCAGAGTCTTGCAAATACCAGAGAATAAAAACTAAATCAAGCAAGTTTCAAGTCCTTGTGACTGAAGAGATGAATGGACAATATATGCAGTGGCAAAACCCTACAATGCAGCCCTCATGCCTTGCTCTTCTTGTAGTGAGAGACAAAAGAGTAGCAGAGACCAAACAAAGGCTTTGCAAGGCATTTCTCCCTGTAGGTTCCTGATGGATCAGGAAACAGAATGTGTGTACCTTTCAAAGCATAATAGCCACCATTAAGTGTCATTAACATGGGTTGGGTGGGGGAAGAAGAGATATATTCAACCCTGGATGCAGCTCAAGTGCACACTCCCAGATGGTCATTAGGGGGAATTATGAACTTAATTGCTCAAGCTGCATGGCTTCAGCATAAGGCTGCCTAATGAAATAATTGGGGTTTCTTGGGAAGACAAACATGGGGACATGGCAATCCATGTGCCTTCCTTAAACCTGCAGAAACAGATGAGAATTTTCCCAGAAAACAGTGGGGTCTGTCAGAAAAAAATTAAGTGTTGGGAGGGTGGAGAGAATGGAGCAAATGGAGCAAAGTGAAGTAGGGTCACTCTTCTTGTGTGAATTTAAAATGGGAGAGCACACTACAGATGTTGGCTCTAACCCACTTGTCCTCAATTGCCTGTTCTAATTAACAAGTCAAATGGAAGAACTTTGTTCTGCCTTTGGAAGGAAGCAAAATTTGGGTGTGTGGAAGAAAATCCTTAATAATATTGTCACTTGGGATGGGGCGGGGGGAGGAGAGAAACATCTAAAAGTTTTACAAAGTTTTGTTTTGTTTTCTTGAAGACAAGATGGCTTCATAGCAAGTGGGGACAGACAGGAAAGCAGAATTTTCTGGCAGATTGGCAAAGGTCTCTGACTCTAAACTGTTTAACAATGGAAGCAATAAAGTTGTTCCCCACCACTGCCTAAACTGCACTGCTGAAATGAAGAAAGCCAACCAGGAGTGGACTTGTGTGTGACAGGATTATGAGCTCCTTTCTGTACTGAAAAGAAAATTTTAGACTTCAAATGTGTGTGAAGACAGACACCCTGTGCTTTAATTCAAACTGTATGGAATTTGCCCCTGGCTCTTATAGGTAGATCTTGGGGTTGTAGTAAAAACAAAGTAGACTTGGCAGGCCTGAAGAAGGCCCACTTCTGCTCAGGAGAAAGATCCTTCTGTTTCTTCAAAGTTTCCTTCCCACTGCATCTAAGCTACTCAGAAAGGCTTTTATGCAACTGAGGGCTACAATGCATTTTAAGGACAAGGATAGGTCTATTTCATGGAGGATAGATCCAAGCAAGGACAGTTCTAACAATGGTTATTGGCCATGGCAATGCTATGGAATCTCCAAGGTCCAGAAGCAATATGCCTCTGAACTGTAGTTACTGGAGAGCAATAACCAGGGAGATGCCCTGCTTGTGAGATTCCCAGAAGAGGACTCTGACTGCTGCCTATGAAAAACAGGATGCTGGATTAGGTGGAACTTCGGTATGATCCAGCATGGCTCTTCGCATGTCCTTACAACAAAAACATAAACATTTTCCTTCCACAGATGTCCCCATAATTCCCAGAATAGTTGGAATTATGGTATAGCAGAGGCAACCAGAATGAAGGGCAAAATTCAACAAAAACTGAAACCTTCATATCTAAGCTAAAGAACCCAAGTGTGTAATACACCAAAACTTTTTTGTTGTGTTTATATCTCATCTTTCTCCTGTCATGGAAGCCAAGGCACTGTACATGTGGTTCCCAGTTGGTTACCTGGTCAGGCACTGACCAGACCTAGACCTCCCTAGTTTCAGTGACCTCATGTGCCTTCATACTCTGGGACCACATTGCTTGAGCACCAATGTTACTAGAACACGTTCTCCTTATTTCACCCTCCCTCCCCACCACACACACACACAATCTCAAGTCAAGGTTACAATGTAAACAGCATTCCAATCAATCCTCATATTTGATGATCTCAACATTTTGGGTGTAAGCAACTGCATTACACATTCATTTGGCACTCAGACAAAATAATGCAGATGGGTGGAGCCACATCAGCTGTCTTACCATTGCTTAGAATTAATTCACTGTCTCTGTTTCTAAGCACCGAAGAGCATTTTACTTCATGCCTTTTGCTATCTCAACCGCACACAGTTCTTTCAATGGCACTCACCATGGTCATGGGCAAATACAAAAAAGTTGATTCCCGTCAACATCTGGGCCAAGTCATCATAGCGACAGCAGTGTTCTCCAGCACCGTGAGCAACGAACACCAGGCCCCTAAATGGAGCATCAAAGTAGAAAGAGCAAGATTTAAAAGCTTCAGTATTGTTATTTACAAATGCTGTTTTGAAGCATTTAAAGCCCTGGGACCCAGATAATTACTGGACTGCCTTCTTCCATACCAGCCCATCCATTTACTGAGATCATAATCAGGGGCTCTCCTCCTGCCTCCTGATTTATTTATTCATATATAAAAATATTAATACTGCCTATTACAATCCATCTCAAGACAGTTTACAAATTAAAATTATACATAACATAAATGCAACTGATAACATGGCATGTAGGAACTGGAGATATAGGATGGAATGGAATTAAGCCGATCGTTCTGTTATTACATTTCAGTTTGCTGGATGGAAAGATCCCCTCATCTCCCCCAACATGCTGTTTTAGGGGCTCTCCTGACCCACTGTGAGTCAAATTCAGGGTGTTTGAGGATCACCCGGGGAAAGAGGGGAACGTCCTATTGCACAAGAAGGATTTGCGTGGGCTTCCGCTGACAGGATTCATTAGCTGAATTCTGCCCATAGCCTTTTAAGTGCAGCCCCTCATGTTTATTGGCCCTCATCCAGCCGACTACTGAACATTGGTTCAGCACTTGCCCAGCCTCACCTGCCTCCAATGACAGAGAAACAGAGCTGAATGTACACTGAGCTTAGCATGCTGATGATGCCCCACTCCAAACCCTTTGATGGTCTGCCAAAACTGCTTCATTAAAAAGCATAGAGTGGTAGATGAGAGGTAAGACAGAACCATGCTGCTTCTTTCTGAAACCAACCCCACAGGTAGGAACAGAATCACTATGTTACCATGCCCATGTTAGCCACAGAACCAGTCCAGGATGACACCGTAGACAAAAATTGCTAAGAGAACAAGCAAAATTCCATGGTTCACAGTATCAAAAACCGCTGAGAGGGCAAGGAGAATCAACAGGGTTATGTTCCCCCATCTTTCTCCCAAAGGAGTTAACCCACTGGTGCAAACACAGCAGCTTTAGTGCCACACTCGGGCCTGAATCCAGATCGAAGTGGATTTAAGAAATCTGTTACATCCCAAAGTATTCAAAAACACCACCCTCTTGGGTATCTTGACCCCACAGGGGATATTAGTGTATTGGAAATGGTTGTTAAAATTTCCCTGAGTGGTGACACAACTGCTTCATGACTCATGAGAGCTTACTGATCACAAACTTAATTTTCTCTTTTCATTGGTTGCTGCAGTACAGTAGCCCTCCATCCATTCGAAACATCTGGGGAAATGTAAACACTATAAAGCAGGCCTGCACAGTTTGTTACCCACCAAACTGAATGCAGACCACTAGCCACATTTGGTGGCTCCTGAGTTTTTTGTTAGGCATGCCCAAGACTTTAAAAACAACAACAGGCAGTTGCTAAGCACCTCTCAGGCCACTGCTGGGCTGTGTTCATCATGACTGCTCAGGCCTACAGAACAGCCAAAGAAACACACCCATCGTTTGGACACTGCAAGACCCCAATAACCACAGTGCTTCTTTTGCAGTTATTTTCATCTCCAGATGCTACAATTCTGTTAGCAAGAAACTCTGAAATTGACACGTTCCAAGAAGAAACCAGCATAGGCAGCATGAAAGGCTTCTCTTGCACATCCTTTAAAAAAAACCCCCCCAAAAAAACCCCTCATATAAATAACAGAGCCAAAATAGCTCTCTGCACAGCTGAAAACTGGCTCTGCATGAATGACCTGCAATTTCTACAAACTGGATTAAAACAACAAACGTGGCCAGGAGTCAGCAAATCCTAAAGACTGCAGTTTTAAGCATGCTGGCTTGGAAACAAATTCCACTGAATCCAATGGAGTAAATGGATTTATGACTGATATGCCAACAACATGCCTAAGTTTGAGCAAGTGAGTAGGACGGCATTCTGCTGAACCAAGCAACGTGACTAACATCGCACAGGTGTTTTATATAACACACCATGGCTGTAGTATTAGCAGCAAGATGACGCGGTTGTCAGAATTTCAAATAAGCAATACAATTAAGTGGTGCTTGGCTTAGTGTGAGAAAGGATCCCCACAATGGTATAATTGTGAGTTTTCTATCTCTCCCCATCACCACCACTAATAACACTCTATCTTGAGGACTTACTGTAACACTAAAAAGGGAAAGGAGGGAGAGTCACCTTGTGGTGCAATTTTCAGATTGCCAAATCACTGGGGGTGGATAGGGAGCTGGCTGGGCTTGTTCTTGGCACTCTTGCAACAGATCTGGCAAAATCAACAGGTATTTTTTACCCACAGCACTAAGAGAGATGGTTGGCAGTTCAACCCACTGCTATAGGCCAAAGAGAAGGGAGCAATAAAAAAATTGGCTGTCTTAAAGCCTTGCCAAGTGCACTTATACTTGGCTTGTAACTTGCCAGTTCCCTATGGGAATCAACAATTTCACATAGGGAACCAGGCAGAAAAGTTCCTAAACTGAAAGAGAGGAAGTTTTAAAAATTCTATCAGGCTATCCAAAATATTAACACGGATCCTTAAGTTAGGTGGTGAACCTACACAAACCTAAGTGAATTACATAAGAACAGCCTTGCTGGATCAGGGCTAAGGCCCACCTAGTCCAACATCCTGTTCTCACAGTGGCCAAGCAGGTTCCTATAGACTAGAGAGTCTGAAAAAAGGATGTGAGTGCAATGGGACTCTACGCACCTGCATCCCCAGCAACTGGCATTCGGGGACATGCTGCTTTTGACCATGGAGGTAGAACATAGTGATTATGGCTTGCAGTCATTGACAGCTCTATCCTCCATGAATTTGTCTAATCCTCATTTAAAACCTTGGTGACCACCACTACCCTTCGTGGAAGCAAATTCCATAGTTTAACTATCCACTGCGTGAAGAAGTAATTTAATTTGTTTGTCCTGAATACTCCAACATTCAAGGATAGAAAAGCTTTTCTCAATGCCTTTTTACCACACCACATGTGCTTTTATACACCTTTATCATGTCCCCTTCTTAGTTGCCTTTTCTCTAAACTAAAACAAAAAAAAAACCCAAATGCTGAAATACTTCCTCACAGGAGAGTTGCTGCCTCTCTCTTGATCAATTTGATTGCGCTTTTCTGAGCCTTTTCTTATTCTACAATATCCTTTCTGAGCTGAGGCAATCGGAACTACGCACAGCATTCTAAATGCAGTCACACCAGAGATTTCCATAACTGTGTTATGATATTGGCAGGTTTACTGGCAGTCCATTTCCTAATGATCCCTAGCATGGCATTCACCTTTTTCCATCGCTGTCGCCCACAGGATTCTGTCGGAAGAACTGGATTGTGTAGAAACTATTATTCTTATTCTTATTAATTGAATTTATATACCACTCTATTTATCAGGGATAATTCAAATATTCTCCAGAAGAAATAATAAGGATGCTTAATTCACCTTAATAACTCCTCCTAAGACAAGAGTATGCATGTTGAAGCATTCCAATGGGAAGCGAAATTGCCACCATTTGCACTTTCATCTGAAGTCAGGAATGGAAACAACACAAGCAAATACAAAGCAGGATTTGCTATCGTTTTTTTAGTCCATAAACGTTACGGAAATACCTCTGAGAAGCTTAAAAGTAGGACATGAAGGCAACAGTCCCTTTCCTCGCCACTCACCAAGTGTTTGCCCTCAGCAATTTATAATGCCTCTGTTTCTGGAGGTTTCATTTAAATTTCATAGCTGATGGCAACTATCCTCCAGCCATAGCATAGACTGATATGCATGTATTATTATAATAATGATTGTTTTCCTTTTGATCCCTTTCTAACAATATATGTGCACAATCCATGCCTAGAACAGGGATATTAATGAACTAGTCTGTTGGTGGGAAGGGGGCCGTGCTAGGCCAGAGCGCTTATCATTTAAGCTTATGAATATGTTAGGGTGTGTGAGGAAAATTACAGAACCTCTTTTACTTGAAAGGTTTCAGCGCAATAACTAGACCAGTTTTAAAATAGCACTGCTGACACACGCAGAGTGAACACTTGAAATTTAAATCCCTACAGAAAGATGATGTTGGGGTGTGTGTGTGGAAATCAGCTAATAGAAACTGGGGATTGACTCTGAAGCAAACTCGCATTGTAACTTGTGAGAGTGTGGGTTCTCTGCAGAAGCCAATCTGGACCCAATTCTTTAAGGCAAGATTGTGAGCTCAGAGATTCTCACTTCCTATTGGCTCCCAAGCCAATAAATGTGTATTTTGATCACATTGTCCCACCGAGTCATGCGAGCACCTTCTACATCAGCAAGGATGGAGGGATGACATTGTTGTGGGAAGAATCTACACGTTATTGGCTATTCCTTACATTGTGTGGGAACCAGCCACAGTGGAACAGTTCTGCAGTAGCAACCAGATTGCTATGTCAACATCTGAATAGGAGCTCAGGCTCAAATTACAAGCTTTCCTAAACAAAAGCCACAAACCAAAATTTCCCAATAATGATTTGTTAAAGAAAATGGGCGATACGACATCTTTCTATTTAGCATTCCCAATTGCCCAGATCACAGAGCTGCTCAGCTCCAAATAGCTGGACTATGCATTTCAAACTCTGCTCACTGTGAAAGGCACCATACAGTCAATAAAGCACTATCTGTCTACCTGGAGTGAGAGTGCAGAAGGACAAAGGGATAAACATCTGAGATTCTGAAAAACTGGTAAAGGGAGGTAGGGCAGGCTTCAAAATTACTTGCAGCTGGAAAAAGTGGAATGCTTCCAATTGAGATGTGACATATTCAGGCAGCCATCCTGTACCCAGCTACAGCTTAAGCTAAATCTTATTGAATTAAGAGGTTCAACTGTGCATAGCAAAGTGCAAGATTCATAATATCTCGAGTATGGGACTACCCAAGATCAATTTTTTTTTCTACCTCTGCATTCGTATTTCTCCAAGTCTGGAGTTTTCCAGAGCTAACTTAAAGCAGTATGAACAGCTTAGTAAATATGAACTAGTGGTATCTGGGGCCATAAAACAGCTTTAGCACTACATAAACCAGCAATGTATGTGGCCATAAATACTGAATGTTTCCCACAGTGGTACAGCCGAATCACAATCTTGAAATCCTATGTGACATGAATCAAATTTCAAGTATTGATTTCTTTCCAAAGAGAAAGGCAGTTGTGCCTTTTAAAACTGCATAGAGAATAAGCACGCTAATGTATGAAAAACCTGTATTTCAGCACTGACTGCCCAGCTACATTCTGCGACTCTGCTGAGAAAGGGGGTATGACATGAGGAAATACTTTAGTGTCACAGAGAAGCATAAGCCCGGGGTCTTAAAAACACGTTCCTTTCATTCAGCCTTCCATATTTAACAGACGTACATATACAGGGTGAGTCCTTTAAAAGATGCCCCGTGGATACAGAGTACACATGTTCCACAGGGCCTCTTTTAAAAGACTCACCCTGTATATGTGCATATTCTGACACGTGAAAAGTAACATTAAAAAATTAACTCTGAAATACAACATACAACAATTCTGCTAAGTCAACTGTTAGAAGAACATGTGCTTTAAGGGCTGAGTCATGGTTTCACGTTGTTTTAAAGGGTGCAACAGATTTGGCAGTTAATCTTGCTTATGCTAGATGCTATGTTAGTCCACAGCTGATTTACAGTTAACTCGTCTGATCAACAATCCTTAAAACCTGACAAATAAATTGGGCTATCCACAGCAGAATAATATTTTTAAAGATACCTAAATTATGTAAAACACTTAAAAATTTATGTAAACCACTTAGAGGCTTTGATGATTGAACAGTATGGAAATCCTGTTAAATAAATATATACAGTGGTGCCTTGGTTTAAGAACAACTTCGTTTATGAACAACTTGGATTAAGAATGCTGCCAACCTGGAAGTAGGTGTTTTGGTTTGTGAACTTTGCCTTAGAAGCAGAACGTTCCCCTTCCTATTGAGTGTGTTCCATTTGTAAACTGAGTCCCCCACTGCTATGGGAAAGCACGCCTTGGGTTAAGAATGCTTTGGTTTGAGAACGGACTTCCAGAGAGGATTAAGTTCGTAAACCAAGGTAGCACGGTATATACATACATATATACATACATACATACATACCAAAAGTAGATTTGTTAAGATCTTTGTCAGAACAATAAATTTGTCAAATTCAGTAGGACTTTATTTTTACATAACTGTATTTAGGTTCAAACTGCTAGTGGTATCATAGTGTATGCATGTATAATTATTTACTTGAAATTCTCTCAGATCTTCAGCACAGATTACTTTTAAAGGGTTAACAATGGCTGCATGCATATCAGGCAGAAATGGAGAGAGTTAAGTGTCCAAAAGAAAATGGATTTCCTGAGCTGGATGTCTCACGGTCCCTTCTGACCTACTGCGAAGGGAGGCCCATGGCATAACGGCGCAAGAGAAGACCATGTCTGAGGCAACAATTCAGTCATGGTATCCCCTCCACCTTGAGATAAGGCAGAAATAATTGTTGCTGATTTTTGGCACTGCCAAAAAACACACCCTTTTGCCCAGGTTTTTGGGCACAGCAGGGGGAACTGAGTAAACACTCCACTGCCTACTAGCGATGGTGAGCTGCAATTTTATAATTGTTTTGTTATTTTACAGTGTGTTAAGATGTAATACGCCCTTGGTTCAATGGAACTGATGAAGGGAGGAATGCAAATTGAACAAACAAACAGATGAATACTGTATTATCTTAAACTGGTTCTTGACATGGAGCACTGCACTGAGGTTACACAAACAATTCTGTAACCTTTTACCCTATGTTCATTATTCTAGGAGGGGAAACTAAGAGCACTAAGAGTTTCCAATAGATGGGCAGAACTAAGCTAGACCAAGCAGCCAGTGAGATGGGAGAAGTCCCCAAATATGTGATCAAAAATCAGGGAACATTGGAATTCATTTCTGCACCCAAACTGAAAACAGAAAAGGAAATCAATCCTCATTTGTAGCATAGCTGGCAACTGCTGAACCAAAACATACATGCACACCTACAACAATGCCAAAATAACGACTCTCACATAAGCCTCAAGCTGTTATTCATTTATAGGAGAGCTGTGCTTTATGGGTGTTCTCTTTCATCGAAGGCAGAAAAATTATAGCACATTTAAAAAGGCACTGCGCAGAAGCCTCAACATCCTATGAACTCATCTAATTTTAACCCTGCCTGTGCTGTATCCTACAGCTTCTTTACAATGAGGATGCAGTGGTGAAAATGACAGTAATTATGGAAGTAATAGTAATGATTATACTACCACAGTTATATGCATATATATCCCAGTAATTTAAAATGGGAAATATGTGGAAGGATGCGCACACAGCGTTGTTAAAATTTCAGGGGGGAAACACGCTTAGTTGTGAATTTTCTGCACATGTACATCTTACTGACATAAATTAAAAGTACATGTTCGCAGCCTAACCCTACATGACACGGGGTTGGACTATATGACCCTCGTGGTTCCTTCCAACTCCACAATTCTATGATTCTATGGCAGGTACTGTGAATGGGGAACGTCCCAGATGTTGTTGGACTCCAATTCTCACAAGCCAGTCGGCAGAGTGGCCAGAGATGATGGGACTGTAGTCCAACGTCATCTGTAGAGCACCAGGTTCCCTGCTCCTGCTATGTGGACTGTAGCCGTTATGCCATGTCTATCATACAGCAGCAAACCTTTGCCCCTCCAGATGTTGCTGAACTACAGTCCCCATCATCCCTGGTGAGTGGCCATGCTTGCTGGGGCTGATGGGAGTTGTAGTTCTGCAACATGTGGAGGGCCAAGGGGTCCCCACACCCATCATACAGTGTAGATGTGGAAAACTACCTTATACCTAGTCAGAGCATCGGTCTAAATAGTTCAGTTCTGTGAGCTGCTCCAAGCAGTCTAGTTTGGAGGTGCAAGGGACTGATCCCAGGAAACTTCGCATGCAAAGCCTGAGCTCCACCACTGAGCTGCCGCCCTTCCCAAAACTTTCCTACTGCATGGTCTTTGTCTATGAATGTACAGCTCTCCATCTGCAAACATGGTATAATTTCTGCTTGTTTTTACTAGTCCCACCAAGGCTAAAGAACGATGTGATGCCACAGGGATTGGCTTACAGCCAGGATGCACTAGATGCGTCCTCAGTCTGACCCAAGACTGTTGTTCTTAGGCTTTCCAGGGTCTCCCTTAAACACGAGGAAGGACAACAGAGAAGGATGTGTGTGCAGGAAATGGCAGAAGCTGAAGTGGGAGAAGGAAGGCCTGTAAATAAGGTACAGCAAAATGTTGGGAGGGGGATTTTACTTGTACCTGTTGAGCATTCTGCAGCCACCACATGCTCTGGAAGAAGCTTTCTGTGATACTTCTGTCTCTGCCTGCAGCATACTGTGGATTGAACACGCTGATCTGAGAAGGGGTGGTTCTGCTTGGTACAGGGTGTTGAACTAGATCATATTTTTGTCTCTCTTGTTTCTAATATTGTTTTATTTACTCTCCAATAGCTTTGAGAATTCTATCCAGGTTAATAATAGCAGCAAAAATCAAGACTCTTAGGCATAGCTGTCAACTTTTCCCTTTTATTGCGAGGAATCCTATTCGGAATAAGGGAATTTACTTGCAGCTGCCTCGGCCCAGTATTCTTAAAGGAGTGTCTCCACCCCCATTGTCCAGCCCGGACACTAAGGTCCAGCGCCGAGGGCCTTCTGGTGGTTCCCTCACCACGAGAAGTGAGGTTACAGGGAACCAGGCAGAGGGCCTTCTCGGTAGTGACACCCTCCCTGTGGAACGCCCTCCCTTCAGATGTCAAGGAAATAAATAACTATCTGAATTTTAGAAGACATCTGAAGGCAGCCCTATTTAGGGAAGTTTTTAAGAATTGATGTTTTTATTATGTTCTGATATATGCTGTGAGCCGCCCAGAGTGCAATGGCACTGTGTCGGGGTTTGGGTGCTGGAGCTCCTCGTGCACGGCCTTGGACTGGTTATGCACGAGGTACCAGTTGCGGGGAAAGCGGCCAGCGTTCCGCGTGCTTTTGAGCACGGTCGCCGGCCAAGCCTCACAGTCTGAAGGATGATGAGTAAGCCAATTGAAGACTCTGATGGTGTGTGAGTTCCTAATTGCCTTCTTTAATGAAAAGTTGCCTCGTGAAATAAAATATATACCCTGACTCTGAATAGACGGACCAAATTAAAGAAATTAAAAATTTTACTTTACTCCCCCCTTTAACCCCAAAGGAAGACAGACACCGGTTGTATCTTTAGTGGCTTCGGCAGAACCCGCGTAGGCTCGTCCCCTAAGCTAAGTTCTCCTAAGCTTAAAGACCCTGCGCGCCCAATCTTCCGCGAGGCTAACTAAATAAACTAAAACCGAAATATCTTCCGCGGGCCTAACCCTAGGCTAACCTAAAAGAACCTATCTGAAACTAAAACCGAATAATCTTCCGCGATCTAACTCTAACTAAAGAAAAACCCATCCAACCCGTCCAGCCCGCTCCTAATCCCTTAAACTAAACTTGACTTCAACTAAAACCCAACTAAAGCGAAACGGAAAGAATGCACGAACGAACGTGCCTAAGCGGGGTGCCTCTGCCTTTTATTAGGGAACAAACGTGACATCATCATTAATGCCTCAACCAATAACATTACTGTTGCTGCCCTCCAAAAAGGCGGGAAGCAAGTTTAACGCTCATTAACAACTTTGAACATAACCGGAACTATAAAATAAAGGCGGATTAATCTCATAAGTGAACCACACTATTCATTCATGCTTTCACTTTCGCTTTTGCGCGCAATTATACCAAAAGTAGACCTCGAAAAACTCACAAAATAACCAAATAAATATGAATCCATGGCGGATCCGTGAAACGTATTCCGACATATCATCTTTCTTTTTTTGTTTTAAATTAAATTATTTTGATTTAGTTATATAAAAAAGAAGGTTAGAGATATCATAAGCATTTATCTGACACAAACATTACCATTTGTTTTGATATAAGCCTTGACATGAAAAGGCAAACGTCGACAATGCCGACAGTGTCCACGCCAAAGTCTACATCAAGACTGTGATATAAACACCAGCAATACCATCAACATCCATCCCTTCATAGGAGGAAATACTTGTACAATAATGTAGCAACAAAGTCATGAAAATAACAAACCACTAGCCGAACATAAAAAGTGATCGATCCGATACACTGTAAACCTTTTAGGCATATATAAATACTTCAATATGTAATGTAACACAACAAATCGCCTCATAAGCATATATATTTTCGCGTGCAGCGTAAAACAACAAATTACTCCCCAAACACAAGAGAGGACCTGATACAGGTCCAAAATTAAAAATAACGGATAACGACTGCCCAAACATAAGAGAGGTCCCGATCCGGGACCCAAAATTAAAATATAACTAGAGCTGGGGCTACATAGCCTACCCAGACCCCTCCCCCATTTTTTTTTATTTTTATTTGGAAAACTGAGGAAAAATGGATAAGGTAACGGAAAGGGTTGTGGCTCTGAGGCTACAGAATCGAGGGAACTTTAGATTCTGGACTTACCACAGCGACCACAGGTAACGGGGAACTAGGGTCCGATTCCAGAGAGGGGATTTAAGCCACCTAAGTAACGGCTTTCCAGCCGTGAGTTGGGATTTAAACCACCCAAGTAAAGGTCTCCCAGCCATGAGAAGGATTTAAGCCATCTACGCAAGGGTTTCCAGCAAAACGAGATGGGATTTAAACCAGCTACATAAGGGTCTCCCATGAACAGCAGGAAACAAGGTGAAAGGGAAAAGCTGGGAACCTGGTTTACTGCCAAAGGTAGCATATAGAGGGGGATTTTTTCAAAGAAAAAGGGGTACCAAGAGGGTAGGACGCCACCAGACTTGACATATATCTTGAACAAATCCGAGAATGACCAATACTTTGACCAAAGGAAATCATTTCAAATAAAGTATATAATGTTACCACATTTGAATTACAACTTTTGCAAGCACAACGAGGAGATTTAGGATCATTGAAATAAAACATATATGCATGAATATGTCTATGACTAGAACTGCACAAAGACAATGTTTTAGACCTACATAAACATTTCCATATCATCAAAATTGGTGACACTCTAAATGGAAACCATTCAGAAAAGCTTTCAGAAAAGAACCCAAAACACCTAAATGGATATCCCCAATTGAAATAATCACAATTAAAAAAATAATTCAAAAGGACATTGGGGCACATACAAAGAACTAACAGAACAGCGGGATGGAAACTTGAAGATAAAAGAATATAACGACATCAAACACCTCTTAACTGGATGGATACAATACCACCAAATAAATAGCAAATTTAATAAGGACAAGATGCAAAAAGGATTCTTAATGAACCTTCCTTATTAGAAAAACACCTCTTGCAGATAGATGTAAACTAATATCTAATATGTATAATGTATTACTGGAGTGGGAAGTCAAAGATGAGATGGTCAAGGAAACCATGATCAAGTGGGCAAAAGATCTAGGGAAGACAATCGGAACTTGAAAAATGGGAAGGGCTGTGGAAAGAATCGTGGAAATTACGGCGGCACAAGGGATCAGGGAAAACCTAATTAAGATGTTCTACAGGTGGTACATGACGCCAAGTAAAATACATAGAAATATAAAGGAAGAGCAACTCTTGTTGGAAGTGCCAAAAGGAAGTGGGGACCTTTATACATATGTGGTGGCACTGTGAGGTGATTCAAAATTTTTGACCAGGTCTTAGAGGAAATTAAAAAAATGATGAAATACAATATAAAGAAAAACCCCGAAGCACTTCTATTGGGAATTCTGAATGGAGAAATAAATAAACAGGATGTAAAACTTTTTCATTATGCCACTGCCGCGGCCAGAACTTTAATAGCTCAATATTGGAAAAAGAAAGATCTGCCGGGAATTAAAGAATGGCAAGAAAAATTATTCAACTATATTGATCTGGCTAAATTAACAGATAAAATTAGAGGACACAATGATCAAAAATTCCAACAAGACTGGGGAAAATTTGGAGAATACATCAAAAAGCAATGCCCCACTGTGAAGTGCTGGCTCCATTTTTAGACATTCTGTATCGGGATTAAAAGGAAAAGTGTTAATGGAATGGTGAAGAAATGGAAGATTACAATGAATATTAGTGTAGTATAAAGAAGTGTTAAATGGAATCTGGGAGGAGGACAAGTGGAAGTCACAAGGGAGAAGGATAGAATAATAACTGATAGACAAATGGATAGAAGGAATAAAGGGAGATATTGTGTAATAGGCGTAAAGGATCAGATAATAAAGTGACTGATATGATTAAGGGATTCGGAATAGGATGTCATGAATTAGGAGGTATCTTATTATTTTCCTTTTTTTCTTTTTTTAGTAATGATATATGGATTAGGTCATGACATGTATAACGAGGCTTTATCTAAGAAAAGCTTTGTATATATAAACATCCATATCATTAATTACCAAGCTATAAGGAAAACACATGTAACATGCGAGGCGGATATTCAAGAAGCATACAAAGGTAAATATGCAATTTTTTTACAAGTACAATATAAAGTATAAGACAGGTTTAGAACTGCAAAATGGTGTTGGAGAGGAGGATGAAGACGATGAATGAGTTTGCCGGTCGTCTTCTTCTCCGACTACACACGACCATGTAGACGAAATAGTCCTGGAACTCAGGAAAAGTTCATGGAGCTCAGAAAGTTCTGAAACATAAAGTTCTTAAGAAACAACGATACCTGTAGAAGAAAGGAGGTTTAAGCAAGCAAATCAAGGTGATCTGCTAGTGAATGCGGGTAAGAGAGTAACTGGAACAAATCCAGGCAGCCAGGAACCAGAGGCCGCCCAGAGGCAAACAAAAGGCCTAGGCAGTAGGATAGTTGAAGAGTTGCTGCATTTGACACTGGAAACTAGTGCAGTCAACAACGAGGTGGATATTCTCAACTTGGTTCCTTAGCTCTCCAAGGGCGCACACCACCTGGCAGGCACCCAAACAGCCTTTTCTTCAAGGGCAACTGCAGCATACCCACGACCCCAAGTGATAAGTGGAAACTGGTCCTCGCCATTCGATGTCAGGCAAGAGGCGATAAGAGACCAAAGGTCGAGGAAGCTGTTCTTCTTTCTTGAAGTGGAGATCCACTGGGGAATGAGGTTGTTATGTGGGAAGAGAAGAAAATTTAAGGTGAACAGCACCTTTGCAACTGCCAAAGGGATCTCCGAAGCTGGAAGGTGACGTCCTGCAGTCTGTTTATGGAGCAGAGTTTTGAAAGTGAGGTGTGTTCCTTTCAATGAGAGCTTGGCCTGTCGAATTAAACGGAATCCCATGAGATAGGGAAATGTTCCACTGCACACAAAAGTCACTAAAGGCCTGAGAAGCATAGGCCGGACCATTATCTGTTTTAATGGCTTGAGGTTTTCCCATAACGGCAAAGGTTCTCATGCAGTGCTGTATGACGTGCCTCGCAGTTTCTCCCTTCAGTGCTGTAGCCCAAATGAAACCTGAAAAGGTGTCCACTGTGACATGCAGCTTAGACATTGGAGCAAGGGCTGGGACATGTGTCACATCCATCTGCCACAGCTGATTCGCCTCCGTACCTCGAGGATTTACAGCATCAAATGGCAAGCAGATAGGAGACTTGGAGCACGAAGGGCAGCATGAAATAATGTCCCTTGCTTGTGACATTGGAATGTTGAAGGTCTTGTGTAGAACCTTTGCTGATTGGTGGAAAGTTTCATGGCTTGTCACAGGATTGTCGAACAAGGAGAAAGCTAGAGTCCTGAGGGCAGCGTCTGCTACTGCATTTCCTTCCACCAGGAATCCTGGAAGGTTAGAATGAGAGCGCAAATGTGCAGCAAAAAAGGGAAATGAACGTTTCTGTAATAGTTCTTGAAGCTGCGCGAACAAATTAAAGAGATTTTCGTCCATGGACGGAGACAGATAAGCAACTGGAAGCGATGATAACAGTCTATATACATACTGAGAATCTACAACGAGGTTGAATGCTTCTGTAGTGAAAGTTTGAAAGCGAGAATCACTGCTGCCAGTTTCCGATCTTTGTGCTGAAAGTTGTTTCTCTGTAAACACAGTTTTCCATTGTCCATCCTCCCGCCATGCAAGGACACCATAGGAAGAGGAGCCATCTGTGAACAGAGTTTTTGCAGTGGGAATAGGGTTGAAGCACCAACATGGATGAAAGGTGATAATTACTTGTTGCAACAAAGTGAATCTTTTGTCCTTAGGAGGATTATACAAGAATGAAACCGACAAAATCTGCAATAGCAATCTGGAAACTATCTGAAAACTGAATCAAGTTAGCACTTGTTCTTGAGAGAAAGGAAGGTAGATGGAAAGCAGATCATTTCCACTCAGGCGAATTGCACGGCCTCTGCACTTAACAAGGAGATCAGCAACAGCGTCCATACTGGGTACACATTCCTTTGAGGCGTGTGCGAAAGATGAATCCACTCCACGATTGCCACCTTTGAGGAAGTATCCGGAACGTATAAGGCTGCTGTCGGCAATCTTGGTGTAGTGAAGATAGCACATGAAAGAGCGCAGTTAGCTGTTGGCACACGATCTACAGCTATTTGGTGCAGTTTTGTGTTTACCCCTTGTAAAGCAAGACGCATCTCAGAGGTGCATGGAATAACATCTGAGGAGATGTATGTCCCTTAAGAGCAGAAAACATGGCGAGAGTTCAGATGTTGGACTGCTAGAGACTTCGAGCCCAGTTTATCTGTCCCAAGAGATGCTGCAATTGTGTTAAGGTAAGGATTCTGGAATGACTATGCTCGGCATCTCTGGCAGGGCTGTATCTTGAAGCAGTCTGTGACCCAAGTAATGAAATGGAGCAGTGCGCTGTACCTTTTCTGGGGCAATACAAAGCCCAAAAGAGTTCAGGATGCGCGTAAGATGCTCAATATGATGCTCTGAGACCTTTTCTCCATGGATCAAGATGTCATCCATGTAATGACAAACCTTATAAGGCTGGATATTGTGCTCTGAAAGGCTGTAATGCTTTATCCACAAAGTTCTGGCAGAGAGTCGGTGAATTCACCATTCCTTGAGGGAGTACCTTCCAAGAGTATCTGGAAGCTGGTCTGGTGTTATTTAACACAGGTAGAGTGAAAGCGAACTTTTCTTGATCTGCAGGTGCCAGTGGGATGGTAAAGAAACAATCTTTGAGATCGATGATTGCAAGCTGATGGTTTCTAGGAATGAGGTTAGGGTTAGGAAGTCCACATTGAAGGGGACCCATTGGAACAATTCTTTCGTTGATGCTTTCTCAGGTCTTGAAGCAAACGCCATTTTCCACTTTTCTTCTTGATGACGAAGATTGGAGTGTTCCAAGGGCTATTAGAGGGTTGCACACGATCCTGGTGTAGCAGCTCTTTGATTAGGGCCTCTGCTGCAGCGAGCTTTTCTGACGTCAGCGCCCATTGGTCGACCCATACAGGGGTCCTTCCTTCCATGTGAGTGGAAGAGCATGTACTGGCGCTGATGCAAAGGCCCACATCAAAAATGCGTATGGACAACAGTTCTTGCTTTAGACAATAAGTCTCTACCCCAAAGGGTGATAGGCACATCCATAACAAGTGGACGGAGCTGCACCATGGAGCCTGAGTCTGACTGGAAGGTAATCGGATGTACGCTCTGGTGGGCGGGTTCGAAACCTCCGACTCCGAAGACTTCCTGGGTGACAGTCGTTGCCCACTGGTCAGGCCAATCTTTTCTGGCAATCACTGTGACGTCTGCGCCTGTATCAAGAAGACCCTTGATCTTTCGTCCACCCATTTCTAAGACGAGATGAGGGCGTTCTTCTGTAATCTTGATTAGCGCCATTGGCTGCCTGAGGAGGTAAAGGAGTCTACAGGAGCTGTAGGCGTAGAAAGTAAGCAAATAGAGTCTGGCAATTTCTAAACCTTTTGTTAGGACACAAGGAACAGTTGAAAATCCTGGAATCAGCAACTGCGATGAATCTGTGATTCGAACTAGGCCCTGCAGTCAGTGTGACTGTGGCAGGGAGGCGATCCATCCTAGGCAGAATAAGGCAAATTGAAGTGTCTGGGAATGGACCACGAATGGATGTTGGCAATTGCTGAGCCAAACCATTGGATTTGAAAAGTAACAGTCCTCTGTTAAGAAGAGTGTATAGACCTGGGACAGAAGAAGCTTCTTGTTCTTCATTGGCAGTGTTGTGTAAGACATCTTTTTGGCATTCAGGTTTTTTGCACTGCTGAAGTTGGCAACTTTGAAGCTGCTTTGCGTTGAGTTGGCAAACTTGAGGTTCTTCCGTTGGTAAGAGTTGCTGATGGCTGTTGAACCTGTTGGCATTCAGTCAGTCGTGCCTCAAACTGGCAGAGATGGAACTTCTTCTTTGACACAAGGCAGTCGAAGTTGTTGTTCATGGATAATTGTTTGGTTTGTGGGCGGGCTGAGCTTAAAAGCTGGAGGCGACACAAAAGGTGTGGACCATTGTTACTGGAGTGATTGTTAAGCTTCCACAAGAGGGAGCTGTCTCACTCACTTGCATTCTTTGGCCACATGGAAAGTGATCATCAGCTGGGTTGCTACCTGGATATTGCTGTTTCATCAAGGGCAAATGTCCTTCAATGACAGATTGACCTTGACTCAAAGGTGAGTAAAGCTCAGGTGCTGCGAGGTTGACCTCAGTAGAATGTTTTCATCAACGTTGAAGGCAATTCTGCGATCAGAGACTTGACTGTGATTGCTTGTTGTGAAGCGGGGGTTACATCAGGCAGGAACTGAAGGGCGGTTAGCAGAAGGTGAACTGAATGCTGTGTTCTCCTACTGGAACCCTTTGAATAGGTAAGGCAGATGATGAAACCTCTGGAACCTGAATGTTTGATGAGGTCACATCTTTTCTCTGGACATCTGAAGAGTAGATATCTCTCTGGATCACTCTTTTTTCCTGATGACCTGGATAAGGAGTAGCGTTGTTCACCTTTCTGGGATGGTTGACCTTCATGATGTTCTTGAGCTTGCACCCTATTGTTTACCGGGGGCCGGGCGCGGCCCGCAGAAACCGTTTCCCTGAACTGGAGATGAGGTAGGTGATGTATTTTGTGGATTCAAACGACAATCGTTCGCCCAATGAAATCCTTTTTGACAGATGGGACATCTCTCTGGTGGCTTGGCAGAAGGCCTTGGTGTTGCTGTGCACTGCGACCTGAAATGCCCATCGCCTCCACACCCATAGCACTTCTTGACTGGCGTAGAGCTGTCTTGACGTGGCATCTGTACCGCAGCTGCCAAGAGCTGTGCTTTGTAGGAGTGGGTACCAACATTCTGGCAGACGCGTAGCATCTCAGTCAATGTGGCATCTGGACGAGCTGCAACTGCTGTTAGGGCATTCTTGCAGTCATCATTGGCATTTTCAAAGGCAAGTTGTTTTGTCAGCATGTTTCTGGCATGACGATCTTCTATCTGGCGTTCCACTGCAACAATCAGGCGATCCACGAAGTCCCCATAAGGCTCTTTTGGACCTTGCCTAACTGCAGCGAATCCTGATACTGAGCTGGCATCTGTGCGATTGGGTAATCTGCGCCAAGCTTTGACTACGATGTCTGCTATGGTGACGAGTGCAGCATCAGGTATGGCTAGCTGTTGATTGAGATTGGAGTAATGTCCTGATCCTGTGAGCATATCTTCTGTGGCGAGTGGCGTTGCACGTCTGGCTGCTTACTTCTTTCCACTCTTGCAGGCACAGAAGAGCATCTGTAGGCGACAGGAAGGTGCGAAGTATCAACTTCCAATCAGATGGCAGAAGTCTACTAGTGGACAGTCCTTCAAGTAACTTCTAGTATAAGGAGCTTGAAGTCCATTTTCGCGTATGGCTTTTCGCAATTCACGTAGTGTTTCAAAAGGAATGGCTTGATATCTTGCAGGTTGTCCTCCATTGGCACGAATCACTGGAAAGATGTGCATTGGATCAGCACTAAAGTCTATTTGTCCCAAAGTTGCTTCCAAAGCTTGAGTTCTGCAGATGGTTGCATTGCTGTTGGATCTGTAGGTGGCATCAGTGAGTTTAAATCTTCTGATGCTTTCCAAGTGATGAGCCACTAGATGGCGCTAAAGAGTTTTTGACATCTGATGCCTTGAAGATTGGCTGACTATGAAGACAAGATGGCTGACTTGAAGTTGGATGAAGACAAGATGGCTGACTTGAAGTTGGATGAAGACAAGATGGCTGACTTGAAGTTGGTATGAAGACAAGATGCTGACTTGGAGTGGAGCATAAGGTTGTTGGCTTTGTACTGCAAGTCCTTGCATCTGGATCATCATTGTTTGGCTTTGTTCTTGTCTTGGAATCTGCATTGGCATCGGAGGTGCTGAAGGGTTGGTAAATTGCTGTTGTGCTGCTTGCATTGAAGCTTGGATTGCTGTTGATTGAAATCAGCTTGCTGCAAAACTGGAGCTGCTGGCTTGAGCGCGGCCTGCAGGGCAGCAGGGTTTGCTGGCAAAAAGGCTGCTTGCTGCTGCTGCTGCTGGATCGCTGGCAAAAGCGCGGCTTGCGATGGAGGAAGCGGGACCGTTGCTTGGAGCGAGGTCCCGCGGCTGCTGCTGACTTGAGATCCGCTGGCTGGTAAAAGGCCTGCGATGACTGCTGAGCGACTGGCGGTTGGGGCAGTCCGCGGCGGGGCTTGAAAGGCCGACGGCGTCTGCTGCACCGGCACAGGCGGCAATGAATCTGGCAACGACAAATTGGACAAGGGCGAGTGCGTGTACGACAACGGGGCCTGAACTGGCTGCTGCGAGGGGGCCGAAAATGGCACAACCGCAAGCGGCAGCACAGGGGGCACTATTAAAAGCAGTATTTCCTAAATTCACTGTTCCATTAAGCAAAACATTTCTGGAGCGATTTGTTGAAAGCGTTTCTTACTTTGCTCCATACTAATTGTACAGGAATTCCGATTTTCGGGTTGGCCATAAATTCTAACCCGATCCTTTCCCATGAAGCTAAATCTTTCGTTCCCTCCTTAGGGACCACAGGGCAGATTTCCCCAATAGTTTTAACTAAAAGCTCTACTTCTGATTCAGAGACAGGGTGACCATTTCTTTTCAAAAGGTACAATAAATCTTCACAAAATTTAACTTGAGCAGTTGAGAGTGAGGAGCCCATTTTTAGCACTTTTCCAAAACTTTTCCTCCCCCACCCGTAGGCTTCTACTAGGGGACCACGGTCCCTACCCGTGGCTTTGACCGAAAAACCTGGCACCGTAGGCTTTAGCCAGAAAACCTCCACCCCCACCCGTGGCTTCTACTAGGGGGCTACCGGCCCTACCCGTAGGCTTTGACCGAAACAACTGGCAACCGTAGCTTTAGCCAGAGAAACCTTTCCCTCCCCCCCGTAGGCTTTTTCGGGAGACACCGGCCCTACCCGTAGGCTTTGACCGAAAACCTGGCACCCGTAGGCTTTTGCCAGAACCCTTCCCACCCGTAGGCTTTGGGAAGACCTTACCCTGCCCGTAGGCTTACACTAAACTCCTTGCCGCTCTAACCCGGGGACCCTTGGGGCAAATACACGCGCGCAATTTCTATTTACAGTACTTTGGCAAGCGGTGGATTCGCGCTACTGCAACGAAATCCTGGATAAACCGGGCCGTTATACTCACCTCTCAATGTCTGTTTCCGAGCACTTCCGATATGTTGCCTCTTTAACCGGAGGTCTTCGTGGAAGCGACTTTCGACTACGCTTTGCCTCAGAGAGGGCACCACTTGTCGGGGTTTGGGTGCTGGAGCTCCTCGGGCACCGGCCTTGGACTGGTTTATGCACGGGTACCATTGCGGGGAAAAGGCGGCCAGCGTTCCGCGTGCTTTTGAGCACGTCGCCGGCCAAGCCTCACAGTCTGAAGGATGATGAGTAAGCCAATTGAAGACTCTGATGTGTGTGAGGTTCCTAAGTGCCTTCTTTAATGAAAAGTTGCCTCGTGAAATAAAATATATACCTACTCTGAATAGACGGACCAAATTAAAGAAATTAAAAATTTTACTTTACTCCCCCTTTAACCCCAAAGGAAGACAGACACCGGTTGTATCTTTAGTGGCTTCGGCAGAACCCGCGTAGGCTCGTCCCCTAAGCTAAGTTCTCCTAAGCTTAAAGACCCTGCGCGCCCAATCTTCCGCGAGGCTAACTAAATAAACTAAAACCGAAATATCTTCCGCGGGCCTAACCCTAGGCTAACCTAAAAGAACCTATCTGAAACTAAAACCGAATAATCTTCCGCGATCTAACTCTAACTAAAGAAAAACCCATCCAACCCGTCCAGCCCGCTCCTAATCCCTTAAACTAAACTTGACTTCAACTAAAACCCAACTAAAGCGAAACGAAAGCACGAACGAACGTGCCTAAGCGGGGTGCCTCTGCCTTTTATTAGGGAACAAACGTGACATCATCATTAATGCCTCAACCAATAACATTACTGTTGCTGCCCTCCAAAAAGGCGGGAAGCAAGTTTAACGCTCATTAACAACTTTGAACATAACCGGAACTATAAAATAAAGGCGGATTAATCTCATAAGTGAACCACACTATTCATTCATGCTTTCACTTTCGCTTTTGCGCGCAATTATACCAAAAGTAGACCTCGAAAAACTCACAAAATAACCAAATAAATATGAATCCATGGCGGATCCGTGAAACGTATTCCGACAGCACTGCACCCATCATAGGTAAGCATGTTACCCTTTGTGTCTGGAGGCTCTCATAGTAAAGATAAAAACATGCTTGTTTACAATCCAAAGGATTTTATAAATGCATGGCCTTTCTAAATTCAATGCTGACCTGTCATCTATTGTTTATAAATGGACAGCACAAAGCAGAATTCTTAATTTGAAGTTTAACTATTCCATATGTACTACAGTGGTACCTTGGGTTACAGACGTTTCAGGTTACAGACCCCGCTAACCCAGAAATAGTATCTCAGGTTAAGAACTCTGCTTCAGGATGAGAACAGAAATTGTGCGGCAGTGGCATGGCAGCAGCGGGAGGCCCCATTAGCTAAAGTGGTGCCTCAGGTTAAGAACAGTTTCAGGTTAAGAACAGACCTCCAAAACAAATTAAGTTCTTAACCCGAGGTACCACTGTACTAGGTCAGTGAGATACTGATCTCTCTAAAGTTTAATTACTTACTGCTTCCCCAATACCTTTTTCCCCTTTTGGCATGGCACAACGAAGAAACTATGTCTCTGCACAGGTTTGACAGACAAGTCTAAAACCTTGCACTGAATAACAACGGAGGAACGTTATTAAAATATTCCCTTGCAGCCCACAAACTGGCTAAAAGCACTGACAGACCGGAAAATTACATTTGCTCACCATTTTTAGAAAGGACCATATTTTGCACCCTTGGAGCCTCCGAACCGCGGGGGAAAAACTTAAGAGATATATAGTACTCACCTCTGTATTTCACTAGATCAGGGACTTTCTTTAAAAGAGGTTACTAATCATTCTTATCTTTAAACCATGCAATTTGTTTTCATCTGGCACCTTCTCCTTATCTGGCTGTCACCATCTATATGCATTAACGGAGTGCAAAATCTTTCTACAAATGGATTTACTACAAGTATTAGGACAAACCCCAAGCAAGCATGAGCTCTTGGCCTATACTTAAAATGTGGTACATTTCCTTCAATTACTTGATCAGTATCATCATGCAGTAATTTCCAGCCGAAAAGTGGAAGTAACATTTGGAGTCACTTGGCAGCAAACCTTCCTAGAGGAAAATTTACTGAAGTTCAGCTCTTTTTGTATGTGGGCTGTTCATTTCCCCCTTGCTGGGAAATCAGCCTCTAGCTTGTATCTTTTATTTGGGATTTGGTCCTTAAAAAAAAAAAAAAGGTATCTGCATCTGAAAATCTACACTATATATAGTCACCTCCGTCTTCCCTGTTCAACCCCTGTAACACTGTGCCCACAAAGGATTGCTGCTTTCCTTATTAGTAAAGAGACAAGCTGAGAACTACAAACACTCACAGTGGGTGGATACAGAAAAGGCAGGAGAAAGTAGGACCTGTTCCCAGCCCTTTGTCCCTCCACTTGTATGAGGTCCCTTTGCGAGCGTTCTCCATGGGGACAGAAATCTAAGGGCCACACTAAGCATGAAGTTCTGCAAGCCTTTAGTTTTATTTTATTGTTAACGAATACCTGGTGGGGAGGGAGCCAGATCAGGACCAAGCTTTACATCAAGTTTCATTGCTGATTAATTTTAAAATGTTTTATTTCTTGCTAGCCACTATGACAGCTTTGTTATAGGACAACCTATAAATACTGTAAGCAAATAATAAACAAATAAAGCAAATAAGAAGGCACTAGGTCAAAATTTCCACCAGATGCTTGTTTGGCATTCTTGCCGAGTGAAAGGCAGAAAAAAGGGCTGCATCTTTTTTGTTTCTAACCAGTTTTCCATTAGGAACCCAGGAAGCTGCCTTGTACTGAGTCAGCCCATTGGTCCAGCCAGCTCAGTACAGTGGTACCTCTGGTTAAGTACTTAATTCGTTCTGGAGGTCCGTTCTTAACCTGAAACTGTTATTAACCTGAAGCACCACTTTAGCTAATGGGACCTCCCACTGCTGCTGCGCCGCCAGAGCACAATTTCTGTTCTTATCCTGAAGCAAAATTCTTAACCTGAAGCATTATTTCTGGGTTATCGGAGTCTGTAACCTGAAGCGTATGTAACCCTAGGTACCACTGTACTGTCTACACTGAATGGCAGCAGCTTGCATAAGCAGCTTTGCTTTTTTATTGTAAACTGCTCTGTGATCCTCAGAACAAGGTGGTATAGAAATGTGACTATTATTATTATTATTTGGGGGGGGTGGTTAGCTTTAGAAAAGAAGGTGAAGCAGAAGATTCTAGTCTAGTGATCACTTTTCTTTCTTTGTCTTTTCTTTTCTTTTTCTTTCTTTTCTTTTCTTTTCCTTTCTTTTCTTAACAACAACAAAATTGCCACTGCTTCAGTCAGCAATCATTAGCATTATTTCTTCCTTACAAGGGCCCAGTGAGAATGATGCCATATCATTACATATACCATCTGTCGGGGCATTTTTTTGGGGTGGGGGGGGAAGACAATTTAAAAAACGAAACTGCTACATCTGATCATGGTTCTAGACAAACCATTCTATATGACTGACGTTTGGTCCTGGGGTGATTTCTGTGATCATGAAGACACAGCCCCTGCAGAAGCATCCGTAAGTGGAGACTGCCTGCAAGGATTCCCCCACTTCCCAGTGTCTGTCATGCTAGAGACCTGTGTTCCAAGTCATCTTCATGGTGCCATTAACCATGATTCATGGACCCAGCTTGTTGCCTTCTTTCATGGGTTTTCCCACTGCAAAACAAAGACAGATTTGTTTTTATGGAGCATTCTTGTGGCAACTGGAAAAAAATTATCGCACTAATGAGGCCTGTTTGAGCATCAACAGTGAGATGAGAAGCAGGACTTCTGTATTTTTTTAAAAAATATCTTCTTATTTTGAAGCTGGGGTTTTTTTCCATCGTGAGGAAAAACATCATAAAGGGTGTCCCAGTGAAAATTAACAAGGCAGTCGCCATGGTGCAGAGGAATGCAGCAACACTGCGAGGAGCTGAATAGATAAGATGACTCCCTGGGAAAGAAGGAAGACTGAAAGCTACTCATGACATTGAGATATAGATGGATTGGGGTGCTGATTGCCAGTGCTAAGTCTCCCCCTGCCTGCAATTATGTACTACTCCCAAAACACATAACTTGTTGTTTGTTGTTCAGTGTCGTTCAGTCGTGTCCGACTCTTTCGTGACCCCATGGACCCAGAGTACGCCAGGCACGCCTATCCTTCACTGCCTCTCGCAGTTTGGCCAAACTCATGTTAGTAGCCTATCACAACAATTTTACATAGTATACTACAGTATTTCAGATTAAACACATTAGGAAGAAATCTAACTGGATTGAATAATAAATAACAGCATATGTAAACACCTTGGTCTTTCCAGATGCTAAAAACCTTTTGTATCTCCCTATTTTCAAGGCTTCACTAACACTGGCATTGATCCAACACAAGCTCATTATCTCATCTTCAATTAATAGATGGTAGGAGACAAGGGATACTCAGATAGCAACCCTATCTACACTTAATAGGGAGCAAGTCCCATTGAACTCATTGGGACGTGTTGGGCCAGGAGCCAATCCTACCCTCCTAAATGCTGCCACCACCCCCTGGCTTTAGGTCTGAAGGAAAGACAGTTATCTTTACAAGAGATTTGTAGGCGAACCAGAAATTGCTCATTTACCCGCAGAAACGTCAGGCAGACAGTAGCTATTCAAAGATCGTATGTTTAAAAAGACCCCTTTCTCTAATAACATAAGCAAGTTACATAAGAAATGGGTAGTCTCTTTTGACGGACAATTCACCAGGTGAGTTCAGGCACTGCCCTAAGTGCAATGCACGGCCTTCAAAGTATCAACAGCACACTCTTCTCCTCTGACTACGGAAGTGGTTATATTGTTATTACCATTTATTTATATACTGCTTTTTAAAACCAAAGTCCCCCAAAGAGATTAAACACGCATGCAAACACAAACAAATGATTCTATGAAACACACACACACACACACACGTACAATAAAATGTCATATATCAAGTTGATGTTTTATTGTGTTTTAATATTTTGTTGGGAGCCACCCAGAGTGGCTGGGGCAACCTAGTCAGATTGTACGGCATATAAATAATGAAATTATTATTCTTACTGCTCAGCAAGCAAAACAGTGTAAGACAGCAACGTCACAACACAGGAGGATTAAACGGTGCTCTCCCTAACCCTGCGTATCAAACACTTAGGGGCTAGAAACCTGAACAGACAATAATAAATAGTAAAAGAAGCCTAACCCAGTTAGAAGAAATAAGGGTTTCAGGGTGAACAAGGTAAACAATGGAAACAATGGCAAAAAAAGGAATACTTCCAAATATCAATAGCTGTCAAGTACAATACTTCAAAAGCTTAGGTCAAAAAAGGATATTGGCCTTTGCTTCTTTAGAATGACCAATGAGCCCTTACACAATGATTCACTCCAATGCCTGGTGGTTGGTTTCCATGTCTGACATAAGAAATGGAAATTTGCTCAGTTGCTCTACTACTACACCTGAAGCTAAAAGCCAAAGGCCCAGAGTAGGCCTCTACCTTGAATGGTGTGTGCTTGTGTTCAAAGGGAAAATCATTTCCCAAAGACTTTTTTTAAAAACTGTACTATATATGATTCAGTTAGGGGATTAAACATGAAAAGCGGCTGGCCCATATTTTCAGAAAAAGTATGCATAGTTTTTTAACTCAGGAGACTCAGACGATTTTATGGAGTCATAAACAGTCACCAAAAACTGTAGCTATTTATGAAGTGCCTAACTGATTTGACCTGATTTTCTGGAAGACCAGAATACCAAATGCAACAAGATGAACGGGAGAGGGGGAGAAGAGGTATTTTATTGTAATGTGAGGTGTATATTTCCCTACATGTGGCAAGCGAGGGGTTTTCTAAGCCTTTATTGGAAATTACTAGGCTTAACTAATATTGAAAAACCTATAGTAAGGGAGTGTGCTTTTTCCTCCCCCTCAATCCAGCCACCCCTAGGAAGAGTTTACTATTTTCTGCATTAATGATTACCTGAACTTCCAAAACATGCTGAACTACCTCAAACTTGTTATTTCACTGTGTAGTTATAGCTTCAATTATATTGGATAATTGTACCTACTTTCCTGAGAGCGATTTGTGCGCTGCTTTAATTAAAACCAACAGTGTTTCTCTCATTATGAGAAATGAAACAGGGCTAAATGAACCAACCCAGATTACACACCAAACAGACTGCAACGTAAACATTTCAAAAGGATTTTGACATATTTCCCACAAATCTAGTCCAACAAGTTGAACAGCTTCTACAATTGGAAAGACATCTGCATCGCCCTGTCAATATACCTGAGCAGTGAAAGCAAAAAACCACACCCACATCCTAAGTGAAAACTTCTAGTCTACCTTAGAGCCTACGGCCTGGTGATCACCACCTTCAAAGCAAAGTTGTATTTTTCACTGTGATTGTTGCCTCCTGGGTTTGTATACTTCATATAGTGGGAGATGGGGAGGTACAGGTAGTAAGTCAGCATTTCACTCAAGACAGGCCACAGGCACGTGGACCAACTGGATGAAACACAATTCCGCACAGATCCAGACATATTCACCTGCACCTTGCACCCAGTATATCACTTCCCTTCCTCTCCTTTCTTCCCTTTGCTCCAGAGGTTTGGGGAACCCCCAGAAAACAGATTTGAGGAACGCAGGAGGGGAAAGAGGGAGAGCATTCTCTTGTGCAAGGAAAAATCCTTGCACCACTGGAACACTTGCCGTAACACTACATGGAATTCTATCCTAAACTTCATGAGACTTAACATTTCTATGTATGTGTGTCAAGTTGGGGAAGTTGACATGTGGTGGCTTTCTCATTTTATATTCACAAGGGGAGATGTATGTGTGAAGCAAGTGCCGCTTTAAAGATTCAAAAGCTGTCATGTCACAGAAAAATGTTCTGAAACCTACCTAGCAAGTTCTAGAGTTTTTTCTCATGAACACTTAGTCCAACCCTATACTCAATAGGATCAAGGTAAAACAAACAAACAAAACAAAACAGTCACAAAATAATACTGTCTTCCTTCTGGGTTTGAACCCTCATCAGATTAACAGAACAGTAAAACGACCCAAGGCTCCTCAGTATTATTATAGTTTATCATTAATAATTAGACAAAAGCCGTAGTGCTTCTAAAGAAGAAGCAGGGAAATAAAGGATGCTTCAGAAAGTGTCCAGGAATGCGTTTTCTCCAATTATCCTAGTATTTCAAGACTGTCCCATGAAAGTCGGGATGCAGCTGATAAATTATTATTCAGCAACCTACAATTTCCCCCTCTCTCACACATACCCCACAATACATCAGAGGCTAAAAAATAAACGGCTCCACACACTTAAGAGCCACTTGTAAGTGAGCAGCCCTGATCCTGCTTACTTTGTTGTCACAAAACTAGGGCAATCTTGCTCTCAATTAACCACTTAGTGTGTGCAGACACCAAGCTACCAGGAGGAACAAAATGCCAAGTTCTAACTTTCACTGCTTTGCCATCCTTTCATTTCTTGATCAAAGCCTCATGTGAGCACCACTAATTTGCTAAGAAATTAAACATGAAAGGGGAACGCAATTCTGCAACTCACTGAAGAACACTGTGGGCAGTTAATGATTAATTAGCATTATAATACGTGACAGGCTGGTTTCACAGAAGAAGCTTGTTTTGATTCTGAATTTGTTCAGTAGAGGAAATCTTTAAGGATGATGCCAGAACTCCTGTTGCAAGCAGTGCCAGTAAGTTACCCTCAGGTTTGGGAGAGCTGCCGCATGGATCATGTAGTTAAAGTCTGGCCAACGTAGATGCTTTACAGACAACTCCAAATCTTGTAAGGTTTGTCCACTGACCCTGGGAGGACTTAGGATATAGCCTCTAAAATGACTTACAAGTTGCAAAAACAAAAGAAGCTCAGGTGCAAGCTACTAAAGCAATTCATTTGAAATGATACAAGAGTACTATTTCGGAGGGTGGCTTCTCCATGTTGTAAACAACAAAGCACAAGGATTCTACAGGTTTTGTTCTAGGTGAAAGGTTGAAAGCTTAAGGTAGGCCTTGAACGATGACAAAATTACGCTAATAGATGCTTTTCATGAATGATATGGCATACAATGCACTAAAGACAGCAGCTTATGAGAAGAATCAGGAGAGTCCTTTTTATTCAAAGAACTGCTTTAGTATCCCCAAACTTCAGCAGTTCACAAGTTTTATATGCTAAATAACTGAAGGCAGGAGAAACATAAAATGTCCACTGTCAGATCAATAGTCCACTGAGCCTTGTAACCTCTCTCTTAAGCTCACAGGAAAACACTAGCCAATGACCCTCATAGGTTCAAAAGCTAATGGGAAAGATCACCTAGAAGATCAATTACTTCGTGCTTGCCCCATTGCTGCTCTTCCCATTTTCTAGGAGTGCTGCTGGAGACAAGTTCATAGTCTAGAAGATGGATCATTGCTCTTAAACAATATGGAAGTTTTATGTTCCTTTCTTCAGCCAGGTGTCACATCATGCAAAGCTTTACTACTGTAGTTGGATAGCTACAAAATCCAGAGACAGGAAAGCTGAATTCCCTACTGTTCCTTGGGTAACCATTTTCCAAATATGTTTTCTTGCCTTGCAATGCAAAAATAAACAGAGCTTATCCTGTTGGCCTGCAGAAAAGACAAAGAGCAGAACAATAGTCTCACTCTTTTCTATATGTAACTCTCCTCCATTGCTAGAGCTGGCATTTATATTCAACAAGCCAGCTTCAATAGAGAAAAAGGACAGAAATAACAAAAATGAGGAAAATCCACATGACAAGTCCATCTAGAATGCAATATTCATGCTTCCTGAAGAACCATATCCAAAAAGTCATTATTCTGTAGGGGATTATGAAAAGGGGATTATCTAATGACTGATTATTTGGTAATTTTGACTACTATTTGAACATATCTTCAGGGCTCTTGAGTTCCAGTAGAACCCTATGGCAAAGCTAAAGAGTCATCTCAGTACACAGCTACCATTAGGAAAAGTAAATAATCATGCAACATGTGGGCACCCTTGCCATTGAACTGAGATGTATAACCATTTTAACTTGGCTCTGAAGTTTTTACTTACTTGCCCTAAAATATTGGGAAGGACTGAGCAACCTGAACCTTCGCACAGCTCTGAAACGCAACAGTGTTTGATTAACATATTTATTTACATGTTGGTTTTTCTCACGGCATTTGGTTTTGCTGGGTTAAGAAACAGAACTGCCCCAATCTTCCAAGCCTTACTCATGTGAGTTGCTTTTAAGGCCTATTCTAATGAGTAGGAGGTTGAATGATTAATAGACAGCTCCTCCCTTACCGCAGCAGCATGCAATTCCTTACTCAAGATGGGCTTACCAATAGTTATATTAGTGCAATATTTCAACATGCAACATTACTCCATCACAAACACTGAAGGATCAAGGGTGTTACAGCCTTTGCAGTGAAGTTGCTTGGGGCAAGGATCTGTTTGACGAAGAGCACATTCTTTGTGCTACTCTCTGTACAGCAGAACAAACAGAAGTGAAGCTGAATGAAAGGTGTCTTATTTATTCACACACAAGAAATGCTCCACTTTGCAGCGCTCACCTTGGTGGGGTGGATGGCTTCCAGTATCTGCAGAAAAGGTACTGCCCATCAGCGTTGACCAAATGAGGAAGGTCCCGATATGGGACATTCTGGGGAGTCTTCCGTGGGGAACTTTCCTCTGGCATTCTAGAAGAGTGACCTACAAGGTGTGGAAAAAGGAAATACACACTTTTAAGCATAATTGCTGGAAAGAGTCTGCATGCAAAGGAATCTATGAATACCATACACGGAAGAGAGTAATCCATAAATCAACTTGCACTATCCAAGTAAACCTCTTCCACTTTCCAAAGATGCACAAACATAGGTCGGATTTCTTCTGCTCCACGCAACTGCTCTGCAGACCGAAGACTCACATTTTCTTTTTGCAGGAAGAAAATGCTCAAAGGGTAGAAAGGAGAAAGAGCACCCAACCACACTGCCTCATTATGGCTTGTAGTTCCCCCCCTCCTCCTCATCTCCCATCTGTGTTTATTTTCCATCAGTTTAGGGAAGCAGATCTTACACACACAAAAAAGATTTTAGCTGCAATCAAGTGCAAATTGTGAAGCTCCTGTATGGATACAAGAAGCCAGCTGCATAAAAGATTCATCATCTCTCTTTTTTAAAAAACAACAACAACACACATATCTCCAAAGAACGGCACAAGAGACACTGTGATGAGGTGACTGACACTGCCTCGTTGCTATGATCCTTTCTGACATGTGAGGGAAGGGAGGGTAAAAGAAAACCCCATACAGAACGTCGTAACAAACCTGATTTCATCCTGTGCACGGTTTGCCGGCATTGCAAGTCAAATGCAATCAAGGAGAGCGCTTTGCACGTCGCCGAGGAGCCGCAGAAACACCCCGCCTAACAACCAGCACCCCGCTAGTGGCTAGATCAATTCTTCGCCGTTGCAAACGGCAGCTAACTGAGCCGCTACCAGCAGCAATGCTCACTTCCCACCCCTCCTTTGCAAGCTCCTGTGCTCTACAGGGGCTGGGCTGCCTGCGAACGGTTCTCGCTCTAGCTCTTCCCCCTCCCGTGCTCCTCTTTGCAATCGCTCTCTCGCGCTCTCTCTCGCAGGAGGAAACTGGTCTTAATCAATTTACCACTTCTTGCTAATTTCAACACTCCCCCACCCCGCGCCGTTCTTCTTAAGCAAATCGCGCGTGTGGGCTGGTGGGAGGAAGAAGGTGGGTGATAAAGTGTAGCGGGGGGGGGGGAAGCAAGCAAGCAAGCAAGCAAGCAACAGTCCCGTTTCCCAGAAGCTGCTCTCTTGCTCTCTCTCCACTAGCACACGCACACGCGCTCGTACACAAACATCAAAGGCACCTTGAACATTCAGCCATGGACCGGTTAAACTGAAAGTTCCCAGGCGGGGCCGGCTGCAGGTTGCTTTCAAACTTTGCTGCCAATACGAGGTCGAGGGAAGCAGGGAAAGGGAAGAGATGGAAGGGGGAGGAGAGAGATGTCTTTACTGCTGCGACCCCGGTTGGAAAATTCCTGGGGTCCCTCCTGCCCAGACCTTTCCGCAAGATCTGCTCCAAACACCCCGGGTATTAGAGCCACCGGGTTACTGCATTTGAAAAGCAAGCAACCTCGCCCCCCCCCCCATACGCCCTCCGCTTGTGTGTTTTAGGGCTTTAGGAAAGGCAACGGGGAGATCCGCTTTCTAAATAAGCCCGTGTGCGGAGCGGCAGCGAGCAAGGAGCAGATTCGGATCCAAGCAGGCGCCCGCCGCGAGAGGACACGATCCGCAACTCCGCCGAGGCGCGCGCGTTGCCTTTCGCGGCGGCTGGCGATGGAGGCGGGGATTGTGACTGGCGGGCGAGGGGAGAGGGCTTCGTTACCAGGTGCCGAGACGCGCCGCGCTCGCCGGGTTGCCGCTTGCCGGGGGTGGTGCCAGGCGCGGAGCCGCTCGCTCCGTTCGCAGGCAGGTAGACCTTACAAAGCGGCGGAGGCGCCCGAGGGGTTTATTCTAAGGCCGAGGAAATAAACGCCTTCCCTTTCTGGTAGGGCAGGCAGGCGCACAGGGGGAGGAGGAGGAGGAGCGGCGGTGTCAGAAGGAGCTCTTCCCCACCTCCCCCGCGCCTTGCTGCGAGAGATCTTCTCACTGGTGGCCACGCGCGGGAGACCTGGCCTGCTTTGCCACGCCTGGGGCCGGGTGACTCCCCTGGGGCGCGTGGGCAGAGCCCTTCTTCCTCCTCCTCCCCCGCACCGGCTAACCCAGAATCTTAGGGCATCGCCTTGTTGGGTACAGACCAGGTGTCAAGGAGGGCAGCTTGTTGCTATTCCTCCTTGGTGGCGCCTCTCGAGGAGGAACTAATAAGGCCTCCACCTCCGCATACCTACCAAGCACCTCCGCCCGAGGGGTAAAGCGAGGAAGGCTGCTGCTGCCAGTGGACAGGTGGTGCCACTTGGCGGTGGTTCTGAGGGCAGAAGGCCTGGGCCCCTCTCGGTGGCGGACCCAGAAGCTTTTTTGGGAGGTGGGGGCTGCAGCTTGAACTGTAATGGCGGGGCTCTTCGCTACCAGCAACAAGGCCTGGGCAACCATTGTTATCATCTTCACGGGGGTTGCCCTACGACAGGTCACTACGTGTGTGTTTTTTGGTATGTGTTTTTTTTTTAACAACTTCACTACAACATTTAAGATTTTGATTAAAATTGCTGCACTGGATTGGCTCACATGTCAAAGTCACGTGTGAATTCCCCCCCCCATGCCTTTATAGTTTTCAAGTTATGAGGAAGATGAAAATTTGGTTAATGTTATATACAACATGCGTGAATAAAATCGCTTCTTTATTCACCCTTCCAGGATTAGGGACTCTGAATATTTAAGCTTCGTTTTGTTTTGCATTCTGAATACATGGGCCTGACTGTAGAGGATAGTCAGAATTGTATGGAGTATGAGTGTAAGCTTTGGAAAGTTTCCTGTTCAAATGCTGCCTCAGCGATAAACACTTTAGGTGACCTCAGCCCCAGGGCTGTAATGTGTATAATAATAATTAATAATAATAATAATAATAATAATGGTGAGGTTATGCATGGCATACAAAAGAAAAAACAGCAAGCCAGTTGTTACAGGTAGTTAAAGGACCAAAAATCCAGCTACATGAAAGTAGCTTCATATGCTTGTTCTGATATACTATTCAGAATTATTGAGTTGATCTATGTAGAATACAGTGTACAAAGGCTGCTTAAATGCTGCTACTATTAATGGTCTCTGAGTCCACTAAAAAAATTAAAAGCCCAGGGAGTCGCCCAGAAATTTTTATGTTATATGGTGGCATACAAGTGTCGTTAATAAATAAATATACATTCAAATCACAAACTTCAACCTCAGAACATATAATCCCAAGATATAGGTGCTTGGGACTACAGCTCCCACCGTCCATCCCCAACCATCTGGCTAGCTGGGGCTAATGGGAGTTTTAATCCAGAATACCTGAAGGGCACCACGTTGGCATAACAGATGCAATGGGAGATGCCATTTTCTTTAAAGCATTGCTCTTCATCCTAGAAAGTGAAGTCCTTGTAGAATACAGTGAGCATCCTTTATGAGTTGTGCTCATTGTTCAGTGCAGCCTATTTTAAAACACAATACAATATATATCCAATTGGACCTATAATAATAATAATAATAATAATAATAATAATAATAATAATAATAATTTATTATTTGTACCCCGCCCATCTGGCTGGGTCTCAGAATGTACTGATTATGTCCCTGCAAAATAAATTAAGAAATAGTTCAATAACATAAACTAAGTATCCAACACAGGCAATTTAACTCAGGATGCATTTAGCACTTTGTGGTCAGATAACTATAATAAAAATGTAGGTGAACTTTATTACGAACAAATTGAGTGAAAAAGTTATTTATGGCAATTAACTTTGACTTTAAGAGCCAAAGTTACTTCTTGATTTAATTAAGGCTTCATGTACATGTTTAAAACTCTCCCATGAAAAACAGTGGTATATAAAGTGCTCAGTTTCTGTTAGATTGTACCCTTAAAATAGTCCACTGCCTTCTACTTCTTATGAGGCCTAGACTCTCTCTTTGCTTCAAAACTGCTGCATTATTTCAGTGATTTTTGAACTGCTAAAATCCTAAGGCTCCAGCTGGATCCGAACACTTCTGGCTCATGAAATCTACATTCTCTCAAGTGATTCACTTGATCACTCAAGTGATCTAATGGAATAGTAACAAACAAGTCAAACAAGTGAATCTTTTAGAGCATGCGCCAGATTTTCCTAATCCCAACAGACTCTGTTGGGATTTTGAAATGTTGCCTTCATATTATGCCATTTCCTGTAATCCAAAAAGCTAATCAATGCCTTTAGATGCCACAGAATGTCTTGTCTGTTTTCAAGGATGCTTCACAAATACAAAATGCCGCTGCTCACATTTTCAAAACAAAGGGATCAGAGCTTTATTATGTATTGGTTCTGCAGAAGAAATACATATCAACCAAAGGAGATGGATAGCATTATTCACACAAAACAAGCAAGGAAATGATAGAAGCAAGCTGTTGGGCTGTAAAGAATTCTTCAGGCTGATGTGCATTATTAAAATGAGGATTCAGGAGCACTTCTAAACTGCAAGCTTGCTGTGTCAGGGGAGTGCAACCTCATAAAAAATAGGCTGAACACCATCTCCCTGGACATAACCAGGACATACCCACAGCACCTCCATCTTGTCATGATTCAACTGTAGTTTATTGACACTCATTCAGCCAGCCTTTGCTTTTTCTCATATGATTCTGCCAAGACACGTCTAAACACAGTTCAATTACATTCTGTTTAGTATAACTTTCCACACAGATAAAACATCAACAGAGTAGGCTAACATGCCATCACCTTCCATTGGGGAAATTCTTCAGAGATCATTCCAAAGTAATTGTAAAGGCCCACCCCTTCTGAACATCCCCAAAATTATGTAAGGAGGTTTTGGTTTGGTTCCATTTATGAGCTTCTGGAATACACAACTGCCAAGGTCAAAATTAAGCTACTCTGATGCTGAAAAATGCAGGAAGTGAAAAGACAGCACACCAATAGAAGTGGAGAGTGCCCTGGACGAGACTTACATTTAAACAGAAGATGTTATTTGCTTACTGTATGTTTGGTACCTGCAGTGCTAAAATGAAAATAAAATGAAAATGTAATGCATGCCAATATGTACAAAAACCCTCCCATGTTAGGATAAAGGGCCATAGCTCAATAGTAGAACCCATGCTTTGCATGCAGACATTCCCAGGCTCAATCCTCGGGGTCTCTAGGTAAGACTAGGAAAAATCTGTGCCTGAAACCCTGGAGATCCACTGCCAGTTAATGCAGACAAGACTGAGCTAAATGGAACAATGGCAGCTTCCTACATCCTAGGTTAGCCCGTATTCTAATAAAATGCCAAGGTCTCGGGTTCGATCCTCTTATGGGCCACTTGCATATTCCTGAATTGCAGGGGGTTGCACTAGATGATCCTCGGGGGCCCTTCCAACCCTACAATTCTATGATACCTATTTCCCATTTCTTCCTCAGTAGCCCTGGCTATGCAAGGAATGCAGAATCACCCTCTGCATAGTTTGGATTAATGCCATTGCAGACACATCTCTTCTACTCTGACACAACTGTAGGAGAAATTAATGAGTAGCAGCTGGCTGGCGGTCTGCTGTTCATCCTGGTTTAGATCCTGAAATAAGAAAGGCCACCTGAGGAAATTCCACAGTGAAGGAGCAAGGGATCCCAACTGTGCAAGGTCATGTCAAAATATAGATATCTTGGAAAGCCATGGCTGCTTGCTGAGAATTCCAAGGAGATCTGCCTCTATGGGAGCAGCCAGAGGCAGGCGACCCCGTTGCTGCATCTCGCTAAGGACTTTGCAGAAGCACACATGCTAAAGCCAGCAACATTTTCAGTTGCAGCCTTGAACAAATGGCATGTTTGCATATAATTGTTCTAGCAGGGTCATGTTTGCTTGTTGGTATACATAAAGGTTTGGTTCCCCAAAGGGAGTTCACCACATGACAGTTTCCATTGAGTCATAATGGAAATGTCATTCCTCTTTCTGGCAATGTTACATTACACCGGGGAGCGGAGAGGGGGGGGAGTGGCTATACTTGCTACATGAATAAAATCACCTTCTCTTTCTCATCATCTTCCACAAAACAGGAAGTAAGAAATAAAAGTAGCCACATTGGCCTCTGAGATATGTACAAGGAATAAATACTTTTTGCCTATTTCCTGGACACATATCACACACAGGCTTACTCATGAGACAATTACAAGAACTTGTAATTTCCCTGTCAAGTAATGAAGGGTTGGAGCCCTTTCTTTCCCCCCACTTCGAATCCCTTCCATTTCTGTCTATGGAATGGACTGCTATATTTGGGTATTGCAAATACTTTCTAATGGTACATCACAGGAGCGAAAAATACGGTACTTCGGGTGTGATAGCCCTTAATATTCATATTGAAAAGATGAGTTGGCAACCAACATTAGGTATATTCATCTCTCCATCTTTGAAGCCCTAGCACAGGGATGGCTAACCCACGGCCCACGTATGCCCCCAAAGTTTGTATGGTTTGCAAGACACCCACAATTTTTTTTTAATGATGCTAAGGGAAAAAAAAGACTGTTTCCATGCCCCCATCCCACCCCATGATGCCAAAAGGTACTGGTATATTTGTGGCTCTCCAAGCCCATCCATTTTTCTTTCTTTCCTGAGTGCCCCCACAGTAACCCCACTGTGATACTAAAAGTATTTTGGGAGGTCCCTGAAGGGCTCCCGAAAGTTATCCTTTAAAATAACAACTGTCTACTCCCACAGATCGCTTGCTGCGAGTCTGTTATTCCAAAAGCTTTTTCTTCCCACCCCCAAAAATGTGTGCTTTCAAAAACCCATGTTGATGTGCAACTCCCAGAGGGTCCACCATGAGTCAATGTGACCCTTGGCCCCCAAAAGGCTAGTCACCTCTATCCTAGCTAAAGACGATTACTTGTGCTTAATTTATGTTGTAATTTTGCTTGCTTACCTCATAATGCAATTGTTTAATTCTGGTTGGCCCACTGAGAGAAAAGGACGCTGGACTAGATGGGGTGCTGACCTGATCCAGCAGGCCTGTTCTTATGTTCTTGAAGAAAGCTATCATGTCACCCCTTTACCTTCTAACAAACCCACCTCTTCCAACTGTTTCCCATCGCCATCCTCCAGGCTCACACTAGGGCAGGGGGCAGGGCGGGGCGACAATGGGGAGGGGTAAGAAGCAGGGGGGTTGTGTTCCAGGGAAATCCCAGGAGGGGGATGAATGCTTGGAGGTGGAGGAGTCTGTAACAATAGCACAGCGTTTCAAGGGACTTCTTTTGTGTTCTCAGTGCCAAGGTTCTCAACTTAGTAAAGCCTGTGTATAGAGCCATCATTATCCTGGCTACCTTCCTCTGGACTGTTAGTAACATATTGTATTTTCATTGCAAATGTATTTCACAAAGAATAAATGCTACTGAGAGCCAGTGTGGTGTAGTGGTTAAGAGCGGTAGACTCGTTATCTGAGAAACCGGGTTCGCGTCTCCGCTCCTCCACATGCAGCTGCTGGATGACCTTGGGCTAGTCATACTTCTCTGAAGTCTCTCAGCCCCACTCACCTCACAGAGTGTTTGTTATGGGGGAGGAAGGGAAAGGAGAATGTTGAGACTCCTTCGGGTAGTGAAAAGCAGGATATCAAATCCAAACTCTTCTTCTTCTTCTTCTTCTTCTTCTTCTTCTTCTTCTTCTTCTTCTTCTTCTTCTTCTGGGGAAAGGAGGTGGCAGTTGGCAGTTGGTTGGTTATTCTGTTAGTTGATTCTTTGACTGAGAACATGGGAGTGTGGTGACTTCAAGCAGACGCTTTCTGGAGGAGTTTGTCAGGACAGGACAGTCAAGTTATGGATAAATAACTTACGCATGCTATGAAGGAGTTTTGAAAACAAAAGGACTAAACCCTCTCTTTGACTCAGGGGAGAGAAACGCATTGTATTCATATATGGGAATATACAAGAATATTTGTTGTTCAACTGTTGCCAACCTGACAAGTAAAGATTTATTTTCAAAGAATATGTCAGTTGGTAAAGTATGAAACTCTTAAGCTCAGGGTCGTGGGTTTGAGCCCCAGGATTGTTGCAAATATAACATTTGCTTGCTTGCTTGCTTCACTGCATTTATCTCCTACCCTTTTCTCCCAAGGAGCCTATGGTGGAATATATGGTTCTCCTATTCCTCATTTAATCCCCATAACAACTTGGGGGGGGGGGGAGAGAACCATGCCCACCATCCCAAGTTGCTCCTTGCAGGAAAGATGAGCTAAAAATAAAAACCAATCAATCACATAAAATGCACATTACTGCTGTCTGATTATAAATGCTTTTAGCAATTGTGAGCTTGGAACTTGGAGATGGTATTTATTTGGATTAACTAGAAGCAAAAACAGGGGGAGGCAGAGTACGATTCTGTGTACATCAGGCTTGGTGGCTGCCTTCTCAAATTCAGAGAGTAACTGTAGAAAAAGTATTGTGTGTATCAAAGGGGCTTGGTTTGCTGTGAGCGTGATCTTACTTGAATATGAGAGAACTCCTGCCTAACCCAGCTAAGTACCCAACATTGCCATTTACTTAAAAGGCATGTATAATGCAAATGGGACCACTTGCGTCTTCTGTGTGTGTTAGGCAGGTGCTTAAGTGCTTTGCTGGAAGAAACTGTACTGGCTGCGCTGCATCGTGTAGAATCAAACTCCCCATGCGTACAAACAGCACATCTCACTCCCACTACATTTGCATGAATGCAATGAACCCAGGCTGGTGTGTTGTTAAGAGGGTAAATGATGCCAGGGGTGTTTGGGGTGGTGGTGGTTTCCTTTTAATAGAGGAAAGAAATCAACTGCATATAATTAGATCAGCGTATATAGTAGGTGTTGTGAGAACAATGGAGGAAAGAAGTAGAAATGAGTGAGGGAAGTACAGACTGATGAGAGAGAGAAAGACCATAAAGGGGGTGGGGGGTGGGGAGTGAGAAGACAGTGTTGTGTCTGCCACTACACATTCCCAGCAGGATTTGCAAAGGATTACTTCATTTTGGCATCCACAGGTAAATAGAATTTATAAGATCTTTCTGCTCCACTTCACTGCAGCAACCTCTTTAATTGCAGAAGGGTAATTTGATTTGTGAAGAAGATTTAATCAGATGCATGTGCCAAGCCATTTGCAATTCTGCTGAATAGGCGCATGAAGATCTGCTTCACTGATGATGACAATGGAGATGTGTAGGGGAAAATGATGCAAGAAGCAGTATTAATGTCTAATCTGGGAAATACTCATAGGACAAAGAAACAATAAGAACGAGCCATGTCTCTAAGTTAAGGTATCAGGAAACTGCTAGAGAGAACAGCAGCCAAAGAAGCATGAACAAGAGGAATTTGCATGTGTGTGGGAAATCCCACACACAGAGCGCTCCAATAACATGCAAAGTGGCTTGAGAAAGGGACATCCAAAATGCTCACATGATCCAGGTGACCTGCTTATAAATGGCAGAGAAGTCATTAACCAGTCTCCTGGGAGAGATTGGACATTAAGGAGAGGACCAGGTTTCTGGAAGTGATATGATGCTTGATACCCAAGGATGGATGCCGGGAGCTGTAGCACAAAGCATGGGTACAGGCTGGAAAAATGTCAACATTTAGCCTACCCTGCATATTCACAAACACATTTTTGTGTGTGCGTCAGATGATTTGGCCCCAGAAGATAATGTCGAAAAGCACTGAAAACCACTGTGTTGGATTTTGGGCCACACTAGACTGGTGGTTTTTTGTGGTTACTGTATATTCTGCAACATGTCAACAGTGCAATGACAGTGCATTAGTGGTGGGTTTATAATGGGCACATCATTTGGCTTTATTAGTTCTGCAATGATTCGCCAGTGTTACCACATTATTGCCATCTGGAAGGACACTCTTGTGCTACAGCACAACAGAAGCTGGTCAAAAAAATAAACTGGATCACTTGTGGTATAAAAACATGCAAGATGTAAACAGGAACTTAAATGCACTGATTGGAAATGAAGTAGTATGATTGCTGCAAAACTTTTGCAGGCATAAACAGCATTGATGGTGGGATCACATATAATTGGCCCACTACCATCGTGATCACAAATCATCGGTAAAGCACAATAAAAACGGTGTCTGGAGGGGCTCTTTGTGTTATTGCTACCTCTCACTCTTGTTCAATACCAAAGGCTACACAAATATGTGGAATCCATGAATGTCCATGAGATGCTCTGGATTCTTGCAAAGAAAGGTCTCTGGGATATTATAATATAAATATAATATAATATAATATAATATAATATAATATAATATAATATAATATAATATAATTAATTCCTAGAGAAAAAAACAACTTGTAGAGAGATAGGAGCTACTCTCGGATCCTATCATTCCTATAAATCAACACATACAAATGGCTACAGAGCAAATCTGTATTGGCTCTGAAGAGGCTGATGTGTGAACAGGCGCTCTAGACAGAGCATCCTTAAAAAGCATCTGGCCTTGAAAAAGTCTACTTACACCTCATAAGTTAGTCTAGTTAACACTTTAAGAATCATGAGCACAGGCAGCATTTATCTACAGTTGGGTGGTCCTTGACAAAGGTGCATGTGACATTTATCTTAAACAGATGCTGGGTGGTCCTTGGCTACAGCATACAGTGAATAAGCAAGGCCTTATACTTAAGCAAGAAACACATGTAGTACGGGATCTCTACCAGGGTGTAGCTGACCCTAAAGATAATAAAGCTAATGGTAAAGCTCTTACTGGGGGTCTAATGACATGTCTACATGGCTATGTTCCACACTATCATTATGGCACTAAACCAGAAGCAAGGGGAACACATGGAAAGCATCTCTGAAGCAGACATAATTTCCATCCCTTATGAAGTCAGAAAGTTGGTTGTGCAGATTGGGTGGCCAGTGCTGATATCCAACCAATTCCCTTTTGCACTGTGACTGCCAGGAACAGAAGGGGAATAAGAGACAAAATATCGGCATCACTGTCCAAATACACTGCATGAATCATACAGTCAAGTCCTTTCCATGCCTCATGCCAGTATGCCACAATGGTACCCTTCGTGTAAGCATTAAAAACAAACAAACTATGCCCATAAGGCATTCTCACAGCTTCCTAATTCTTTTTTTTTTTTAGCATTGATATGTTGTAATAAATATTTTCCTTCCTGTAAAAGTTTTGGCAATGGTTTATCATATCTCCCCCATCCAATGTTATATTTTGTTGTATTAAAGGACACCATCCGCTGGAAAGGCCTTGTGTGCATGCTCCATCGAAATGAATGGGAGTGGCTCTAACTGCCAAATTTGCTTGCGTAATCGCCATTTAATTGCATAATCCCAATTCAGGACCACAATACTACAAGGACCACCTGTCTCCATATGAACAGCCCTGGACCCATCATCTAAGGCCCTTCTTTGTGTGCCTCCTACACAAGAGATCTGGAGGGTGGAAACACAAGAATGGGCCTTTGATTCAGTGGCTCCCCGCTTGTGAAATAAGTTCACCCGGGAAACTCACTTGGCACCTTCATTGCATATATTTAGGCATTTCGCCATAACCAGACCTTTGGCTGATTAACATTCTATGGTTTTTAAATGTGTTGGGGGGGGGTTATTGGTTTGTGTTTGCTTTATTATGTATTTTGTGTTCTCATTTTGTATTTTTATGAGAGGAACCGCCCTGTGATTTTTGGTTAATAATAATAATAATAATAGGAACTATGCAATGTTGAGCATGTGCTCTTATGTAGCTTCCACTCCTTTCAATGAGGGTTATACGGGAGGACTTCTTGGTGGGTTGTGTTCAAAATAAACTTCTGAAGAATCTTTGATATTGCATTCTAAATGGTCTAATATAAATAATTATGTTCATTTAAATATTTATATTTATATTTATATTTATATTTATATAAATAAATATTTTAGAAGCCGGAACCACACTGGGGCAAGAAGATACACCATATTTTTCTGTGTATCAGACAATGCTTTTTGCTTTTTTTATTAAAAAAAGGCAAAAATTGGGTGTCGTCTTATACACGGATAGTGAATGCAGAGGGGGTGTGTGCGATTAATGGCAGCAGCAAGCAGAAGATTGGCAGCAGCAGTTGGGCAGGTGATTGGTGGCTGCGGGAAGGCCTGCTGGCGATTGGCTGTGGCAATTGGGCAGGCGATTGGCGGCTGCAGCAAGTGGGTGGGTGGGCTGTTGGTGGCAGTGAGCGGGCAGACAACTGGAGACTCCAGCGAGGTGTGTGATCAGCAGTGGCTGTGGCAAGCGATTAGCAGTGGCAGGCAGGCAGTTGAGCGATTGGCGGAAGTGACCCCCCCCCCCAAAAAGCTAAACAATTTAATTTCTTAATTTTGGTTTTAAAAATATGGGTCATCTTATACATGGGGGCGTCTTATACACGGAAAAATACGGTAATATGCTTTGCATTTCCTCCCGCCCCCAACTGAATTTGCATGGGAATCCTGTACGTACCACTTTAAAAGGAATATAGACAGCATCTTAAAAAGCAGAGACATCACCTTGCTGACAAAGGTCCGTATAGTTAAAGCTATGGTTTTCCCAGTAGTAATGTACGGAAGTGAGAGCTGGACCATAAAGAAGGCTGATCGCCGAAAAATTGATGCTTTTGAATTATGGTGCTGGAGGAGACTCTTGAGAGTCCCATGGACTGCAAAAAGATCAAACTTATCTATCCTTAAAGAAATCAGCCCTGAGTGCTCACTGGAAGGACAGATCCTGAAGTTGAGGCTCCAGTACTTTGGCCACCTCACGAGAAGAGAAGACTCCCTAGAAAAGACCCTGATGTTGGGAAAGATGGAGGGCACAAGGAGAAGGGGACGACAGAGGATGAGATGGTTGGACAGTGTTCTCGAAGCTACTAACATGAGTTTGGCCAAACTGCGGGAGGCAGTGAAAGATAGGCATGCCTGGCGTGCTCTGGTCCATGGGGTCACGAAGAGTCGGACACGACTGAACGACTGAACAACGACAACAGATGTGCTACAGAGCATTTAGTACAGCATAGGGAAACAAGGCAAATACTTACTGTAGCTTTGAGCACTAGAGGGCAGAGTAATAATGACTTCATTTGCCAAGGGTATCCACTGACACCTTTGAACAACCTTTGCTTCTTAGAAACCTCCTCTGTCATGTGCCGTTTATTGTTTCCTTCCCCATCAACGGGTTTCGACTCGCCTCTGATGTCACTGTCACAGTCCTCTCTGCCCCGCTGTCACAACTGCTGTGAGAGGGAGCAGCACCCGTTTCCTGGAGCAGAGGAGGACTTAAATGAAGTGCCTGGAGGGAGATCTTAATCTCCTCATTGTGGATACAGACAACATGTTCAACAGATCTGTTCTTTGATGACATTTCCCCAGTTGCCATGGTGGGAGCCCTGTGAATACTGGAGAGGCTGTCAATCATTTCATTAGCCACAGCGGTTTTTCAAAACATATTTCATTTGTAACGTGGCCTGCACTACGTAGTCCCAGGACTGGCAAGAACATCTATCAGCATGGGCGTACCGAAGGGGGGGCAGGAGGGGGCAGCTGCCCCCCCCTAGAAGCCAGCTGCCCCCCCCCCAGAAGCAAAAATGATCGGCGCCGGGCAAGAGGAGCCGCATCCCGGGCTGCCCGGCGCTTCCATTTAGGCTGAGGAAGAAGCGGGGCAGGAGGAGAGGAGCGGAGAAGGAGGCTGCTGTCCCTGCCGCCCAAGTTCCTCCCTTTGCCCCCCCCCCTTGCCCAAGGCAGCTCCTGTCCCGGAGGCAAGGAGGAGCGCGCTCACAGCGGCGGGCTGGCTTTTGCCCCTGCGTCAGGCTTTGCTCTTCCCTCTCACGCCTCCCTCCCTCCCTCCCTCCCGCTGTTCTGGGAATATTAACACGTTTGGAGGGCTTGCCTGTTCCTGGCGTTGTGTTGTCTGTCATTCCTTCACCCCAACTCCTCTGGTTCGCCCCTTTTAAAGTTACTTTACTGCTCTGAAGTTGGTGTTTCCCTCTGTCCCCCTTTTTCTGAGCTGTTTAAAATCCCTGCTTTTCTACCGCTAGCAAAAATATCTCCTGGGTTGGTGTTTCGCAGCGTCCTTTTACCTGCCGCTAGCAATTACTGTTGTTCAGCCCCTCCCTGCCTTTTGCTGTGTTAAAACCACCTTGTTGTTAAGACCCTCCTTGTTGTGGCTTCTCCCCGTTCCTTAGTTGCTGTTTTGCCCAGCAGCATTTAACCCTTTGTTTTCCACTTTCCTGCCTTCAAGTCTTTATCAAGTTTGCATTCAAGTCTGGTGACTTCTTTTTCAGTGTATCTGAAGAAGTGTGCATGCACACGAAAGCTCATACCAAGAACAAACTTAATTGGTCTCTAAGGTGCTACTGGAAGGAATTTTTTAATTTTTTAAAATGAATTTCTCAATGCATTTAAAAATGTTACTTTCCTGGGAAGGATTTCCCAGGTGGGCTGGCGATGATAATAAATACTCATATTGTGAAAATAATAAAAGGTGGGCTGGCGATGATAATAAATACTCATATTGTGAAACTGTACAGCCGGAGACCATTTCAGGCAATTGCCAACTCATAGATCCTTTTGGACCTGGAAAAAGGCAAAACGGGTGGAACAGTGGCGGGGCAGGAACAAGGCATAACAGGGAAGAACGGGGTTTGCAAGATATAAAAAACGACTTCAAAATTCCTGTCCATGAACCTCAGCATTGACCAAGATGCTACATAGTGACCTTCATAGGATTCTGTGGCTGAAGGGGCCAGAGAAGGGTTAAAAAGGCAATGCATTGGGGGAAACACCCCCCTCCCAACAACCTGGAATCAAAGAGGGAGGGGAAGGAGGGAAGTAAAGCTCCATCTCATCCCTCCCAGCCCAGGTCCATGCCAGGTGGGGGAAACAAGAGAAGACTAGATGAGCAAACTTGGCTTTGTTGGAAGAGGGTGCCAACCTCTGTGGCATCCCCCCTTGGCAGAGTGGAGCCCACTCCCCAGTCAGCCAGGTAGGGAAGGGGGAGTTGGGTAAGGCGGGTAGAGGGGCAAATGGCCCTAAGCATGGCTGGAGTGCCCCCCCCCACCAGCTAGGCTGGGAATAACTGGTTGTTTCATTTTTTCTAATTCCCAACATTCCAGCTATTTATTTAATCTGCAAATAAAGCAGGGGGCAGAGTCATAGCTCTGTGGCAGAGCATCTGCTTTGATGCAGAAGGTCCCAGGTTCAATCTCTGGCATCTCCAGTTAGGGCTGGGAAGTGGGAAAGACTCCTGAAGAGCCACTGCCAGTCAGTGTGGGCAATACTGAGCTAGATGGACCAAGAGTTTGATTTTGCATAATGTGGCTCCCAATGTATCTATGTCTTAAGGGGAGGGTCATCCCCTTAAGTGGTTAGAACACCTTGCACCCAAGTTTTCCTCCCTGGCATCTGCATGTACGGCTAAGAATCTCCCCTGCCTGAAACACTGGAGAGCTGCTGCCAGTCAGTGTATGCAGTACTGAGCTAGATGGTTTGACTTGGGGAAAAGTACCTTTCCAGTAACACAGTCCATATTTGTTTGTTTGTTTGCTTGCTTGTTTTCTTTATTTACTACATTTATACTCCTCCATTTTCCCCAAGGTGTCCAAGGAAGTAAACATGATTTTATTTTCATCTTTGTAACAACTTGGCAAGGTTGGCAAGGTTGAGAGAGGACAACTGGTCCAAGGTCATGCAATGAGCTTCTTGGCTGAGTGGGGATTTGAACCTGGGCCTCCCTCAGGTCCAACCTAGCCCAACATTCTTAACTGCTATACTTCCCTGGCTCTCTTATTTGCTTAATCCATTTTTTTTTCATGCTCCTGCCAACCTAGCGGTTCGAAAACACGTCAAAGTGCAAGTAGTTAAATAGGTAAACAGTGTTTCTGTGCACTGCTCTGGTTCGCCAGAAGCGGCTTAGTCATGCTGGCCACATGACCCGGAAGCTGTCTGCGGACAAACACTGGCTCCCTCGGCCTATAGAGCAAGATGAGCGCCACAACCCCATAGTCGCCATTGACTGGACTTAATCTGTCCAGGGGTCCTTTACCTTTTACCTTTTACTTCAAAAATACAAGGAAGACACTTAATTTTCCAGTAAGTGAGGAAGAAGAATACCAAGCAAACTTGAGCAAATGCTACTGGCTCACTTGGGCTTCCTATGGACAGAGGACTCCAAAAAGTTTGAGAAATTATGAAGCCAACCCCTGACAAATCTGTTTCCAAAATGTTTATGTAAACATCAGATACTGTAATTCTGGAATGAAGCTAGAAGCTACTCATAAAAGGTAGTTTAAACCAGGAATGGGTAACCTTTTCCATGAAGGGCCATTTCTCAGGGGTGGCATACTAGTGGTGGGCAGGACAGGTGCAAAAAATGGGTGGGGCCCCTCCTTTTCTGCCAGTTTAACAAGGGACACATGACCTGAGGAAATGAAATATTACTTTTATAGAGGGATAACTTAACCAGAGTTGTATCACTGGCCTACCTAGCTCCATAGTGTCTACACTGACTGACAACAGCCCTCTGGGATTTTTATGCAGTCCTATTCCAGCATACCTGGATATGTCAGGGACCGAACCAGGGACCTTCCGCATGTCAAGCAGATGTTCAGCCGCTGACGCCAGTTCTAGAGTAGACCACACATTTAAAGCACGTGACTTCCTCTAGAGAATCCTGGGAACTGTAGCTCTGTGAGTGGGAAGCTACAGTTTCCAGGATTCTCTGGGTGAAATCATGTGCTTTAAATGTGTGTTGAATGTATCATGTGGGAAATGGGAGGGGCCCTCCGGAGGGATCTTTGTACTCCGGCGCCGGATATGCTTAAGACGCCCCTGCACCTAACCTTACTACGCCTCTGGTTATTGCCCCCTGCATCACGGGAGTCCTGGGCCCATGTCATGCCACCCCGCCAGCCAAAAGGTCGACAACTCTGGGAAAACGGGGGGGGGGCGACCATGGCTTGCCCCCCCCTAGTTTTGATCCTGGGTACGCCCCTGTCTATCAGTCTAATTCTATAAGCAGATAAAACAACACTGAATTTTGTGTATGTTTTTAGCCGAAAGGACCCAGCCATTGGCAGCATGGCAGGCCCACAAGAGTTTTGTTGAACATCCATGCTAGTTTCACAGAAAAAGCCAAGCCATTGTCTTCCTTCTGGCCAGGCTTTCTTTCCATCTTCCGGCAGTTAATCCTCCGGAAGATTGGGTGGGTGAGTGGAGCAGCGAGACAATGGCACAACTCCTTCTCTACAGCAAAGTGCTATTCCAGCTCTGTTAACTTGAGAAGGGGAGGGTCCCCCCCCCTTTCAGGCTGCCCCAGCCTTCCCTGCTGTTGAGATAGTTGTGGGAAGGAAACGTTGGGGGTTTTAAAGGCTTTTTCCCCCACAGGAGAAGCTGCAATATGTCACCAGATTTTCACTCTACATTCTGAAGCTTATGGGCAATTTTGCGATTAAGTTAAAGAGTGCTGGGGAGCTGCTCCAGAGTAATGACCCCTGTTTATTCAACAGTCACCCTGATATGCTTGTACAAAGCTTATGTGGAGGCTGGGTTATATCTCCCCTCAGCCATGGCACCTACTCAGTGATTTTATGCAGAGCACCTTTTGAGCAAGGGTGAGGTGAAAATGGCAATCAATAAATAGAATATTTAGGCACAATACTGCATCAACTACATAAGAGTATGCTGAAAATGTACCTCTTCACCTTGTCCATTGGCACCTATTTTGAAAGAACCAGCTGCTTGACTTCTGATTGAAAATTGTTCAAACCAATTTTTATATTGTGTTTCTACATTGTTGTAACTTGCCCTGGGCCATTATGGTGAAGGGCGGGTAGGTAGTAACTGATGATAGCACATAAATATCTAACATTTTATGGGAGGGGCGGTAGAAAAAGTGTAGTATAAAAAGTAGCAAAACCAATTATTATTTGTGACAGTGACACAGGAAATATAGCAACATAGGAAGCAACCAATTGTTGGCTTATCAAGCTCAGTATTGTCTAAACTGACTGGCAGTGTCTGTCCAAAGTTTGAGACAGGAAGTCTCTCTGAGCCACAACTTGAGATGATGGGAATTGAACCTGGGAGCTTTGGCATGCAAAGCAGATACTCGACCACTTCCCCATACATGTATTCATTGCTTCGCTTGGGTATAATTTCCCACCAGGGCTCCACACACTTCTCTAGTAATTCTTTCAAGGCATATCAGTATGGCACTGACTGCATGGCTCCTGAGCCCTTCATACACTACGGCAGCAATACCCTGGGTTAGTGTCTCCTACGCAAGACCCTGTGGCAGCCATAAAGGGTGTGCAGTGCATGAGAGTTGACAAGCTCCATGGGGCCAACCAAAAACGATAATTTTGTTGCATGCCGCAGTTAAGCAATAATTTCAGTGTTTTATTTCTTATTTCTGATAATACTCTAATATAACTTTGTCACATCAATTAGCACTACACATTAAAATGCGCCCATAATTTCTGTATGTTCTAAAGATAGGTTAACAAACAAAATACATAAGCAGGACTAATTAACTAACTGTGCGTTATCTGTGGTCTCCCAAAATGGAGCCTGGGAACTGGAAAATGGCAGTAGCTTTGTCAAGGGGGCAAGGGTCGTCATGCCACCAATGAAGACTAAATCTTGAATTAAACCCCCTAGACTCCAGGGATAGCATACTATTCACTTGTCCACAAAAGAAGCAGATTATCTTTGTAATATCAAATTCATATGGATAAATATAAATTCTCTCAAGTATTTATAGCCCTGCCTTTCAGAAAAGTGCCTTTTTAATGCTTCGTTTCCTTTTTTATTACTGGTGATGATGACAACATAACCTACTTTATAAGCCCCACATAACTAATATAACAAAAGAGAGAGAGAGAGAAAGAAACTGTAATTCTTTGCTGGGTGGCACATTGCCGCATTTCAGCAGCCAAAGTGGACAGAATTGTGGAGGAAGGTTTATTATTGTGCAGCCTGGCTCTCTCACGCTGCCTTCCCAATTGACAAAAGTACCATCCATCATGCTTTGCATTCCAATTTTTCTATGCGTTCTTTTCCAACTCATCATAACATAATTATGTCCCTTCTGTTTCTCCCAGCCAGGAAGCGGGACTTTTCTTCTGCTAAGGCAACATCTGCATAATATAAAGATGACAAACCCTCAACAATGGTAAAAATGTGGCTGAAACCTTCCCATATTGCATAGTTTATAAATGTTGAGAGGCGGCGTAGCTGATTTCCAAGAGGAGTAATGTGGGCCTGCAACTTCATTGGTTACCATTTGCAAATTTTATGCTACTACTTGCTTATGGGTCTCAAATCTTTGAAGACCCTAGGAACACAAGAGCTACAATTCCCAGCCCCCTTAACAAGTTCCCAGGATTCTTTTTCTGAGTCTAGGCTGTTTTCCAGAAGTTTTTTAAAATAATTTTTATTAAAGATTTTATTTGTTTACAAAAGTATGTGCATTGTCTCTTTCTTCAGGTTGTGTTTTCTACAGATCACTTACGTTTGTTTTGAGACAGTGTTATATTGTAAATTGCTTCTGAAGCAATGCCAAAATTGGATGTGAAAACTCAGTGTCCATCCATTAGCTCCCAAAATGCCTGAAGGTGATCCTGTATCTTTTCAAAGAGAACTTTTAATGGAACATATGTTGTATCTGAAATGAGTCAAGTGCTGGATTTGAAAATTTAGGGTCCAACCAACTACCAAGTCTCAGCATGCATGAGCATGATCCCGGTCTTTCCAAGAGCATTTCCAAATACATCTCACACCCAAAGGAAGCATGATTAAGCAAATATATTGAGTAAAGTAAGAATGTAACCACTGGTTCATTAACAGTTTGAGGCATAAACCCTTGAGTGTGCCAAAATACTCTAAATTTCCCAGTCTTTGTTGTTTCTAGTTTCTAGCAAATAAATAAATCCAGTTTCTAGCAAGAAAAAAGGTTTAACTTTAACTTTTAACCTTTAACTTTTATTTATTTACTTTAAAAAATACAGGTATTTTTAAAAAATGAAATACAGTGTAAGACATATAAATTTGGCATGAGGAAAGACAAATCTGCAAATATTTTCCCTTTTCCTTTTCGTTACCTCATTTTGTGTGTGCGTAAAAGGAAAACACAAGACACACAGTGAGCTAAAACAACTGAAGAGTTATTGTTGAGAGTCCGTTAAGATAACAAGCCTAGTTAGAATGGTAAATCTTGAAAAAGAAACAGATTTCAGTTCTGAGAAATGTTTACGGTGAACCAATGGCAAAAAGAAAGAAAAGTATATGTTTCAATATTATGAGAATTGCTTATCCTTTTAAAGAAAAAGTGTAAGTACCTCATTCTATATTATTATTAAATTGCTAGTTAAAAATAGGTCAAAATTTAGATATGGAAAGTCATTTTCAGTGGCACAACAAAAGTGATCCGGATGGTGTAAATTAAAACCTCTTCATGCATTTGGTTCCTTAATCTCATTGGGTGTATTCTTGATCTGTACCTCTGAGAACCAAGGGAGAAAAATTAAATTTCATGTCTGCATAGCTAATTCCACAAGTCTAAAGAACTTTTCAGTTTTCCTTCTTACTCAGAGCTGATCTTTAAAGCTTAATCTTCAGTTAAGAATAGCTCTTTAATCTTCAGTCATAAATTGATCCCCATGCCAACATTTTCTTATTCTCAAGACTCCCCACACACCATGGTCAGTACAAAGTTACATAAGCAAAGCAGCTGAGAGGGAAGCTGCCATTGTCTGTGGAACCTTTACTAAGGCTCCTCACTGAAGTTAGTAACAACAGGTTTATTAAACAAAGCTTTATGCAACTCCCTGGCAGAGTTCTTAATGTTATAGCACAGTTTCTCCTACACACCATACATTCAAAAACATTTAAAGCACACAAACACACCACAAGAATGCTGGGAATTGTAGTTTATACCTCACAGAGCTACAATTCCCATCCCCCTTAACAAACTGAAATTCCCAGGTTTCTTGGGGGTGGCACACTTTAAACATGCAGCGTCAATGGAATATGCAGAACTGGCAAAATTAACAGATAAATTACATGAAAAGGATAATGAAGACTTTAAAAGAGAATGGGAACCATTTACAACATATATGAAGAGGCAACATAAAGAACTGGACTCATTGGCAGGGTTTGAATAAACAAACACAATTGTATACTGTATAACAAAAAATAAGACTATATGTATTGTGAAAATTTTGGGAAACAAGACGCAGGGTAAGTAATATGGAAATAAAACAAAATGGGAATATGAGGCAAGTCCAGAGGAGGAGGGGGGGAATGTGGAAAATTGTTAGAGAAATATTGTTAGAGGATGTATACAGGTAGATGGAAAAACCAATAATTTTAAAAAAACAAACAAACAAACAGTGCAGCGTCTACACACAGCCTTTGTGTATAGACTGGTTTCTACCGGTATATCATGCTAAATCAAACCATAGCTTTGTGTGAATGTTTTCAGATTACTTTGCTCATCCCCAGTTATTTTTGTTGCTGTGCCTTAATGACAGCTCATGGTTAGGCTGCAGAGAGCTAAACCATGGGTCTGGATTTGGACAATACGCTAAACCAGACATTGGCGTAGCTCGTCTCTGGGAGCCTGCATGTTCGTGGCTAAGCCATGCTTTGACAAGCAAACTAGGCCAATGTGAAGAGAGTGGGGCAGGAGCTCAGAGGATTGTCCTCTGTAAAGTTGAGCACATGTCCACCGTCGTCCTTCCCCACCAGTACAGCAAAAGCAAGGCTGACTTGCCCCAGTTATTAAAGTCCAGTTCCAAGTCCCAGTTCTCTTAAAATTGGTTCACCATTTTATTTTTATAGCTACATGTTGATTTATACAGGAGAAGCACAAATGCCAGGTGGCGAGTTGTCTCACCGAGTCCCAATGTGCCCCCGCGATGTGACATTAATACAGATCTCTCAAAGTGCCAAGTCAAATAATATTGAGCCAAGCCTATTTATATCTTCTGGCTTTCATTCCATCCACATGTGACTCTGGTATATGCACCAGGCAAAAGGAGGATTGCTTTTCCTCCTCTCCGTCTGTACCTCTCTACTCCTCCCATCCTGGTCCCCCCAAGACCCAGAAGTAACAGAAATGCCGAGAGAAAAAGGTAAATATGCCTCTTTTGGAAATGGATACAATGCTTTTAGGCTGAGCTTTAGGTGGCAGGGTAGTGATGTTTGTGACGGGAATACGGGCCTAAACTAGGCCTTGAGAAACAAAAAGAAAAAAGTAACTGCATTCTACAGAGATGAGGGTGCCAGCATATGGGAAAATTTTGAATCTAGCATGGCAGACAATGGCAGCCATTGAAGGTTTCTTTGCAATACTTCAATATGAAGCCATATTGTACATCAAATGTGTGATAAATTATACAGAACTGCCAATGAGATTGCATGAGACTGCCTGAAACTGAAGTCAATATTAGAATATTTGTGTCTGAATGAGACTGAAGGAGCGTTAAACTATTAGGTTCCAGGGCTACAGACATCAAACAAGGCAACTACAGAAAGCCTAGAAACTGAATTCAACACCAATTTCTAGAGAAATATATTCACAGAAAATATCTGCAGTAGATTTACCAGCTACAGCCATGGAGTTACAGACTCAGATTGAGTATATTATTGTGCCCTGTGAGATAACAATACACACTTAGATGCATAATTGATCTATTGCTGATATGGGAGTTCTAATTTGGGTGCAGAGTACCCAGGACCGGTGCTAGGGCTTCTGGTGCCCTAGGCGAGTCCAATCGTCTGCCGCACCCCTCCCCGCCCCCGGCCAAAGCCTGCTTTAGCAGGAGGTGGGGGGGTGGAGAGGCAAGCAGCGGTTTCTCCACTGTAGCGGAGAAGCTGCTGCTAGTCCGTCCCGCCCCCCGCCCAAGCCTGGCCAGCGCCCCCTCCATTTTGGTGCCCTAGGCAATTGCCTAGTTCGCCTTAATGGACGTGCAGGCCCTGAGAGTACCTGAATCTGACAGAATTGCTTAAGGTTACATACAGGTGAAACTCGAAAAATTAGAATATTGTGGAAAAGTCCATTTATGTAAGCAATTGTTTTCGTTAGCTACTGGAGTTTAATATATGAGATAGACTCATGGCATGCAAAGCGAGATATGTCAAGCCTTTATCTGTTATAATTGTGATGATTATGGCGTACAGCTGATGAAAACCCCAAAGTTGAAATTGTTAATTTGGGGTTCTCATCAGCTGTACGCCATAATCATCACAATTATAACAAATAGAGCCTTGACATATCTCGCTTTGCATGTCATGAGTCTATCTCATATATTAGTTTCACCTTTTAAGTTTTTCAAGTTTCACCTCTATATTGGTCAAACACTGCCAGCGAGAAAGGAATGCAAAGTAAGGGTGCATACACACCATGCACATATAATACACATTACTTCAATGTGTACATGTTACCTTCAAAATCCTGGGGACTGTAGTTTATTAAGGGTATTGCAACTCTGTGAACCACAGTTCTCTGGCTTATTTGGGGTGAGGGGATAAAGTGCTTTAAATCTATTGTGTGTACGCAGCCAAGTAAATAAGAGATTTCATACCACTGGAGGAAATTAAGAGGCTGCAAAACTGCTCCTTCACAGGAGCCAGTGACCAAAGTTGTGTAGTGCCAGTGTTAATGTATGATGGATGGAACATACATTTGCCACATATGACTTGTGAGTTCCTTAGCTAATAGGAACACTGGAAATGTCAGGTGTCTTTACGCTGTGAATCAACTTGTTATTTATACCAGAGATGACCAAAATGTCTTGTTGTAGCATGGGGTAGTCTGGGTGTCATCTTTCGATCTCCTCCAAACCTGTGGTTTTATATCTGCAAGATGAGAGAGGACCCGCTGAAGCGGTCAAAATAGTCTCTTCATTAAGTTAATGGCCCTAGCCAAGACTATTAAGGACCACTGTGCAGAACTAGGGTCCAGATGACTCATCGCCACAGAAACTACTAGTTAACGATGCTTCTAAAAGGAGTGTGAGGAGGACAACAGACTAGGAACTAGTCTTGTCTGGAGCAAAGATCACAGAGCCAGACGTCCTCTTTACACTGAGTCCAAAGCTATGGCTTTGCCAACCCACAGGCTAAAAGCCCTTAACTTGGGGAGGGGAGGTGTAGGTATTGTGTACGCCTGAGTACCCCCAGAAAAAGCACTGAATTCAATGGGACCCACTCCCAAGTAATAATACAGGTACAACTCACAACTTATATATGCATTTAACACATGTGCATTCAGCTTACGTGCTTGGCAAGAAAAGGGGGGATTAAAGAGGGCAGAAGGAGACAGAAACGGGGCAGGCGTCTGGGGAAGAAAATGGCAATCCAAGTCCCAGTTCTCTTAAAAGTGGTTTACCATTTTATTTTTATAGCCATTGACCCCAATTTGTTTTGACTATACACGATTTTGGCTTTACACACTATCCCCAGAATGTCACCCCCGCATAAGTTGAGAGTCACCTCTTATTGCAGCCTTAATGCTCTATTTCTGCACAATGTTTTGGGGTATTTCCTAACAGTAGTCCTGGAGAGCAGATGTACAGAGTGTTGCCAAAGCACAACTGCTAGAGGTTTTGATAAAGAATGGGAAAGCATGCTGTGTTAAATACCCTAATAATTACTAAATTTAAAACAGATTTACTAGTAGGAAAACGAAATTAACATTGTCAGGACACAAAGGGTAACCAATAAAAGTAATAAAAAGGGAGAATGCAGCCTTCTTTCTTTCTTTTCTTTAAATGTGGTATTTCAAGTGTTTGTATTATACACAGTAAAGCAAGGTTTTTTTAAAGCCTTTCAAGCCTTAGCAATTAGCATATTAGGAAAATGATGGTGTTACAATGGAGCAGGGAGTTAAAAGTGAAAGCCATACCATATTATATTATATTTTACTGTTCTTTATTGTATTGTGCTATTCATTAGACACAGAGAAGGATTTCTGTATTTCATTCAGGTACCAAACTGCATCAGTACATAAAGAAACTATCCCTGTACCATATTGATTTTAAAAATAAAAATCTGGAGCAAATTTAGTGCACACCCAGAGAACCTACCTACCAGTATTTGCAGATAGTTGTGGGAATATGTTTTTAAAGGTGCTACTGCACCTGTTTGTTTGGATTTACTTTAGGTGTCCTTCCACATTAGGAAGGAAGGACAAAGGATCCAGCAGGGAGTTTTGCTGCATGGATCCCTCCGCGTTTGGGCGAAGCGCGCCAATTTGGCCAATGTAACGGTCAGTAGTTTGTTTCCCGCCCAAAACTAGCATAGAAACAAGGTTGTGATTGGTTCACGTAAATGTTATGACGATGTTTGATTCTTCAATAAATAGCCTCCGCTCTCTGTCGTGTGTGTGGAGAACGCGCAAGACAAGCCAGAGAGAACATCGGTGCGTGACAAGCCAGAGAGAAACCAAAACCAAAACCAGCTGCACAGAGCAGTTGAGAGCTTCTTCACCATTGACTGCAGTCTCTTAGTATTTATTTCATTTTATTTAAAAAGCTTTTATTTGGCCTTCTAAGTTTTGGCCGCTACCTAGTTTAGTTTATCTTCTTCTCCGGAGACCTCCGGAATCTTCGGAACTTCCAGACACCTGCAGAAAACCTTCAGAAACTTCAGCAACCTTCAGAACTCACGACAACTACCTTCAGATCATAGCCAGCGGACCCTTTCACGACGCAGTGGGAGCAGGAACTCTGGGATTACTGGTCGTCCCATCTGCTGGCTATCCCCACAGATAGTGAAGCATTTCCCTCCACTCCTCAGCTGCAGTAAACTCGCAGGAAATACCGGTACCTTCTGTGCTGTTACAAGCAGCACAGCCCTGCTGCACCTACTAGGGTCCACTGAGCATGCACTGCTTAGAACCCCACCCCCACCCCCAATCTATGATCAAGATATATTCTAGGAAATCAGATCAGTTGGGATCTTTATTGTGGTGAGGGCAGCACCGTAGCTTCAGAGGGCTAGCTGGGTTTTTTGCCCTGGGTGAAGCTTCCAGAGGGGCACCATTGAGGCTCTCAGCCTGTGTGTGTGTGTGTGTGTGTGTGTGTCCTAGTTGTGGGGGAGCAGTATTTGAGGAGCAAAATATATTGGACTGAGATTTGAGGGTCCAAATAAACCCCAGGTCTAGGCACATGTCTGTAATAATAGTTTTAAAGAAGAACAAACAATAACTGTTTAATACTATTCCACACTTCCTTGAATAAATTCTCCTCCACTCAGGGCCATGGATATAGAGAAGCCTGCAGGTATTTGTGAGAGCAGGCTTGAGTGACAGCTTTGAACTGGCCTCCCCAAAATTATGCTTGATCCCCGTTATCTCATAAAATTAAGTTTCATGACTTAATTTTATGAGATACATTCTCGTAAGTCTTCCATATTTGTGGTTTATATCTAGAGTTAACAGAACTCAGGTTCTGAACCAAACTTTCAGAAACTGAGCTTCTTTCTCAGGAGTCACACCCACACCAAACGTTTAAAGCACATCTTTAACAATTTAACAGTCCTGGCTCCCTCCCCCCCAGAATCCTGGGAACTGTTACTTTAACCCCTTCAAGAGTTCACAGCACACTTAACAAACTACAGTTCCCATGATTCTTTGAGGGAGACCATGTGCTTTAAAGGGGTTTGATTGCAAGGTGAGAATTCAGAAGGAAGAGGGCAAGCTGTTTTCTACAGGTCCCATTCCTAGCTTTCTTTCTCAGTTCCTTTTCCCAGCATGTTCTTTCGCCGATATGGGGCCAGCATGGTTCTTCCTTTCCCTCCCAAAATGCTTTCTATCTTGACTTCCGGCGAGGACGCCATTGCGGGCGGTCGAGGGTCGTTTCGGCCTGCCCCGGGGGTAGGAGCTCCGCTACCGCACAGCGGGCTCCGCTAAACCGCGGGTCGAGCGTCCCGCGGCACGGGCTCTCCAGCGAGCCCACTATGGCGCTGAACCCTTCTCCCGTTCCCCTTGTAAAAGGGGCGCAGGAGTGAAGGGACAACGGTGCCGGGCTGTGGAGGTAATGCCCCAACCGGGCAGGCGAAGTGGCGGCTGCCGCCTGCACTGAGCGCGTCGTTCTTACCTGATTTGAAGGAAAAAAAGAAGAAACCCGTAGGCCGTGAGTACGGAGTTAATTGGATTTAAATTTTTTGACAATTGGCACTCCGGGAGGAACGTCAAAAGGAAGCCCGTTCCTCCCTTTGTTGAATGAAGAAAATAACACTGTTTCTAGCTGCTGCTGCTGCAGTAGCGGATACAAAGTTTCTATGGAGCTTTTTGACAAGCGAGACCGGCTGAACCCCTTTTAGGGGAACTAAGATGTTGGAAATATTTCTTCTTTTAAGTTGTTGGATTAGAATCTTTTCACCCTGATTCGGTGGAAAATGGCGGCTGAAACTTGTGGTTAAAGATGGAAAAGTACTGAAACTTGATACCCTTTGCCTACTTCTACCATGCTTGGTTTCATTTTTAAACTGGCTTTAGATCCGGGTCTGACCCATGAACAAAGGATTATTCTTTTGAAGTTAGAATTGTTAAACCAGAAATTAAATTTGTTGAAGCAGGATGTCAAGGAAAAGTTATATGCAACAGGAAAGACTCTTGAGAACTTAAACTGGAAGAAAACCTTGCTAGGGAACTTGAGGAAATTTTTGAGAAACAAAATACAGTGACTATGCAACTCCGAGAAGATGGAAAATCCTGTTGGTGTGAGAGACCCAGGGTTAGAAGACAATTTATATCCAATTTCTGGGGTGAGAGCCCAGAAATGAAGGGGAAAAGATTTTTGAAACTACAACTAGAAGATGACTGGAATTCTGAAATGGAGATGCTGGAAGGTGATGATTTGTGTTCCCTGGAGTTCCTTGCAAGGATGTTTATGGACTGCGTCTTGACCTTTGGTTTTAAAGAAAAAGAGGACATTCTGGACGATGTTGGAGGGAGATGGAGAAATGTCTGGGGGGTGATCCCAAGATGGCGAAGGAAAATGGTTAGAAGAGGGATAGGGTGAGAATATTTAAAATATAACTAGGATGGCTCACCATGGTACCCTGAAGTCAGTGTGTTAAGAATTTAAGATTTTGAACTAGTGAAGAGATATGTGAATTGTTTATCAGCAGCAGTTTAAGTAAAATAAGATGTAAGATTTGAGCTAAGAAGTAATAGGTTGTATTATGAAGTAAAAATAAACATTAAGAAGTCTGTTTAGATATTTTGACAGTGATGAATTAAACTTTAGAGATGAGAAGTTATTAAAGTAAATTAGAATTGGAAGCAAAGGAGAGAAAACGGGGGAAGTCCCCCTATGTAGATTTGAAACAAGAATTTTTTTAAGTAGTAAAAGGAATATTGGTGTTCCAGTTGAGGTTTGTATTTGTTTTTTATGCTGTTTTGATTGTTGTATTTGTTGTTGTATTTGTCCTGTTGTATTGTCTTTTATTGTGTGGAAAACCAATAAAATCTTTGTGTTTTTTTTAAAAAACCAAAATGCTTTCTATCTTACATAACCAAGATCAAAAAGAGAGAGAAATCTAATTACTGTACACGAGAATATAGAAATCACACACCTGGGAGAAGCGTGCTATCCTCTTATGGCTTCAACAACTGTATGCAAATGCACTTGGGAATTAGTCCGATTGAACAGGGTGGGCCATCTCCTCTTGGCAAGTTAACCAAGAGCATTTTGGGATGCATGTATGAAAAAGTGACAACTGCGCTGTTCTCATTATGTGATAGAATTAGGTTTTGCTCAGGACCGTGATCTTACATCTTTGCTAGCATTTTGTCTCCCATGGCAACCTTCATGTCCAAAATAGTATGGTTTATAGGTCCCCAATCTAGCCTTGTAATTCTCTCCTCCTTATTAGATGTGCTGTTATATTCGTCCATAACAATCGGATGATGAAGAAAAAATTGTTCTTTCCTGTCTTCCCTTCTCTTCATTCCCCCTTATGAGCTGTTGAATTCTCAGCTCTACCTAGGAAGCTCCCTCAATCCAGGATGTCTAATGCAAAATATTATCAAAATGTTACTTCAGTGGGAGTCTTATTTTCATGTATTAATAGCTCTTTGGCAATTTGTCTCCAGGAACTGTTCTTTGAACAAAATCTAGCTACCCTCCTCTTTCATTATAGAAGAAGAGAGCTAAACTAGAGCAAGGTGCTTTCTTTTGGGAAGCTGTGTTCCTCCAGAATGTGCTGAATTTCCATCAGCCCCAGCAAACATCAGTATCATTAATACAGTAACAACAACAAATAAATGTATGCCCTAACCTTCCTCCCAAAGGTGTGCGGGGCAGCAAACACCAAAGTGATAAAAAATATTCAAAATAAAATCTCATTTAATTAACAAAAACAAAAACATCTAAAGGGATTTTTAAGCATTAAGAAATCTAAAAAGATGGTACAATTACCGGTAATGCTCAGTGATTATTGGAGTTGCAGGACAGATTCTCCACCCCAGCCCAATACAAGAATTTGGACTTGTGAGTATAGAAGCACTCAGCCTTTACTTGTGATTATAGGGAAGAGCTTGTGCATTGTTTCCCATAGGCTGCAGAATCAAAACACTTCCATTAGCTGAGTTTTCTCCCACAACAATTTATATTGGACACTGGATGTCAGAGTAAAGTTGCAGCATCAGTTAATGCCCAGTCAAAGTTTCTGCACCAATGTTTCTTTGCTGGAATCTGCATTGGATTTGGAAACTAAATAGGAAAAAGAATTTGTTTTTAAGTAGGCATAGATGTATGAATTAGTGAATGGTTTACAAAAATGCATGGGTTTTGATGGATGGAGACTGCAGAATTTATCCATTAGAATCCAGATTTATATACTGGGTCTCAACATTCTCATGAATTCTTAACATTCGCACTATGACTATTCTGCATATTTGTTCAAATATTGCTATAGTAATGCATTATTCAGGATCTTGTCACTGACAAAGGACATAAATTAAACCAGCTCCTGGTGCAAATTGTTCAATCCTCAAAATCTGGAGTGGAAAAACACTGGGTTTTTGTTGTTGTTCAACTAGAAATTGAAAATCCTAAATTTGCAAATAAACAAATAAATAAATAAAATTGTATGTATTGCAAATTTATAACCATCTTCTCAAAATATTTACTGCCTTTAGGCTGTAACAGTAAAACTTGATTGTCAGACAATTTGAAGATTTGTTCACATAAGAAAATTACATGTTTCTCCTTCTCCCCTCCAGGAGCATCATATTGAAGGAACTTCACTTTCAAAGCTATTAGATATGCCAATAGCTTGTCTTTCAAACCTCAAGCAAGCACAAGAGAGGATCTTAACAACACACAAATGTTTAGCATGGATTACAAGTCCGAGGGTAAAAGGAAGCAGCGGCATAGCTTGAATTTACTGGATCAAATAAAAAGTATGAAAGATTTATCGGAAATGATTGATGTGGTTTTGGTGGCTGAAGGTGAAAAGTTCCCTTGCCACAAACTGATGCTGTCTGCTTTCAGCCCCTACTTCAAAGCAATGTTTACCTGCGGCCTGATTGAATGCACACAGAAAGAAGTGGCGCTGCATGACGTGTCAGCAGAGAGTGTGTCCATACTTCTCCAGTACATGTACACGGCTGAGCTGCACCTCACTAATTCCAACGTACAGGGTGTGGCCACCACTGCATTTTTCATGCAGATGGATGACGTTTCCAGCATGTGTCAGGCATACATGATGGAGCACATGGATGCTTCCAACTGCGTGGGAATCCATTACTTTGCTAAGCACATTGGGGCCGAAGAGCTGTCCGATCAAGCCAGGAGGTATTTGTACCTGCACTTTGCAGAGGTGAGCCTGCATGAAGAAATACTGGAGGTTGAAATGCAGCAGTTGCTAAATCTGATAAGATCAGATGATCTGAATGTGTCCAGGGAAGAGAGCATCTTGGACTTAGTCCTCAGATGGGTTAACCACAGCAGGAAATTGCGAGCAGATCACCTCTCTGAGCTCCTGAAGCAAGTCAGGCTGGTGCTCATAAGCCCTTCGTTCCTAGTCGAAGCTCGGAAAAGAAACACGGTGCTTCTCAGTAATGCACTGTGTAGTGAGATGATTGAGAGAGCATTAGAAACTATCAGGAAAACCAACCAACCTTCTCTCACCCTTCGCTATGGCATGGAGACCACTACCCTTCTGCTTTGCATTGGCAATAACTCGCAGGGCATCAGATCAAGACACGGTAACTACGGCGATGCCAGTTTCTGTTATGCTCCTATTACACAAAAGACGTACTTCATTCCCTCTCCGAAATATGGAGAAGGCTTGGGATGCGTATGCACCGGTGTGGTTACTGAGAATAATGATATCATTGTGGCCGGGGAGGCAAGCGCTGCCAAAATGTCTAGGCAAAAGACCAAGAAAATTGAAATTTATAGGTTTGTATCCTCTGACATGAAGAAACCAAATACAACTAGCACCCCATCATAAACTTCAAATTACCATGTGTGCATAGAAGTTAAGGTTTAAGGGCTACAGCACTCACCCCAATGCCTTTTTAATGCTGTGCGGCACAAACCTCTTCCTCTAACCTTCTGGTATTCTGCCTAACTTCAGAGGTTGGCAAACGTAACAGCCTCTTTCTTGGGCTCTAACCTCAGATCCATTATTTCATAACAGTGCTAATTAAAAAGATACCACATGTAATTGAGTTTATGAAAGATTTCAGACAATTATAATTATTCATCTGACTTATATTGGTGGCATCTGAGAAGTATTATTTTTATTTTATTTTATTCACCATTACCAGTTTATTTATTATACTACTATAAAGTATCTGCTTTAGGTGGCTATGTTGTTGCCAAGACACAGGCTTCTACAGAGTTCCCTTTGACTCCTGCAGTGTATTTAGTACAATATGTACAATATAAATATAAATCAACAGTCGCTCAAGTGGAATTTCTACAGGCTGTGGACTAAATCTTTTATTTCTTAGCCCATTCATTGATAACAATGGCTAGAGTGCCCTCTATGTGCCACAAATAATTCCATAGGCTACTAGTTATTGTTTTTTCCTCCTCCTTTTGCAATGGTTTTAGTCCCTGTTGAATCACAGGCATTGCAAAAAGTTTAGTGCTCTTATTCTTGTTTACTCAGCAGTATCATTACTACTGAAAGTCTTCACGATGTTTTAAGAGAAACTGAGGTAGGGTATAAATCCCAAGAAAATCAAGAGGAATTATTTTGAAGAAATCCTGATTAGGACTGAGCTGTAAGGCTAGGTATACACACTGTTCATTCTGTTTTCTACCTCTAAAAAACAAAAAACAAACAAAAACAGGATAGAAGACAGAAGAATTTTCCTGACAGAAAATTACCCTTGCTGCTGATATTGCTACACCCTCCCAATAGTCAGTATGTTCTCCACTGGCCTTGCCCTCCAGATGTTGTGGGACGGAGTTCTGCAGGATAGCTGCTGCCTTGCTAAGAGCTTATTCTGACATTGGGTAGAATGGGTGACCTGTCTTATCAGATACGGACCTCCTGATAAGAGGGGGTATGCCGGATGCCCTCTCAGACAGAGTGCAGTGGTCAGGTTGGTATATAAAAGATGAGACACTTTTAGGCATCCTGGTTCCAACCTGCAATAGGGCTCTGTGTTCCAGTACCAACGCCTCAAACTTGAGAGCCACAGATTCTCTCTCTCCCTCTCTCCCTCTCTCTCTCTCACCTGCTGTATAAACCCAGCACAAACATGTGGCATATATATTGCAATCATTTTAGGGTAGAAGTTTGCCGAGGTATGAAGTTGTTTTGGCACATTTTGGCTGCAATCCTATTCCCACATACTTGTGAGAAAGACACATTGAGCTCAGTAGTACTTCCTTCTGAGCATACATCATCATCATCATCAAATTTCTATCTTGCCATTCTTCCCAAATGTACATGTTTAGAATTGCATTGCTTGTCATTGTTGGAAAATAAAAATGACACATAAAGAGAGGGGTTAGGTATAAATGTTTCTGAATTCACCTGTTGCCCTGACCATTCTAATATTAGCTTCTTCTTCTTTTTTACAGGTACAACAGTCGGGGGAACCACTCTTGGCAAAGTCTGTGTACTGCAGAGTTTCGTGAGCTCTATGCTCTAGGCACCATCCATAATGACCTATATGTCACAGGAGGTCAGATGAAACTGAAAAACCAATACCATATCACAAACTGTGTGGGGAAGTACTCAATGGAGCAAGAAAACTGGAGGGCCTTGGCTCCCCTCCCAGTGCCCTTGGCCTGCCATGCTGCAGTAACCGTGAAAAACAGGCTGTACGTGATGGGAGGTTGGACACCGCAGGTGAGGAATATGGCAGAGCCTTTTCGCATTTGTGGTGTACTTTTCCACCCATGCTGCCTGTGCTTGTTATGGAGGCCTGTACATATTCCCTGTGCCTCCGCTCCTCTAAGAACATGTACACACTCTTGTTTACATCATCCAGTGTGCTCTCACTGCTGCAGTTACAGGTGGGTAGCCGTGTTGGTCTGCCATAGTCAAAACAAAATAAAATAAAAAATTCTTTCCAGTAGCACCTTAGAGACCAACTAAGTTTGTTCTTGGCATGAGCTTTCGTGTGCATTCTGAAGAAGGGTTGCATGCACACGAAAGCTCATACCAAGAACAAACTTAGTTGGTCTCTAAGGTGCTACTGGAAAGAATTTTTTATTCTCTCACTGCTGGTTTGAGAAGCGGTATGCATATATCATTAGCCACAATTCATATGTGTTCTGTATCTGTCCTGACATTTCTTATGAAATACTGCATTTTGATTCATTTTTCTCCAAACTGGCATCAATTTGAGTTGAAAAAAATAATGACCTAACTGCATTTTAAGCCAGTAATGCACACACAGCCTTACTTTCAACCGTGTCTTTGGCTGTCATTCTCCAAAGACACTTCTCACCTGTCTGCTGCTTTGATTCCACCCCCACCATCCCATCACACTCTCCTGCTGTCAATCATCCTTCCTGCTCACTGACTTCGTAAGATGGTTATGCATTGTGGCAGAATAACCTTTCCCAGCTTGCAATCCTATGTGTACTTATTAGCCTAATTTCCTCCACGAGGTTAAGGAACAGTGATTCTTACTGCTCTTTCAACTGTCGCACCCAAGTGTAGAAATGAATTAGGCATTTCCTTGTTTGGGTGACATAATCCAAACAGTGCCCACTCCCCGCAGTAAAAATGCAATGCGCATGATGTCATTTAGAATTTGCTCTTCCTGAAACAGGACCTCAAAGTCTGCCCCTTGTGGGTGGGCTATCTCACTGTGAGAAAACAGGAAGAAGACCTAGATGGGTCTATATGGAGCAGGACTCTTCTCATGTGCTCACGTGTGAGCCCAGGGTCTTCTTAATGCTGACCTTGCATGCTACAAAGAGGCTAATTGCAATTCATGACTAACTTTTATATCAGCAAATTGCTGATGATTCATTTATTACACCCCGTTGTTCAGCTAACCTTTTAAAGTAGTAGATTAGTTGGTTTCCCATGGAGGATATTTGACAGATAAATTGGAAATCCGAAAGCACAGAATGTGGGAAAACATATGAAAACATACTTGCCTATATTGTTTGTTCCAGTGCTGCAGGTCCACATCCATGCCATATATTTAAAGTACCCTTATACCACCTGAACAGGCTTGGCTTCCCCACCACCACCGAATCCTGGGAACTGGAGTTTAAGTGTGCTGGTAATTGTAGCTCTGTGATGGGTATAGGTACTAAAGTTGCCAGGATTTTGGGGGGGAAATCATGACCGCTAAAGTGGTCTAATATGCTTTAAATATACAGTGTGGATGTAACCCCAGTAAGACTACAGACATACATTCCATGTGTGCAAATATTCATGTCCCGTCCTGTTCTGTTCAATGTAACTTTTATTGTTTTAGCTATTAGCTGTGAAAATCATGGGCATGTTGTTTGGGTGCTTTATTTACCTCACAATACTCTGATATTAACATAATTAATAAAGTGCTTAAATGTTTACCAAGTCCTATACCAAGATTAAAAACAAAACAAGACAGCCGTTGCTCTGTGGCTTACAATCTAAAAGGCACGACACAAAAGGAAAAAGGAATGGGGAGGGAAGATGAAAGCAATCAAATTCAAGTAGCTGTTCTCATTTGATCTGAGCAGGCAGGCCTCCCTACACTTAAGCACACATACATAAACAACCCAGCAGCCCTATGATGCAATATAATGGGTGCTTTTCATACAGACGGATAAAAGAACATGCGGTTTTGAGCAATGATTTTTGAAGACACTTAATCCTCATGTAATTATAGGCTGCATAAAAATGCCAACTCCTAATCTTACAGTTACACAAGATTAAGCCTCTTTTTTAATGTTTTAAAAATACTTTATTTAAACTTCTTATTTACAAAATCCAACCATACAAATAATTCAAGTTACATAACACCACATAACACAATATAACATAACATAGCCTTTCATAACCTAACCTAACCTAACCTAACATAACAAAACACAACATAACAAAACCTAACATAGATTAAGCCTCAATGGCCTTTTCATGACTTCTGTCAGTTGCATAGTGAACAATGGTTGTTTAATTTAAGTATGTAGGACTCAGATACAAAAACCCAACAATACATGCCAATGGTTTTTTGAATGACTCCTTGTCATGTTTTCAAAGAATCCATCATTTTCATAGTCTGGATAGGACATCCCACATAGGTTTCTTTCCAGTAGCACCTTAGAGACCAACTGAGTTTGTTCTTGGTATGAGTCGTCAACAGGTTTTCCACAACACCTATCAGCTGATCACCCATTCCCACCACCTTTCTGAGTAATACCCCTCCCCACTCCCTCACTATATTTAAGGATCTGGTGACTTCTGTTTCAGTGTATCTGAAGAAGTGTGCATGCACACGAAAGCTCATACCAAGAACAAACTCAGTTGGTCTCTAAGGTGCTACTGGAAAGAATTTTCTATTTTGTTTCGACTATGGCAGACCAACACGGCTACCCACTTGTAACCACATAGGTTTGTTTCTTTATTGTTTCCTTGTGCCTCTTTCACAAGCAACAGGTAAGCTTCACTTGGAAGGGAGAATCCTCCAGATTTAAGGCAGTGATCCACTGCATTATATGTATACAGGTGGGACAAATAACACAGGACTGAAAAATGAAGCAAATACACAGACAGTACCAGTTTCACAACAACAGCTCAGCCCTTCAAATTCCAGAGCCCAAATGGTTCTTTTAAAATAATCATGCATAGACTCTTCTCTAACTCAGTGTTTTTCAACCACTGTTCCGCGGCACACTAGTGTGCCGCGAGATGTTGCCTGGTGTGCCGTGGGAAAATTACTTTATATATAGTCAATATAGGCACAGAGTGAAATTTTTTAACATTTTCTAATGGTGGTGTGCCTCATGATTTTTTTCATGAAACAAGTGTGCCTTTGCCCAAAAAAGGTTGAAAAACACTGCTCTAACTAATGTGAAACGCTCTGAATGGTCTAAGATGGACTTTCAGACTAAGTGCAGTCAAACTGTCTTTTTGTGTCCAGACACTTCATTGATGGTGTGGTTTTGCTAAGCATGACACAGACCTTTCTTTTCACTTCACACAATGCAACAGAATGGCCAACAACATTATCTAGAGGTAATTCATCTTTTAATTATGTTTCTAACTAAGGCCTGACTTGCAGATTATTTTTCTGGCATGATAACACCATTTCAGCTTTCATGTGGTGAATACTCAAATCTGAATATGCATTTCATACAGTGAGTTCATCATATTATAATTTCGTTGGTCTATGCTGGTGTGGTAAATGCCAGCTTTCACTATGTGGGAGTGCAGTTAAATAAAATTGTCACAAGATGAAGTAGACATAGTATAATTACTTTAAGGCAACTTTTCCAGAACAAAACAGAAACTTGATAATTGGGTCTGAGGGTCACACAGCTCCCTCTTTCATTAAGCTGACCAGCATTAATTATTATGGAATTAATAATAAACAAACAAACAAATAATACCAACAACAACCACTTTCAACACACCCATCATCTCATTACTCTTTGCAATAATCTGGTAACATAGCCCAGTATTATTATGTCTGTACTGCAGATGGTAGGCTAAAGCTAAGTGGCTTGCCTAAGAATAAGCTGCAGTGACATTTGAAGTGGGGCTTCCCCCAGCTCATCCTCACTTGTTTGCTTTCTTATTAAAAACAGTTATTTTTGTTAACCACTTCCCCACATTAGCTCAACAACTATTCATCCTATGCATTAGCATACCCTTTTGAATAACTACGGTAGATATGGGGAATCTTTGGCCCTCCAGATGTTGCTGAACTACAACTCCCATCATCCCTGACCCTCCCTGGCCATGCTATCTGGGGCTGATGGGAAGTGTAGCAACATCTGGAGGGCCAAAGCTTCCCCACACCTGAACTACAGTCTATCTAGGTCTTCTCCTTGTCAGCAGTAGAAGAAAGCGCACCCATTGTTGAAACACCCCTTGTTCTCAGCAATAAATGTCATCACCTTAAGAAAGCACCATTAGGCTTTGTTCACCTGTCTTTTCCCCCCCTGGGGATCCTGAGATTGACAATAACCTGTGAGTTATTATTGTTCATATGGCACACAGAAGATGGTCATACCTTTGCTGGGCTTTTTACTAGGGGGTGTGTGAAAGAGAAAGACAATACATACAAGTGATGGGGGAAGTGCTTGAGTAAATTCAGATTACGTGCAAAATGAAATGTGCATCTATATCTATCTATCTATCTATCATCTCTCTATCTCTCATCTATCTATAGCTTTGGCATTATATCATTAATAAATGACCCCCCCCCCCAAGTGTTCTTTCACAAGTCTTCAAAGCATCTCTGGAAACATCTGAGCAACCCGAAAAAAAACAACTAAAAATTATTTATTTATTAAATTTCTATACCGCCCTGCATCTGAGGATCACAGGGCACTTTACAATAAAAAACACAAAAATAGTAACATAGTAACAAACAAAAACAATTATCCCTCTCCAGTTTAAAAAGCCATATACAGCATATAGTTTAATTAACCAAAGGCCTGGAAGAAGAGGAACGTTTTAAAATTCAATTTTTGGGGGGAAATAAAGAGGTTTTTACTTTCTTCCGGAGACTTCACAGCAGCCTTATAAAAAGAGCTATGTTCTGTCAGCACTGTGTCCGTAGATGGCTTGTTATTACCCAAATCCTCGGCTCCCTAACTGCAGAATATAAATGTGTCGTTATTCATGCGCCTTCCACAATGTATTTCCCAGCCACAAGTCATGGGTGCTGTTAAAGCCTAGTGAGTATGAATCACTTCGCTGCTATAATTGATGTGTTTATGTTATTTATCTGCTCAGCTGCCTTCCATGATTAATAGCATGCAGGCGTGCACGGACGGCTCCAAATGTTGTATTATTATATGGCTGTCATATTTCATACAGATGGATCTTCCTGACGATGAGCCTGATCGATTAAGCAACAGAATGTTGCGCTATGACCCAGGCCAAGACAAATGGACAGAGTGCCCGCCAATGAAGTACTCGAAATACCGCTTCAGCACAGCTGTAGTCAACAATGAGATTTATGTCCTGGGTAAGAGCAAACAGATTTTTAACAGATAGGGCGGCCACTTTTTATTTTCCCCAGCTATTTGCCTCTGCCAAGTGAAAGATTTCACCCCCCCCCCTCTCTCTGTATTGTAGGTTAAAGAAAAGACACTGGGACAAGAGGAAAGTACCCTTGAGGTCATAGGTAGGGAGCTTATAGCCCTCCAGATGCTTTAGGACTCCAGCTCACATCATCCCCATGGCTGAGGATTATTCGAGTTGGAATTCAGTAACGTCAGGAGGGCCACAGGTTTGACACCCGTGCCCGAAGTGGTGATAATATAAAGCCATTCTAAAAGGGACCCCAGGTAGCAGTGAGCTAAGAATGGCCCACCTTTCTTTCTGGCAATCAAACCAATATGTATAGGAGCACTAACAACACAATAACAGCTCTCTCCTTGTACATTTGTGCATTTTGGGTGCTCTCCTTTCGCATATTTTTGAAGGGATCACTAATAGGCATTTTAAGGCAAGCACGTTGTAATTCTCCCTTCAAGAATCTTGGAGAACAAACATGGGATTTTAGCTGACACGTGATGACACAGTTTCATTCACAAAGAAGGAAAGGGAATGGAAGAGAATGGGAATAGATGAGGAACTTTATGTCCCGATGGGGCCTGAGCATGATTCTTTTCACTGGCACTCTAAATGCATAACTCTAAATCCGGGGGGGGGGGGGCTGGATTTAGTCCCTTTTACTTCCCCTCCTTGCTAAATCAACTTGCTGATCAAGATGATTTCTGCTAAGGTCCTAACTACTTGTTATAATCAAATAGAAGCCCACCATGCCTCTTTCACGGGAAAAGCCACCTGGGGAGTGAGTGATTGGGAGCAGAGAATTAATGTGTGCAGGAAAAAAAGGCTGAGCCCATTCTCCTTGCTGTTTCTGCCCTCCCAATCTTGCATCCCAAAGTGGCTTTTCCTGGAGGCAAAGGACCATAGGGCTAACTTATGCACATTTTCATTTAACATATACTTTAGACTTAAAAGGGTTCTGCATATACACCCTCATTGCTATATGTATGCATCCTTCAGCAAAGGTGTCAGAATTCTGACCACATGGAGCAGAGTTAGATTTAGTCCATGATAAAGGGTTCATGACTCATACGAGGATGGATGCACAAGCTTTTCATTTCAAATATACAGATCTACCCCGAAACCGAAGTTCATGAAGCATTTGTGCTCGACCTTCAGTTTTGGATTGAATCAACACAAACTCTTTTCCACACGTGATATTCTCTCAAGAAGGAGATTCAGTCTGCAACACATCCTGTCAATTGTCAGTCTGTGCTCCATTTCCTGGCTTTCTCACACAAAATCAGATGTGGGTTTTTTTCCCTCAGCACCACTGCAAACTGCCAAAAAGAAATTGCAGTGGCTTTATTCCAGGTTTACACTTCCTAGTGGTATAACAATTTTGGAATGATTTTCAACAGTTTAGGTTGAAAACTGTCAGCTAGTCACAGAAGATTCAGTTTCTTTTAACTGTGCATATTTACCCCAGCTTGGGGTGTTTGTCTACCCCAACTTTTCTATTTTAAAAGGGTGACCAAAGAGTGTTATGGCTAAACCAATCTTTACAATAGGGATGGAAAACCCATTGCCCACCAAATGTTGTTGAACTCCAGCTCCCATCAGCCCCGGCCAGCATGGTAAATACTCAGGGGTGACAGGAGTTGTAGTCCAACAACTTCTGGAGGGCCACAGGTTGTCCCTCCTTATCTAGTTACAGGCAGAATGTCATTGTTATTACTTTTGCATTGTGATTCCAGATAACATCATGCAAATATTGCATGCAATTGGGGTCTGGTGGGGGCACATTCAGTGCTGAGGAACACCTAGATTTATTGCAAGGTGATATGAGTAGTGAATGTTTGCTTTAAAGGCAATACAGTACTGAAGGTGTCCTACCTGGACAGAGAGAAAAGCAGATTATAACATTGCAACGTGCAAGTTGCAAGTTTTCTTGTGGTGCAATCTTACACATGTTTGGTGAAAGTTGTCCAATAGAATTCAGTGGGGCTTCCTTCCAGACAGGTTTACATAGCATTGCAGCCTCATTCTGGCTAGCTCAGCTCTTGATCATTCCTATGACAGTGATGACAGAATGAGAATTGCAAGAGATGGAGGTGACAGGCCAAAGAATGGTGGCTGCCGTGAGAACAGAAAACTCACACAGCTTGCTAGTCTGGGAGCCATGATTCCTTGACACATTAATTGCTTCACAAGTGTCAAACAGCTGTGTTCAGAAAAGGATTCACAATGGTTCCCACCACCACCACCCTCCAAAGAGGAACTGTTAGGATTGTGATAGGCAGGACCTTTCTGTACTGCTGCTTTGGCAGTTTAGTGCTAAACTGCAAGTGTGGTTAACCGTGCCAGCAGGACTGGGCCAGGAAAACACTTTTGCTGCCTGAGGGTGTGGCAGCAAATGGCATTCTCCATCCTGCAAGCCAAGATGCATAGTTCCCAGGGAGCTGTCTCACTTATTTTGCCACCTGAAACAGAAAAATCTTACAAGGGTGCCTTCCCCCTTTTGATAGCAAACATAAAATACAAATACATTCAGTATTAATTTACTGTCCTTTCATAACACAATCAGCTGCCTGAGGTAGACACCTCACTTTGCCTACTGGTAGGGCTGGCCCTGCAGAGTAGGAAAAGGAGGGACCATGTTTCAAGAGCTGTTAATCAAACATCAGAATTTGTTTATTTTCAGAAGATATATACAGTGGTGGCCCGCTAGACGAAAATAATTCGTTCTGCGAAAATTTTCGTCTAGCGGGTTTTTCGTCTAGCAAAGCAGCAATGACAGCCGCGCTTTCGCTAGACGGAAAAAAAGAAGAAAAATTTCCGTCTTGTGAGGCAGCCCCATAGACTTTTTCATCTTGCGGGGCAGCCTTCCGCTAGACGAATGCGTTCGTCTAGCGAGTTTTTTTGTCTTGCGAGGCATTCGTCTAGCGGGGCACCACTGTATCAATATCTCACCCTGCCTGCCACTATGGTAATGGAGCTCAGAGTGGTTTGCAGTAACTTTAAAATTACACAGAAATGGATACAGCAGTAAAAGCATCCTAAAGCAAGGGATTAAACCACTAAAACTCCTCAGTCCAGCGGGTCAATCTCCTTCCAGAGTAAAAATGTCTTTGGCCCCATCTGCCGTATACATTTAAGGCCCTGCTGTGTGACTTCATGGCTTCCCCAAAAGAATCCTGGGAGCTGTAGTTTGTTGAAGGTGCTGAGAGTTGTTAGGAGACAATTTCCAGAGGGATTGTTTAACCACTCTGAAAATTGTAGCTCCAGTTTCCGGAGTGGTGTAACAAAAAAATCCCTCTTCCCAGAGAACTCTGAGAATTATACCTCTGTGAGGGGAACAGAGCTCTCCTGACCACTCTCAGCACCCTTAACAAACTACAGTTCCCAAGATTCCCATGGGCATGATATTGCTTAAAGTTCATAGTGTGGGTGGGGCCTTAGCTGGTGGAAGGCCTAGAGACAGAGGTCAAGGGGATCTTCCAAGATTAGGAGTACAGTGGTACCTCGCAAGACGAATGCCTCGCACAACGAAAAACTCGCTAGATGAAAGGCATTCGCTAACGAAAGGGTGACTCGCAAGACGAATTTTTCTATGGTCGTGCTTCGCAAGACGAAAATTTCAATGCATTCCTATGGGAATTAAATTCCTATGCATTCCTATGGTCGTGCTTTGCAAGACAAATTTTTCGCAATACGAAACGACTCGTGGAACGAATTAATTTCGTCTTGCGAGGCACCACTGTACCATCATCTTTAAAAGCTTTAATACCGCTTTTTAACCTTATTTCCCATTGCTGTTACCCTGTGTAAAAATATTATTGGCGGTAGGCCTTCCGTTATCTATTTTATTTGTATACCACTTGGTGTGCTTTTTGATCGGTTTATAAATCTTCTGAATAATAAATAAATTGAGCATTTTACAAAACTACCCCTGGATTAAAATCATGTCAAAGTGATAGCTGGCACCGTAGGAATGTTGCTCTGTGAATTTCAATTTATCTCAGGGGTACATTTCCTCCCAAAGCAAATGTATAGCCAGAAGAAACCATGTCCAGCTTTCATGTTTTTAATGTGATTGGCAGGCCTTCAATGATTTACGTGGGACTCATTCAGTGTTCCCAATGCTGCACATGCGGCTCCTTACAACCTTAGTCTGAGGTTTCTGACTTCGGCTACTCAGGCATATAAAATGCTGAAATAGATGGACACAAATCTGATCCAAGATGACAGTCTCCTTACATTCCGATGAGAATGAAGCTCAGGTTGCTTGGGCATCTGATAGCATTATTAACTGGGAACCTGTGCTGTGTCTTTGATCAGATTTCCTGTCTTGATGCATTGGTTAAAATTCCTCAAGACTCCCTTACTACTTAAATGCCACACAGTCTTTTGAAGGAAATGAAGAGCATTTCCTGAGGTTCCAAACCCTTTATTCTTTTCACGGTATTTGACTGATCTTAGCTCTTTCTCTCCATATTTTCCCAGGAACATAACTATATTTGTTCAGAAGCCCAAGAAAGAGTAGTATTGTGTTCCTAATGACAGAGCCAATTGAATTCAGCCACTTTTTGGAAGAAAACCAGATGGGGGAAGGCACTGTTTGAGGTCATGCATTTTAATCTCTCGCATTAAAAAAAAAGGAGGGGCCAAAAAAAAAATCCTTCACAGCTGAGTCTGTGAAAACTCATTACCAGCAATGGGCAAATTAGAAAAAAGCCTTGCCAAGGGCACAAACTCAAAAACACTCCCAGAAGAATGACAGTCTGTGAAATATAAGTCATCAGCAAGGGCTAGAGCCTTACCATTAGGGGTGTTCGTGCTGCATTGTTTGCCTGTTATGTAATCCCTGATTATTATTATTTTTATAAATAAGAACATACAGAAGGAATTAAAGGAGAAATCCTATTAGAAAAGGCTTGGAAATCAAAGAATCTTTGTTTATCCTCCTCAGTCTGGAATTCCACCTCATTAAAATCCCGTTTTCCCTGGGGCTCTTGCTGAGAGCTTCTTTTTAAAGTTTTAAGCAGTTAAGTGAGGTTCAATTAAATTCTGAATATCTCCATCATAAAATACTTATTTGAAACGGCACCCAGGGATCTCTCCATAAAGAAAAGTTAGAATAGGCAGGAAGCTGCATTGCTCTAGTAAGCAGGTTTGGTTTGAATAAATTACACTATTTCCAAAGTAAACACATTACTGTATTTATTTTAGGAGTTTCTTAGAGTGATAGCGAATCAGCTCAGTTCTGGTCTGTGGGTTTGACAGAGAAGCCAGTGATTTACCAAGAGCTGACTGTGAAACAGTAAAAGCTGTGAACAACTTTGACCCTCCATTTAAAACACACACACACACACACACACACACACACACACACACACACATTCCTGGGAATGGTAGTTTGTTCAGGATGCTGTGAATTGTAGCTCTGCGCAGGGTAAACTACCATTCCTAGGATTTGGGTGGAATGTGCTTTAAATGTGTGGTGTTTATACGGCCTCTGTCCAGTTTCTGGAGACAAATTATGGGAAGTATTTATGTGGGCTTCTGTTTGATTTACCTGGCCCAGTTTCTCCCTCATGTTTTGCTGCCAAGCTCGCTAAACCAATTGTGCGGCTTAGCGCACACTTATCCTCTGATCCAAACCACATTTACTTTGGAGCAAGTCCTATTGATGTTGTTGGGATTTACTTCCAGATAAGCATAGGACTGCAGCCTTTCTGGCCCAAGGGGCAACCGTAACAAATTGAAATGCTTTTCCATTTCAGTCTTATAAGAGCTTGCCAGGTCTATCTTTATTGCTCCTTTATTTCTTCATGAACCAGTTATGCAGAGCTGGTTTACAGAGAATGAGAGAGCAATGTATGGGCTCAGGCTCTCAGCTTGACTGCTGGGACTAGTGAAGAGAAATGTTACAAGAGAGATTACAGCTATTAAACCCATTGTGTATTCCAAAGATCAATTTAACAGTGAATTATTTGGAGAGAAAGAGAGAGAGAGATTAGTTTCTCTCCCTTGCTCACAAACTGTGCTCAGTTGCAGGACTCCCCCCCCCCCTTTCTTCTTCCATTAAAGAAGCAGCACTAGTTGTAAAGCACTCTTAAAAAAAATAACACCAACAACTCACTGATTGCAATTAATGAGCTTAATGAGGTCAGAGTTACTATTGTTGTTGTTGTTGTTCAGTCGTTCAGTCGTGTCCGACTCTTCGTGACCCCATGGACCAGAGCACGCCAGGCACGCCTATCCTTCACTGCCTCTCGCAGTTTGGCCAAGCTCATGTTGGTAGCTTCGAGAACACTGTCCAACCATCTCATCCTCTGTCGTCCCCTTCTCTTTGTGCCCTCCATCTTTCCCAACATCAGGGTCTTTTCCAGGGAGTCTTCCCTTCTCATGAGGTGGCCAAAGTACCGGAGCCTCAACTTCAGGATCTGCCCTTCCAGTGAGCACTCAGGGCTGATTTCTTTAAGAATGGATAGGTTTAATAATAATAATTATTATTATTATTATTATTATTATTATTATTATTATTATTATTATTATTATTATTTGTACCCCGCCCATCTGGCTGGATTTCCTCAGCCACTCTGAGCGGCTTCCAACAAAAATCAGATACAAAAATATCACACGTTAAAAACTTCCCTGAAAAGGGCTGCCTTCAGGTATTTTCTGAATGTCAGGTAGTTGTTTATCTCCTTGACCTGTGATGGGAGGGCGTTCCACAGGGCGGGCACCACTACCGAGAAGGCCCTCTGCCTGGTTCCCTGTAGCTTTGCTTCTCGCAGTGAGGGAACCGCCAGAAGGCCCTCGGCACTGGATCTCAGTGTCCGGGCTGAATGATGGGGGTGGAGACGCTCCTTCAGGTATACAGGACCGAGGCCATTTAGGGCTTTAAAGGTCAGCACCAACACTTTGAATTGTTCTCGGAAACGTGCTGGGAGCCAATGTAGATCTCTCAGGACCGGTGTTATGTGGTCCCGGCGGCCACTCCCAGTCACCAGTCTAGTTGCCGCATTCTGGATTAATTGCAGTTTCCGGGTCACCTTCAAAGGTAGCCCCACATAGAGCGCATTGCAGTAGTCCAAGCGGGAGATAACCAGAGCATGCACCACTCTGGTGAGACAGTCCGCGGGCAGGTAGGGTCTCAGCCTGCGTACCAGATGGAGCTGGTAGACAGCTGCCCTGGACACAGAACTAACCTGTGCCTCCATGGACAGCTGTGAGTCCAAAATGACTCCCAGGCTGCGCAGTGTGCGCACGTGGTCCTTCAGGGGCACAGTTACCCCATTCAGGACCAGGGAATCCTCCACACCTGCCCTCCTCCTGTCCCCCAAAAACAGTACTTCTGTCTTGTCAGGATTCAACCTCAATCTGTTAGCCGCCATCCATCCTCCAATCGCCTCCAGGCACTCACACAGGACCTTCACGGCCTTCACTGGTTCTGATTTGAAAGAGAGGTAGAGCTGGGTATCATCCGCATTCTGATGAACACCCAGCCCAACCCCCCTGATGATCTCTCCCAGCGGCTTCATATAGATATTAAAAAGCATGGGGGAGAGGACAGAACCCTGAGGCACCCCACACGTGAGAGCCCAGGGGTCTGAACACTCATCCCCCACCACCACTTTCTGAACACGGCCAAGGAGGAAGGAGCGGAACCACTGTATAACAGTGCCTCCAGCTCCCAACCCCTCTAGCCGGTCCAGAAGGATGTTATGGTCGATGGTGTCAAAGGCCGCTGAGAGATCCAGCAGAACTAGGAAACAGCTCTCACCTTTGTCCCTAGCCCGCCGGAGATCATCAACCAGCGCGACCAAGGCAGTTTCAGTCCCATGATGAGGCCTGAATTCCGATTGGAAGGGATCCAAATGGTCCGCTTCTTCCAGGCGTGCCTGGAGTTGTTCAGCAACCACCCGCTCAATCACCTTGCCCAAGAATGATAGATTTGAGACTGGGCGATAGTTAGCCATATTGGCTGGGTCTAGAGATCTTTTTTTAAGAAGCGGTTTAATGACTGCCTCTTTCAGCGGGTCTGGGAATGCTCCCTCACAGAGGGAAGCATTCACCACCCCGCGGAGCCCATCGCCCAGCCCCTCCCGGCTAGCTTTTATAAGCCAGGATGGGCAAGGTTTGATCTTCTTGCAGTCCATGGGACTCTCAAGAGTCTCCATTTGACATGGGATTCAAGGTGTCGTTTTTTGAAAAAGGGTAGGAAATGAACAAAAGGTCAAACGTTTCAAAAGAAATGTTTTTGCCCATGTCACCTTGTTGAGGTAAGACACTGGGCTGGGGAAACTGAAGGTTGTTTGTTTGTTTGTTTATACATTTCTATCCCACTTCTCCTACCAGGAGTTCAGGGTGGTGCATTGTGGGCCATGCACTGTTCTGTGGGGTGGCTTTGCCTCTAGCCTATTAATTTTAAAAAGCAGACAATTCTGAAGACGCTAGTAGGAGTAGAAACCTGACTCTCTAGCCAACCACGTAGCCTCTCCTGTTTCCGCCAGGTGCACCACACAGACTCCTAACACCTGTGCCACTTCTAGCACCTTTGCTGCAAGCGGGCCAGCTCTGCAGTTCAGGGCTGAAACGCTGAGGATAAGATTCTTTCCCTGACACCACCTTGTGTTTTTACACCCAAAGCTTGTTTGATAATCCCAGCTTCTTAACGGCTGTGTCTTCCTTCCCATTTATATATGTGTTTTATAAACACAGATTTGTTAAAATTTAAAATCCATTAAACTCATTGCTTGTAGAGCGAAAACGCTTTTTGATTGCAGAGCTATCCAAGCGTGATATAGAAAGCTCGGAAGCATTAATGGCTTTGATAATACAAAGATGTCTCTGCTGGTTTGCTGTAGTTATTCTGTGACATATGAACTATTTCCCAGATAAAACAAATAATGTTCTTTCTTCACATTGAAGGAGGAGGGGAAAGTGTATTTATGGCACGAGGGAACGCTGTGTGGACTAAAATTGTGCCCCCTTTTACATGGTAAAAAGACAAGCCCAGAAACGTTGGGTGGTGTTAAGTAAGTTTTATTCAGAGTAACCCCATTGAAATTTGTGGACCTAACTTGGGGCTCATCCACACTTCCGTTCCCCTGGGAAAACCCACTGTTTAGTGCTGTATCGGAGCAAACGGCAATCAAGTTTTCTGCGGATTGCCGTTCGTTCTGATTTGTTGCTTAAGAGTGGGTTTTCCAGGGTAAAGCAGAGGGGCAAAGACAAAACCACTTGGACTTCTGCCTAGAAAGCACAGGCCAAGCGGAAGTGTGGATAAGCCCTGAGTCTGAGTAAGACATAACTGAATATCACCCATAGTGAAATATTTCAGATATTCAGGCGGCATACACACCATACATTTAAAACAATGACTCCCCCCAATGAATCGTGAAAACTGTAGTTTGTTCATAATGCTGGGAATTGTAGCTCTGTGGAAGGTCAACTATTGTTCCCAGGATTTGGGGGGGGGGGAGTTGTGCACACTTCAAATACCGGTATATGGTGGGTACGTAAGAAGCCTTTTCTGACCTAAAAGCTTTCCAGCTGCATGGAGATTTTGATGCAGAAGCCATCCCCTGCACACATTCTCCAGGCGGCAGAGCTGCAAGAGAAACTGCATTCTTGAGCTACAATTCCCAGAGTTCCTGGGAGGAGGAATGGACTGTTAAGCCACTCTAGGAACTGCAGCTCTGTGAGGGGAATGTGGGAGTCTCTAAACAATGCTCAGCACTCTTAACAAGCTACAGTTCCCAGGATTCTTTGGGGGAAAGCCATGACTGTTTAAAGTGGTGTGATACTGCTTTAAATCATGCAAAAGTTAGCAACAAACCACATGTTCCAGTAGAAGATGGGAGTGCGTGTTTCTTATCACTGTTGATCCATAAGTCTAATACACTATCAAAAAGGGTAGATGTGGGAATTGAACTGTTGTACCTAAAGCAGCACCAGTAGCTCAAAAACAACAGCAGCCCTTTGATGACATAATTTCCTATTCTGGGGACTGTCCTGTTGTTACTGTCACTCCTGGAAGACGCACCAGGAAATGTCATGGGCAGAGCATATCCACAGATGTGTTCTGTGTGCCTCTGTTTCTTTCAGCCTTTTGCTGAAGATATGCACATGATTGCTCAGATTCTAACATTACTTCATCCTTATCTACAATGCTCAGTTCAAAGGGTACGTGAAACACTTCTTTCATTATTTCCTGTTTACCTGCAGCATTTTTTAACTGCAGTTTGCCATACATAAATCCACCATAAAATGGAAAATGTAAATCATCATAAAACAGTCAGTTAAAATAATAGAAAGAGCATTCCACAGAAGAAGGTGACTGCACGCCATCACTCACCCCCCCCCCCAAAAAGGCCTGGAGAAAGAGGTATGCCTGCACCCGTTGATGAAAAACCAACCATGATGGTGCAAGATTCACCTCAGACAAGGGGCCACCACAGCAAAGACCCTCTCTCACGCACCACTTCCCCTGAGCTTAGCTTCATTTCGTGGCAGTATTGCACTGGAACAATTGCATTCCACTGTTCCCTGCCTTGGATTCTGCACAACAGCATTCGGACCAGCCCTAAGAATCACAACCAAATTTTCGGCTGGAAAGAATATTGTGTTCTCCCAGCTACAAAATATTGCATGTTACGTGCTGGTGCTGGTGGGAATACTAATTCACATAACAGCAACATTCCTTTGAGGAAATACATTTGGATCTGCCACAATAAATTGTTGTCAACTGATTGCCTAGGGAAACCCTTATTTGTGTAAACTCAAAAATCCTTATTTGAATAAACACAACCCAAGAGAAACTTCAACACAGGAGAAAAGGAACATTGAAAAATTAATAATTTCTTGATGCACAGCTGCTAAGTGAGACTCTTCCCTTTTTTATTTATAATGATACCACCATCTCATAAAAAATCAGGGCAGTGCAGACCCCCCAAGTGTCCATATTTTCCAGAGACATCCCTGATTTAGAGAAGCTGTCCCAGTTTCTGATTTGATCCTGAAATATCCCGCTTTTCCTTAGGACGTCCCTATTTTCATTGGAGAAATGTTGGGGGGTATGGAATTATCTGACCCCCAAGCTTTCTGATTTTTTAAGGGATCTAAAAAAAATGTTTCAAGTTTTACCAGGTTTTTATATATGTTGGAAGCCACCCAGAGTGGCTGGGGCAACCCAATAAGATATGTGGGGCATAAATAGTAAAATTATCATTATGAAATGGGATGTCCCTGTTTTCATCGGAGAAATGTTGGAGGGTATGGCTGTGTACAACAAAATGTATACAATAAAGCACTGTTAAAATAAAGCACTGGCTAATTGAAAGAGTTTTAAGCAGCTGCTTAAATAGGTCTGTTGGCATAACAAGGTCTTCAAGAGATGCCTGTCAAATCTCAGCTGGAAGAATGTCCCACAGCATGGGACCAGCGAGACTAAAGGCCCAACTTCTATTTGAAGCCAGTTGGGCCTCTCTAACATAGGACACCTAAGCATGCTTCTCCAGATGATCATAGCTGGTCACAATTATATATCTTTTGGTGTTGCCCTTCAGCACCAGCATGCAGGGAGGGCTTTTGGGGTGGAGAGAGCCCTACAGTCAGCACAGCTGCCCTTCATTGCAGGCAGAAAACAGGTTCCCTCTAAAATCAACAAGGAGCCTTGCGCCACCTTAAACACTAGCACATTTCATTACAGCATAGATTTTCAAGTCTGTGAAAGCTTGTGCTACAATTAAGGTACCGCATGACGCTTGGTTGATTTTGCTGCAACAGACAAGCACGGCTGCCCCTCTGGAAAAAAAATGCTCCATCCAGGGTTCTTTGTTATATTGCAGTGATGATCATATCTCTTATTAGGATTTAGGCTGGAGTTGTTGGCTTCCATAGCAACAAAATGAAACCTAAAGGGAACAAAAGCTTCCCTTGGTCTTTTCCTGCAGCATTCACCTGTTGTATCTGCTGGTTCTAGAAGTCTTTGAGGAGCTTCAAGCTATCACTTAGGAATGCACAAAAAAACTGTAGTGAAGGCTAGATGTCATTTAAAAGAACCTTACAAGGGCACTCACTGCTTACTGTACGTTTGTAAAACCATTGAAAACATGGATGTGGTCTGGTTTCTCTGTCCCATCCCAATTATTTTATATCTGTCAGGCATATAACTGGGGAGAGGGAATGTGTTTGGAATGAAACTACAATCTGAGTCCTCTGCCATGGTAAATCTGGGTCACACAGGAAACAAGCAAGTATTCTGGAATCAGAAGGCGTTTCCCATAGGAACATACCCATAAGGCAAATGCAAGTTTAGCACTAAACTATTCATCAGGGTGTCTTTAAATTTATTTATTTTGAACTGCATTCCCCCCCCCAAAAAAAATATTTTCCAAGCCCCCAACATAATTGAAATTGGTTTCTTTCCAAGTAGTTACCATCGTTTTCTGATGAGGAGGTGTCCAATCTCGATCCCAGTGCTTACACACGCAACAGTACATAATGATTTTGAATGGCCTGTCAAAGCTGGCTTTTCACTATTAAGAGAACTGTACACATTCTGTTCCAGTTCAACATAAATCCCCTGCTTTGTTTCAGAACTGCAGTGCTGCAAAATTATAATCTTTTGATTGCAATTTTCATTTTGAAATAACAGTGACAGAGGGAGTACCTGCAATGAGGGACCTTTTGAAAATGTTGTTTGGAGTAAATGAAGGAAAGATCCTTGAGGATAGTTCCCTTGACTTGTCACTCACAGCCCTGACTGCACATCAGAACATTTTGTGAAGATGCTCCCAGGCTGTCACTATTTTCAGGTGGGATTCACTCACATCCAAGCAAATTAAGGCCACACAATTCAAGCTGATATAAAGCTCTTGCAAAACAAACTAGTTTCTCCAAAAGATAAGACTTTTTGAAATTAGTCTGCTCACCTCTCTTGGTGCGGTGGCATTGCTGGACAGAAGAGGGGCCCCGATGGCGGAATTCAAATGGCAGGGGGCAGAGCCACTGGAGCCAACGGTGGGCTTCCCTTGGATCTGCCCCCTGCCCATTTAAGCAGCCCACACCTGTGGCACAGCCTGTTTGTTCCTGCACTGGGTCCCCCCCCCATCCCACCCACCCAGGGTTTACGTTGATAGGCAATGACTTTGCTGTGGCTACGGTGGTCGCCGTTCTCTATGGGGCCGGGTAGGAATTTGCCCACTGGGCTAACTGGCACTGACCCAGTTGTTTTGCCTACCTCATAGCACTTTGTCACAACTGGTTGAGCATTGGGGCAATCCCTTGTTTTGGATGGAGGGGAGGTTGCAGTCCCCGCCTGCCCCTCCAAACGCAGGGGTATCCCATTAAAGAGATCCGGGGGGAGTGGCAGGCAGGCCAGAAGTGTTTAGATTACTCCATGCCCAAGCCAAACCTCTTTCATCTGTATTCAATAAAGTTGTGGCCTGTTTTTACCCCAAACCCCAGTCTGATTGGTCTCTCATTTATATGGGTTGGGGTATGGGAAGTCTGATGCCTTGACCTGCAAAGAAAGTGATGGGGAAATGGACTGGAAAGTGTTGGATAATACTTGCTTGATGCAATGTTGGGCTTGTCCACAACAGAGCTTACTGTGCATTTGTGGCCCTTTGCAAGCTCATGAGGACTGTGCCCTGTGGATGGGAAGTGGGGAAGGCAGCAAACAGGTGGAAAAAAATTTGACACAACAACATCCTGGAATTGAAAATGGCCACAACGTTATTGATTACAGATGTAGGTAGGCACTGGCTTTACGCATTGGGTATGTAGCCTGACTCAGCCTCCTGCCTGAAGTTGTACCTGGGTTGTACCTGGGTTAAGGGTTGCCTCAAGATGCCCCCACCCCCGGCCACCATTGGATGTTCTATGACCCGTCCACTCCCTATTTGGGCTTCAGGACAGAATCTTCAACCCACACCCCTTTACTGGAGTACACTGAGATATTGCACCATCTCACACACCCATTCTGGGAATAGACCAAGGATTCAAGGCAATGTCTTATCCACCACATGAGCCGGCCCCCACTTTGCTGGCTCTCCGCCAAACCCACCTACAACTGCACAGGCCCCAGTACACACATCTAGCATCCAACTCTCATTGTCGGCAGGTGATAAGTGCATGCCATCTGGATGACAAGTCCTTCTAGACGAATGCAATGCCTGGGTGCTGTATGACTCTATCACCCAGGCGCTCCACACTGCTTTGTTCACCTTCCACAGGGCATGATTGATATGTGCAGGCTCCCTTGAGCCATGCCATTGCTGTTGTTGCAGGAAATGCCCGTGTTCTGCCCCATGCCAATCTCCCTCAGAGTTTCAGCCTCATCACAGCCATGTTGCCACATCAAGATCTGCCGCCAACTGTGCTGCTGACGCTCTGTGCAACTGGCCAAAATACTACAGTGGCGGACCCTTGTAAATTTGGGTTTACATGCCACAAAAAACAACCCAATAAGCTGGGGGGGGAGGCTTTCCACTTGCCCTGTGCTTTCCAGGCACAGGTCTGAGTGGTTTTCTGTTTGCCCCACCACTTTCCTGGGGAAAACACACTCTTTACCGCTCAATCAGAGCAAACATTAATCTATGGGAAACCCGAATGACGTTTCCTCCTGTGACAACGGGATTACTGTGAAGACATGAGTTCAGAACTGCAAATGACGCTGCACCTATCAAACCGTGCCATCGTAAGGACAATTATACAAATTGAGTCAGGATACCGACAAGGAGGAACAGAATGCCCGGGAGGCTGTTCCTCCTCCCCCAAACAGCTTCATCCTAGTGAGGGCCTGGGAGGTGCTTTTAAAATGTGAATTTAATTAGCAAGGTTGTGCCCAGCTAAAGAAGATATGAGAGGCTTAGTCTGGAGCATACATGGAAATGGCCAAAGCCAGCTGTAAGAAAGATGCTGTTAAGGAGCTTTTCTTCTTTATCTGCCTAATTTACCAGCTGACCAGACAAGGGCACTATATAAATCAGAGAGGTGGCATGTACTTGGCACTCTGAGACTAGGAACAAAAGGCAAGGCATTAAAAAAGCTTGTTCCTCAAAGCGTTCCTTATTTATTTATTTAATCCTCCACCACCCCTTTCTTCCTTCAGGGAGTATGGGATGGTTCTTTTACCTGACCTTCTCATTTTATCATCACAGCTGGAGTGGAGCAAGCAGGATGCATTGTTCTCTTGACCAAGAAAAGGCAGAAGGCCTGGCCCCTAGTATTTATAACAGCTCCTGGCCTTGTACACCTCTGTTTCTTTTGATGCTCGAAAGAGGACTCTGAGGTTGAAGCAGTCTGTGACAGCTCACCAGCCAAATCCCTGTTGCCTAAGGTTTTCCAAGACCAAGCAAAGCAAATGAGCAAGTCACTTCTAGGGATTCTACTGAAGATGTTTGGAAACCATATCTTCAAAAATGTACATTTTGCTACTTCAAGCCCCACATATTTACATTTCATGAATGTGTAAGGTTGTGGTTTTTTAAATTGCCCATCTTATTCTGAAAGCATTAAAAGAGCCTCAAAATTCCGTGCACATTAATCAAGTTCTTAGATGCAGCTACAAAAGCAGAGAATGTTAAGAAGCCCAGTGGGCAGAGAAGTTCCCAGTTGTTGTTGGGTACAATTTCAAAACACTTCAGCAAGCAAATATGCATAAACAAATAGGTACTTTACCTCATAAGCAGATATCATTGGAGACTGTGACAAGAGATATTGCAGCCTGGAGCTATAAGTGGAAAAAAAATTGTATCTGCTCTAACTGGCTTTGAATCAAGCCCTAAGACCACCATATGCTGCTGAAACATTTAATTATATAATGAACCTGTTTTAAATGGGAAATCTCCAAATGATCATACTGCGAGCAGAAAAAAAACTGTGTGTGTCATAGGGAAATCCTTCATTTTATTGCCTCCTAAAGTGAATCCTCATTTTCTCCAGTAAGTGAAGAAGCAGTAACTCAGTAGAGTTTAAATAATTTGCTCACCAAATCTTCCACACAACAAATCCTTTCACTATTTAGGGTTGATACAGAAAGCATCTCTTTTCTTCTCACCCAAAATGTGGGTTCTGCTAATGCAGGAACAGATTTGAGAGCCTGTTGAAAATCTGGCCCTCCTGTGGCAATATGAGAACACAGCTGTCGTTTTATGTTTAAAACTGGTCACTCCACCTTTCCTAAATAAGAATCCTTTGGCGTGGAAATAGTACCAATGCACATTATATGGTGCTGCATTCAGCAGTGTAGATGCAGATGTTTATGGGTCATGCTAGCACATTCATCTCTGCAATTTAACAATTACAGATTGCCCACCTACAACAGCTTGGTTGTGTGTGTGGGGGGGGGGAATTGTAAGCAACCCTACTGAAGCCAACAGGACTGCTTCAAAATAAGTTCAATTGTGTATTCCATGAAGGTCATTCTTATTCTGTGCTAGCATTGCCAAGATTTTGAGAAGAGAGCTATGCTGAATGTCCTGCTGGCATCTCTCTCTCTCTCCTCCCACCCGCAAAACAAGTGCTGAAACAGAGTTGAAATAAGTGTGTGTCGCATGTGAGCAATCTAACTGTTGAAGGATAAGAAAATACATGTTCTGTATATGATGCCTTACCTCCTGCTGGGTCAAATTTGAGGAGGACATCTTTGGAATCAGCCATGGGCATTCAGAAAGAGTGGACCTCTAAAGGTTTGAATGGATCTGTTTCTGTGCTTGTTAGATGTGCCAAGCACCTAGGAGAATCTGAATGCACTGCGGGACACTTTGCTCTGAACCACAGCAACACTGATGCTCCAGAGTGTACTGTTAGCAGCATACAGAGTGAGTTTATGGAGGATGCCTCTGGGATGCTGCAAATCTGTCCCAGCCAATCAACGCTGAGCTCAGACCTCTCAATTTACTGGTAATTGGTAGAGTTTCTTTTGTTCAACAGGAGAATTATAATAAGCATGCTTATTAGGGCTTGGCAAATTGTTGTAGCGGTGACATGAAATTATATTGTTATGTAGGCGTTTGTGTGGTGTTTTCAAAGCATATATCTTTCACTCTAGCAGGCAATTCTTTCTTGTGATACCTGAGAATGGAGAATCATTTGTTCTGTGCCTCCATCATATCACTTTTGCTAGGGGAGAGGCCCATAGCTCAAAAGCAGAGCGATATAGACTTCCGGCTGGCGACGCCATAGCGGGTGGTCGGGGCTGCTTCGGCTGCGAGGCGCCCGATCCATCCCGGGGGTTAGGAGCCCCGCAACCGCAAAGCGGGGCTCCGGTTGGGGTGCGGGAAGAGCGTCCCGCACCCTGGGCTCCCCGGCTGCGCCCACGGAGGCTCCGAACCCTTCCCTTGCCCCCCCTGTAAAGGGGGAGTGGGGGTGAAGGGACAACGGAGCCGGGCTTACGGGGATATGCCCCAACCGGGATGCAAATGCGGCGACAAAGCCCGCGGTGAGCGTCTTAGTTCTACCTTTGAAGAATGGAGCCAAAGGAACCCGGTGGTCGTGAGTAATTAATTTGACCAGAAACTGAGCTTTTGGAACGATCCGGGGGGAAGGAGAAAGGCAGCCTGCCTTCTTCCCTTCGAGTTAAAGAAGCTAACCAATTTGAGTAACTGCTGCTACAGAACTGTTTCAATGTACTTAAAATTGATACATGAGACTGGCAAACTTTTTTCTTGGGAAGTAAATTAGTGGAAAATATCTCCATTTAAAGTTGCGGTATCTGCGCTCCAGTTTAGGAAAATGGCGACGAACAGAGAGGCAGGAGTAGAAATCTGATACCCACTTCCTCCCCCTCTACCAGTATGCTGGGCTTCGTCCTTGAACTGGTACTGAACTCTGGACTAACGGACGAACAGAGGCTCACTGCTTTGAAGGTGGAACTGCTGTACAGGAAAGTCAAAGTCTTGTGTGGGGGTCTGAAAGAGAACCAATTGCCCACAGAGGAGGCTTTTAAAACTTTTAACACTTTGGAAGAAAGTCTTGCCAAAGAGCTGAGAGGATGTCTGGAAAGATGGAGAGAAATGAGTGAGCTACTTCGGAGAAGAAACTCGCCTTTTGGGGGTGGCAGTCCCAAGGCGACGGTAAGATTTGTTATATCCAGTCCCCGAGGTGTGAGCTCGGGGGCCAGGGACAGAGAATTATGGTTTTTACAAGAAGAAAAGGAATGCTACAAAGAACCGGAGAAGCTGAGAGACGACGAGATGGACATCCTGGAGCTCGTGGCAAGGAGAGTTTTGGACTGTGCCTGGATCTGTGGACGCTTGGAGAGGGAAGCTACAGGGAAATTCAGTGTTGATGCCACCAGGAGAAGAATAATGGACAGAGGGGGTGTGGGGTGAAACACTAAGTAAAATTTGAAGTAGCCTGTCATGGAATTTTGAAATCGGAGGGTGAATACTGTCAACAATCTTTCTGTTTATTTTTTGTTTGAATATGAAAGGAGATATTTTGAGTTACTATGTTATTAGCAGCAGTTTAAAGGATAGAAGAGATAGATATGATATAAATGATTGGTGAAGATTTTAATGGAAGAAGAATTATGATGAGATATTACTACGATGATGCATTGTTAGTTAAATGTTGAATATATAATTGTGTGTAACTATATAATTGAATTTGAATTTCAGGAGAAATGGTTATAAAATAGATTAAGGATATGAACTCGAAGGAGAAAGGGCAGGGGAAGTCAATGGTCAAGATATGGAAATAGAAATTTTCTTTTTAAAGAAAAGATGCAACAAGAAAACTTGACACTGTTTGTATTTGTTTTATCAGTGTATTTGTTTTGTATTTGTTTAATTGTAGGTGTGGGTGTGGGTATATGCTGTTATAAGAAAAAGGTCAATAAATTCTTATAAAAAAAAACAAAACAAAAGCAGAGCGATATAGACAAGAGGCCACAGTGGCAGAGCTTGCACACAGACGGCAATAGGTTCATTTCCTGGCATCTCCAGTTAAAATAATGCCAGGTATTAGAGCTAGGAAAGACCACTGCCTGAAAGCCAAACGAGATGAGATATAACAACATAAACAATGGCTTGGTGGATCAGACCAAAGGCATATCTAGTTGAGTGTTCTGGCCAATCAGCAGCCCACAAGCAGGACATGAGCACAATAGGCATGGGGGGTAACTGTTTGTTCCCCACTGCAGTCTGATTCACGGGCAGGGGGAGCATAATTATTAGTTGCATTGGAAGGAAAGCTCCCATTTGCAATCTGGCTGGAATGAGTGCGTTGTTACGCTCCCTGAGCACTTTAGGCTGCGTGGGTTCAAGTAGCAAACCATGTGAAGGAAGAGACTACCAAACTTCAAGGTTATTTATGCCTCCATATCAGTACATGTGCAGAGCAATCCTGTGGATATTTATTGGAAGTAAGCCCCGTTGTATTCAGTGGAACTTACTCCCAGGCAATTGTGCAGAGGATTGATCCCAACTCATACGATTAGTTAAAAGTTTTGCTGTTGACTTTTGTGGGACAAATATTTCTTCCAACGTAAGTACGTGCACATTTGCAGTGCTCAGCTAGCAATATAATTTATTGTGCATTCCTTATTGGGTAATATGCTAGCATCCTTTAAACATGGCCTCCATCCAAAGGCTGAAAATAGTTACACATTCAGATACAGATTTCCTCCGCCCAATCATCCAAGGCCAAATAGTGCTTTAATACCAGACTTGTCACTCAGCCACATATCCCCCCCCCCCATTTAAAATTAATGTGCTCTTGTGCAAACATCCACTTTCAGATATGTTAACATTTCATTCTGTGTTAAGTAAACACTGCATGCCTCTTGGTACATGAAGTGAGTTTTTAGCCCCAACAGCAAATACCGGTACATGCAAGCTTTGATTGCTACAACTGAGGGCACTTCCTACTTTATGTACCACCCTCTGCCCTCTCCTCCTTCTCCACTGCACAGGAAACAGGAGAGTGAATACAGCCTAAGTTGTGTTGGCGTCAATTGGACTAAAAATGCTTAATTTTTGAGCATCTTCCCCATTGTGAACGATGCACCATTTGAGCTGGCCGTTTATAATTTGGGCAACCACTGCAGCCACATCTTAGCAAAATATATTGGCGTGTTCAAAATGTACTTCTTGCTACATCTGGCTTTAATAAAGAGTTGTGGGAATTCTCTTTCAAAGAGGCAGTGAATTCATGTTTTGTTTAATTAAGAGGTATCTGAATAGGGGCATTTCCACCTGATCCATTTCTGTGTGTGCTTGCACAAAAAGTCTGCATTTGTTTCTTATCTGTTGCACACAGTCCACATTCTTCCTTCAAGGGTCAGTTCACTTCTGCTGTGGGGATATCATATTTTCCCAGCACTCAAACTAAAATATTTTGTACCTTGGAAAACGAGACGGTTCTCCCCAGATACTGCATTCCTTGCTTTGGTTGCAGCAATGAGGAATGTGGTTCTGCCAGTGCAATAGACAAATTTATTATTCAGAGTTGGTGTGGGTGTGTGGGTGTCCCTTAATGATGGTGTGTCCAGCCATAATTTTTGAAAAAGGAAGGGGCAAAGAGCAGCAAGGTATACCACACCACCTTGTGACCATTTATTGATTCATACATTCACTTGTCCATCCTTAATTCTTTAGAAGGTGTGTGCAGTGCTTTGCCTCTCTTGCTATGGAATGCACATCCAGCCTGGTTGTTTTTTTTAAGGGGTGAGCAACAGTTTGAGTTTCTACAGCACACCAGAACCATTTACGGTAGTCCTCTCTTCTCCTATTTATATGCACATAGGACAGAATAAGGAACCTGGAGTCCTCCAGGTGTTGATAGATGGACATTTTTAAAAATACATACAAGTTTTCCAATATACCAGACTTGCACAAAACAACAGATTAAAAAAGAGAGAGTGTGTGTCTGTGTGTGCTACTCTCAGCCATAGCAGCAGCCACCTCACCAAGCAAGTATGGGGTGTGTTCATAGAAGACACTCAGCAAAATGTCACCATACACATGTTAAAAACACACACACCATACAATGCAGTACATCCACAGTTGGGTAACATGCTATTTTATCTTGGATTCCCCCCCCCACCCCGGCACCTCATTATCCATAGATCAGGAAAATATGAATTAAAAGTATAGGAAGTGTACGCTACCACTTGGATGAGGATAATGTTGTGTGGATGAAGTGTAAGACATGCACACATCAAAGCAATCAAATCAACTTTAAACAGCCTTGTGTACATAGTGTAGATCTGCTATGAAGGGCCATTGGTTGCAATGCATTCCTCCATGTTTTCTGCTGTCATTAATGTATGTCTCTGTCTGTCTGTCTGTCTTTCTCTCTCTACAGGTGGGATTGGCTGTCTTGGTCAAGACAGAGGACAGTCACGGCAATGTCTTGATGCAGTGGAGATCTATAACCCTGAAAGGAATTTTTGGAGAGATGGTCCTCCCATGCCCTATCCTCTTCTCTCCTTGAGAACTAATTCTACCTCTGCTGGTGCCGTGGAACGGAAGCTCTATGTCTGTGGGGGATTTCGTGGAGCAGGTACTGGATAAATCCAAAGAGAATGTGGCTGTTTTTGTAATATGCATTAGGAGCCACCAAGGCATGTGAATACAAATTCCATCATCCTAAGAGATACAATTTGCATCCTGACCAGCTTTTATAATCCCTTCATTCTTCTGATACATGAATAAACTGAGCATCATATCACCTGTTCCCTTGGAACCAAACCTGAAGGGTGTTTTTATTTTCCCAAGCTTTTCAACCCTCTTTAAGTTGCCCATGTCCTGACTGGTGTTTGTTTTTCATGCTACTGACTACTTTTATAAAGTTGGTAGAGCAGGAGAATCTTAATCTCAGGTTCATAGTTTTGAGCCCCAAGTTCGGCAAAAGATTCCTGTATTGCAGGAGGGTAAACTAGATCCGGGGTTCCCAAACTAAGGCCCAGGGGCCAGATGCGGCCCAATCGCCTTCTAAATCCGGCCCGCAGACGGTCCGGGAATCAGCATGTTTTTACATGAGTAGAATGTGTGCTTTTATTTAAAATGCATCTCTGGGTTATCTGTGGGGCATAGGAATTCATTCATTTTTTATTTCAAAATATAGTCCGCCCCCCCCCCCCAAGGTCTGAGGGACAGTGGACCGGCCCCCAGCTGAAAAAGTTTGCTGACCCCTGAACTAGATGAGCCATGGGGTCCTTTCCAACTCTACAATTCATATATTTTCTCTCTCTCTCTCTCTCTCTCTCTCTCTCTCTCTCACTCACACACACACACACAATCTAGGCAGAAAAAATGAGAAAGTTGCTATAACAGAGTTCCCAGAAATATCTGTGGTTCAGTTTTCTCCTGGTGCCTCTTAAATGAGCCCCAACCCTGTAGTTTATATTATTCCACCTGATATGGCCTTGAAAACATGGCTCTGCAGCCATCCATCATGTATGTAGGGTTGGCCCTAGCATTAGGCAGGATAAGCCTTATATAGCTGATTTTGGGTTTCATGAAAGGGCAGCAGATTGATAGATACTGAATTTAATAAGGGCTGTATCCAATTAAATAACTGGATGAGAGCAAGAACTTCCTCTACCTGTTTACCTGCTGAATTCAACAAAATGTGCTTTGGATGATTAGGGGAAAACCCAGAATTGATTTTTTTTGGGGGGGGGATGCACAGGGAGATGAAGTCCTCTTGCACAGGCGGACATCCTTCTGCCAATTGGATGACTTTGCTGGATGCAGCCCAGTTATTGTATTTACTGCCAGGGAAGGGAAGAAGCACTTAGGAGATTTCCTGCCAAAATAACATAAACGGCCTTGTGTTCTATACAGCTTTACTGGAGCAGTGGGTGCCATTTGCTGTTCTCATCCCAGGCCTGTGTAGTGAGCATTGGTGTGAACCTGCCCTCACTCCGTGTTTACACCAGAATTTTGAGAAAATCTGAACTCTTGCCTGCCCTTCAGCTTCTATATGTGGATCTTCACAGCTGTCGAAACTAAAAACAGCAATGCCCTTGACCAGACTTCCCCTCTAGTGTGCAACGTGTACTGTTCCCTATCCTTGATACCACACACAACTGCTTTCTTTGTTTTCATATATTCATGGAGCTTACAGGAGAATAAGCACTAAGGAAGCACAGAACAGGATTATCTTATCATTACTATTAAAGTCCCGAGAGAGATTTCATGTTCCCCAAATAGTGAGAATAATACTGTCCCACTTGTGTAAAATCTGGTCCCTGTCCCACAAGGCTCACACACACACACCAGCATGCTAAGCATGGACTTTTCATTGTCATAGTTGCAGCTATTGAACCAATCGGCATCCTTCGCTTCCTAACTCATCAGCATAGTTGGATACGGTTGGTTAAAAATATTTTGTCAGGCGGCTTCAGGCATGCAGCCTTCTCATACTGTGGCTGTTCTGTTTTCTTTCTCTGCTCACCCCCGCCTGCCAAATACACCTAGGTCTTAAGTACATCAAACATGTATTCCCACCTGACACAGCTGCTGTTGCCACAGTTCTTTTCACAAGGAAAACGCCGGCAGACAGATACATTATCTAGCACTAATGAATGTCAAGTCAGGTTAATTACTTCCCAGATTCTCTGCTTAGGAACACCACAAAACATGCATCCATCTTTTACGTGACAGTAGTTCCAGCTGGGCTAGGTTTGAGTTGTTATCTCACTTCATTTTAAAGCTCTGTGTTCTGGATTCCATTCAAAACTAACCCTTCTTCCCACTACCATTCTCCCCCCCCTTTTTTTAAGATTTATAAAAAATGACAGGCATATTCATGTGTTCTCAAGAGGCCTGGAACTGTACAGCTCAGAACACTGGTGATGATGGTAATAATACACTGCTGTATTTCTGTGGTAAATCTTGGGGCCCCTCTAGGCATACTTTTTATTGTGCGTTCAGGATGATTTGTGCTCATGGTGGTATCAAGGTAGTTGTTACGCATGATGCTGGTTTCCCTTGCAACAGTTTTGGGGTATACCTACTGCTTTGTTCCAGTCAGAGCATGTCCCATAGTTTCATCCTGAAATTGTGTCACTTTGTGTACAACAAGTATTCAAAGTGTGTGTGTCTTTTCTCCCACTTGCGCTGTGCTATAGTGCAAGAGTACCTTTACAGAGGGCAACCATGAGCTGACATTGGGGAAGCATTTCAGAACAACGAATGTTGCGTGGACAGTTCAGTATAACTCCACCATTGCACAATTATTTCATCAATAAAACACCAGAGTGAAGGGACCCTGGGTGTTTTTGTACTTGTGACAGTGCAGCACTGACTGGCTGAGCTGGTGTGTAGCACTTAACAGTTTGCGATCCAGCTTCTGTGAGTTTGGCCAGGACGTAGTTAAACGTCACACAGAAAAGTTTGGATGGGCACAACATCTCACAAAAGAGCAAGTTAAGGATTATGAAGAGATCCCGTGACATAGGACAGGGATTAGCAGACTTCAGATTTGTAGGTTCTACTTCATTTTAAAAAAAATGTAATCTCAAGTTTCATGCTAAGAATGAAATGACTCTGAGCCCAGAAATTGTGTGTACACTTGTGTGTGTGTGCAGGGGGTGGATTTCACATGCTGATTTGCCCTAACCTGCCTATTCTTTGCGAGCTTCTATTCATCTTTTATTTTCATTCAGATCTGAAAAACAAAAAGCTGAAACTTAGTAGGTGAACAAATTTTGAGTAGCCTACTGATGGCATGCCTCAAGTAAATGAAGCAATTAGATTCAGCATGACTAACTGACTTATCATCATACAGTTTCTGAATAAGGCCTTTTGTATGTCAGAACTGCCATGATAAACACCCTGTCAAAAATGCCATCATGATGGGAATTGGAGCCCTATACTGATCTAGAGAAAGGCAGGACTGGCACTAGAAGGAAAAAGGGAGATGCTTTTCACAGAAAGGTTTGCCACAAGGAGAGAAGGGCTAATGACAATTCTCAAATCTCATCATCATGAAAAATTGACTTTGCACGCTGAACTGCTCAAGTTACTTGATTTGGAGAGTTCTTGGAATAGTCCCTTTCCCCCCTATTATTTAGATGTGGGATAGCTTTCCTCCACCCCTATACCCTTAAAGGGATGGCAAAATATAGCCCAAAGTTGGAGGTTGCGGGAACAGCATGTAAACAAGATCCTGAACGAGTGCTGGAGGTTCCCAAGTGCATGAGCTCACATAACTCAGTATGTGTTTGTACTGCAAAGTGAACAAAATGTGACCAGAGCCCCTGACAGCTGTTTTCAAGACTGTGCATTTATCTGAAATGTCTGTAAGATAATTATTTATATTACATCATCATCATCATTATTATTTGAGAATCCCAAGTGGTGCTCAGGCCAGTGGTCGTCAATATTGGTTGCAGATCAGCACACAGCTACATGCCCTCAAGTCTCATTGTTTTCAAACTTTGCATAAACAGTGAGCTGGGCTGAAGAGACAGCTATAGGGTCCATTTGACACTGAGATGGAGTCTGTTCAGAGAACTGCCGAGACTACAGGCAGCTATGATTTTTCATGCTTGATTTGCTGCTTAATATTGGCTCATCCTTGCTATTAGTAATTGCTGTCTTCCCATTATACTATACGACTGAAGCATTAAGAGAGCTCATTATAAGTAGCTTGAAAACTCTGCTTGAAATCCCTTTTCCAACCTGCTCTGACACCAGCCAGGAATCTACATTCTTCCCCCCCCCCCATTAAAGCAGTAAAACAGTGATTTGCTTATTAACTGTGCTGATTCTGCTAATATGCATCTAATTATAACATTAAGGCAGGGAGGAATCAATCTTTTTGTTCTGGTGGTTCTCCCCGCTCAGCTCTTTTCCACCTCTACCTCCTCCAATTATTTCCTAGTGTCACAAACAGTGATGTCCTCCAGTTGTCAGCAATATTAAATCCAGCAGTGGGAGGTTCAGCAAGGCTGCTTTGCGTTAGAATCTCTATGTCAATTACAGTTTGTAGCTTTGCTTGCCCCAAGAGGCTATTTTCTTTAAATGAACACTCAGGAGTACCGGTATGCAGTGGACAAGAGCTGCCTTGTGTTTTCCAAGTGGGTTGACTGCTAAGCCATTGCCCGTATATTACTGATTTCAAGAGCGTTGTTGCAGACTGGTAGCACAATGCTTCTATTACGGCTCTTTCGCTCTCAAGCTAAACCTCCTGGCCTCCAGGGGCTGACAGCTGTGGCCTGTGTTTGCCTGACACAATTGTCACATTTAGTATGCTTCACTAAAGGAAAGGGCAAGCGCCAGCTTCAGGTAACTTGAGATGGTTTGTGGAGAACTGGTGCTTCACTTGCAGAGGTAGCAGCAGCCAGAGGCCATCAGCGGAGAAGGTGAGCTATTCATTTGGCCTTTCTCCACAGCTGCTGGATTCCCCCCCCCCCCCCCCTCGTGAGGAAGCCAGCCTTTTCACACCCTTAGCCTGCAGAAAGGGTGTTGTTCCTCGTGGAGAGCTGCTTGGGGTGGGAGTAAGCAAGAGCAAGGGTTTCAAGGCCGAATTCAAAGGGCTGGTTTTGACCTTAAAGCCTTAAAGGACTCAGGACCACAACCCCTCAAGGGCAGCTTCTCCCCATATGAACCAACCCGGACCCTGCGATCACCCTCTGAGGCCCTTCTTTGTGTGCTTCTTCCATGCCAGGTCTGGAGGGTGGCAACACAAGAACAGGCCTTTTCTGCAGTGGCTCCCCAATTTGTGGAATGTTCTCCCTAGGGAAACTTGCCTGGCTCCTTCATTACATATCTTTAGGTGCCAGGCAAAAACATTTCTCTATAATCAGGGCTGATTAAATATTCTACAGCCTTTTTAAATGTATGGGAGGGGGCCATTGTTTTGTTTTTGTTTTATGTTCCATGATCTTCAAGTGAAGGGCAATATACAAATTTAATAAATAATAAATAGTAATAAATAATATTATAAGTAATGTTTACAAAATCTTCTCTAGAAAAGCCTCCTGTATCTGAACGATTCTGAAGCATAATAAATGTGTTAGTCCTTAAGGTGGCACAATAGTCATCATTCATTTTGCTGCAATAGATTAACACTGCTCTGGAAACTGCAAAATTATCAGCAACTCCCGTTAGCATCAGCAAGACAGTTGGGAAAGAAGCAAAACCTGGTCTCCCAAGAAACTGGAATCGGTGATGCTCCTAAGACAATAAGTAGCCTACCCCTTTTATGTTATTTTGTAACAGAATGCCTACCATTTGTTCCCAAACGGAAAAGTAAAGAGATGGCCATAAGCAATGGGGTTAAAACCTGCCTCTTGCCCTTGGTGTTGTGTGGTCTGACTTCCACTAAGAGGAGACCCATGGGTCCCTGCAATGTGTCCCCCCTCCCACTTACCCAGCTTATTGGCAGATATTTTGCTAGTTTGAAATGATTGTGCATTAAGCAATCAATTTTATTCTGTGCTATTCCATCAATATGGCCCTTGATGTGGTTTAAAATAACAAGTCAGCAATATCAGCATTATAAGAACAATTATAGAGAAACAGTATGAGAAAAGAAAACATCAGCAAAATCGGGGTGGAGGGCGCATTGTTTGCACAGATGACTCAACTTAAAAACTAGATGGGAAAGTGAGTTTTTGCTATAGGCCTAAATTTTTTGCTATAGGCCTAAATCCAGTTGTCACAGGATTGGAGTTACATAATCCCCATGGCTAGCTCCAAACAAAGAATGTGCTGCAGTGTATAAGACTCCCGAGCTAGAGTAATATGGCGCTATTGGGGCTGCAGACATGCCTTCTCTGCATGTGGGACACACAGGTCTAGGTTGCCTCCAGACCAGGGGCGTTCTTAGCCCCTCGGCTGCTGGGGGCGGGAAGCCAAGAGGCACCCCTGGGGGCGGGGCATTGCGGTGTGTGCGCGCGTCATGACGTCATGACGCACGTGACGCCCCGCCCCCAGGGGTGCCGGGCGGCGAATTCGGGAGACTCCCGAAGCCTCCGCCTGGCGGCGGCACCCCTTCGTGCCGCGGCTGCTCGTGCCTGCGTGAGCAGCCGCGGCAGGAAGGGGTGCTGGGAGGCGGATTCGGGAGTCTTTGCGAGCTGCAAAGACTCCCGAATCCGCCGCCCGGACTCCCATGGCGGAGCGCAAGTCAGGGCAGGGAGAGGGACGGCCCCTCTCCATGCCCCGGCTCCGCAAGCCAGCCAGCAGCGGAGCTCAGCAAAGAGGCAAGGGGCGGGCCAGCCAGGAGGGGGTGGCACCCCACCTGGCTGGCCCGCCCCTTGCCTCCATGCCGAGCTGCGCCGCTGGAAGGGGGGGCTATTTTCGGCGCTGCTGGGGCGGAGCCGCAGGGGCGGCCAGTGAGGGGGGGTGACACCCCTCCTCGCTGGCCGCCCCTGCGGCTCCACCCCGGCAGTGCCGAAAATAGCCTTAAAAAAGTAAAAAATAGCCTTAAAAAAGTAAAAAAAAAAAAAAAGTAAAAAAAGTAATTTTTTTTAAAAAAAAAAAAAAAGCCCAGTGGGCGGGGCCGCCCCCGGTGTGTCACCCCAGCAGGGGCGCTGCCCGGGGCCCCCCGCCCCCCGCCCCTCCCCTGCGACGCCCCTGCTCCAGACTGTCACTATTTTGTGAGAGGGATTCAACCGCATACTGGAAATGTAGGTTTACACAACAAAAGTGGATTAAAGGCTCTGATGCAACAAATCAACTAAAACACACACACACACACACACACACACACACACATTTTGCAGTTAGAAAAGTGATGGGGAAATGCACTAAAAAGTGTGGAATCATGATCAGCTGATAGGAAGATGTATAACCTCCCTGCAAACAAATCAGAACAAATGCTCAGCAAAGAGCAGACACTATATAACCTTCGCTCAGGCTTTGTGCAAGTAAATTGGGATGAACACTCAATAAGCAGTTTGTTTGGAGAAGTCCCTAAACCACACACTCCTACCACACAAGGCCTTGCAACCCCTGCCAACATTTTGGTTCTATCATGCGCAACCCTCTTATCTCATGAATCCCCATGGCCGCTTCTAAGCTATTCAGTTTTTCAGTCTGTCAGGCAGGCACATTTGCCCAATATTTTTACCAGGCACAAGAGGCTGTAACACAGAACTCTTTGAAGCAAAATTATCGGAGGTGTTATATAAAAAAGTAGACAGAAAAGGTCTGGGAATTCCAAATATAGTTTGGTACTGTCAAGCGATAAAATTAGCTTTAATAAAGGACTGGTTTTCTCCAGATAAAATCATAGAAGCAGAGTCATTACTTGGAAAAAAGAGATTTTAGAAATATGCTGTGGTATGACGATGACAATTGGGAAGGCAATAGTATGCCCAGGACTTTCCCCATTAACTTCATTTTTCTATAATGAGTTCATAAACCCTGCTTCTGGTCTAATAGGAGTTTTTAAAGATTGGTAAATCACAGGGGTTTTGTCGTTTAGTCATGTCCGACTCTTCGTGACCCCATGGAGCAGAGCACACCATGCACTCCTGTCTTCCACTGCCTCCCGCAGTTTGGTCAGACTCATGTTGGTAGCTTCAAGAACACTGTCCAACCATCTCGTCCTCTGTCGTCCCCTTCTCCTTGTGCCCTCCATCTTTCCCAACTTCAATGTCTTTTCCAGGGAGTCTTCTCTTCTCATGAGGTGGCCAAATATTGGCGTCTCAGCTTCAGGATCTGTCCTTCCAGTGAGCATGCAGGGCTGATTTCCTTCAGAACGGATAGATTTGATCTTCTTGCAGTCCATGGGACTCTCAAGAGTCTCCTCCAGTACCATAATCACAGGGTTAGATGTTATTAATGTATTATTGAATGGACAAAATATTGCCTATGAGAAAATTACAAAAATAATGGGAGGAACAAGACACCCAACATTTCAGTTCTTTCAGATTAGGGGAGCAATTACTTTTATACTTACAAAATATGGAACACTAATAAAATAAAGTAAACATGAAGGGGGCCATGGGTAAATTCAACTATATGATTTGAGATACAAAATAAACAGTAATTTTATGAGAAAATGAGAAAGGGATGTAAGATCTGAAATAAGAATCGATGAATGGAAATGGTTATGGAGTCATATTCTATCTAGGCTGGTATCAGCAGATTTAAGTAGATTTAAGGGAAAATAATTTCAAAATCCTGTATCAATAGTATCTTACACCATACAAGCTGAATTTAATATATCAAACAGGACTGGATAATTGTTGGAGATATGGGGTAAGAAGAGCAGATTTTATGGATATATTTTGATACAGGATCCAGTTTTTTTTTTTAATATAGTTATAATACCATCATAGAAATGGGTGATCATTATACACTTCTTGAGCCTAAAATAATGCTTTTAAGGTGTTGTTGTTGTTTTAAAAAAATACAGTTCCACAAAATGATTTGGAAGTGACAGTCCATTTATTAACAGCTGTAAAAATAATGCAAGCAAAGAACTGGGAAAACAGCAATGTACCATCCTTATTAGATTGGACTGAGAAAATATGATCTGCTGTAAAAATGATCAAATTAACTTGCTTTAACAGAACACATATAAATCAGCCAGATAGATTTATGGGGAAATGGGCTATGTTATTTCTGTTTCCGAATAGTAAATATCAAGACAATGCATAACCATATGATGCTTTTCATCTACTGTAATCATATAAACATTAAGGTAAAGGTACCCCTGACCATTAGGTCCAGTCGCGGATGACTCTGGGGGTTGCGGCGCTCATCTCACTTTATAAGCCGAGGGAGCCGGCGTTCGTCCGCAGACAGCTTCCGGGTCATGTGGCCAGCATGACTAAGCCGCTTCTGGCGAACCAGAGCAGTGCACGAAACATTACTCATTATTATTTATGTGTTGTACGATAATAATATAAAAGCGTATTGGAGAGAGTGGTAGGACGGGAGAGAAAGCACTAGGAAAGTGCTAGCAAAGTATATTTTTGGAATTAATAACATCAGTTTCAACAGCACCTCCAACTGATGCTCTCAGGATGGAAGAGGAATTTTGATTACTTCTGCAGCTCAAAGAGTACCATATGATTGTAGAAGTCCACTCACCCGTTTGGTGCAGCGGCGTTGCAGGACGGTAGAGGCTCCACTGGGGCCTGGACGGGGGAGTCACAGCCTCAGTGCCCCTTCCTGATAGGCGGCGGGGGCATAAACCCCCGCTGCCTATCAGGAGCCGGATCCTGGCTTGCATCCTGGTTTGGCGAATGGGGATGCAGGCTTGGACATGGGCTGTGCCAGAGGGTGGAGCTGACGGAGCGGGAAGGCCTCCCTCAGGTCCACTCCCTGGCCATCTAATCAGCCCTCACCTGGTGCCCTAACTGCTTTAGCGAGAGAAAGAAAGCAACACTCACACATATAGTGCTTCTTTTGCCACTTCTGTAGCAGTGTTCAGGCAATCCCACACCAAGAGCAACAGGAAGGAATTCCTACTATAGAACCGGCCCTGATTTAGAGCCAGTAGCTTGGCAACTGTACAAAGAGAACTTAGAGGATGGATCATAAGGAGAATAACCTGTTAAGGGTAGGAATTATTTCTGACTGCGGCCATAGACTGATGCATGGAATGGTAAAATTAACTGGTCTGGATTTGAAGCATCTATTGATCTGATAAAAATAAAGAAAACTCGTTTCCGGATAGCAGGGTACTGCTGATGAGGTAGCCATGCAGTGTCGAGTACCAAAAAAAAAAAAGTCAAGGATAAGGATGCTAGGTTCAGGAAGGGGCGGAGATTTTGCACTCTTTCTTCGACACAGCTGCAAAAGCAGCTACACTTTCATATCTGGCAGGTCAAATTACCAAGACCAGCAGTTCACAATGGTTTCATCCCCCTCTGATAGACCCACCTCTGCTTTTGAGAAGGGAGAGGGAAATATTTGGGTGGTGCAAGGGCTAGAAAGAGTGGTAGTGGAGGGGGAAAGTGATAGGATCTTGAGCAGGCCCGTCTTAGAGCGATCAGCCGCCCTGGCGCAGCGATCCCTCGGCGCCCCCAGCCTGCCGCCTCTCCGCCCGCCCCCCTCCCGCGCTGGCCGCCCCTCGGGAGGGGGGGTGGGCAAGCGGGGGATGAGGGGCGTGGCGTTGGAGCAGGCGCTCGCGCGCCGGCGGGCAGATGATGAGGGGCGGGCGGACGGGCGCTCGCGCACCGGCGGGCGGGCAGGCGGGTTGGGGAGGGGGAGCCTGGTATGCCGGCGGGCTCGTGGGGGCGCCCCTGGGGCGCCCAGCGCCCTGGCGCGCCGCGCCACCGGCCTCTATGGATGAGACGGCTCTGATCTTGAGGGCCCATTAAGCAAAAGAGAAGGTGTGGCTGGGACAGCACAGATGAGGTGAGAAGGGTAGCAGAACAGCAGGGAGACCGAATCATAGAATTGTAGAGTTGGAAGTAACCCTGGGGGTCTTTTAGTCCAACCCTAATGCAGGAATCTCAACTAGATCACATTCATAGATAATGAACAATAATAACAGTGTGGGAGACTGGGGATTTGCTATTGCAGTTCTTGACCACATAAAGACTTAAAAATTTCAGTGACTCAAGAACTAGATCTTACTCCCAAACTATGCAACAGCCTTCTTGTTTGACACTGTTCAGATCATTTATCCTCTTTTCTCCTTTTGCCAACATCTGTTTCTGTGGGTTATAGCATGCATGAAAGTAACTTACCCAGCATTATCAGACTCAGGTTACATCCACATCATACATTTAAGGCACTGGAAGAATCCTGAGAACTTTAGTTTGTTAAGGGTTCTGATTCTGACCTCACCATGCTACAATTTGCAAATTACCGGTACAGTCCCTAGGATGGTGTAGACATGTGCATATGCGTACTTTTGACAACCAAACTCTTGATTTGATTCCTTTTCATAGTTCAAGGGACAGGAGGCAACCATCCAGCATAAAACAAAATAAGACTCAACCCTTCCATTTAAAAAAAATATAGTCATGTACTTTAAACTCCAACTTCCTATTTTTTGCTGTTCTTGCATGGAAGAACATTAAAAAATACATGACAACTCAAATATTGAATTGCAGACACTTTGCTGGAGATAGATAGATAGATAGATAGATAGACAGAAAGATAGATATGAATGAAGTTGGAGTTTCATCTTCAAAATTGCCTTTCCTGAAAAATGCAACTTTCCCATAAAAAGGGAGAGAAAGAAAGTAGCAGCAGCAATCGATATGTAGTACCACAGGGGTAAGTATAAACTCTAACCACATATGGAATGCAATTTCCAAGAACAGAGACTCAGATTAAATATTTATCCTGCACACCCTAAAGCAATCTGTAAGCTTCCCTGTGGAGTGGCCAGTCTTGAGTGAAGCAGGCCAAGTCAGCCTGTCATACAGCTGTAACAGCAAAACCCAGCCTGGTTATGTCTGAGTGGAAAAATGCATTCATATTTGGAAATGGAAGTTTATGAGCCTCCAAGTAGTGCTTCCTCCCTTGCAGAGCATCTGCAAGAATGGTGCAGAGCATAGTATGGCTGGGAATATGAAGCATGTATGTTTCCTAATAAAAAAAAAATCAAAGTAAGCTAGTGGCACTTATCCTGGACAGAGGTGCAAACATGAAAACTGGCGTTTTAAAGCCTTACCTGCTCCTTAAAAAATAATAATTCACTGCTAAATTTGTGACTTGAAAGATGCATCAAGAATACTATCCATAATGTAAAATAAAAAGTAAGAACAAAGCTATACATAAAAATATAAAGTGAAACCAGCTTGCCATGCTCACAACAAACCCAATAGTCTGTGTGGCTTTGCACGATCCTGTACTTTATTGCACCAATAGCTAATAAACACATTCAATTTGTTCACAAAGAGATAATCAGATTATCTTCCCTCTCTGTCTCACCTTAGTTATCCATTTAACGCTTTGAACAATATCTCATACTTGAAATATCTATTCCTCCAGTGTTGCTAAGTTCATTTTTCCCAGTTATAAAAGATGATCAGTTTAAGAACTGTCAATAATTGTTGAACTAATTCCCCATATTCCAATGGTGTTTGATCCTTTATCAGCACAAATAAAATAAAGGATCAGTTAGTAGTACATAACTTGTTATCACTTCGATCTCCTTTACCATGTCAGTCCAAAATTTCACAACCTTAAAGTAAACTCAAAATGTAACATTCCAGATTAGCTGCCTTACGCCTCCAACATAAATTACTTGCCATACTGTACTATGGAAACAACTGGATTATAATGGTGTTAAATGCCAGCACCAGATGAATTTAAGACTTGACCTAATTGTACAATAAGCGACATTTTGCCAAATCTCCAATGATCCATTGAGATTTTACCTAGTTTGCCAAAACAAGAGTATAGTACATTCACTTTGGGTAGTTGGTTGCATGACAGGCACGGATAAATGTCTGTGGAATTCTGACTGGTTAATGACATCTTCCTTTCTCTCCTTCCTATTTGCCATTATATGCATTTTTTAAAAAAATGTTTTAATCTTTAGACCATCAGCAAGAATCCTCATTTGATCTATGGAAACATAGACATCCAGCGATGCTGCTTCCTTTTCTCCTAGCACTGCTTCCACAATTTCAATTATCTATTAATTTTTTTAAAAAATCAATGTTTTGACAGCTGTTCACTCCCCTTTTCAGCACATAAGCTTGCATCTCTCCCATTCCTGCAGACCTATGACAATTTTGTGAGCAATGAAAAGCTAGAGAAATGAAATGTATGTGACTTTATTGGCTTCACTTCTTAGGATTGCAATTACTGTATGCAAAGTGATAAAGGACTACTGTATTTATTTAACCTGTTTTCTAGCCTCCCCATCTCAAAAGTCTCAGGACATGCAACTACACAAACATAAAATCCATCCATAAGTACAATATTTATTAAAACACAGTATACAAATATCATAATAAACAATTACCCCATGCCAAAGAAATCACTGTGCAAATTATTCCAATGGCATAATTTAATCATCCATAAATTAAGTGATAATGAGCACCCCTGAAAAGCAGCAAAATAGCTTCTCCTCTTGTTCCACTTTTATAGTCCTCAAGAAAGGGAAAGATTAGAATGGAGACATTACAAATGAAGAGAAAGCCCCAGTCAGAGTCCAGTAAATAATTTCCTGTGTTAACAGTGAAGAAATTTGCTGGAAATTCAGCGGGGTGTGTTTCACAATGGACGGATGTGCATTGGAATTGGCTATTACTCCCTGCTGAGGGTGAACAGTGGCAAACCCAAGTTTGTTGCTGTACAATGTGTGAAATTGCTCAAAGAGTTATAATCCACTATCCCAATGGTTGTAGCAAGCCAGGCTAGACCTAGAAATTCCTCAGAACAGAGAATGATGAGCATATCCTATCCACACATTTTAGCTACAGCAAAAGTTCAGCTGAAAATTTCTAACTGGTATGGGGGGGGAGGTAGCTTTAAAAAGAACTTCTCATTAATACCAAAGCAGTTGGCTTTTTGTAATAGGTGTCAAAAAGCCCAGCTTTTGTGCTAGAAAATAAATGGCTCTTCCGTTCACCTATAAAAGAAGAGGGGGGGGGAAGAACTCTGAAGCAAAATTCTCTCTTGCTTGGTGGCTCTTTTGTTATGGTACGATTTCTCAGCCTTGGTTAAAAGCTGCTCTTTATAAAAACTGGCTTTAACAGAGTTGCTTGAATCTAACTGCTCTTGCCAAATCCATCAGTTTTTCCAAACAGGCAAAGTACAAGAGAGGCAGTGAAAGTTGTCTCCACCCTGCTCAGGAGATGGCTGCTTAACACTCACGCCCATGGAAACCACAAAACTCACTGTTTCCAGAAGCCTGGAGGGAATTTTCTTACACAATGCATTTGAGAATGTCTGACATGTCTTTGTGTGTTGCATGTGAAGGCTACTAATTTGGGGAAGAATTTGGAAAGGATGTTGATTGTTCATTGCAGCCAATAAAGGTTTAGTAATTGCATTCTGAGTTAAGTTTAAAGAGGCAGGTCTCATCCTTGCAAGTAAAAGTACCCTCAGTTTTATCCACAACAACAAAACAATGTAAGATAACCAGGATCAGAATGGCATGCTTACTTTTAATGCAGATCTAACCAAAGACATCACCTTGCCGACAAAGGTCCGTATAGTTAAAGCTATGGTTTTCCCAGTAGTAATGTATGGAAGTGAGAGCTGGACCATCAAGAAGGCTGATCGCCGAAGAATTGATGCTTTTGAATTATGGTGCTGGAGGAGACTCTTGAGAGTCCCATGGACTGCAAGAAGATCAAACCTATCCATTCTCAAGGAAATCGGCCCTGAGTGCTCACTAGAAGGACAGAGCCTGAAGTTGAGGCTCCAGTACTTTGGCCACCTCATGAGAAGAGAAGACTCCCTGGAAAAGACCCTGATGTTGGGAAAGATGGAGGGCACAAGGAGAAGGGGACGACAGAGGATGAGATGGTTGGACAGTGTTCTTGAAGCTACTAACATGAGTTTGGCCAAACTGCGGGAGGCAGTGAAGGATAGGCATGCCTGGCGTGCTCTGGTCCATGGGGTCACGAAGAGTCAGACACGACTGAACGACTGAACAACAACAAACCATTGCTGAATCTACCTGCAAGCCAATATCCACTCTAATTAGTTCGTTCGCTTCTGTGTGATTTGCAGCTGCCTGCAGAAGTTACTCATTTTAGTTTCTCTTTTTTCCATGACCACGCCAAACCATCCCACATTCCTTGCAATGTGTTTTCTGCAGGGTTATGCCATTTCACACACCAAAAGATTCTAGCCATGGCAAATTAGTGCTCGAGATGTGGATGTAGGGCAAGTGTGACAACAGGGCCCAGAGCCAAGAGTCATAAGAGCATAAGATCCCTGCTGGACCTGACCAAAGGCCCACCTAGCCCAACCTCCTGTTCTCACAGTGGCCCAGCAGATGCCAATGAGGAGGTCATCAGCAGAACCTGATGGCAAAAGTCACTGTTCAAGTTGTGAGCTCCTCAGCAGCTGGTATTTAGAGTCCTTTCTTACTGAGAGCTCCCATCCTAACATCTCTTAGAGTACTCCATTGCAGCCATTGGGAAATGTAAAACAAGTCATTTACTTGCAGTGAAATAAATATAGCATTAGGTTTAAGTTATGTGTGAGTAGGCTAATATTAGATTATTTGGCATGCAAGCTTTTTATACATGGGTGAGGTCCCCACCATCCCTTGAATTGGGGGGCTTGGGACAGGGCCCAAATAACTAACTCACTTGCATGAATTCTTCTGCCCAAGCAGCCAAAACAAATTGGATTGTTTGGGCACTAGCCCTTTTCCCATTAATGGCTGTCTTTTCTTTGACACTCACTTTTTACAGATAACCCAGAAGCGATCATTGTTTGATCATTGTCTTCCACTGTCTTCAGTGTTGTCCCCCCCCCCCCGAACTGATGCACATTTTCTTTTTCTTGTCAATAATATGCAATTATAGCACCAGCGTAGATAGGCAAAACCCTACTGAGGCTTTTATGGGCAAGCAGGCCTTTTCGTTAAAACTCCTGCTAGCAGGGAATGCCCATGTTACTTGCTTTCTGTTCAGTATAGATGAGGATAAGAAATTAAATTACTGATTTCCTTTCATTTACAGTGGTACCTCGGATTGCGGACACAATCCGTTCCGGGGTGCCATTCGCACCCCGAAAAGTCCGCCTCCCGAGCGGTGATATCACGCATACGCGAAAGCGTGATATTGTGCTTCTGTGCGTGCGTGGCAAAACACGGAAGTAAACACTTCCGGGTTTGCCGCGTTCGCAACCCGCAAAAACACAACCCGCAGCAAACGTAACCAGAGGTATGACTGTATTTTTAATCTTTATTTTGCAAAAAAGGAAAGAAAATAAATCCAAGAAAACCAATAGTTAAAGATCCCCTATCTCTGCAAGGAAGCAATAAAACAGGTAACACCTGTAAGGAGGGAGTTTTCGATTAACATTGCAAGGGAACTTTGCTGGAAAAGATTTACTTGTAAACAAACTTTATAGAAAAAGGACAATTCTGGACCATGTAGCACTATATTAGTTTAGAATGCATTCAGCATGCAATTAGTTTGGGCACATCCAAGAACCGAGTTCGTTTCCTTTTTAGATAACAGTGGTCAAAATAGAGAACCAATACTCAATGAATGATGTTTTTTTTGTTATAAGCCAAACACAAAAGGACTTGGCATTCTTAAGTCAAATCAGCACAACCTGGAGTTTCCAGACACATGGTACAGCTTGGAGTACAAATATTGGGTTTGCAAATCATGCTTCAGTCACTGCCATATCTCCTTTTAATCTAAGCATAACATAAAAGATTTTTTTTTTGCTTTGTTACTTACATCAAAGATCGTTTCTTGACTCCTTTGTTGATGTTGCATTTCATTTTTCTTTTTCTTTTTTGGTTGCAGCTCGGCATGAAGTTATCACCAAAGAGATCTTAGAGCTGGACACCTGGGAAAATCAGTGGAATGTTGTGGCTGTCAACGTCCTCATGCATGATAGCTATGATGTCTGTCTTGTTGCTCAGCTGAACCCACGGGATATCATTCCTCCTCCTCCTGATTTAGTGGAGTAATAGGCATGCCGGTTTCCCTTGTAGTTGATATGTGGAGCTTAGAACAGAGACTTTCATATAAATGGCCAGCAATGTCTCCTGGACACCTAAGAATGCCAGGACAACTGTTAGTTAAAGCATCTGGAGTGAATGCAAGCATTTGCAGTCGCTTAAAGAATCAAGAAAACATTTGCACATTCAGAAATCACAATTTAGAATTCTATACTGACATAAATGGTGAAACCATTAAATTGTCAGCAGAGGGCCAAATGGAGTGCAAAAGTTGGCCGTAGGGTGCAATCCGGTACCCATTTACTTGGATGTAAGCTCAACAGAACTCAGTGGGGCTTACTTATGAGTAAACACACATAGGATTGTGCTATTAGTTTCATAATCAGGTGGAATCAGCTCAAAAGTCAGATTGCATTGGCCCTGTGTTGATGGCAAAGTTTGCAGATAGGAAGCCTTCTTTCATACAGTCCTGCATACTGTACAACCATAACCATCCGGATGTTGAACTTATCAGCAATGGTTTCCTAAAGTTCTGGTTTGGTGCCTTATACAATGAAGGATTTTGCTTGCCTTAATACCTCGGGGCTTGCTTCTTATAGTTTTCCATATGGAACAAAGCATCGGTCCATACAAAGCCGTAGGACACGAAGTCAAAGCATCGGTCTCTCTAGCTCAGCACTGTCTATTACAGTGATAGCCAAACTTGTGACCTCCAGATGTTGTTGTACTACAACTCCCAGCAGTCCCAACCAACATGCCCAATGGATGATGGGATATGTAGTCCAACAACATTTTGAGCACACCACGTGGGTTACCCCTAGTCTGCTATGTCTAGCAGTAGCTCTTCACTGTTTGAGGCAGGAATCTTTCACTATCCCAACACAGAAATGCCAGGGATCGAACCTGTGACCTTTTGCATGTGTTCATCTACTGAGTTAGAGCCCTTCTCTGTTGGTCTTCTGCTACCATAAAGCAGGCTGGGACATTCAGAACTTTCCACCCAGGTTGGTCTTATTGATCCTTGATCCATCTCTTATGTCCTGAGTTTGACACTAGAGCATTAAGGAAGGGCAATCTCTGCTGCTGCCACTAGTGGCATTACCATCATCTAATGCTCACGGGGTGGTTTGTACTGAGGTAGAGAAAGGGTGAGCTGAGAATGCAGATGTCGCATCAGTAGTAGCCCTGGAGATCCTAGGAGTGAGAAAGGGAGATACAGCTGAAAAAGGAAGAGAATCATAGGCGTGAGGGTCCAGAATGAGTGGTCTAGAGCTTTTGGTAAGCAGTCATTCACTTTTCAAGTGTAATGTGTAGCCAGCCCATATTAAAAATTGCTGCTGCAGGATCTTGAACAGGGGGGAAATGAGGAGAGTGAGATATATTTCCTACCCTGTTTATGACTCATCAACTTTACCTTGAAACATCAATAAACGTTTCATAAAACACACAAAGGTAGCATGAACTTCACAAGAACTTGCTCAATGCAGAACACTGTGCTAGGGTTGAATCAGCATGTGTATGTGTTTAATAGAAAGAATTAATCTAGAAAAGAAGTGAAGCTGTGAGCCTCATGACTCAACCTTTTCCTTCCTGTGTGCTTTGTAGGTAGGATGTATTTGACAGTTAAAACATTTACATTTGAATGTTTCACTGCTATACTGTCAACACTAGAAGAAAAGGTTTTAGCCTGTAGTCTGGGGAAATGTGGGTGCTGCTTCCATAGATTATGTTGAATCTTGATTCTGATGTGGGCAAAAGGCCATCGGGATGCTTGCAAGTGCACACAAACAAAGTATACATCACTTTCTTTGAGTTTAGAGATGATAAAGTAGTAGTAGGCTACAGAAGAACTTTCTCCACATATGCACTAAGGTTTGATGCTATATTTGTCCAGTTTGTCCAATAAAGCTGCTATATTTTTACCTAGATCGCCTCCAGACTGTCAGCATGTTGTGGGAGGGATTCAAGCACATCCCAAAGTTTAAGTTTGTGCAGTTAAATTGGATTAAAGCATGGGTCAGCAAACCTTTTCAGCAGGGGGCCGGTCCACTGTCCCTCAGACCTTGTGGGGGGCCAGACTATATTTTTTGGGGGGGAATGAACAAATTCCTATGCCCCACAAATAACCCAGAGATGCATTTTAAATAAAAGCACACATTCTGCTCAGGTAAAAACACACTGATTCCCGGACCATCCGCAGGCCAGATTTAGAAGGTGATTGGGCCAGATCCGGCCCCTGGGCCTTAGTTTGCCTACCCATGGATTAAAGCACTTTGTTGCTCTAGCACAACAAATCATTCCTAGCACAACAAATCCACATTTCCACCCTTTCAAAAATGACCTTGTGGAGAATTGGGAATACGCTGAAAAGTATAGAATGAACAAATTATTAATAAGAAGACATATAAACACCCTGCATGAGCTATGTGTGAGTGTGTGCACGTGCAAGCACAGCACCCAAACTCACAAATTAAAAATCTCTATTGCTGCACACCAACCCAATCTCTGAGCGGTGCGAAATTCCAGGGGTTCCAGGCGCTTACCCAGGGTTTGTTTCTCCTTGTGGAAATGAGGCGCAGTGGAGACTGTGGTGTCTTTATTATACAGTATATGATTTATTTACACATATATACAACCTGAGCCTACAATGGAGGCTTTCACAGCATTTACACCCCAAGAAAGTCTTGCTTCTCTTGTAGCTGCAGCCTTGGATTCATTCAAACAGAAATCGAGCATCACTCTGTCTGTCTCCCTAGCCTGCTGCCTTTTCTGCTTCAACCTTCTAGCTCCCATAATGCCACTCTCCACTCTGACCTTTGTTTTTCTAACTACTAGCGAACTGAGGCACAGATCCACTTTCTTTGTTCCCTTAAGTGCCCATTAACTGGTCCTAGGCTATCACCTCACCAGGAAGCTAGCTTGGCTATTCCAGGAATTTGAATCCTTAATTAGATTTTACCACTTGCTGGATTCAGGCAAGTAAAGCCTGCTTCCCCCTCAAATTCTTAACACTATTTCCCCGCCCCCTTCAAATTGCTGAGCAGCGCCAGGTACATCTTGCTAGTGCTCAAGAATCAGGTTGTCTGAAAGAGCTCTTAATCTTTGCACACCTCTGTATCTTTAAAATGGAACATATATTCCACTTCAAAGACAAAGGAGCAACAGAGCTAAGCTTTAGCAAAGGGGGAGGGGGGGACAAAAGGAGATAATTATTTTTACACTTTCAAAAAGTAAAAACAAATACAGCTTTTTGCCCATCGCTAACACTGTGGTTGTCAATTCTAAATAAAGACTATTTACATAACCTTCAGCCCACTTAGAAATGTGGAACAGGAGCTCTGTGAGTACAGACTTGCAAATAAAACCTCACCAGGGTGGTTGCTCACATCTTGCACCCTATGCTTCCCTCTTTGTGTTCCTCTTCTCATTTCCCCCCATGCACTGTGCTCCCCCCAAACAGGGAAGTGGCAACTCTCATTAGTAGAGAGTTTTGTTTCCATGGTACCTACCATGCTAATAGCTGTCTTCTTTCCAAATTTAACTATGGGCTCTAATGAGTGATTAAGGCAGCAGATCACCTCAACCATTTATATGGTTAACTTACACCCTCCTGCAGGGGGGCGAGAAACCATGAAATTGCCCTCCCCAATCTACGGGCCAGAAGACCAGAAGCAGCATCCTTGGAGCTCCCAACTTAAAAATGGTGTTCTCTGTGCATAGCTGTCAAGTTTCAGATTTGAAAATAAGGGATCAGCACCCCCACCTGTCCCGGCGACAGTCCACGCCGTGGTAATCCCCCAAGCTACAAATTTATTTACACCAGGAAAGAGCTCCCAGGAAAGAGAAATCAGGGCAGAGAAAAGAAAGCACTTATTCACGCAGCACACGGTTAACCTCTGGAACTCCCTGCCACAGGGAGCAGCGATGGGCACCAACTTGGATGGCTTTAGAAAAGGATTAGGCCAATTCATGCAGGAGGAGAGGACCACTGGTGGCTTCTGGCCAGGTTGGCTCTGCTCTGCCTCCAGTTAGGGGCAGCAATGCTTAATCTGAGCACCTGTTGCCGAGAAACATTCGTCTATTTTATCTTCTTCTTCTTTATATATCTGTCTGTCTGTCTGTTATTATTCCACCTTTTTCTCCAAGGAGCTTCCTGGTCCCAGTCCTCATTTAATCCCCAAAACAGTCCTGTGAGGTAGGCAGGCAGGCAGGCAGGGCTGAGAAAGGCAGGGACCCAAGGAGTCCCCGGAATCCAACTCTCCTTCCTGGAAATAAGGGAAATTTAAGGGATATCAACAATAAGGGATAGCAGCAGGAAACGGCTTGGAATAAGGGAGTTTCCTGCAAAAAAAGGGAGACTTGACAGCTATGTCTCTGTGTCCAGAATGAACTGGGACAGAGAAAACCATGCTAAGTTGGGGGCCTCCGGAGGAACTGCTATTGAGGAATAAAAATACCCATATTTTACTAAGAGTAAAGGTAAAGGTAATGGGACCCATGACCATTAGGTCCAGTCATGTCCGACTCTGGGGTTGCGGCGCTCATCTCACGTTAGTGGCCAAGGGAGCCGGCGTACAGCTTCCGGGTCATGTGGCCAGCATGACTGAGCCGCTTCTGGCGAACCAGAGCAGCGCACGGAAACGCAGTTTACCTTCCCGCTGGAGCGGTACCTATTCATCTACTTGCACTTTGACGAATTGACGTGCTTTTGAACTGCTAGGTTGGCAGGAGCAGGGACTGAGCAACAGGAACTCACCCCGTCGTGGGGATTCAAACCGCCGACCTTCTGATCAGCAAGCCCTAGGCTCTGTTGTTTAACCCACAGCGCCACCCGCGTCCCTATTAAGAGTAGACCCACTGAAATTCATGGAAATAGCTAACAGTGTAACCTATGCATGTCAATAGGTTTTTCCTGTAATTTTATATTGTAAACTGCCCTGAGATCTTCAGATGAAGGGTAGTATGTATATTATAAATTTAACAAATAATAAGTGTATTTACGATTTAAGCCTAAATTGGGTGCCTTAATTTCAATGGGAAATCTACTGAGTGCTACCCCATGGCTCCCCAGATGTTGCTGGACTATGAATCCCATCATCCCTGCTTACATTATCGTTGGCCTCGCAGACTGGGAACGGTGGCAGTTGAAGTCCAACAACTTCTGGAGGATCTGATTCCCCATCCCTGCTTGATAGTGGCCTTGGATTAACTTCCTGTTACTTGCAGAACTGAACTAAATAAAACCTGTTTCCATTCACTGCAAGCTAATGTAATGCAACTGAGCCTCTTTGCTGTTAGAGAAATGGCAGGTTCTGGTGCTAGAAAGTATGTGTTGCAGTCACAGAACAGGGGGACTAAGGACTAGGATTGGGGGAAGCAAAACATTGTGACTTGGTCCTCCCTAACTGTTGCTTTTAGCCACAGGGAGCTTCCAGATCGAATCCCACTTGAAAATAGTGACAATCATGTATCAACAAACTCTGGTCACACAGTTATAGTTGTTTGGGGGGTTTGCGTAAAAAACCAATTTCCCCAAAACACCCTACTTTATGTGTACAGTAACAGGAAAATGGAGTGGAAAGTGTGGGATAGCCCTTGGCTTGACACAATATAATCTACCATTCCCTCCAACAAATCAGGATGAATGCTCACAATTTCAGTGCTGCAGTGTACAATGACTGTTTCACATCAGGCCAAAATAATGCTGTAAGCCAAGGATAGGGAACCTGTGGCTCTCTAGATCAGGCTTCCTCAACCTCGGTCCTCCAGATATTTTTGACCTACAACTCCCATGATCCCTAGCTAGCAGGACCAGTGGTCAGGGATGATGGGAATTGTAGTCTCAAAACATCTGGAGGGCTGAGGTTGAGGAAGCCTGCTTTAGATGTTGTTGAGCAACACCCATCATCTCTGCTCATCTGCTCATGCCAGCTGGGGCTGACAGGAGCTGGAGTCCAGCAACATCTCTTGAGGGCCATCATTTCTCCAAACATACATACTGTAAGTAACCCAACAGGCTAGAAATCAAAAAATATTTCCTCACATCTCTCTAGAACTTCAGATTTTAAAATGGATCAGAGAGATCTGAGCATTTCTTCAAAGAGATGTGAATTCACTTACCAGTCATGCTCAGCTGCAGCTGATGTGCTAGCATTTTACTCCAGATCTGGAGATTGAAGGGAAAGGATGTTTATAAAACTGTCTGTGAAACACACACAGCACGTCCTTTGATGCTCCTCCCTTATTTTCTTTGGCTTCAAGGCCTTATGTACACTTGATGGAATGATTTAATAATATCCTCTTACTTCAGGAGAGCATGAATTCTACAAAAATAAACCCCAGAGAAGTTAAGTTTTGCTGTATTATTAAAAAAAAAAAAGTATTCAGCTGCAATCTTGCACTTCTTACCTGAGAGTAAAACCCATTGAAATCAATAGAACTTATCTCTGAGTAGATGTGCTTAGGATTGTGCTGTTTATCGCAGCACATAATGTTTATACAATGAACATTCAAAGCCTTTTTCAGAAGACAAATATGAGTCTGAGTTTTGTTTTTGCAAGTATCTGCCAAAGTATGTATCATCCTTAGCTTAAATTGTTTCTTTATTTGGTTGGGCATCAAATAACCTGATCCTTTAATCTGCTGTGCAAGGCAAAAAAATCAATGTGATGTGTGGCATGGACTATTATTACCAGTGCAACTGCACCACACAAGGTCTTCCAAAAGTCTAACTTGGGCTGACTGGAAGTGCAAATTCACTAAAGACTATCCTGTCCATTGCAACTGAGTTTCTTCCTCCCCAGTGTCTTATACTGTGGCCTGTATCAGGTTGGCTCAGGGTCAACAGGGTATATTATTACCCTTGTCATATCCACATTCAGATGTCAATTTTGAGTTGTGACCTTACAGAACAAAACTGTCAGCATACTAGTTGTTTATACAGGTATTGTTAAAAAAAAACAACACCCCAGAATTGAAATGAATCCATTTGAGAGTATTGTGTCTAGATCTCATCACTGCACTTAAAAAAAAAGCCATTGAGAAATAGGAATGGGTTCAGAGAAGGACAACAAAGATGGTCAGTGGTATGGAAAACAAATTCTATGAAGAAAGGTTGAAAGAACTGGATATGCTTTGCCTGGAGAATATATGAATTGCATATACACAAAACGTTATTGTAGGATCAATGGAGACCTAGTACGTGTCTTTTCCATGTAGTTTCCACATAGTCCATATACAATCCAGATCAGCTGCATATACGGTATTTTGCCCCTGAGTAAGCTTCTTGAGAAACTGGTTTCAGTCTGAAAACAAAAGCTGCATTACTCCACAGTGTGTCCATTTGAAAACAGATGTGGGCGGTCCTAGCAATGAGGGGAGAGGGGTATCTTCACCTGTCCAATGTTCCTATGGGCAGGTGCATACCAAGATTGCAACCACCACTTCTTTATTCATTCATTTGAGGCTTCAGCAGGAAGGAAAAGGTGTGGATAACCTAATCAAGGGGATGCTTTTCAAAATACATGTAAAGTAACCAAACCCAGCTTTGTGGATGGCAGAATCTGGACTCAAACTAGATTGAAAGCAGCATGTTAAGGAAAAGCATGAATGATTCCGGATTGAGAAAAACATTTTTGTGTGCTACAAACATGCTAGTGAGTGCAGTGTGTACCTGAGAGAGGTGGCATGATAGAACTATTACAATACAAGAAGAGTCGTCACTGTAGAAGGTGCAAGGACTTGTTTCCTTCTGCCCCAGAATGCAAGACTAGATCTGATGGACTTAAGTTACAAGAGGTGAGATTTGGGTTGAACATTAGGAGAAGTCACTGAGCAGTAAGAGCAGTCCTACTATATGGAAACTAATTACCTAAAGGGGTGATGGGCTCTCCCTCACTGGAGGTCTTCAAGCAGAGGCTCCACAGCCATTTATTGGAAATGCTGTAGCTCTGGGTTTCCTGCATCAAGTGGTGTGGTGGCAGCAACAGAACAGATGACCTAGCTCTATGATTCTGTGAGAATATATAGGTGGCAGGAAGAAATTGTGTGCAACAGGGAAGAAACAGAAGGCGGTTTGTAAAAGCACAGCAGACATGGCTGGTTAAAGTGATACCTGAGCTGAATTTAGACTACACACCACATCAGCTCTGATTAGGAAAGCAGCTTGTGAAAGTCTCCTGAGACTCCCATGAGGAATATGTGTTTGTAGTCCTCCAAATCCAGCCGCAGCTCCGGCCCAGACAATATGCGGAGAACACTTATTAGGCAGTGTGAGGTCTCAAGACTCGTACACAGAGACCTCATTCACTGAAGCTAATAGAGTAGCACTGCAGGGGAGTTCTGCCCTCTGCTTGCCTCTTGCTTAAGCATAGGCATAGGCTGTTAAATCTCAGCCACAACATGGCATGAACTGCAAAATGGAAATGCTCCAGCGACTAGCTTTCCACAGACAGACACACAGTGTAATCAGGAACTTTTAATAAAAAATAAAGGTGGAAGTTTTGGTCTGCTTTCCTGCAGCTATCAAGAAATAAAATAAGCACAGAGAGAGGATTAGCCGGCAAAGGAGACTGGATCTTAATTAGGAAACTATTCACCTTGCTTTGTTTCCTGTCCTGATTTTTTTTTAAAAAAAAAGATTGGAACCATATGTGGGACTTAGGAGCAAGGAGGGGAAGGAAACTGGAAGCTGCAGGTTGGGCAGAACCGCTTGATTAGTTCATGCAGATAGTGTGGTTATAGTTAGGCACTAGGTGGTGCTGGTCTGGGTTATTTCTGGGTGGAGTATACAATATCCTGTCTCTGTTATTGTCTGGAGAGGGATAATAAAGTTCTTGTCTAGCTTTCTGACCAATGTGTCCTCTTAGCCTTCCATGACAGGTCACTTTAATATGTGAAATCCAGTCAATGGTGGTAAGAAGTTGGCAAAATGTTATCTTTTACAACTCTTAAAATAAGGGATACTTTGCAGAGTCCACAGCTGGCAACTTGCTGCTTCCTTGGTTTCCTGGGAACTGTAGTTTGTTAAGGTTGCTAGCAATTGTAGCTCTCTGAGGAGAAAACGAGAGATCTCGGGATTCTTTGAGTGAAACCAAGTGCTTTAAATGTGAGCTGAATGTGCTTTAAATGCATGCTGCGGATGTTTCTTAGGCATAAGGTCTCTCCTTTGTTTATTTGTCCAATAACAGGGAAATATAATTGAATTCACAAGCAAGTGAATTCCAGAGGGGAACAAACTAATATGAGGTAACCTTCAAAGAAATGTTACATCAGTTTTTAACCACTGTAAACAAAAATGCAGCCTAATTCTATGCTGTTTCCCCACTGGGCAGGTTGCAGCATCCTATCTAGAGGCAATGCAAAAACTTTCCCTAAGGATCCAAGTCCTATTTCATTAGGCCATTCTTATCTTTTTCTGCTTTGGAATTTTGCCAAATGCAGTTGGATACTAGGCAGACAGAGCAAAGTTTATTTAAGGTTGGCTTGTCAGATGGAATAATCCACCAACTCTCCTGACCCCACCACCTAGCTGATTTTAAAACCCTCTCCCAGGGGCTCCTCCTCTAATGGAAATCAGAGTCGTTTCAGGCTGCTTGAAAGTTAATAATAAATTGATAAATTGGGAGAAAGGGCCACATTTCTCACCCTGCTTCTCTTTCGACTCTCACCAAGAACTGCAATTTGCTCCCTTAACTGCTCGATCCTTTTAACTTCTTGCACAATACAACAATTCCTAAGAGCTAAAGCAAAGAATACTGTGCCCTGAGTGATGTGGAAATGGCTGCTGCCAAGGGCATGGGCTTTCTCTTAAGAGCTCAGCAGACTTGACTCCTGTACTGTATTTTCTGGCTGGTCAATTCTGTAACCTGAAGTAGATGGGGGATTTAAAGCATTTCTTTCAAGTGAATTTGTATAGCTTATCTACTTAGGATGGATTTATCAGCTGGCCTCTTTTGCGACCAGGACAATAAATCCTCATACCCATTCAGCCAAAATAAATTGTTAAGTCATGCTTTATGGGACCAGCTCTTTAGTATTATCTCTGTTTAGTTATAAGAATGATGTAATTCTAGAACCTGGATGGTAAATACATCCCCTGCTGGAGTCTGGAACCAATTCCAGATGAAATTTAATAGTGTTTTGCCATTAACTGCTGTGACCGCATTATATCCAATTTTAAAAATTGCCATCCTTAAGGTATACAAGCTCCACCACTTGTTTCTGGACATAAGCCCAGCCCACAATGATTGAGGTCCTAACTAGGTCTGAGATTGGATTTCTTGAAGTCTTCTTCTTCTTCTTCTTCTTCTTCTTCTTCTTCTTCTTCTTCTTCTTCTTCTTGTTATAAAGGCATATGCAAGTGACGGAAGATTTGGACTGCGGCCACAGTGCTAAGGAGAAGAGATACCAACCCTTTCCTCTGGTGCTATTTTCCTCCCTTCTAATTCCCCCTATTCCCAGCAGCTATTAGCCATGAAACCGGAAAACAACACATATACCTGTACTCATATTGAACCCACCTTTGCCCTCTCTGCAGTTAAAAAATCAGGCAGGTAGTGGCTGTCTGAGAACAGATGTGGGGTAGGTGAATTTGGTGGTTTCAATTTCTTTCAGTTTCTCATTTTTCCAGTCTGAAGTTCAGTGCCCCACATTTCCACAACAGTGTGCACTTTTAAAAATTTTTATGAAAATTCATTACACTATTTCATTTCTCCAACTACGCACATTTTGTATGCAGTTTTGCCCAATATGCAGTTTTGCAAAGCAATTTCCCCTAATATAATGCATTTTAATATATTATTTTCACAGATATGTGTATGCTTATGCATACTTCGCCCTCACACATGCATTTTTTTGTATATGTTACTTGGCTGGAAAACTGCATTGCAAATTTCAGAGAAGTGCAAATTTCATAGGATGGCTGTGTTTTGGTCCACGTATTGTTTTGGAAAGTGCAAATTAGGTAAGCTCACCTTTCAGTGCAAACTGAATCCTGTTTCTCCTCCATCCCTAGTGATAGATTGGTGCTGGTGGGCAGCCTCCACTACATAGGATGGACTAGGTTGTCTGAGAATAGAAGTGAAATATTCACAAAAATAAAGTATCAGTATCTTTTTAATTGATGGGCTAGGTTAAGGAAATTAAAGGTGAAAACTTGAAATGATATATATGATGCTGGTTGGGAATCAGTTCACACTTGTAAATTTAAGGGGATTTCAGATTCTCCATGTAATTGAGACAATGGTTAAATTCAGCTGGAAATCAGGATTCCATGGAAAAGATTGTTTTGAGGAGTTGGGATAAAATGCTAAATGAACAGGAAGTGTCTCCACCTGCTGTCATAGAATAGGGAACCTGTAGGGGGTCCCCCCCCCAATTCTGTCACATCTACAGTGTTGGAACTAAAGAACCTCAAGTCAGGAAAGCAGGAAGTAGCATTTTTAAATCTTCCTTTTTGGTATTGAGACAAGTCATAGATCGGCAAATCAAATGTCTGTTTATGATGGCTAAGTTGGTCACAATTATGCTGGCTTTGTATAGAGTATGAGATCTGTGCTCTGAGAGGGTAGCAATTTTGCATGACTCAGGCCAAACTAGCTATTACACTTGGGATGGGTGTAACAGTCTCCCAATTTTTTAAAAAACGAAAACAGCTGCAGGAGGCTGCCACTTTAGCAGAACTGAAGGGGAGTGGCTGCTTAACCATGCAAAATCATTTCCTTCCTTTCTGTCTCCCCCCCCTCCTTTCTTATTTATCCATGGGAGAAACAAACAGGGTGTGTCATGAATGATCCATGATTTAAACAAATAAACAATCTTCTGATTCTCCCATGCCTATTCCTGATTAATGAGATATCCTTTCATCATAAACTGCAAGTTCAACTCCTAAGCAAACAAAAATTCACAACACACTACAAATACCCTTCCTCTCTGCCATATAGTCCAAAGAAACCCTCCCACCCCATTTAGTATTTTCAATGTTGCACTGGTTCTCAGAAAATGTATTTTCTACAGACTGGCGTAAGAACCAGTTTACCTTTTAAGAACAGGGTTCATCCCTTACTGTTGATAATAATCTGGAAGCCATAGCTTAGGGTTTGTTCCCATTGTCACACACATTTTTCAGATAGCTTCTTCACATGCATCAGGAGGTGATTATGGTTTCACACATTCTGCACAAGAATCACTCCGCCAATGTCAACACAGCAGCTAATCAGAGGAATAAGGTCTGATAGACTCCATTTGTGGAGAGGAAGGTCCTCTGCATTCCTCTTTGCCTCTCCAAACACTCCCACACAGCATAAGACCATTACAATGAACCCACCATACCTGTTTACCAGAACCATCTTGGCAGGCTGGGATAGAAGAACGAGAATGGTGTGCAGGATACCTTGGACTGCAAAGCTGCGCTGATTTGGGAAACAAGCCCCTCTTGAAATGTAATGCTGTGAACTCTCTTCCTCCACCCAGGTGTGCAGTATCTAGGTGTAAAATAAACCATGTATTTTAAAGCACTATACTCTCTGACATGCCTGAATTCCCAATGGAAACACAACCCTGTAACCGTCTGGAATCATGCTACCACTCAGCAGAGACCGGAGGTAGCACACAACCTTCGTAAGCATATAGGTCCTATGACATCAAGCATCCTGGTCTACTACAAACACTGTCTACTTTAGCTAAAATGGCAGCAGTTCTGGAATAGAGGAATTAAGCCAAGTTGGTTTTTAAATATATATATAGATAGATAATTTTTATTATTTTTAATTAATTAAACATTATAACAACCACATTACAATAATCAATCAAATACATTTGCTCTGCCAAGCTTGTGACTTCCCTCCTTCCCTTCAAATGGTTTTCTGTTTCCAATTAATTAAGCCAAGTTGAGTTACAGGTATCTCAACAATGGCATCTCAGAGATCTGCCTGCATATTAAGCCCCTGTTTGAAAGCATCCTATGAGGATCCACACAGAGGGTCAGAAGTAGTACTAAACTTGGTTAAAAAAAACAAAACAAAACCCCAAAGCCAGCTGCTGAATATCCTCAATTGCCTCAACCAACATGTAGGACCTTTGCTGTGGACACAACTGCTGGCTCTGCTGGAGCGGGTGTGTGCATGGACAAGGCCTCTGTTAAGAAAGCCCAGGGTGGCACCTAGCTTGGTTATTGCAGGTCTTTTATCACGTACAGTCTATCTGTTTTGGCACATTATGGTTATAAGATTTCCTAATAGATAAAATGTCCTTTAAGTACCAGAGGGAGATTGGGGGTACAATACAATATAGCTTTTATTTATAAAGCCTTTTACAAATGTCCCAGGGAGCTATTTTGCAAAGGCAGGAGCAGACAAGTACAGCATGATAACAACAAATCATAGTTCATTCACTGCACATCTAATGTCACGGGGTCTTTAGCTCTAAAACCAAACAGGGAATTTGCTTGGTGAGTTTCTGCTGCTAATGTCTTGACGGTATAATCTTACTATTGTTTACATGGGGTGTATGAATGGGCAAACTTGACTATTTCAGTTTGTCTCCATCTCATTTTTCCAATCTTAAATTCAATTCTACACATTTCCACATTAGTTAATCTCCCCCCCCCAAAAAAAAAAAATTATTAATGGAAATGAATCAACATCTTAGTGCAATTTTCTCCTATCTACGTGTTTGTATGCAATTTTACTTAAGATACCAGCTTTTGCAAAGCAATGTTCCTTAATGTTATGCATTTTTTCTGCTCTCTTTGTTAATATATGCATTTTCTACACAATGGGGTAGAGAACTTCGTTGCAAAATTCTGTAAAGTATGAATGTTGAAGGAAGGCTGTGTGCTGTTTTGCATATTGTTCAAGACACTGGTGTTTCTGGCTGCCCTTCCACTTGTGTTGCATCTGAATCTTCTCTTAGGCTCTTCTCCTGGGAGTGGAGATCTCTGTACAACCCAGCGGAGCTTATTGAGTGCAAGGGCCATCACCTCTGGTGGGAGATCTGAGGCTCCTGCACACATGGGTTTCTCTAAATGCCGTCATCACGTAGCTTTGTAATTAGAATAGCCATTGAATAATGTCAGCCATATGTGTAGATTTCATACAAAGTTTAAGCAAAGGCAGATTTATAAGTTAAACAGCTCTCCCACCTTGTGGCTAAGCTGAATATTACTGCCAATGTAGCATTTGTGTTAAATAATCAGAGGACGTAAATGCATATTCATCCCAAATGTGCATGGCACAGAGAAAGTGGATAGAGAAAAGTACTTCCTCAGCCCCATAACACTAGAACTTGTGGATATTCAGGGAGCCAGTGTGGTGTAGTGGTTAAGAGTGGTAGACTCGTAATCTGGTGAACCGGGTTCGTGTCTCTGCTCCTCCACATGCAGCTGCTGGGTGACCTTGGGCTAGTCACACTTCTTTGAAGTCTCTCAGCCCCACTCACCTCACAGAGTGTTTGTTGTGGGGGAGGAAGGGAAAGGAGAATGTTAGCTGCTTTGAGACTCCTTCGGGTAGTGATAAAGTGGGATATCAAATCCAAACTGTTCTTCTTCTTCTTCTTCTTCTTCTTGAAGATTCCGGACAGTTAAAAGGACGCACTTCCCCATGCAACACATAGTTAAACTATGGAACTCGCTCCCACAGGAGGCAGTGATGGCCACCAACCTAGATGGCTTTAAAAGAGGATTAGACAAATTCATGGAGAAGAGGGCTATCCATGGCTACTAGCTGTGATGGCTATGCTCTGCCTTCACACCTGGAGACAGCAATACTTCTGAATACCACTTGCTGGAAACCACAGGAGGGGAGAGTGCTCTTGTGCTCAAATCCTGCTTGCAGGTTTCCCACCATCTGGTCGGTCATTTTGAGAACAGATGCTGGGCTAAATAGGCCATTGGCCTGATCCAGCAGGCTCTTCTTGGGTGCCATCTTAACACTTCGGAAGCTACATGTGAAACCTGTTTCATACAGTAATTATTAAAGTTGCTCCACCTAATATTGTGATTAGTCTATCATAGGGGTCCCCAAACTAAGGTCCGCGGGCTGGATAAGGCCCAAGGGACTTGTTTATCTGGCCCGCGGCGACCCCCGCCACCCGCTGCCGCCTCCCGCTCTTACCGGTGCTGCGCTGCACGGCTGCCCACTCCCAGGTCGGAGGAGCACCAGAAATAGCTTGTGTGCATGCGCAAGTGTTATTTTCGGTGCACATCTGAGTCGGAGGAGCCCCGTGCACAAGCTATTTCCAGTGCTCCTCCGACCCAGAAGTGCACCGGAAATAGCGTGTGTGTATGGGTGCGCGCTCCCCCGCCCTCCGGCCCGCAGCAGGAGACACCGGCCCGGAGGTGCGGTAAGTTTGCTCCAGATGTTCCACAAATACTTTTTATCACCTATTTAAGAGCCAGAGGAGCTATAGCACAAAGGGCAGTTGCTGACAAATTATCTCTATAGGCTGAGACCTGTGTCCACTGCAATCAATATCCCTCACATGTAATAAAAAAAAAAAATCTGTCCACAAGGTGAAAAAAACGCATTAACTTACTCAATGGAGACTATTACCCTAATCTGGTGGAGCAGAAAATCATTAAAAAGCTGCCTTATTGGTCTAACTAGCTCGGTGTTATTTACACTGACTCTCTAGGGTTGCAGACAGAAACCCTGCAGACAGGGTTTCCAGCCTACATAGAGGCGCCAAGGATTGAATTTGGAGTCTTCTGCATGCAATGCACGTGCTCTGCCATTGAGTTATGGCTTACTGCTTATATAAAGATGTAGCAATTTTTCCTTGTTTCAAGGATTTCCAGCTCTCAAAATGTAATTGAAAATCTCACAATATTATATTTGGTCTCCGTGTGCAAATGTTCAAGGATGCAATTGAAGGGTAAAGAAAAATCTATAGCAATGATGGCATGACCAAAAAATAGTGGAGAGGGGCAAGCTAACTCCCAATCTCCCCACTGCAGAACAGCTGGACCACATCAAGTTCATGCATAGGTCACAGGCAAGCTGGAAATAGTCAGCTCGGGTATCCACAGCAGTGACCAGAGGAGAAATGACTGTTAGGAGGAGTGCAATGAGAGGAAATGCCATGGTGCATATGTAACAGCGAAATTGGATGCCTTCATCTGCCCCAACTGCAATAAAACATGTCTCTCCCATGTTGGTCTCTACAGCCACTGCAGGTTTGACTTTATCCCCAATAGTGCATCATTCCATTGCCTCTCAAGACAGATGCCAACAATGTGCACTTGCTGAGCATTGAACATCTGCCAAAAGGCTGGGTGCAGTGCCATCCCACTGAGCTCAAGCCAAGCAAGACCTTGTGATAGGTTTAGGAGGACAGAGGTCAGCTCCTTCTTCCACATGATATCGCCTATACCTCCCAAGGGGCAAGAGAAAGCTGAAGGAATCAGCTGGGCTTCCTTATGTTGGCCAATCCATGTGAGAATTCTAAGCACGGCCACATAAAGAATGAATGCAGAGTTCCAAGGGAAAGGAGGAGATGAGGGACAGAATGAGAATGAGGACCGACAATATTATTCTACATGGGCTCAGTATGGTACCTCAATACAGTAGTCCAGAATAAAGTGATGCCAGGAAAACCTGGAAAAAATATTACCCTATTAAATTAGTTGTCTTGTACAAATTCCCCCTATCTATAAGGTTACCCATAGTATTGCTGTGAGTAAACTCCTTTAATACCAACTCCAAAACACACACACAAAACCACAACCCTCAGATTTGGCAGAGTGATAATCATCATCATCATCATCGAGAGCAATATTACAAAATGAATGACTGTACTTAATCTGACTGTTGGTACTAATTGTTGAAAGAAACTTCTTCAAGTATATATCAAGGCATAGAATTATTCTAAACAGATTCATTATACAGAATGGTTATCTAACAACCATTGTCTTAAATGAAGCAGTTGACATGCCTCTTCCACGTGTTCCTACCCATGCCTGAGTTCATATTCAGATACCCCTCTCTGAATGCCCTTGCAAGCTGAAATACGGTGGGTGGTCACAGGAGAAAAGGCCTTCTCAGCAGCAGTTCCTTGTTTATGGGATGTTCACTTGGAACCATCTTTCATGTCTTTTTTTGGTGCCAAGCAGATATCTTTTTATTTTCACTGGCTTTTAAATTTTCATTCTTTTACCCCATCTTATTTTTCTGGAAGGTAGTGGATTTTGCTGTTTAGCATGGTTTTCAGCTTTCTGTCATATGGATTACTTTAATTCAGCTTTTAGAATTGCATTTTTGTATTTTATGGTTTGGTTTTGTGTTTGTTACATGCTGCCCAGAAAAGGTGGCTAATAAATACAGTAAATTGTAAGAGCAGAAATAGTAATATTAGTAATAATAATAAAAGGTGTTCAGAAGACCAAGCTCCCAATATTTTCCCAGCAGGTTGTGGCTCAGGGCACAACCCCATGGCCCTTGCAAATGTATCCCAGGCGACAAGGGCATAGCCAAAGTTGTTGAACTTTTTTTAGGAAGTTAGCAATGGGGGGGGGCGGAAAATGCTCATGTGCCCCCACTTTCTGCCATGCAAGCCAATCAGGGTTGTGAAGTTGGTGGATTGTCTGCCTCCAGTTTTCTCTCCCTTGAAGGGTAGGGTTGTTCTGCCCAGGTTGTAATATAGCCCCCAGTTACACACACATGCATATGCCACTAAAATCAATGGGGCTTAAATTAATTTAGGAGTGGTGTGGACTCTAAGACCAGTGTACCTCAATTCCTAGGACTTCACGTGCCTTGCAAAGCCCATGACAGCAGGAAAAGATTTAAAAGATGAGAAGGTAACAATTCCTTAAGTCCAATAAAATAAAATATATACATATACAGGTATATCTGTATCTATATGTTAGAAAATTTGAAAACCACTATCATGTTTTCACAACCTTCTGAGGATGGAGGAAACTAGTTCAATACCATGCTTCTTAAAATATATTAACAGAAATAACATTTGCCTGGTGTTGAAAAGATGCAATGATGTGAGTTTCCTAGGGGAAAAATTCCAAATAAGGAGGATCTCTCTCTCTCTCTCTCTCTCTCTCTCTCTCTCTCTCTCGTTGTCACCATTCAAATTTCAGCAGGAAGAAGCATCCCGAAGAGTACATCTTGTAATGTATATGATCTTAAGATCTGGGTAGTCTCGTATAGTAAGTGGGGTACCTTCAGATACTGGGATCCCAAACCATATACATTTATTAGTTAAAACTAGCACCTTGAACTGGGCTTGGAAATGTAGTGGTGACCAATATAAGCAAATGAGAACTGGCAAACCATGTTCTGATAGTTTAATCCCCTTCAGCAACCTCGCTGCCAAATTCTGTCCTAACTGAAGTTCCTGGGTCATCTTCAAGGGCAGTGCCACATATAACACATTGCAGTAATCCAATAATGGATGACTTATTCATGCCATATCAAAAAATAAGTATAAAGTTAGTGAAAGTTCAGATCATTGAGTACAAACACATATGTCTGAATAAGAGGAAGTTGTGTATGTGGTGTGTGCCGTGCTTTTTTCTAAAAAATGTTTAGGGGTACTCTCACTTTGACTCAAGAAAATCACAATTTTATAGTTCAAATCGGGGGAAATAAATACAGTAAATGGATAAAAGTACAAAGATTCACAAAAGTTTAAGGGTATGCGTCCCCCTGCGTCCCCCCAGGGGGAAAAAAGCACTGGGTGTGTGTATGTGTAGGGCCATTGTTTCACTCAACATTTCTGGATTATAAACGTGTAAAATATCCAGATGGTGCAACAAGCAGTGATCTGTGTAATGCTGATCACTGTGTCAGGCTGCGTGTTGCCACCCAGACAGTGCATATATTTGAGGGCTTAGCTGTCCATTTCTTATTAGGACAGTAGTAGCACACGGAGCAAAAACCCTTTGTTGTTTAGAGTTATTTCCCAAAGCCAACAACACCCTTCAAAATCTGACAGCTGCTCAAGGCCATGAATAGTGCAAACAGCTTTTATTAGCTATTCTTATCTCCCAGATAAAGGGATACTAGCATAAACAATCTATTGGACTGTATAGCTTAAAGAAAGAGTAGATAGAACAGTTCAGAAAAGACAAGCTGAGCTCCCCAAGGAGAACACAGTCATCTTTCACTGTCTAGCTATGGACAACCTGGACAAGAGTGTGGATTTCTATTTAAGGAACAGCAACAGCAGCATGGCAAGCTGTAGTATTCTGCCATCTTTCAATATGCCATGGCCATGTCAGGTTTTAATATCTCAGGATGGAGCAAAAATCCCACTGATTCTTTGTCGTTTAAGAAGAAAGTACTATTTTTCTATTAGGAATTGAACTGACTGATGTTTTTATTTGTTTATAGTCACTGCCCATACATTCCATCCTCCAATCCTCTTTTGCTTCAATTCCTTTCCCCCATATCTCACACAAATAGGTCTTGTAAGGTATTAAAAAGCAATCTGGCAGCCTTCCAAAGAGACAGTCTCCATGAACATCCCTCTAAAATCATTGAGGAAAAATATGTATATGGCTTCATACCACGATAGTTGAAAATGAACTTCCTTGGTAAATTTTGACTTACCAAGTGATGGAGAAAAAAGTGATTTCTATCACTATCAGTATTTGCTTTTATATTTCTCTGAGGAACTGGGCTGGCCACTGTTGGAGACAGATGTTCTATCCAGATGACCTGCTTATTGAGCTTTCATCCAAATTTGCTTGCACAAAGTTTGTTGGAGGTTGCTTTACTGTGACAGTTTTTCTGAGCATTCACTCTTATTTATTTGTGGAGAGATTGTATGATGTTGCAGCGAGCGATTGTTATCCCATCCCCTTAGAAACTGCCATTCCCACAATGCTTTGGGGAAAGCCAAGACTGTTGAAGTGGTGCAAGAGTGCTTTAAATGTATGCTGCCAGGTAATGTATATATACTGTACATACATACATATTCTAGGGTAAAGTATGCATAAACTTAGAGATGGGCATGGGAAGCCATTTAGTCCCTTACAGACAAAAACAAAGATGCTGACAGTCCCATTATCATAAAACGAGCCTCCACAAAATAGCCAAAGTCAATACCACACAGAGTGTATTTCAGAAGTTAACCTTTAAAATGACAAAAGCATAAATAGTGGTCACCAGAGTTGTACCTGACCAAAGGGATCCAAAGCCACACAAAATACTTATAACCAGTTTTGATGACCACATAATAAAAAGTTAAGTTGAAAATCCACTGGATTCCTTTATGGGTGTCAAAAACATAAACTACAATTTCTAATATTTTTGTTTTTAAATGTGAACTTGCTGTTTGAGAGAGATTTCTTTACCCACTCTTGAAACAAATAGCCCCAAGGCACTTAGAACTAGGCATGATTGCCTCAGATATTGGCACCAGATCTTAAAAGGTTGGTGACTACACGCACCTTCAATAAAATAATGTCACAAGTGCACGTTTTGTTTATGTCAGATCTCTCTAGGTACGCTGCTTGCACATTCCAAAGGAGATCCCTTGCATACTGTGGACCGTATCGTACTTGATTTGGTGTGGAACTGTGGGTGATTGAATGACACCTTGCAATTTCAGGGATCACTTATTCTGGAAGTGAACTTAGGTGGCTTGAATGCCATTGAGAGAAGAACCAAAATGGGGCCACCGGGAAGCGATGCTCAAATCCAAAGATTTTCGGGGGGGGGGAGAGATATTATATCAAAGGACCCAATTTTGGCAGGGGGTGGGCAACAGATCCACACCACACGCCTCCTTCAAAGAATCCAGGGAAGTGTAGTTTGTTAAGGGTGCTCTGTGAGGGGAATCCATAGTGCCCAGGGTTCTTTGTATACCTGGCGTAGCTCTGCCCTCCGTTGAAAACCCAGAACGGAGCAGAATGGCCAGTTGGGGGGACAAGGAAGGTTGCTGAAAAGAATTCTCCCTAGCAAGCGAGAATATACATTGCAACGCTTTGGTGGAAGGTCTCACTTGCTTCCGCTATTTACAAACTTCTGCAACTTTTCAGTGTCCCCTTTTTTTGGACAGGTTGACTTGCAACTACCACTGAACATTACTTTAGCTGCAATCCTTAAAGGAAAAGTGCGTGCGTCACCCCACCACCCGCGGCCTCTCTTGCCTGGAAGTCGACCCTCGCCTGGGAAATTGCCCTTGACTCGCTTCTCTTTGATTTGTTTTCATGGCGGCTACGGCAGAACCACAATTCCCAGCATGCCAAGGGCTACCGCTGACGCTTCGGGACGCGACGCTTCCCAACCACCTCCAACTGACCAGCCTTGAACCACACCCGCACTGAGAACCAGAAAGGAAACGATTTTCTTCCCTCCCTCCCAACAATACCGCGCTAGGCTCGGTTACAGAGGACTCGCTCAGTGACGAGCCGCAGTGACGTAAACCGCGTAAGTCAGGCTTCCTCAAACTCGGCCCTACAGATGTTTTGAGATTACAATTCCCATAATCCCTGACCACTAAATCCTGCTAACTAGGGATCATGGGAGTTGTAGGCCAAAAACATCTGGAGGGCCGAGTTTGAGGAAGCCTGGCGTACGTTAAGACAAGGCCTCGGAGGACGCTGGGAACTGTAGTCCTATGAGTGGGGAAGGTCACTAGAGCCGTTGGAGGATGGAGAAAGGGGGGGGAGCCTCTACTGCGCCTGCGTGGATATGCTTGCCTGTTAGCGCGCGGGCGGGGGGGGGGGCGGTGCGTGGCAGGAAGCGGAAGGAGGCCGGGAAGGCTCAAGTAACTGACGTGTCTCTCCGAGAAAGGAGCCTGGAGTGTGCGCTCCTGCTTGGTCCTTCCCTTTTCCGCGTCGAGAGCGCCCAAGATGGGGAGTGAGTATCGGCGTCGCTGCTTGAGGGAGGGAAGGCGGAGAGCCGGTCCTGCCGCAGACGCCGCCGCCGTGGCGGACGAGAAGCGGAGGGCGCCCGCGTAGAGCGGGGGCGCGAGGGGCGAGGCGGCTGCAAGGAGGTCGAAGCGCTTCCGTCAGGGGCAGGGAGACGAAATGGCGGCTGGGGAGGGAGGCTGGTGGTGGTGGTGGAGGAGGAGGAGAAGGACGACTCCCCTCGAAACGGGGAAGGAACGGGAGGCCGCAGGATCCCCCCGGCTGAGGATTCAACGGCAGGTGCGGGAACTGTCAGCTTCGTTACGGGGGATCAGTTGCCCATTACGTGCCTCTGCCCTGCCAGGACTGCGCTGGGGGGGGGGGCGCTCACCCGGCACTGTTTAGAGGTGGAGGCTTACGTGGCCGCCCCTTAAAGGCTCGCAAAACGATCCACGTTCGCTCTGTTCGTGATCGTTGCAGCGCCGGCCTGGAATGGCAAATTCGACGTCCCCCCCACCCCCACCCCGATGAGGGATCCTCACCTCCCCCCGCCCCGCCCTCCAGATGAGGGATGTGGTTTCCTCAGGCGGAGAGGAAAGCGCCAGCCAGCCCTAAGGTCGCAGAGTGAACCCGAGGTGCGGCTTAAATGGGTGGCTGTTTGTTTGTCACCCAGGGGGACTCTTCTATACATATACTGTATAGATAGATATGAGAAGCTAGTAAGTATTTTATATGGGAAGCTAGAATCAGCTAATAAATTGATACAATCCAGTCTGGATTATGGAAGCACTTTGTCCTTTTCATTGCAGTGCCACCCTGTAAACACAAATTTTCAGAGTGGCTTAGAATAATAATGTTGTGTTAAACAAACAAACAAGCAAACAAACAAAAACAGCTCAGGGGTTTCAAGTACAATATAATGCTCTTTATTGGGAGGGAAACTCAGATATTTTTTACAATATGCAGAAATCGTTCGTCTTTTACACACGTATCTAATTGTGACCCTTGTGTGAAGATAACTCTTCTCTTCTCTTTTTGCCTCCTGCTTCCCAATGCAAACATGTTTTTCATGCTGTGTGCCGTTTAAGTGTAAAGAGGGCACAATGACCCACAGTGGAAGGCACAGTGGGCTGCTCATGCTATCTATTTGCATTCCATCAAAATAACTGTGGCTGTAATGTGGTGATGGCCAATTTCTTGCCACATCACTGCTATGGGAAATGTGTTTTCCATTGTACTGTGCTTTCCACTTGATAGTGTGATGGGGTGGCCACTAAAGTGGGTTGTGTATTTGGGGGGCATTCCTTTTATTTGAACTTTAAATTTGGTTTTACACTGATGGCATCAACACCTTTCATTCTCTTAGCACACTATTGAAATATGTGAGTTTGGGCAGTCTTTTCATGGAAGTACAAGGCAATTTTTATTTCTTCAATTTTCAACTGTGCTACTGTTGAATAGCCTTTCCTTATTATCTGGCAGCTTCATTTATGCTGCTCCTCTTAGTTCTGCTTCTAGGAAAAGACAAAACCAAAATTTGATAACATGCCTAGTAAAAATGCATTTTTAAAAATAGCATTGTTGGGTTGCTTGCATGATAAGCACTAGTTTTAATATGTGTGAAGTTTCAAAGTAATGCTAACACCAGCAGTGATTCTAGTGAAAGTAGCCTTTCAGTTTGGAAATAAGATTCTGAAAGTACAGTCACCTCAATGCATAGGATCTCCATTGGAGTGCAAGTGGGAAATATGCTTGTGCCAGTCCTGAGCCTTTGCTCAGACAGGGAGTGAAGGTTCACTGTGACTTACTCAGGGTTATCATATAGGTTAGTGGCTGGGCAAGGTTTAAATTTGGGACTTCTGGGTTCAACCCTAACACCCTGGCTCTTAAATTGGCTGATGAGGACCTTGTGAAATCCATATACTGTATCTGTTCTCTTTTCATACCTTTTTTCACAGTTAAATTTCTTGAAGTAATCAAGCCCTTCTGTGTTATCTTACCTGAGATTCAAAAGCCAGAAAGAAAGGTAAGTATCCTTAAATCAATATTTGCAGGAGTAACTGCTAAGAGGAGAGTTTGCTTATATTATATTTTATTCTACTTTTCAGACAAATACTGTCTCTCAAAACCGCTTGCATAGTTAAAATGACAGAAAAATACTGCTTTCAGGCTTTATAACAGAAAAGGCATTTGAATGAAGAGGAAAGGTACGGAAAGGAGATCAGTTTGACAGTGTAAAAGCAAGTTAGTGAATTGTAAGCTGCCATTTATAGCTAGTCTGATCTCCTCTTACTGTTGGTCTTGCTTGGATTGAGATGCTGCAACTAATTCACCAGCCCTTGTTCCACTGACCAATGACAGAGGCTCTCTGATTCCAAGGCATCTGGAGCTGAGCTCTTAGGGAAGAGTGGGGTGGGCAACCTCTGCTGCTGTTCTTCTCCTGACTGATGGATGGGGCCAAGCTGATCTCCCCCCTTGCTGTGATGTTATTTATAGAAAGCAGGGGGTTGAACCTTCAGTTGGCACTTTGGTCTGCTGTCCAGTGTTAAGAAAGGTGTATATGTTGAATACAGTTAGATTGCTAAGTGTTGCCATATGTTACCTTGAACATTTGTGTATGCATGTCTGTAACTTAAGCACATGTGTTGGATTCCCAGCTACGGGACTGTATAAACAGGCTCCAAGAGTACTACATTAGCAATTCTATGCTCAAATGTTACCAGGCAACTGGAAAATAAATTTATATTCATCTGAAGTCCTGGTTATGTTTTCTTTTGCCATGGGTACCATTTCTCCACGTTGCTTTCAGTGAACCTAAGGCTTGTATTTTTACAATTTCTTCAGGCCCCAGACACATGGTGGTAGTGACTTCTTTTATAATTTACATTCTCTTCTGTAGATCCAGTTTAAAGAAAAAGTACTATGGACAGCTATCACCCTCTTCATATTTTTGGTTTGTTGCCAGGTATGCATATTACATTATTTCAATCTTTCATTTAAATTTAAAGTTTAAACCAAATCTAGGCCTGTGTTAATGTAATTGTCTTCTCTTGGAAATTCAGATTCCCCTGTTTGGTATTATGTCATCAGACTCAGCAGATCCATTTTATTGGATGAGAGTAATTTTGGCTTCAAACAGAGGTAAGAATGTCTCACTTAGCAAATGACTCTGCTATCTGCTGTGAGATTTTACACTTTAATACTAAGTAGCAAACCGAGTGGATCCTACCACTAACTTAAGCATTTTGATGTGCCACTGACTTCATTGTTAGAGAATTGGGCAACTACCTAACTTGCCCATTGAAAACTGTGAAACATCAATGTGCATAACTGACTGAACCATGGCCTGGATTGGGAAATGGAATTTTGGCTCATCTCCATGGCCGTGATGATGCTATAGTATAAAAATGGGAATATGTAAATGTGATAGTGCTCAGAACATTTCAAGTGGCTTTGACATAATTCATACATGTTTTCTCAGTAGTCCTTCCTAACCTATGTTCCAGAATTATTGTATTGTCATTGTGTTGCTGATTGGGGTCTGGGTTGCTGACCGTGATACAAAGATGCAGAAGAATGATGAATCATTTGGAAAGGAGTGGAGCTTCAGTTATGATCCAAATGCTTTCCCCTCCACAGTGCACATCTTTGGCCCTCTCTGCATGTGCAGTGACTAGCTGGGAGGGTTGGCAGGAAAACTGTTTTTTTCCTTACCGTTTATCTGTCATTCTGATTTCCACATCCAACAGGCACACTGATGGAGCTGGGCATTTCTCCCATTGTCACCTCTGGTCTCATCATGCAGTTGCTGGCTGGTGCCAAAATAATTGAAGTTGGGGATACGCCAAAAGACAGAGCTCTGTTCAATGGGGCACAGAAATGTAAGTATCAGGAGACATTACAGAGCTTTCCATCTGGATTGGCTTAATGCCTTATGCAGATACTGATGAATTGTATCCTCTCGGGTAATTGGAGACTAGGTTAATTCAGTCTTTTCTTGTGGATTCATTCCTCAGTGTTCGGCATGATTATCACCATTGGCCAATCTATCGTTTATGTAATGACGGGGATGTATGGAGACCCATCAGAGATGGGAGCTGGAATCTGTCTGCTGATTACCATTCAGGTAATTTATTTATATATATATATATTTGTATTGGACTACTCATTGAGTGGATCTAGGAGATCTGTGGTTCAGTTGAGCTTCTGCAGACACCATCATTTTAAAGTTAAGCACACTGCTTTATCTCCTACTTGTCCTTGTGGTATATTATTTGAATCTTGAATGCATTTGCCAATCATCCTGAGACTTCATTGTTAGGCATGGCTAAAAAAAAATGTAAAGGACCCCTGAACGGTTAAAGGTGACTGTGGGTGTGGCGCTCATCTTGCTTCAGGCCGAGGGAGCAGGTGTTCGTCCACAGACAGCTTTCTGGGTCATGTTGCCAGCATGACTAAACTGCTTCTGGCACAACGAAACACCGTGACGGAAGTCAGAGCACACAGAAGCACGGTTTATCTTCCTGCCACAGTGGTACCTATTTATCTACTTACACTGGTGTGCTTTCGAACTGCTAGGTTGGTAGAAACAGGGACAGAGCAACGGGAGCTCACCCCATTGTGCGGATTCGAAGCACCGACTTTCCAATCAGCAAGCCCAAGCGGCTCAGAGGTTTAGACCACAGTATTCTTTATAGAAGCCTTGCATCTCTAGATATATTAATTGTGTAGTTAGCTTCTAGGTTCCTCGTAAATCTTATGGATAAATTTATAGGGAAGTTTTTAATGTTTGATGTTTTATCAGTTTTTTTATTAATATTCTGTTGGGAGCCGCCCAGAGTGGCTGGGGAAACCCAGCCAGATGGGCGGGGTATAAATAATAAATTATTATTACTATTATAGAAGACCAGCAGTTAGCCATGATGGCTAGGAATGGAAATCTCCCAGAGCTGGTTGCTAGAATCTAGGAACAAATGGAGGATGACTTAACGGCATCCTACTTCAGAGTGATTCCTTGCTACGTATGTTGACCAGTCTTGCCAAAATAGGATATCTGAACTGTACTAACATTTGGCTTGACACAATGTAAGAATTTTCATGCCATATTGATCTTTAGAGTAACGGTTCAATTCATCTTCTGTATGCTGGTTTGTAGACTATGGGTTGTTACAGTATTTACTTTGAAGCATTAGTACATCTCTTCTGTTTATGGCCAAAGGGCTTTTAAGCATTGGGTTGACTATAAATCGTTTAGACCTATGTTGCTGCTTTTGTGCACCTGGGCCATCAAAGTCATTGTGTGAGCTGAGCCAGTGTAGCTCAAGTGATGGTGGGGTATGTGGTCTAGGAATAATAATAGGAAAACGGATTCAGTATCTGCACAACTGTTGCTTTATTGCAGGGAAGGGAAACCCCTTGAGATGCTGTTGAACTCCTTCCATCTACCCCAGCCAGCCAGTGGTCCAATATAATGGAGGTTGTAGTCCCCAAAACATTGACAGCCACAGCATCCCTGCCCTTGACTTAGTGGTTAGTGTTTGGAGCTGCACTCTGACTTCTTCCCCTTCTATAAGGGGGATTGACCATAATTTCATATACATGATAAACATAGATGCTGTGGGACTGCTAACAAACAATACATGCAGCGCAGTTGATCAACAGCTGCGCATGAAATCTAACAACCAATCCAAGAGCTAAATACTTACTTAAAAGGTGTAAAAGTTGTATTGTACAATCAACATTACCTCCCCCCCCCCGAAAATCCTTAGCTGCTGCTAAGTTATGAACAGCTTAGAATGTTGGGTTTACATGATGCTCTTTATTTACCTTACGTACAAAGGAACTTCAGTTCGTGTATCTCTGACTTGTGTACTTAGGCTTTCAGTAATAACCATGTCAAAAAGTATAAATCAAAGATTAAAACAGGTACAGTAATTGTCATGTGTGCTGCATAAGCAGACATTTACAGAAAGCTCGTGATACTTTTTATTTAGCAGCCCCTCTATTAAAGTGATCAGGTATGGTTGTGGTGACTCTGGAAAATAATTCATGTTTGGTTTTGCAGCTTTTTGTGGCTGGATTGATCGTTCTTCTCTTGGATGAACTTCTGCAAAAGGGGTATGGTCTTGGTTCTGGCATTTCCCTCTTCATTGCCACTAACATCTGTGAGACTATTGTCTGGAAGGCATTCAGCCCAACCACAGTAAACACCGGCCGAGGTAACCTCATACATGTGTGTTCTTTGTTTCACTGGAAGCATATCAGATCCTCAGTTAAGTGACTCGGTGCCCCTGTGGATTGGATCAAAAGTTGGGTATTCTTTGGGAAAATGTTAAAAAACCTAAACACATACAAATGCACACCAGTACAATAAGGGCGTCAGTATTCCTCCGAAGCCACGAAATGTTGAGTGTCAATTGGAAAAGAGATGGAAGACTTGAGAGTGGGGAGTGAACTGGTTTACCTGAACTATTAACAATTAACAGTATCTTTGCTGGCTGGCTGGAACCCTGAGCAGGATTGCTTCTTTTTGGAGGTGAGGATGTTCATTTTATTGGAGGTCTCACTTCTTGGAAGAGTTGACTGACTGGGGAAGCTACTTTACTATTTCTCACTTGCATTAAACCCAGGAACCTTTACTTAGGCTTTTTTTCCTTTTTTTTGCTATGCAATAAATTGAATATAAAGAAGAGTTCATTCTTTCCTTTGTAAACTCCAGTTGTAAGATGACTGCTTCAGTGAGTTTCATTTTTGTGTGTGATGTTAATGCATGGTTAGAGGGGCTAATGTAGCTCTGTAAGCAATGATTGTTAGTAGCTGCGAGTAAGAACGTTTAGTCCCTCCTATGTTATCACTGCCTGGGCTGTTAGATCAGTTTGGAGGGGGCTTTCTCAGTGATTGTGCCCAGACTCTGGCATTCTCCCCATTACATCATTGATGCAACTTGACTAGGCTATGGAAGACCGTCTTTTCCCCCTCAGACCTTTCAATGATTTGCTAATCTGCTCTGGAGGTTATGATTGCTTTACTGTGGTATATTCTGGTTTTTAACTGCATTTTGTGTGTTTGTTGGCTTAATTGCATTGTAAACTACTCTGGGACCACACTGGTGAAAAGCAGTTTATAACCTTTTAAAATAAATTATTACAAATTTTGTACGATTGTTTCAAAAGTCAAACTAATAAATGTCCAACTATCTACAACTAACCACCTCTCCATCACTTTCTCACTTTAAGGCATGGAATTTGAAGGAGCCATCATTGCCCTGTTCCATCTCCTGGCTACTCGCACAGATAAAGTCAGAGCTCTAAGGGAAGCCTTTTACCGTCAGAACCTCCCCAACCTTATGAACCTGATTGCCACCATATTCGTCTTTGCTGTTGTCATCTACTTCCAGGCAAGTAGAATTATGGAATGTTACTTAAATCTAAGCAAGATGACAATAACAGCTGCTTGCTTAACAGAATGCTTGTTACAACATTTGTTACTGGATCTTAAGTATTGTTCAAAACGTCCTTGAGTTTAAACTCTGTTTCTACCAGTTTCCATGGCCTAATTTTTAAAGTCATCAGTGGCTTTCATCCACATAAGTTTTTGGCCCGTGTTTCTCATAAGTTCACCCAAACTAATCCTCAGGAGACCCTTTCTTCATGGCCTTTGACATCCTCTTAATCATTTCCAACTTTATCCAAGCTATAAATATTGTAATGGGATTTACCCATTCTCTCCCTTTTTTCTGTACTGTTTTAGATTGCTAGTTCCTTAGGGGAGCAGCCTGTTGCGTACCTAAATTTGGAAAGCCCCACTTACTTAGGCTATTAGCACTCTATAAATAACACCAAAGCATGCTATGGCCACAGCAAGTGTATTCATATTGGCCTTAATGCCTTAATAGACCCTCATACGCAAAGTGTTTCTCTTTGCTTCTAAAAAGCATTCTGCTCCCAAGTTATCACCCCCCCCACCACTTATTAAAAAAATGGGTTGCACTATTAAAGGAGATTTGGTGCTCCCGCATAACAAATTCTCTTTTAAAAACAACCCTAATGCACTGGGAAGTATGAATGATGCTGGATGTTATCACATAACTTCTATGCAAACAAATCAGAATGATTGCTCAGTAAGCAGCAATCTTTAACCATTGTGCAAATTGTGTGCAAGCAAGTCAGGGTGGAATGTTGAAACCGGTAATCTGGAAGAGCTCCGAGATTGCTAAAGGGTTTTAGGTTCTCTTCAAGTGCACTGTTACTAAGAATTGAATGTTTTTTGTATTTAACACTCACTTTTGCAATCTGCAGGGTTTCAGAGTGGATCTCCCTATAAAATCTGCCCGCTACCGTGGCCAGTATAACACTTACCCAATCAAACTCTTCTACACCTCCAATATTCCCATCATCCTTCAGTCTGCACTGGTGTCCAATTTATATGTGATCTCCCAGATGCTCTCCGCTCGTTTCAGTGGCAACTTACTGGTCAGCCTGCTGGGCACTTGGTCTGTAAGTATCTGCTTGATAAGATCTGTCCTGGATCTTGCAGCTTTAAACATAAAACCTGCTTTTTATTCGGGCTTATACACTGACTCCATACAAAGTGTAAATCAGGGGTCGGCAAACTTACCCGGCCTCAGGCCGGTGCCTCCAGCGCTGATCGTGCAGCAGGCCGGAGGGCGAGGGAGCGCGCACCCATACGCATGGGCACATGCTATTTCTGGCGCACTTCTGGGTCAGAGGAGCTCCGGAAATAGCTTGTGCGCATGGGCCTCCTCCTACCCGGAAGTGCACAGGAAATGACGCGTGTGCAGAAGCTACTTCCAGTGCTCCTCCGATCTGGAAGTGGGCAGCCGTGCCGCACCACTAAGAGCGGGCAGTGGTGGCGGGGGTTGCCATGGGCCGGATAAACAAGTCCCGCGGACCGTAGTTTGGAGACGTCTGGTATAAATCATGAGCTGAATTGGGGTTTTTGCAGTGACTATGGGGGCAGGTTGGGCTATTCCTGGAGCAATTTCCCCTTTCCCAAGCTGACCCATTAAAAAAAAGGCAATCCAGAAGAAGAAACTACTCTCAAAAGCCAAACTCTGTGTCTCCATGTTTTCAAAATTCAGAATTCACCAAAACACCATATAAAGAAGGTGCTGAGATAGGCTCAAAGGTTGGATGTAGGAGCAGAACTGAGCTTTATTGTATTCACACCTAATGTTCCCAGTCAAGGGCTAACAGCAGGGAGATCATGCTAGGAAATACCTGTTTGGCAGGATAAATCACCTTTGTAGAGGCTAACTTGTTGCCAGCTTTAATGCAGCTACATGAAAGCACAATCAAATTTTGGCTGGCTTGATTTCCTAATGCAAGTCAATGGGATTTCCATGGATAAGTATTTTCTAGAGCTGGGGTGGGCTGGATTGGGCTGGGTGAAATCAGGTTAACACATTGACCCCACAAATCAGATTGGGGGTCCATGCACAGCCCTAGTCTTTTTAGCAGGAAGGTGTTTGCAGGAAGACTGAGACTTCAATTTTATACACATCTGAAAGTAAATTATTATTCTATATTTATATATTTCTTTGTACCCCACCCCAAGGCAGCTTACAGGTAAAAACAATCGCTAAAAACATAGGAAAAAGCATCATTAAAAACAATTAAACATGTATAGAATTAAAACTATATATGACTATAAAACTATAAATCATACTGAACCCCTATGGAACAATTTTCAGTAGGCAAGCATAGGATTGTGTTGTGAGTGATGAACGTGTAAGGTTGGTTTTAGGAGCCAAGTGGCTTTCATACCATGCCTTGCTGGCTTTTTGTGTCCTTGCCAGCTCCTATATTTAGCACTTGTCTTGCAGTAGCTATAATAAAGTTTCTCAACACATACATGAAGAAACCTATGCAGGTTTACGGTTGCTATATTTGAATTCTGTGGGCGTAAGAGTGACCTTTGGTGGCTGCATGATACCTGTCCACGTAAGGCACAATCCAAACTGTCCACTTTCATTGCAGGATACTTCATCTGGTGGTCCTGCCCGTTCATACCCCGTCGGTGGTCTCTGTTATTACCTGTCGCCTCCGGAGTCATTTACTTCCGTTCTGGAAGATCCTGTCCATGCAGTTGTTTACATTGTGTTCATGTTGGGTTCCTGTGCTTTCTTTTCTAAAACTTGGATTGAAGTGTCTGGCTCTTCTGCCAAAGATGTAAGTAAATAACATTGACCCCGCAGCTCTGGATGTTTCTCTCCTCCCTGTTGAAAAACCATAACACTTCCCTTGCTTTGCCTTTTAGCAGAAGGTGCAGTTCTGTGTCTAGCATTCTAATGTCACTAAATATATTTTTATTTATGGAAGGATCAGATTTGACTAAGTGGAATAGGATACTAGCAAGCCTTTTTAGTTTTAAAACATGACTCCATGATACCTCCCTCTTTCTCAAAATGTCACTCCCTGTCTAAGCTGTTCATCTTCCTAAGCTAAGTCTGGTATCTTTCAAGGTTGTCCCTTTAACAAAAGAGGGGACAGCCATGAGCTTGCCTTGAACAAAACGGGTTTAGACTCACAAAAGCTTGTGCTACGATATATTAAGTCCTTAAGATGGAGATGATTCTTTCATGTTTCAGCTTGTGAACGTTCATAGTTCAGTTCTTATTGCAAACCATTCTCTGGAGGTTACCTGAAAAGATGGCCTGTTTTCCATGGGCAGATATTGAGACATGCCTCTCATCAACTTGTATATCTTTTTAGTTTGCTTTTCAGAAATATTTATAATATTGCTACTTCAGAAGTCCAGCCTTGCCATTTTTAATAGTCCTTAAATGAGGAGCATTGAAATCTCTTGCTTCTCATTTATTGGCAGTTCATCTTACTGACTGTAAAAAGACCTAAGCTTCTTTTCTCTGTTACTTTGGCCAATGCAGGTTGCTAAACAACTGAAAGAGCAGCAGATGGTTATGAGGGGTCATAGAGAAACCTCTATGGTTCATGAACTCAACAGGTGAGTTACAAACATGCACAGATTCATTAATGCTATATTTAGTCAATAATAATTTATTTATACCCCACCCATCTGGCTGGGTTTCCTCAGCCACTCTGGGCAGCTCCCAACAGAATTAATGATAATAATAAAAAGCGATAAAACATCAGACATTAAAAACTTCAGGGCTGCTTTCAGATGTCTTCTAAAAATCAGATAGTTGTTTATTTCTTTGACATCTGATGGGAGGGCGTTCCACAGGGCGGGTGCCATTACTGAGAAGGCCCTCTGCCTGGTTCCCTGTGACCTCACTTCTCACAATGAGGGAACCACCAGAAGGGCCTCTGTGCTGGACCTCAGTGTCTGGGCTGAATGATAGGTGTGGAGACGCTCCTTCCGGTATACTGGGCTGAGGCCATTATGCTTCTAATGCTCTTGCAGTGTTGTAGATTTTTATTTTTATTTTTTGCATGCAATCAAGATCCTAGCTTTATAAGAGCACCTGTTAATTCCTGAGAATACCCAATTTCATGTTTGTTTCTAGCCTCATTGTTTGCTGACTTTTCTTAATATTTGTTGCAATTTGATGCATAGCTATCTTTCTCTGGATTCTTCCCCTGTGTCTTAACTATCTAGACCTACAAAACATTTTTTCCACAGACTCTGTGTTAGCTGTGCCTGAAGATGATGCTAGTAATGTCTCTTAATATCTAATTTCTTTCCTTCTCCTTGTGTCTCTTGTCAGGTACATTCCTACAGCAGCTGCATTTGGTGGCCTCTGCATTGGTGCTCTCTCTGTGCTGGCAGACTTCCTTGGGGCAATTGGATCAGGCACAGGAATCTTGTTAGCTGTTACTATCATTTACCAATACTTTGAAATCTTTGTAAAGGAGCAAAGCGAAGTTGGCAGCATGGGAGCGCTTCTCTTCTAAATGCATTGTCCCATGGACCCTAGGGGAGTATGAAGAGTGTTCTAGGATTTAAAAAAAAAATCAGGTGAAAAAGATTAACAGCGGCATAGTAACATGGGCACACTGCATTAATAGGAACACTTATTTTAATGTTTTCCAAAGCACATTCCTTTGGTTCAGACTTTGTTAATATTCAGTTAATGTTTTATAAATTGCTGGAAAATGTGCAAAAAAAAACTTTTTAGAAAAGAAGGTTTTTTTGGTTAATTATTGCTGGAAGCAACTTCTAAAATCTGGTTTAGTTTTGGTTATTTACTCTTCTCTGCCTCTCCCTCTCCCCTGGTCCTATCCCAGGATTTCTCGAGCTTTTCCAACTGCAGTTTAACGTGGCACAATTGAGTGACATTGTCGGCTCACTTGTGCAGTGGACTTCATCCTATCCACGTGGAATATCCCCTTCCCCTACTCCCCATGCACTCCCAGAATTGGGTCCAGGTCACGAGGACTGCTAGGGGAAGGGGAATTCATGTCTGCCTGTGTGGTGTTGGATCTCTCCCTATATCTTTGGTTGCGAGAGAGATCTTTTCCACCCATCATCCCAGTACCTATCTATTACTTGCCATGAGTACATTTCTTCACTCCTCCTCCAGGGTACTACAAATTTTGGGACTGCCAGATATCTCGTCAGGTACTCTGGGTCTTGTGCTTCAGTGCAGACTGTTGGCTTCTGACTGTTGCCTCACTTTTGCAGGTGATAGGTTCTTTCTGTCAGTAGAAAAGTCAGATCAGGCCTGCTTCATGAGAAGAAATAATCATGCCTCAGAATTGTACATTGAACAAACACAGACCTTTTACGAGTAATTCCACACAGAAAGCCTGACATTTCCAAGATGGATGTTGTCTGTATTCTTATATCCTGAGAAGAACAGTGTGCTATACAGTATTCCTCCTGGAGGTTACCAAACTCTTAAAAGTTCTTATCTGCCATCGCGTTAAAATAAGTTCTGTCCTAGCAGCTATGAGTGCTACAGTCATCCTGCTTGCTGAAGAATACACAAAAGCTGCTGCTTATAAAACTTGCATATCGCTCCAGAACCTTTTGTTTTACCAACTTTTTTTCTGGAACACTGACTACAAATCATGCGCGTTGATGCCAGCCTTAGAAATACCTTCCCTGTCATTCACGAACCTAGCTGGACAGCAGTGATGGCATTTCTCTGGAGGCCTAATGGCTTTTGCTTATTTCCAGGACAACTCCTACCAAATAGGAGAAGTAGCCATAAAGTTTTTAAGGAGTTTTGCCCCATCTTTAAAATTCCTTAAAAACTCAACTTCTGTTAGGATATATTGGTGGTTGTAAGGTGTTTTGTGTGTATTGTATAGGACCAAATAAAAACACTTGGTATAAAAGGAAGCCTGTAAATAAATTTTCCCTTTGTCAAGGTGATACTTGCCTTGCTCCCACTTGAAAAGGGATAGGGCTGAAAGATTCTCTTCTACTGCCGGTCCATAGTGGTCTGCCTAGATTTCTTAACTGGCATTTAAAATCTGACTGTTTCTACCTTGACAAAGGCCAGCTTCCCCAGACAAAAACAAGCAGGCACCAGAGTTTTTGGTCTCTGAGCCATACCATTCAACCAGTGTTCATTTGACAGAGCAGCCTTGCTAAAAGCGTGGAGGAGAGTACTCAGATGTACTGTAAATATGCTGCAGGCAGTTCAAAGCAGCTGGTGGCCATTACAAGGGCAGGTGTGGGTTCAGATTTGTAGGTGTTGAAGCAGAGTTTTTCAATGACTGCAATTGAACTGGAATCCTCCTGTCTCAGCCTGGATATACTTTGGACAATTGATCCTTAAAAAACAAGTGAATAACACACTTCTGTGCATCTTGCTTTCTGTGACCGGAGTCATCATGGTTGTTTTGATAGGTACAGCCTGAATGAGGGACTTGAATTAGAGTTTGAGAGGAAGTGCTTGCTCAAGGTGCTCTTGAAAATGAGGTGATGCTTGGGTTTCTCTGTGAAAATGGCCACACCAGTTTTCATTCCAATATCTCCAAGGCAAATACTGCATATTTTCCCTTTCTCCCCCTCCCCATTTTGAAAAGGTTGAACTTTAAACTGACCGTAACATGCATAAAAGTGCAAACTGTTTTATCGTAATCTCCAGTTTTGCCTGCTGGTGCATTGTGTTAGGTGTTTCATCTTTCCTGCCCCTCTTGAAAAATGAGACTTTGCATTCCTTGTAATTTTTACAACACTGTGCAACACTGTGTTGTATCCAACTCAACTGATGGTGTGGCTTCTCTCAGTGGAATGGGGAGGGAAGCTATTTTCAGTAGTCCTCTCCACAGATCTGCTGCACAGGGTTGGAAGATGCCCCAGAACAAGTGTGGTTACAGACAGATGAAGAATTGCTGAAAACTGTTTCTCTCCCACTGACAAAAGCGTTAACCATCAGCTGTGAGATACATTAGTATTGCACTCATATTTCAGATTGAGTGGATCAAGCGGCTTGCTAGCCTCATGTAATACATTGTGAAGGTGACATTTGAGTCAGCTTGAGTCAAGAAGTCTCATGAGCTCAGTAGGTCTTGCTTCCAAATACAGTCATACCTTGGATCTTGGAATGCCTTGGCTCCCAAACAAATTGCTCCCGAACGATCAAAACTTGGAAGTGAGTGTTCCGGTTTTCAAATGACTTTCAGAAGCCAAACCTCCAGCGCGGCTTCCAATTGGCTGCAGGAGCTTCCTGCAGCCAATCAGAAGCCGTGCTTGGTTTCTGAATGTTTTGGAAGTTGAATGGACTTCCAAAACGGATTCTATTCGACTTCCAGGGTACAACTGTAATAGGGCATAGGGTTGCCATCAAGGCCTATACCTGTTCTCCTTTCCTCCATCTTCCAAATGGGTCAAGGGATCAAGCTGGGCTTTGTCCTTAAAACACAAAATATCCAATGCATTCATTAATTTTTTCATTCTAAAATTGCTCCAAGGCTTCAGACAATGATCTTTCCCTAGGGCTGCCTGCATGCAATCATTGATTGCTTATTTAATTTCTATACCACTTAATATATTAAATAATATTTTTAAGTGGTGTGGAAAAAACTAAAGCAACAACAGAACTGAAACACACTATTACAAAAATGTTACATATAGAAATGTTAAATTAATACAAAGTTACTGATATATATAAATATCATTTCATTTCCTTCTGACACACCCTCTCTGCTTTCGGGTTCTCACTCAGGGTTCGACAAATTCTCACAAAAGTCTCACGATGGGAAGAGATGTTTGAAACCGCAGACATCACCCTAGTCTGACTCTTGACTTGCAGGTGGATGCTGCTTTCTCAGGCTTCCCACAACTATTTCCCGTTCAGCTGCACCCAGTTCCAGGTGCAGCAGGTTTGTTGAGTTTTCCAGCAGGTCCAGAGGATGGGGAAAGAGCTGTCCTCCACTTTCAGTTCTTCACCCTTTGTCCTGTGCCACCTCCAGCTGTTTTACTCTCCAATGCCAGGGTTTGCTTTACTTGTGCTCTACCACTGAGCTCCAGGCCCTTCTCCATCTCCATACAAGTGATAGTTTTGCACTGTTTTCCTTCTCATTTTGAAAAAGGGTGTAAATGGACCTGTAATCATTTTGAAAATGGACCTGAAAACCTAAGCTCTCTTCTGTGCTTGGAGAAGAATAAAATTAGAAGTTAATGCCTGAAATGGACCCCATGCCTCCTAACATTGTGCACTGGAGTTGAATAAAGAATAGCTTTAGAGCAGAGTTGGCTAACCCACAGTCCTCCAAATGTTGGACTATAGACACCCATCGTCATTGACCATGCTAGCTCAGGCTGATAGAAGTTGTCATTAAGAGCATCTAGAGGGACCCAGGTTAGCCAATGACACTTGAAGTACTGTGAACAGTTCTGGTTACCTTGCCTTGAAAAGGACAACCAAACTGATCAAGGGAATGGAGCAACTTTCCTATAAAGGTCACAACATTTTAGTTTAGAGAAAAAGCGAATAAACGGGGAACGTGATAGAGGTGTATAAAACCATGCACAGTATGAAAAAGAATACTAGAATTTGCAACCATCCAAGGAAGCTGAATGTTGCAAAATTGCAAACTATAGAATTATCTCCCACAAGACTTAATGTATAGCACCCAAGGCTGGCCAAGTTATTTTGGCACCTGAGACTGAATATTCCATAAACACCTCTCCCTGGCAGTCAATGCGCAACAATATATGAAATTCCTAGAAATTTGTTTCATTACAGGCATGTTGGACAGCTGATGGGGAATTCTGATTGATCTGTCTTTGGTCTCCAGTTTTTCTTCCTCTATTACAGCAAAATAGAATAGGAATCCCCAGCTTTTAACATGTTTCCTGCCTAAAGAAGGCTGAAGTTTGCTGGCCAGGCTCATATTGCAAGCCACCTCATAATGGCGGTAGAGAGAGGGAAGGCAAGCAGCTTTCAAGTAGGGACCTGTTTGCCAAGAGCTTGGGAAAGACATCCTAGCTAACAAAGACATCCTTGAAAGGAACATTCAAATTGCAACACATGAGTGTCCACTAGAGGATGCTGTTTTATTGCAGTTTTAAGTTCCTTGATGCTAATAACAAGTAAGCCAAATAGATCTATGCTGCTACCAGTACATATATTTGCCGTCAGTAGGGAAGTATGAAATGGAGAATAATTTGAAAATTGCCTCACGCTGCCTTGGTGATCATACAGTATTAAGTCTCTTGGACTGCTATCCTGCCAGCTTCCTAAACACCATTTTTAAACTGAAAGCACTGTATCCTGTTTTAATTGTTCTGTGTCTGCATTTTCTAACTTCTGTGTTGGATCCATTAGTATGCATCTCTTGAAAAGGTGGAAGATACCTATAGGGTTGTTGTTTTTTATCCTCCCTGACTCTTTTTGACCCTTGTATAAATGCAAAATGTGCTTAAAACATGTTCAAGAGCAACAAAAGTAACTGTGACCCTAGCTGGTACACTCCATTACACTTGGGGTCTAGCTAATTTGGTGCTAACATCATCTCTACCCTCAGTCCTATTTTGCTAGAAATCCTATTTTGTGCACGCATTCTCTCCTCTGTCACACTTCATGTATGCTTCATATCAGCAGGGTTAGGGGACAGAAATCCTACTGTGACCAACTATTGCCAAAGCGCTCTCGTCGTTGGTATTTGAATTGGAAAGATCAAGGTGTTTTCTGACAATGGGGACTATTATGCAGTCTCTCTCTGAATATGTGCAGGGAGTTCTAAGGAGTGGAGAGGGTACAAGATCAAAACTGATCCACCCCTTCCCCATCTTCCAGTGCAAAGAAAGCTCTGTACCCCAATGGTACAGCCAGCAGTCTGACAGATGTTAGGGCCACAGGCAAAGAGAAACATTAAGACCAACTTCTAGTGCACAGGACCATGTGGCTGAAGCCAAGTGAGTAATGGTAACACTAAGTTCGAGGAATAGGCTCTTGAGTGCACATTTTCTGAATGAATTTGAAAGCGTGTGAGTAGGAAGATCTATATTGCTAATGCAGGCCTTATCTGTGGCTCAATGACAGCATCTCTCTACATCCCTCTCTCTCTCCCTCTGAAGTTAGATGCATTCAAGTAAAACTAGTAACTACCTTCCAAAGATAGGAAGCTACATTGCCCTCCTTTGACAGATACATTAATGTGAGTTGACATCTAGGGTACAAAGTTCCCCTCTCCATCCTATGTGTTTTCCCTGTTTCTTTGCTATTCTCATTCACTTCTTAAGTATCAAGTCATTAGGGGCAGATATCTGCTCCCCCACCCTCTCTAAAGTGCTTAGTATGTTTTAGGCACCCTATTAATGATAATGACTTTCATTATCTGCCTTTGGAAATGCTGCTGTTGCTTGAAACTATCTGCATTGAAATATTTATTTATCCAGTGATGGTGCTGACCACTGCATCTCTGAAAAACATCTGTGCTGCTGTGTCCTTACTGTATTGTGGATCTGCCTGCTCTTATCCACAGTTCCACACTGGCAATATGTTGGGGAGAGTGCAGGCATAATGTTATGAAGATACATAGAGTAGACCTAGTGTGTTAAAAACTGCAGTTGAACAGAAGCAACTTTTCTTTCCCAGTTCTGCTTTCGTTGTTGTTGTTCAGTCGTGTCCGACTCTTCGTGACCCCGTGGACCAGAGCACGCCAGGCACCCCTACTGCAGCCATACTGCAAAACAGAGCTTGAATGGAAATCCACTAAATCTGACATTGAGGATCCCATCCTTAGCTGCTATCTGCTAGCGATGGAATCCCCTCTTTCAGAGTTAGAAACTTGTGTCATTGTCCAAACTCCTGCTCCAATAATCACCAAGCTGAGAAAAATGAAACAACTAAGTGCAATTGCAATCTCTTTCCTCTTCCACCACCTGCCCCAGCCACCTTCATTCGGACAAATGCAGTCCTAAAACAATCCACTGGGGGAAATAAATACAGCCATTTTAAATAAATAAAGTCAGCAATTTTACTTTTTATAACTGAGATGTAAAAATAATGAAGGATGGGTGAAACTAGGAGAAGGAGAGGAACCAAAAACCCCCACAAACCTACCTACATGGCTTATTTGTTCTTGAATGATGCAGCTCCATGCAAAACCAGGATCCAATGCCATTTCTTTTTCCAGCTTCGACACAAATTCCAGATAATAGAGTCAACACCACACAAACAAAAGTTGAAGTGCAAGCATACTAGTTGTAGCTCGACAACTTTGCGTTTTACATATACCACCTGCTGCAGGTACTTCATCTCCTTCCGAAAACTCTGTTTCCTGTGTAGGTTAAGTATTTTTGAGCTACTTTTGATACCACTTTGCATTCTCTCCTAGCTTCTTATGGATGACGTCGAACAATGTATGAGCAGACAGCTGCTTCTCTTCCACCATCCTGTTACTAGAATCATAGAGAATCATAGAGTTGGAAGAGACCACAAGGGCCATCTAGTCCAACCCCCTGCCAAGCAGGAAACACTAAATTCTGTATGTTGGGCTGCTGCCTTTAATGTGAAAATTATCTGTTGATGCATGGAGCGACTAGTCCAAGCTTGATCACCCCATCCTCTCAAGGGGAGCCAGGGAAGTAGGTTGGTCATTATTCTCTTTTATTTTAAGGGGATGACCCCACCCACCCACACTTCTTTATTAATTGATTTGCCATAAGTAAAGAGAACTAACTTTGCACATCTTCTCAGTGTAGAATACAGCTTAAAGACCAACCATTTCCCACAACTTTTCTCCTGATCCTCAGTACCCTTACTCGGAAACAGATTCCCTGTGATAAATGAGGCTGATGTCCTACCAATGTCAAAGAGGTTGTAAGTAACAAAGGAAAGAAAACATCTGTCCATTCCCATCCCATCTCAAATGCAGCATTGAGGATAATCCTTTCTGATGCAAATAGGCTTGCCCGCATCGTTAATTTAAGGCTGTTGAGTAGCTAATGACTTTTATTAATGGATTCAAAAGCAAAGATGTAGTGAACTGTTTTAAACCTGATAACTAATTATCCCTTTTGAGCATGAATGCATATACAGTATAGTATATAATGCATCGGGGGGGGGGGTGGAGCAAATGTGTGTCCGTTGGGGGCTCCTATAGGAGAGGCAAAAGATTTGTGGAAGAGGTTGGGTTCAAAGGCTGCTCTTTGGTGTATTTATTAACAGTGAAATCCTATGCATTTCTTCTCAGATGTAAGCCCCACCGGATTAAAGGAAAATTATTTCCAGGTACTTATGTATAGGATTGCTGCTGGCAGTCAGAATGGTCAGTACAAATGGACAAATAGCCTGACATGTTATAAGGCAGTTTCCTACTATACCATCACAGAGCCCAAGATTTTCAGGGATTTGAATTGCAACCCTTGTATACATCACAGAATTCTGGAGCAATGCTTGTGCAATTCTGCTCAAAGGGTGCTGATGAAATTCAGTTTTTAAGTCCATAGGTTTAAGCATTTCGGTGCTACTTAATTAGAGGATAGCTTTTTCTTCCATGGCCCAAAATCTAGGTAACGCCTGTCTTTCTAATAATTTCCCTTGTTCCTAATGCAGTGTTTTTCAACCTTTTTTGGGCAAAGGCACACTTGTTTCATGAAAAAAATCATGAGGCACACCACCATTAGAAAATGTTAAAAAAATTAACTCTGTGCCTATATTGACTATATATAAAGTAATTCTCTTGAATAGGAATCAAATAAACACATTTTTCCCACGGCACACCAGGCAACATCTCGCGGCACACTAGTGTGCCGCGGAACAGTGGTTGAAAAACACTGTCCTAATGGGTGATCTGGGGCCAGGATGCCTTAAGGGCAGGCTTATACCCCATGAACACCCCCCCCCCCCACCTGCATAAGCTTTTGAGGCCCTGCTCCAGATTTCCTCGATGTCTGATTTGTAGTGGGTGACAATCCAAGACATGGCCTTATTGGTGGTGATGCCTAGATCATGGATCATATAGTTTTATGATATTGCACCTTGGCCAGGGTAATCAGCAGTGTGCATAGCTGAAGCAGAGAAGTCCATCAAGAGCATTAGAGTCTTCTTACTCTCTAGTTGTCAGCCTTTTCACAGTTGACAGTTACGAAAACTCCTTGCCCATACAGTTCGGTGTAAAGTGTTTATTGTCTCAAGACACAATACAAGTCAAACACACTATACACATATGCCGAAGACATACTGGTGCATCATGAACTATAACTAAGTACGATTCTCTGGTCGTGGAGGTTAAACTGTAGACATCCAAATATACAAAGAGATCCACTCACTTAATCCAAACTCCTCACTTTTAACTGCTTGATGAATGCAGTCTTGGCTTTATAAGCATGCACACACATTCTTTTGGAGAAAATAGATAGATAATGCCAGAGGCCTGTAGCCTCGAGCTGTTTCTACCACAGCTGGCATTCTTCCCTGAACAGGATTCAGATGTGGGGATAAAGCAACTTCTGGCAATGCTCCTCAGTAATTAAAAAAAGAGGAAAGAATTGACTTATCTATTTAAAAAAAATCCACCTTCCAGACCAAGCAGTTAGTGCAATTTTGCCCACATTTCCAAATTACACCAAAGGAGGCTCACATGACTCCCTCACTAATGGGGTTCAGATGACAAGTTAGACCCTGCTATTTTGGAGGGCATTTGAGATGGTGGGAAATAAACTGTTCCTTTTTATATCCTCATTCAGCCCTGTGATTTCTTCTCTCTTAATATAGTTTGGTTGTTATATTGTAGTTAAGAGGCCTTGCAACATCAACTTGGATGGAAGGTGGAATCTTTTTTTTAAATAGATAAGTCAATTGTTCCCTTTATTTAATTACTAAGGAGCATTGCCAGAAGGTGCCAAACTAGGGTAGTAAAGTTCCTCAGCTAGTAGATGGTGCAGCGTGAGAGGGGGATGCAACCTTGATTTATCACAAAAAAAATAAATTCAACTTTAATTTAAAACCTTCAACTTTGCCACCAATGACTGACTTATTGTATTTTTCCCTGTATAAGACTAGGTTCCCCCTCCCTAAAAAAAAAAAAAACAATGTCCAAAATTTGGGGGCATCTTATACATGGATAGATCTCCCCCCATTTTCTTAAATTGGAGTCCCCCATCTTATACATGGGGGCGTCTTATAGACGGTAAAAATAAAATACAGTAATTGTAGCATTTTCCCATTCTCTGTTTTTCTGAAGCCTCAGTGCTAATATGGAAGGGATGGGAGCACAGTATCAGTAGCTACCACTGGAAAGTCAGTTCCAAGAGCACCAGATTCCTGGAGATGATGTAGGATTTTGTGTGGACTGTAGAAACAGCATCATGAGCCATATGGGGAGACCCATGAAGGACCTGGAAAGAACACTGAATCTTCATATTTTACACCTGTTCATTGCACCAGTAGCTGAAATTCAGTGTGGATCCATAGCACTATTTGTCAGTTTCCATGTGTGTTTTGTGGTTAGCCCTGTTGGGCATTGATATGCTGCCAAATACTGTGAATTGCTCAAAATGCCTATGGCATGAATTCAAACTGTGGGCCAACATTAATCCAGCTAGCTGACTGCTCACCTGTTCTCCTGTAACCTTGGCATGTATTGTGTTGGATGAACAATTCACCAAATCTGGATCCAATCTTCAAATGCTGGCAAAATATATCCCCCCAACCCCCAATAAAAGAAAATTTGAGGAGTGTATTGCTGAGAACATCAAATTTATTTAAATGCAGAAGCAGGAAATTAGCCAGTGAATTGGTGTTAAAGGTTTAGCGAAGGAGGCATGGGAAACTGCAGAAAACTTTAATTGTTTGCATCTCTATTCACTATGGAATATTTAATTATGTAGTTACATATTTATTACAGTAGTTCAATTTTATAACTCATCCTTCCTTCCCAAAGGGGGCCTAGGGTGGCTCACAACAGTAAATTTACATTAAAGTGTTTTAAAACAATACTATAACATATTTCAGTCAACAGTTAAAATCAGCTTTATAAGAACTTCATAAAACTCTTTGGCCTGGAATCAGGATTAACAATATATCTTTACATGCTTGCTGAATTCCCTTGGGAGGGAATTCCATAGCCAGGATGCTGCCACTGAGAATGCCCTGTTTTAGGTCCTATGAGTAGAATCTCTTCCACAGCTTACAAATTTCAGGAGGTCTCAATGTATTGATGAAAATGCCAAGTACTTGTTTCCCAAGTCATGTAAGGTTATCTGCTGTTAGTACTGATGTTTTGAATTGGTCCCAGTTACTCACAAATAGCCAGTGGTGTGGCTTTAGGAAATGAGATAATAAGATACTCTCCTGTTACACTATAAAAGGTAAAGGTAAAGGACCCCGGACGATTAAGTCCAGTCAAAGGCGACTATGGAGTGCAGCGCTCATTTCACTTTTCAGGCCAAGGGAGCTTTCCACAGCTTTCCAGGTCATGTGGCCAGCATGACCACACTGCTTCTGGCGCAACGGGACACTGTGATGGAAACCAGAACACATGGAAACGCCATTTACCTTCCCACTACAGTGCTATCTATTTATCTACTGGCACTGGTGTGCTTTCGAACTGCTAGGTTGGGAGAAACAATGGGAGCTCACCGTTGTGCGGATTCAAACAACCAACTTTCTGATCAGCAAGCCCAAGGGGCTCAGTGGTTCAGACCACAGCAACACCTGCTCCCTGTTACACCATAAATTATTCTGGCAGTGGTATTCTATATCATTGGTAACTTTTAGACTGTCTTCAAGGATAGCCCCATGTAAAAGGCACTGCAGTCATCTATCCAGGAGATTATTAGATCGTGGATCACTGAAAATAAGCTCTCATTCAAGGAATTGCTGTAGCTGGTGAACCAACCAGAGCTGTTCAGTACTTAACATCTGAAACACTGTTATGAGGAATAATGTCTGAAGGTTTAATTGAAAAGAAATGGATTCAGGAGTGAGCAAGGAAATCGTCGTTTTCCTGTTCCAGGTGAACTGTTGTTGTTGTTGAACTGTTGTTGTTGTTGTTGTTGTTGTTGTTGAACTGTTGTTGTTGTTGTTGTTGTTGTTGTTGTTGTTGTTGTTGTTGTTGTTGTTGTTGTTGTTCAGTCGTGTCCGACTCTTCGTGAACTGTAGAAAGTGTTATTCAAGTTTAATGTTTAATAGTTATGTTTTGTAACGTACAGATGGAGTGGTTAAGCTGTGACCCTCCAGGTATAGTTGGACTCCGTACTATCACCATTCCTGATCACTGACTGTGTTGGCTGGGGCTAAGGGGAGTTGGGATATCTGAAGAAGGCTGGATCTGGGGTTTAGCCATGTCTGATACAGGAGACCAAACCTTAATGTAAGTATTAGCATGCTTTCTTCCAACTCTCTGATTTTATGAACCCCTCACCCCCTTTCAAATCTCTGAGAATGTAGCTGGTAAAGAAAAGGAAACAGAGGCCAAGCAGAGTTTCAAAAATATAGGGAAAGAAGAGGGGAGCTCCTAAAGATCAATTTGGGAACTGCTGCTATTTGAGATTCATAAATGCTCTTGAGTTAGGAGTGAGTAGCCAGGATGGGGCTTGTAATCCAAAGCATCTGAAGGGAACCATTGATCTTCAACTGGTTGGAGAGGGACTCACTACTAGCTTGCGGTCTGATCCGGGATGGGTTGTGATAGCACCAGTCAGACATACAAATATGTGGTTCAAAAAATTAAAGTATGGGTTAAAACTAGATCCTGGTTTTCAAAACCTTGAAGACTAGTGTTCTAAGTCTCACTTTGGAGACACATGCAAACCTCCACACCCATTCCTGTGTGGAATGTAATCATTATTTTACTATTTTAGATTACCATTTTCAATAGTACTCCCCCCCCCCCCAATCTCTCTTTCTGTACTGAATTCCAGGCCTCTTGCATCTACTGTATCTCTTTAGCATAGTGGTGTAAGCGTGAATGACAGACTAATAATCTCACCCCCGCTCTTGTTGGGCCCAGTAGCAGGTGTCCCAATACTTTCACTGAATGCCACCTCCCCCCCCAAAAAAAAATTATCAACAATCTTCCTTCAACAATGATTTATTATTGGCATAATTTGCCTTGGTACAATGAGCCAGCGAACATATTTCTGCACCCGGGTGACAGCCAGTTGATGGCTCTCCAGGCTCCTGTTTTATTTAGTGTTGAACCTCTTATGATTTGGTTACATTTCTTCCCCCCTCCCGCTTCTCCCTCTGCCCCCCACCTCCCATCCTCCCCACCCAACCTTTTCTCATTTTGTTTTGTTTTGTATGAGTGTGTGTTTCGCATAACCCTGGGCCGGCTGACAGCGCTTGTAAAAACCAGAAGTCGATCTTGCCGTGGCTTTTCACCATTAATCAAGCTGCCTGGAATTGGAAAGTAACACTGACAGGCTTTTATCTTGGAGAGAAGGAGGGTGGCAGATGTATTTTATGGTGGATGAGCCTTCACAGCTTCTATTAGGCTGGGACTTCAGTGGTACAAGGTGGTGGTTTGAAAGAAAGGTGGGGGGGGGAGGCAGAGAGAGAGAGAGAAGGGAAGAAGGGACGTGGAGGTTTGGAAAGGGGGACGTGTGGTGGGGGAGACCAGCCGGGAGAAGCAGGGAGAGGCCTATAGATAAATAGATCCGTCAGTCAGGCGATGTGAAGGTCTCTAGGCGGCCAGCCATTGTAGGTGACAGAAAAGGCAATCAAAGACAAAACAAATCAAAAGGTACATCTTATCAGCAGCAGGCCAGCTGGACTTCCACAGCACTCACAGGCCCTGCGGAGGGCAGGAGAAATTAATCGTGCTGTCGAGGCCAGAGAAATTGTCGCCGCTGAAGGTCCAAGTTCAGGCAAGCAGAGGTGGCCAACGTTAAAGGAGAAAGAGAAGTGGGGGTGGTGTTGGTGGTGGGTGTTGTGGGGGGAGAGGAAAGAGAGAGAAAGCGAGCGGTGCTGTCCCACCAGCTCCCTCCTTCCTCTCCCACCCCACTCCCGGCCGCCTCGCTCTCCTGACAAGTGCATTCATCGTGAGATGATAGCTGGGCACCTATGATTGGTACCTTTAATAATATAGCCCTCGCTCAGCTGTCACCCTGAAAGAACAATTTTTCCTCCCGCTTTCCTCGATGCAAAGATACATTCATAATGAGAAGTGTGACAGAAAGTGGGAGCGCAGGGAGCCAGGGAAAGTTTGGAAGAGCATTAATCAAAAAGTGAAGCCGGGGGTGATGGCGGCTGCCGGGAGCGACAGTGCCATCAATATGGGGTTTGTGGATGGTGTGCGGACCTTTGGGTTGAAACTTCCTGTTACGTTTGAGCCACCTCAAAGTGAGGATGCTCTCACAGCGAGGGAGGAGTGACTTTCTCCTTCCTTCCATCCATCCATCCGTCCATCCCACAGAAACATCAACTTTGGAAACTTCATTTTTCTTCTTTGCCGAGAGGCTGTGATCAGTGCCATACTCAGTGAGCTAAAGTTTATGCTTTCATCTCATTGTAAAATCACAGAAACTCAATGTGTACCACTGGACTATGAGCATACTCTAACCCTTACAGCTATCCTTTTCTCTAGTTTCCTGTTTTATGGGGGCAAGGAGTGTCCTGCAGGAAAGGTGCCTTCTATCCCCAGAGTCTCCATTTTCTTAATCCAGAGCTTTCCAAACTTTTCACGTTGGTGATGCACTTTTTAGACATGCATCATTTCGCGACGGAGTAATTCAGTTTTACTAGCAAACTGAAGGTTAAACTAACCCCTTTCCAGCCCCAAGAGGAGTGTGGGGAGTGTTCGTGCAACACACCGACACACTGCAGCCGACACACTAACATGTCGTGACACACAGTTTGGAAAGTTCTGTCTTAATCCCTTCTTGCTTCATCCCTTCCATAAATGTTGCTTCAGAAGTTATGGGCCAACTTGTAAGGTAACCCTTTGTCAATTAGGAATGAGTGCAATGAAGAAGAGTAGAATAAGAGTTTGGATTTGATATCCCACTTTATCACTACCCAGAGGAGTCTCAAAGCGGCTAACATTCTCCTTTCCCTTCCTCCCCCACAACAAACACTCTGTGAGGTGAGTGGGGCTGAGGGACTTCAGAGAAGTGTGACTAGCCCAAGGTCACCCAGCAGCTGCATGTGGAGGAGCAGGGAATCAAACCCAGTTCACCAGATTACGAGTCTACCGCTCTTAACCACTATACCACACTGGTTCTCATAGGCAAGAGTACCGGTACTTCATCCTCGCAGTGACATTATGACAAATGCAGAATGTGCAGTGTTATTCATACTGTTGGGGTCTGCCTCAAATATTGCCATTATATTTTCCTCGCTCTGTTAAATTGAACCAGAATCCACGTTTGGGTCCTAGTGATTTAAATGGCAGAGTTAAGCACATTCTTAGCTGCCTCCCAAAGAAATACATGGAGCTTAGAGCACAATCTTTGCATGTTTATATGTGTTTGTGTTTATAGTCGGACATGGGACTTACTCCCATATAAATGTGCATAAGATTACGGTTTAACTTTGCTTGGTTCATGTACTTGACATTTCTTCTACAGTGCTACTGTCTCTGTTACGGATCCAGTGAAATAGCCTCTAAATCTTATACTACAATAAAATGGTTAATTTTTAAATTGCCACAGAATTATGATTTTTGCCACAACAGACTAAAACTGTTCCTTTTCTGGAACAGACCAAGAGTGACATTGTCCTTTTCCATGTTGCCATATATATTATTTTATAGATTAGTGCTGAACTAAGAGGTTGTATTGTGTCATCTGAAACATCAGCCTGTGTTTTTTTTGTCAGCTGATGTATCCAGAATTACATTAATGTATTTAGAATTTTCTGCTGCCTTCATTCCACTCTTGAAGTACTGAGATATTGTGGAGATATTTACATGCAATATCAGTGATAGGAAGATCACATTCCTGCAGCCTCAGATTACTATGGAGAGAATGACATATGTCCACATGACTAGTATGCTTTGTGGATGTAATGTTTGCTATTCAAATTATTATCTACAAAGAGCTCAAGGCTGATTCACATAATGTTAAGCAGGAACGAGTAAAGCTGCTTTCATATATTAATGCTTAAGAGAGTGAGCAAGCTTGGTCTATAGCTTGGTTCTACCATGTCAGAGCATTTTCTGATCAGCTGCAGCTCAGTAGTAGAGCAAGTCTCCAGTCCTGAAGCCCTGGAGAATTGTTTCCAGTCATTGCAGCAGATCTTCCAAGCATTGCTATTTTCCAGGGACGTCCCTGATTTAGAGAAGCTGTTCCGGTTTCTGATTTCATCCCAGAATGTCCCACTTTTCCTTAGGACAGGGGTCAGCAAACTTTTTCAGCAGGGGGCCGGGTCCACTGTCCCTCAGACCTTGTGGGGGACCGGATTATATTTTGGGAAGAAAAAAAATGAACGAATTCCTATGCCCCACAAATAACCCAGAGATGCATTTTAAATAAAAGCACACATTCTACTCATGTAAAAACACGTAGATTCCCAACCGTCCACGGGCAGGATTGAGAAGGCGATTGGACCGCATCCAGCCCCTGAGCCTTAGTTTGCCTACCCATGCCTTAGGATGTCCCTATTTTTATTGGAAAAATGTTGCAGGGTATGGAGTTATTCAACCCCTGAGCCGTCTGAAGGCAATCTTGCATAGGGAAGTTTTTTTTAAATGTTTAATGTTTTATTATGTTTTTATATATGTTGGAAGCTGCCCAGAGTGGCTGGGGCAACCCAATGAGATATGTGGGGCATAAATAGTAAAATTATCATTATGGAATGGGACGTCTCTGTTTTCATGTGAGAAATGTTGGAGGGTATGGTCCACATATAGAATATCTGTCTCTTGTTTTATAATAACTAATTAAGAATAAAGGAAGGCGGAGGGGAGAGTCGCACCCCCTCAAAAAATGCACCCAGGGCCATGCCCCACCACATGCTACTCCACTGTGCACAATGGAACTTCTTCCTCACCTGCCCCCTCCAACCTCTAGATGGCTTCAAAACCAGCTCCCCCCCCCCCCACAAACTGTGTTCTTAAAAGCCATGGGCCTCAAACTTAGGGGATTCTTCACTGGTGAGATCTGTACTGGTAGACAAGTTATCTTGAAATAAAGTTTGCTCACCACTACTGATTTCCCTGAGTGGGCAGCTCTAGAAGACAATTGGACCACTGCCCATTCACTGGAGGCAACGGTTGAGCTCAAGTGGACTTGACAGTGCTCTGAGCAGGGCACACAGTACATGCTCCACAATCCTTTGCAATGTGCAGGAACTTTGTAGCTGATGAGAAGGTATAAAAAGTAATTGCTGAAGGCTGAAATTTTTGAAAACCACTGCTTAAAAATTGAACACAAGACTGATAATGTGCTTTGCCCTCCCTCCATTCCCCACCCAAACATCTTTGCAATATAAGAGCAGATAAATAAATAAATACACAGCCAAGATACCTAAATGGACATGTTTGCAGGACCTTTTCATCTTCCGGTCGCTACCCTATAATACTTTCTCAAAAGAAAAGCAGGGAAATGTGGTGTCAGAATCCGCTAGTAGTTGCTGTTTCTTGGATAGCTTTCCACAAGTATCTTCCTAGCACCAGCAACTTTCCATCTGTAAAATGGAAACAAGTGTGTGTGTGTGTGTGTGTGTGTGTGAAATGATGAACAAGATAAGGAAATGTTATTGCTTCAGCCTCAGGCCGAAAATCCAATTAAACAATGATGTTCTCAGTCCCTGGCTTCTGGTGTTCACGTCCCCAGTTTTCCTAACAGACTTGGAGTTTATGCTGTGGGTAATGACAAATCATCCATCACCCTCATAAGCTGACACTGAGAGGGCCCTGGCAACATCAGAATCTGGTGTTATTTCAGTATGTAACACAGGTTTGCATTTTTAAAGGCTGAAAATTAAGTAGGGCTGATATGGTCTACATTTGGCTGCCCCGTGCTGTTACTGTGGCATGACTAAAGGTGATAAAAGAGGGTGCTGATCTCCAAAGCAGTAAAACTATTGCTGGTTACCTGCCACTTCATTGTATGCACCCGAGTTAAATGTTTACATACAAACTGCCAATCCTGTTCCAATAAGCCTCTTTCTGCCTTGAAACATCCGAATCCAATTAGTCCAGTAGAGGGGGCTGGATGCCATAGTCCTTTGCCCCAATCCAAGGAAGTGACACGTGTGAGTAACGAAAGGACGTACAGGACAAAGTTTGCTTTCTGATTTTTCCACAAATCCTACTGCTGAAGAAACAAGCTGATCCATTTAAACAGCTACTAGTCTCTTCAGCAGGAGTAGGAATAACAGAAGCAAACACAGGAAAACACACAGCTCCAGTTTAATGCAGCGTTCTTTCTCCACTTGTTGCACACTTGTTGTGTGGATCCCAGCTTATATTAGGGATTGATACAAAACGCCTCAGCTTTCCGACCCCTTTCCTCTTCCAAGTGCCCTCTCCCAAGGAGAAACCAGTATAGTCTTCCTTTTAAAATCAAATTTATTACTTTAAAAAAGTAACAAAAAACCTTTTGAGAGCCAGTGTGGTGTAGTGGTTAAGAGCGGTAGACTCGTAATCTGGGGAACCGGGTTCGCGTCTCCGCTCCTCCCCATGCAGCTGCTGGGTGACCTTGGGCTAGTCACACTTCGTTGAAGTCTCTCAGCCCCACTCACCGCACAGAGTGTTTGTTGTGGGGGAGGAAGGGAAAGGAGAATGTTAGCCGCTTTGAGACTCCTTCAGGTAGTGATAAAGCGGGATAGCAAATCCAAACTCTTCTTCTTCTTTTAGCATTATGGCATCACAATAAAGGAGGCTGCATAGGACAGTTTGGTACAGCATTTAAAAAATAGGATTTAAAAAAATAACCAAACTTTTGTGTGTGTGTGTGTGTGTCTGCATATGCACACACCTATAACGTGGGTGGCACTGTGGTCTAAACCAGAGCCTCTTGGGCTTGTTGATCAGTAGGTTGGTGGTTCAAATCCACGTGAGGGGGTGAGCTCCTGTTGCTCTGTCCCACCTTCTGCCAACCTAGTAGTCTGAAAGCACACCAGTGCAAGTCGATAAATAGGTACCACTGTGGAGGGAAGGTAAATGGTGTTTCAGTGCGCTCTGGCACTCGTCACTGTCCTCCATGCACCAGTAGCAGTTTACTCATGCTGGCCACATGACTGGGAAAGCTGTTTGTGGACAAACAGAGGCTCCCTCAGCCTGAAGTGAGATGAGCGTCGCACACCAGTCACCTTTGACTGGACTTAACCGTCCAGGCGTCCTTTACCTTTTCACCTTACCTTACTGCACCAAAAAAGCAAGGCACAAATTGAGCAAGTAAAATAAAATCCTACCTGGGTGCAGTAGAATGCATTTGACCATGGTGGCCAGTGTTCATTGGGATTGATAGGGCAGAAGGCAGAGAGTCCAACAAGGTGGAGCCACAGCAGAGCCAACTAGTGCAAGCATTGCCACCATCTTCCTCCCTACTGAGCTATTATGAGGACAGCTCTGGGACTAAGGAAGAGGATGCTGGGAGCCAGTGCCACTCCCTAGACTGGATGAGAAGGCAGGCAGGAGTGGGCTGGCTGAAGGCAGACCAAGGTTGGTGCCCCATTTGCCCAAATGAACCAGCCTCCACTGTGTTTAGATGATTATTATCCAAACATCCAGCTTTACACACCTAAACTCCACTATACACAATAGGTGTGGATTCCAAAAGTGCCTCCAAGTGACCAGAAAGGCACTTCTGCTTGTATTTGAATTTCTGCCAGTAACATGTCCCAGTCTGTGCCAATCATCTGTGTTTGGTTTTTTGTGTGTGTCTATGTGCTAGGAGTCTGCAAGAGGAAGTGTTCTTTGCTCACAGAGGTTGGGATCCAAACCAGTGTGTGAATACTGCCTAAAAGATAAACCTGTCACAAAATTTTTTGTCCCTGTTATGCTTAAATGCAGGATCAGATTTGGATAGCAGAGCCGAATTTTGAACTATTTAATTTATTGTATTAATATCTAATTTTGCAAATCTTTTATGGCAACCTGCACTTTTGTTGCAGCTTCTCTCTCTCTTGGTAAGGCTGAAACACTTCTGTATTTTTAACCTTTGGAAGAATGAGAGTGACCTGAAGTGCCTCGAAAAGCTTTTACATTAACAAAAACATCAAGCATGGGGAGAATGCAATTTCAGCACTTCATATTGATATGGATGCAATCATCCTTCAAGCTGCTTTGCCAGTGCACACTGTGCCATTTGCATAGGGGGCACGTACACTGGATTTATGTGTAGTCACTTCCTTAGGGCCGTATCCCAGTAATGACGAGACCCACAACCTGAAGGGAAATCACCACTGCTGAGCTTATAATATTCAACTGGTTCCTGCAGCTCCCACCCACCCCGGGTTTAATATTAGAACTATTTTTCACACTGAAACTGAAATAGTACAAAATATGGGCCTGCTGTAATTGTTGCTAGATTATGTGTCAGCCTGATAAGATGTAACAAATATTTTCCTACCCTGCAGGGCCCGTTTCTCTGTGGTTAATGGATGGAGAAACTTCTCATAGTCTGCAGGCAATCGGTCGTAAAAACTTCGCTCTGAAGATTAATGCAATAAGTGCAGCACTTCTGGAAAATGGGCAGAGCTGAATTAAAATAATGCAGTTATTTTTTCCAGATTTAATAAGAAACCTTAAGCAACCGAGATGGGATTTCCCCCTCTGCTAGATCATCGTGTCCTCCATATATAAGAACACTCTTATTTCGATTATTGATTTTAAAGGAGAATTACAGCTATAGTGTGTGGTGCTGTTATTCTTTCAATTGAACTGTTTATCAGTTATATGATGGCCATTTTCATGGGCAAAGCTTTGACACCAGTAATTCTGATGGGAATCGCTTAATAGACCAGATAAACATTCAGGTACAATTTAGCATTCAATGGTTGTTGTTGTTTTAATCCTTTATATTACAGCTTGGTTGGTTTTCCTGGATTTTTTTTAAAAAATACCTGCTGTTAATGGAGCATGGTGCCGGTCTCTTTGCAAACTGTTCCACAATATAATAAAATGTATGGGGTGGAATCAAACAGAGGCTAAATTTAATGCCACCATCTAGCCATTGTGCTGCCTTCCCAAAGCTGGCTAAGTGAAGTGCTGGGCTTTGGGAAGGAGGCGTGAGTAGGGTTGCCACATGTCCAGGATTTCTCAGACATTTCCGGAATACTGCAGTTGGCAGCAGTGTGGGTGGAAATAGGAAAAATGTCTGGGAAAATCTGGACATATGGCAGCCCATGTCGGCAGTGCTGTTTTTGCCGATTTCCCATAAAAATAGATCAAAAACTGCTAATTTTGCTCAACAACTTTTCTGTCCGAATTTTCAGTTTGAAATATGGCAACCCTAGGTGTGAGACTCTGGCAGGGTCCTGGATCCCTCACATCTCCTTCCCAAAGCCCAGTGCCTCCCTACCTGCCTTTGGGAAAGCAGCACAAGAGCTGCAGGGAGGGGAAGGGTGTTGTCAAATGTTTCTGAGGGCTGCCGAGAAAGGCTTTGAGGGCTGCATGGTATACAAATTTAATTACTACTGCTGCTGCTGCTAATGCTGGACAGCCCTCCTCTAGCACAATAATCTCTGCTTGCACAATGGAACTTCCCTCCTCTCTCCTCACGAGGGTCAGAGGGAGATCCCAGGTGCTCATTGTACATGTTTGCAGGTTTTGTATTTAACAACTTAGCTACACAAGAACACAAATGCTTGTTTGTTTCCAGGCCAGTTCAAGGTACTTACCTTTAAAGCCCCAAATGGCTCAGGCCCAGATCTTCTAAAATAATCTCTCCTATGATTGCATTTATATAATTGTTTTGATTTTTACGTTGTGTAGATAGATAACATTTTTGTTGTATTTTGTAAACCACCTTGTTTTCTGATGAGTGGTATATATATATATACATTATAGAATCATAGAGTTGGAAGAGACCACAAGGGCCATCCAGTCCAACCCCCTGCCAAGCAGGAAACACCACCAAAGCATTCCTGACAGATGGCTGTCAAGCCTCCGCTTAAAGACCTCCAAAAAAGGAGACTCCACCACACTCCTTGGTAGCAAATTCCACTGCCGAACAGCTCTCACTGTCAGGAAGTTCTTCCTAATGTTTAGGTGGAATCTTCTTTCTTGTAGTTTGAATCCATTGCCCCGTGTCCGCTTCTCTGGAGCAGCAGAAAACAACCTTTCACCCTCCTCTAGATGACATCCTTTTATATATTTGAACATGGCTATCATATCACCCCTTAAATACACAAAGAACAAAGACCACTCTACCTGCTCACTAAGATCCGGTTATGAATTTCAAATACGTTACTTGTGTGTGGCTGTTACGCATGGTCCAACAAGCAAATGAAATCAGATGCATAAATGACTCACACGTTTGACTGATGCAGGAAACTTACATGACCTTTTTTTTCTTAAGAAAAATTAATCCTTATCATTTTATGGGGAAGGAGCAGGTGATGGTAAAGTCCCTCTCTTTGTACTGTACTTAGATATACAAGTGACCTGTGCAATGCATGTACATTTTGTTTTAGGACACATGAAAAGTACTTTGCTCTGAGAATCTCCATGTACCATGAATAATTATGGTGAATCAGTTCAACTTCTCAGGCATGGGCATTCTTTTTAAAAAGCAGTAAAATAGATTACAATAGCACCAGAAGCAGAACATAAGAGTTGTTCAGAGCAAACAGACTTCAATACACTGTAGCATTTTTGGTGAGGGAAATCCAGAGTTTGTTTTTGATTTTTTTAACTGCAGTTTATTTTCACTATCATTCATAACAAATTTGATCTGCTGCCATTTAGCTTTAGCTGCACGAGGAAGGATCAGAGACAGATGACTTGATCATAAGAAACTATTAGAGCTATATGACAAATGAAAGGAGAACAGCCAATGGTGATTGCCCTCTGCCTGTAGGAAATCCATCAGCAGAATGAGGCAATTTTTAGCAATTGCCGTCAAAATCCTACCCCCCCCCCCTTATATCTGCTCCCGAGAGTCCCTCAACATTTTGCTGAAGTTTTATAGGGGGCGTGGAGTGCTGCAAAGGGAAGGAGAGATTGCCAAAAATAGCCTCCCACTTTGTTCCATCAGGGAACACTCACCATTGGATACTGCTTGCTATATTTTTGCTATAAAAGAATGCATTAGGTTCTCACAGGGCTTAGCTGGCAAAGCCCGATTAGAAGCACTGCTAGTTGCAACAGAAAAGTCTACACAGACCTCAGTTTGGTACATTCAGCAGCAGCACACACTTCACAGAGGCTTGTATTCTTCTGTTTAGAATGAACTGTGTGTGTGTCATAAATGTCAACATTTTGTTACATTCAAAATAGTAAACTGGAAGTTCAGTTTTAATTTGGGTTTGCATACATTGTACCAATCATTGTTGTGAAGGTTAGCTTAGTGAAAGACACAAAGCAACGACAACGGAGAAGAAAGTGTAGTATGTGTAAGAATTCTTCAGTTTCCATCAGTGCCAAGGTTTTTGAAGTTACCAGCTATAAACCAACATGGGCTTGGGCGTAAATGTGTTTAGCAAACTGTTGCTTGCAATCATATTAGAAAACAACAATTTGAGTGAAAAGTTGGTAGTATGAAACACATTGTATAAACTTAATGGAGCGGTATTGGATCTCTAAAGGGATTTTGGGCTGCAGCGGCTAAACATGGCCCACTAGTGCAAGGCCTCTCAATCTATCTGCGCTCTGTAAGCATCATTCTGTGATGCTGCTGGTCTCTACTCCAAGTCACACTGAGAAGGAGCAGGGGTTAGAATTAGAGGCCCATTTGTTCCCCACCAACTCTAATTCCAGACAGACATACTCAGTGCTTGTTGCAAGACTGGACACCAGAGTGTTTACTCTTTCTAGACAAGATCAACCTTTTAAATAGCTGCCCAGGAGACAATCTACCCCATCACAGCTCCACTTGCCCTGCTCTTCCATGCTTCCTCTTCCCTGGCGCTACTTGAACTGTCTGTCCTGGAAAGTCACCCATGCGTCTGCCATATTCCTGTAATTAATACAGCACAGATATAGAAGACTATACATGCGGGTGTATTTCCTCTTACACGGGCAGGTACATGTACAGTTTGCCACCTGGGAGAGTGACAAACTGTGCTACATCCAAGTTAGGTTATTCAGCAATTTAACTTGGAGAATTTGGCCCTCTCCAAAACCAAGCAAAAGCCTAGAATCCAAGTGAATGCACCTTCAAGTTTTCATTCCCGAGAATGAAAATGTAGGCAACAGCATCACTTTCACTGGGTTATCCATCCTCTGTTGACAAGGTTTGAGGGACACTCCAAAACACCCATTAGTCTGTCAAACTTAAAAAACATTTTAAAAACAAGTTCACATTTATTTTTAAACAAAACCAATAATGAAAATAAATTGTCTTTTCTAAGCAACTTAGCAATCAAATCTAGAAGAGGAATATAAGGGTATGCCAGCCTTCATCCATTTCATATAGGCACTCAATATATGAAACAAGAAGATACCACAGACAGAGATGATTTCATTCCATCTTGGTGAACTAAGAACAAAGGAAATTCTGCTTCTTGCTACAAAACAGTATAGTGATATTTAAGAACTTTTCAATTCCAGTGAAAGTTAAAATTTGGAGAATGTTAAAAGAGGCTCTGAGTACTAGAAAGGCTAACAAACTTCTTCACTTCATGTATTTCTCCTGTTGATCCGCCAGTATTTTTGCCGAGGATTTGGCATCATAGAAGAGTTCATTTATTTCTTCAACATGTTCCTTATCTATGCTGTCTTTCCCATTTATCTTGGCCAGCAGATTGGCTGGTGTGAGTAACTGCACAGCATACCTATGGCCAAATAATAAGAGCATGTGTCAAATTAACATGCCAGCTACAAAGTAGAACAGAGAAAACTCCTCAAAAGAGACACGTACAGAAATATTCCACAGGATGAATAAATGAACCAGAAATGTCCAATGCACCTTATAGCTGGGAAAACTAAACATTTAAGCTAAGATCCAAAAAGCCACCTAAAGCACACCCACCAACTTGACTCTTCCCATTTTGAGCAGTGAGGCCACCTCCCATACCACATGAAAAAACATGAAGAATTTCAAAAGCTATTTGTGATGTGGAAATGAGGCTGCGGTTTGAGAAACACAACTTCAGAATTCCTCTAGATCATGGTCCCCTCAGTGACATTTGCAATACAGGTAGTACTAGAATCCACTTTTAGGACTCATCGCCTTGCAAAGAAGTTGTAAAAAGAATCTGCCAGCCACACTTTGCAGATTAATCTATTCTATTATATATCCTGCTAGGATTGTTACAGAACTCTATGGCAATGGCTATTTTAATGTGGTCTGGAACTTACTAACTCTTGCAAAAATGTCGCTAGCCTTGAAGTGGGGAGACTCAATTTTGCCAGCCATCAATGGGCGGCTGCGAAAGACATTTGGCTCCCATCCCATGTCCAAAGTTACTGAATGACTGCCATTTTTGCAGGTTGATACAAACTGTTTAATAAATAATACGCAGTCCATTAAAATGACCAATCATCATCATACAACTATTAATTTCTGCAAAGGATTTTCACTACTATAATTTAGCTTGTCTGTAAGTTATGTAAGTATTTCATATGTTAATAATAAAGAAGAACCACCTTAAATGCAGAAATTGAATGTCATGATTAAAAGTGGATTATGCAATACTAGTGGAACTCTGAGCTTTGTAATTCAAGCAAATTAGTATTTCACCAGAAATCCACAATGGCCTGCTGGTTACCCCCTAGCTACCTATTTCTTCCCATCTTCATACCATTTCCAAAACCAGTAATTTTTTGACATTTATAGTCAACATGCTTACCTTAATGTTGTTTTGGTGCCTATTTCTCCAAGATGGTTCAATGCCTCCTCACTAATATTAATACTCTCTGTCTGGGCACGAAGCTTTATGATCTAAAGCAGAAAAAATTATTTAACACAGTTTGGACTTTAAAAAATGCATTTCTTAAAACTGTGTACACACCTTAGCATCACATGCAAACCATATACAAAACATAGTTTAAACATTGGCTGGTTTATTTTAACATCTGTTTTCACTGCATCCAATTTAGAACTGTGACGCAGTCAGGGATCCTTTCGGGTTGCAAATGGAATAATATTTTGGGGCATTCAATAAGAACGCTTGTAACTCCTAAATTATGAGAGTGATATGGAATATACATATAGTGACCTACAGAATCACAGATCATCAGTACCCCACCTGGAATAATCTTCAGAACGATTTGCTTGGAAAGTCTCAACTGTCCTTTAGTTGCTCAAATGCATACCAGACATTTTAGCCTCTTGACAAATAAGACGGTAAAATAAATAAATAAATAAGTTTCTCTGCAAGGTTCACCTACTCCCACAAAACCTCTCAGATAAATCTAATCTATCAAGAACAGTCTCCAGCTTGTACCAGTTTGAAGATCTTTGTAAAGTTGAAGAAGAAGATATCACCAATAAGCCTGAGCACATAGAGCTGTAACAAAAGTGGCACCAGGCTCCCTGCAGTCCGTATTACCAGCTGAGTGATAAGGGGCAGACTGGATAATGATGTTGTGTTGTAGTGTTGAGATAACTCTGGAACTGCGAGTCTCATATAATACAGGTATTTTTCACTTTGGCAGCTTTGTAAACAAGATATCAAGAAGCACTCGTTTAAATTAAAGCCATAAAAATGCACTAAGGGAATCAGAGTGCGGAAGAGGGGGAAGGGGGATGAGCACAGAATTGGGGCTTCACATAGTAGGCAGTTAGTTTAAGGAACATTAGAATTTGAAGTTGCTCTTGGGAGTGTTCAAATTTGACCAAAATATTAAGGCTTCGTTTTGTTTATTAAATATTAATACTTCATTTTGTTTATTAAAATATTTAGACTGCACCTCATATAAAACTACCAGATGGTGTGCAACAAAATTTACACACACACACAAACCACCCATAAAAACAATACGGACTAATCATAAAATGACTCATTCATCTTAAACAGTTTAAATCACTGAACAGGCCGGTGACATAAATAAAAGTCTTCCACCTGCTAGAAATGTATTCCACAGCAGGGGACTGGCAACACTAAATGCCTGACTTCCAGCTGAAGCTAGTCAGGCTTCTGAAACACAAGGAGACAATTAACAGTGCTCCTACAGAAAAATGTGAATTTACAAGTATAATGTATATGTAATAATATGTAAACATTTTGTATATGTATTGAGATTATCAATAAATCAATAAAGAAAAAACAAGAAAAAGCAGCGCTCCTATAAATGGTCTTAGTCATTAAACGTGAATATAAATACATCAGACAAATCCCCCCCACCAATATGGAGTTTCTAGCTGATATTCAATTCTGACCTCTCTAGAAACACGAACAGAACTTGGCTGTGATCCGAAGAACTGTGTGCCCAAGTTGGCTTTGGAGCTGTGTTTCTTGACCAGCAACCCACAATATATCATCAAGTTGTAAAAATGGCTGATGATTAGGTACTCGGTCAGGATAAATCAGAAGTCCTCTGAATGTGCACAGGCTCTTGAATGAACCTGAACTGAAATCTCTCTTTGGCTCCCAACCCTTAAACCACTGCAACTGAGATAAATACTAAACCTGAATATATATTTTTAAAGGACTGCGTAATACTTTCTTCTTTGGAAAAACAGATAAAGAACACACAGTCCAGTAAATAATCTCTGTAGTCAGTTTATGGGGTGCCATAGTCAACCCAGAATATGTAAACCACAGCTAGTTTAAGGAACATTAGAATTTGAAGTTGCTCTTGGGAGTATTCAAATTTGACCAAAATATTAAGGCTTCATTTTGTTTATTAAATATTAATACTTCATTTTGTATGCTACATGCAAGAATCAAATACCTATTTGGATTATTGAGTCACACCATATCACATTCCCTACTTGCAAGGTAGGGTTCTTTGTGCAGGTATATCTATGTCAAAATAGGAGAAAGGTCTGGAATGCAGGTGGCCCTTACAGTATGCACACAGCCTTCTGGCGGTACGCATGCAAATCTTACTTTGGCAGGGACAGGGACGAGAAGGCATTTTTAAACTGGTAAGCACCTAGAGGTCTGCATATAAATGGTACTTGGAACTGATCACACTTTGAAGTGTTCATTCCCCATCTCAGCTGCAAAGAGCTGGTCACAGAGAGGTATACCAAAGGATCCTTGAAACCAGGGGTGGGCAACCTTTGCTTCTCCAGGAGGTTGGACTCCAGATCCCATCATGCCCAGCCAATGGTCAGGGCTGATGGGAGTTGAGAGTATAATAACATCTGAAGGCACACATGTTACCCACTGCTGCTGTGAACTATAAGGGTGGAAAGCCCCACTTGCAGGCTGTGTGCGGGGAGAAGGGGGGTAACTGCTCTTGGGAAACCTGAGGCTCAAGGGAGAAAGAAAGAATCCTATTCTGTGCCCTGCCTCTCCTCATCCACTGTGAACAATGTTTATTTTATTTATTGAATTTATATACCACCCTATACCCAGAAGTCTCAGGACGGTTCACAGAATAAAATCAAAGTATAAAAAACCACAAAATACATAATCAAAATAAAAACAACCAATAACCCCCCCCCAATAAAACCCAAATTTTAGAAGGTCATAGGATGTGAATCAAATCAACCAAATGCCTGGTTAAAAAGGAACATTTTTGCCTGGTGCCTAAAGGTGTATAAAGAAAGCGCCAGGTGAACTTCCCTGGGGAGAGCATTCCACAGACAGGAAGCCACTGCAGAGAAGGTCCATTCTCGTGTTGCCCTCCTCCAGACCTCTCAAGGAGGTGGCACATGAAGAAGGGCCTCAGAAGATTATCTCAGGGTCCAGGGTGGTTCATATGGAAAGAGGCGGTCCTTGAGGTATTGTGGTCCTGAGCCATTTAAGGCTTTATAGGTCAAAACCAACACTTTGAATTGGGCCCAGAAATCTTTGCAGAAGGGAAATGTTTAACTCTTCTGTTAAAACACATCACTAAGCAAATCTGAACCCTGTCCAAATGAAATGCAAAAGAGGGGCAAACTGCAGCATATAATTAATCAAAAGCAATTAAGGAACCAAGGGTAATCTAGTCCAACCCCCTGCAATACAGGAATCACAACCAAAGAAACCCTGAAAAACAGCCACCCAACTTCTGGTTAAAAACGTCCAACGAAGGAGAGTCCACCATCTCTTGTGGGAGTCTGTTCCACTGTTGAAAAGCTCTTACTTCCAGAAAGTTATTCCTAATGTTCAGTATCAAACACTACCAAGAAGCTGATTGAGCAGAATCAACAGGGTAGCACTCTGATAAAAGTCAACAACTAGGATGGACCAAGGCTGTTTCAGTGCCATACCCGGGTCTGAAGCCAGACAAAAATTGGTCTGGATAATCCCTTTCACCCAGGCACAGCTGCAGTTGGCCACTCTCAATTACTTTGCCCAACATTAATATTATAATACATAGTATTATGCTAATATTGAAATGAAAACCTCTTTGTACATCTGTATCCTCTAGCCACCTCTGCTGTAATCTATATCAAGGTGCTACAGCTATCCTGTCAGGTACACAAAAACATCCCAAGTATCAATACCACGGCATATTTTGAAAGAAGGCACCACACAAAAGCTTCCTCATACCAAAGGAAATGAGCCTTTGCTGGTACGTTTATATTCAATAAATGCCTCTGCTTCACCTTGGCACTTATCCAGCAGCAGAGACTATTATCTGGTGACAATGCTTTCCGCCATTGACACTATCTCCTAAATAATACAAAGAATTGACATGATAAACCGTAATGGCTCCTGTATGGTGTCAGCCCACAGCACTGAGACACTAATGAGGGGGGATCTTTGACAAGATGCCTCATAATGGCACCCAAGGATTATAATCAATGCTCCTTGCACCAAGATGAGCCTTGCAGCAAAGTCCTGCTGCTTGCTGGACTGTTGCTCTAGCCAATCATTGAAAAAAAATCTCGTCTAGATCCTTAAAATGGATCCAAGAATACAGTAAGCAAATCACTGAATGAATATGAACCCCAGGAGTTTACAAATGCACATACTTCAAATACTAACATGGAGCAGTTTCATTTCAAACTGAGCAAACATTGAAAAAAATTAAGATCTGGAATTAAGAAACACAAAAAATGTAAGCAGTACTGCCCTTTCAAGCAAAGTGTAATGAAGATCTGTTCCCACCACATTTCTAATATGATAAATTAAAAAATAATTCACCTGGAGATAAATATGGAGAGTGGAGCAGTCTTTATACTTATTGGCATTTTTAAAGCACTTTTCCTGTTGACTTATGGGTTGTTTTTAAACAGACCATTTGTGGGCTGTTTATTTACCCATTATTGGAGAGGTGTTCTGATTTTATCAGAAGTTGCAGGTTTTTACTTTTGTGGTGAACCATTTCTGGTGATGTCCGAATAGCAAAGAACGCAGCAGACATTTAAAAACAAAATAAAATAAAATAAAAAACTTAAAGAGGAAACCATAGCCTTCATAGTTTCAAAGCAAGAAACCTGCAGGATGAATTCCTACTTGGATGAAACTTTCCTTCTGGAAAGGGCCACGTATATTACTGTATTAAATATTTTTCACATTATTGTAAGCCATTCAGAGACCTTTTTTATCAGCCAGCATATAAAAACTTTCTAAAAAACAAATCCTGCAATCCAGTCATGTTTTAATAGGTAAGAAGCCAGTGCTGTTTCACACCCTGCACCACTGGCTGAGGTTCTAGAGAGGGACCTTTGCTGCCTGCCCCCCAAGATATTACATAAGTAAGAGAGTTACCTGCTTCATTTCTTGTGGCGTGTATAACATGGTTCTAATTATCATCACCCTATCCAGAAGATCCAGAGGTATCCCATGAGGAGAGATTATATCTTCTGTACCTCTGCAAGGATAAAAAGAAAAGTTCAGGTTTATATTTATCACCTTAATAAATAGGGTTGCTGGTGGGAAGCTTTTCTTCTAACATTCAAAGCAACACGCTAAGAAATTATATTGGTTGGTGATGGCTTTCGTTGCACTGTCCTAAGAGGCAGACTTTGACATACCTCTCCTGAAGAGTGGCTTGTATTCTACATAAATGAGCTAGGCAACAGAAAATGTGGATTCAAGAATAAGCTTGGTGAAACCCTTTGTCATCACAAGGTACCTTAATCTGCAATCTTAGTGCAAATATTGTGAAGCATTTGACTGATGAACACTCCTGCCTTCCACTCCCACCAATATATTGCATCTATGTAAAATAAGAAAATGACTTTGCCCTTTCAAAATGTGTTTTTTTAGGGGGGTTATTGGGTTGTTTTTTTATTTTGATTATATATTTTGTGGTTTTATATTTTGATTTTGTTTTATGAACTGCCCTGAGACCTCCAAGTATAGGGGGGTATATAAATTAAATAAATAACAAATAATAATAACAACAACAACAATAACTTCTGTTCTCCATTAGAGGGCACTCCAATTTCATCTAAAAATATTTCTTATCCAGGCGATTACTAGAAAATCATGATCCTACTCAGTTGTGGTATATGAGGAGCAGGGGGGGGGGGGAGGAGGAGCAGAGCATAGGAGTAGAATGTTAATCTATTCCCCCCACCTAAATTGTAGAGGCTTCTATTCCTAATAATAGAATCATGAACTCAAAATTCTTTCAACACAACATGAAAGACCATTGACACAATTTTAGTCCTGGTTCATAGGAAACTTCTGTCTACAAGAAGGTGCTTTCACTGCAAGGGGCCAAAATATATTTTTGCAGAAGCCGAGAAAAGATACAAATTGTATGGAGGAAGACAGGCTAAGAGTCTACCGATAACACTGTGAGCTGATGAGGAGAAATCACCCAACAATTACCAGAAGCAGACTGTTAACTTTGAGAGGTTCACTTATGAAAACTCTTCTACTGATACCTGGCCTAAGGAGAAACATATTGATAAGATGACTGGAGGTGTTTATGGTGTGGTAGGCCTTGATTCCAGGTACAGTATCTGGAGACAACACTACTGCACAGTAATTTAAGTTTATTAAAAATCTATAGCATGCAGAGCATAAAGTGCAAGTAAGGCAAGAGAAAAAAGCGGACTGGGTCTCTTCTCCACTAATATAGAGAATGGATCTGGGCATGTTCTTTTCTCTACCATCCTCAACCCTTTTGTCCAAATGTACTGCCTAATATTCTGATTTGTGGATATTAAATCCCTTCCCCAAGCGTCTTAAAAGTGGCTGGGCTATGTGGTTTAAAACAGAAAATAAATAGTACACATTCATAAATTCACTTGCTTTCCTGCACCCTCCAATAGTTGCTCAATTAACAGAATGGGATGGGAAACTGGGGGGGGGGGGCTACAGTGGGACAAGTAAATTGGTAGAATTTGCCTTGTGGAAGAATCTTTCCACTTGCACAAGACACTTTTGGATCTAAGCCAATGTCTTCTGCACGCAGGCTGCAGAGCAGGTGCCCAAGCTTGTATAAGATGTTGGTGGGCAGCAAAGAATGTGGACATTCAAGAAAAAGCCCGTACTTAATTGTTACAAGTCCCTTATACACTGGCAGGGCCTCCCTCTTCAGCAAATATAGGTGTGTGTGAATCATGCAATAGTGGAAGGCTTTACAGACACGTGGACTAATGCTGGTTTGAAATAGCTATTCTAAACATTCAAATTATTGGTCTCGCAGATATATTTTCTGTCCTATATGTATATGCAAGTGTGAGAGATGCATTTCCCATCCCAATCGAGTGCCAGAAGGGGCAAGTCCCGCCGTTTGACATGTTTCCTGTGGCAAATTGCTAGCAGTAGAGGGAGGAGAAAGTAGCAATCCTCAATGGCAGATAAATTTTTCATTTTAATTATTATTTTGATTTATATCAAGACAAGCACAATTTATTCCATTGTCACTGTCTTACACAATGTGGATTTTGTTAGCTGCATAAGAAAGGATGAGATATGTATTTAATAAGTGAAATAAACCAAGTTCCAGGAAAAAATGCTGTAAGCAGACACTACGAAGTGCCACAAGTAGACAAGAGTAATGAATAGGGATGAATCTTTGATGAGGATGAGTATAAGTAGTCTATTTAAGTAAAGGCAGAAATGATAGCAGTAATACCTGAAAGCCACCAGTCTAGCATTTAGCTGTTAACAGTATACAAGATGGGATCCAGCAAAACTATAAAAAGGGAAAGCAGGTAGCGGCGTTGCTATTATTATGTCTAAAGCACCAAATGCTTCTTCAAGTGCTGGAGCAAAAAATCAATAAACAAAAGTCATTCCCCACCCGAAATCTAATGGACATGCTATAAAACAAAAGGGAATATTTAAACAAGACATTTATTTCTTTTTATTAAGGAAATGACATTGCATAATTCTTTTTATCCAAGTACAATATGTAAACTTGTTCACAGCAAAGCAATGCAGCTCAAAGCCATTTGGAGACACAAAACCTAGTCCAAATTATTAAAAGACAGATCACCTCTGAGGGCGATGGTGCCATTATAAAAAGAAACCTGACTGTATGGGATGAAAGATGAGCAAGTGCAAAGACTGCCAACAGATGAAGCAGTACAGCCAGATAGCTGCAGTGCTTAAAAAAGGAAGAAGATAGGAACAAGCAGTATTTGAAACATTACGGGGAAGGCTAGCAAAGCAACTGTAAAGGAACAGATCTAGGGATGCGCACAGGGGGAGAAAAAAAAATTAAGATCCTGAAAAACCTGACTCTAAAGAAACTTACTAATTCTTGGCCATTGCAGTGTGAAGGTTTTTCCTGCAGTGAAGCCCTTAAGCAGCCCTGCAGCAACAGATATGGTTGTGACCCATCAAGATGATTATCACAGGTGTATCAGCACCACGGATAAAAAGCTCCCAAAGATCATAGCTCTTTGTGCTGAAGCAGCTAACACTGAGGCTTATAGGAAGACGAGAACCATGCAGGACTAAGCTTTAAGCACTGTACCTGATTACACAGTTCCCCCGGTTGGAAGCAAAGATGACAATCGGAGCAATAGAAGATTCCAGGGCTCGGTGCAAATATGTGAAGCACTCAATATCCAGCATGTGAACCTCATCCACAAAGAGAACTCCGGGGACTAACTCAGCAATGCCTTGATCAATGTATTTATTCACTACCTTGTTGATCTCTCCTCGAAGCTTGTCTAAGGGAAAGATAAAGGTTAATAACCTGATTTATTTATAATGTGAGCTCCAAGACAACTTACAATAAAAGAGGCCCCTTTTGCACCAACTTATTAGTATCCTTTTCTGAACTGATGTACACACAAAAATCTTATTGCATAAGGAAACTTAAAATTAAAATCCTTTAAAATGGATGAGGCTGAGACAATGGTTTTGCATAATTATGGATTCAAGTCAATCATTATTCAACTGCTTATTTTTGGATGGAAATCAATCATACTAATGGCTTTTTACAGGTAGGTAGCCGTGTTGGTCTGCCATAGTCAAAACAAAATAAAAAAATCCTTCCAGTAGCACCTTAGAGACCAACTAAGTTTGTTCTTGGTATGAACTTTCATGTGCATGTATCTGAAGAAGTGTGCATGCACACGAAAACTCATACCAAGAACAAACTTAGTTGGTCTCTAAGGTGCTACTGCAAGGATTTTTTTATTTGTAAATATTGCTGTTTTGTCCAAGATTGCACCAGAGGTTTTTTAAAAAAACAAATAAATGAAAATTGGTGAATACAAGCCCTTATTCTAAATTTAGCGAGTCAGACAACTTTGTTCATCTAGCTCAGCAACTGTCTACAATGTAAACAATACACTGTCTTGCAATGACTCTCCATGGTTTCAGATAGGGGTCTTTCCAGTCCCAGCTGGAGATGCTGGGGATTCAGTCTCAGATCTTTTGCACACCCATTATTTGTTATCTTCCCAAACTCCAGGATTCTACTTTTTTGTGCTATCCATCCATGCATACTATTCACATTCAGTAAGGTGAATTCTCATCCTTGCAGTTTGTGGGAAACTCCAAAACTTCAAGAAAGGCTGCATAACCTCTGAGTAAATGACTAATGACAGATATTTTCAGGATTTGATAATGTTTTCAAAATACTGGATGCTAAATGCAGGGGACATGCTACACTGCTCAACTATGTATTTAAAATTGTAGGTCAATAAATGTAAAATGTGAATAAAGCTTGTTTAAAGAGTATAAGAATGGAAGAACAGCTGATGCATTGACACCTGTTCTGCTGGTGCCCCATTTGGGAAAAGGAGGCAACACCACCAGATTCTGATCAATACTCACAAGTACCAACAAGACATCCTATGTAGCACTTCTCAACTGTTACACATGAGTAGTCATTGAACTGCTGGAACACTATATTCCGAAACTCATTCAACTTTAGCAGCACTGTGTAATGCACATCGCGCTTCCTGGACATTCCGACTATCCTCCCTTCTGCCTTGTTGAAAGCTTAAGGATGCAATACTATACAGCCAAGTCTCACCACATTCAGTGGGACTTACAGTACTTCCATATAAGCATAGGGGTCAGGCTGAAAGTGAGACAACTATTGTACCTGTGATTTCAGTTTTCTTAGGCTTCATCAACTGTCCCATCATGGAGAGGATATCCTGCCCACCCTACAGAAAACAAATTTGAAAATTAAGGTTGTATCTTTTTTGTTACTGTACAGAAAAAGCTATGGAAATTTAATTTGGTCAAATTAAAAATAAAGGGTTGAATTCAAGGTAGCATTAAGCAGATCTCCTCCCCTGACATAACCTGTATGCCCCCTAAATCTGTTATGGGCAGATCTGCAGGTGGCACATAGCACCTACGGAGGGATGGAGCAGTGAATCCTGTTGCTCTAGTGCTAACTTTGCACTATTAAGTTGAATATGGCCCATAATTCTTATTTCAGTTTTTTAAAACAACATCGAAGTTTCTAATATCAGACAACTACTTTATAAATAAGTATTGTTAACATTAAGAATTAGGAGGTATTTCAGCCAGTCAGAAATAATCACACCCGGGAAAACACATCCTTTGGATTAATTTCATGCTATGTACCAGCTATATGAATTAACACTACAGCATGTAGTCACCATTATTTGGCTAGCATAGCAGTCCTTCCTGAGGACCATGTACTGTATATATTATATACTCAATGTGGAGATATCAGTTCATAAAATTGGCATTTCTCCACAACACCCAGGAGCCTAATTTTACTTTGACGAGGGCAATTATTTTAAAATACATATGGATATGTTTGTGTGGGTATGCTGACAATGTTATTGTGACCATGGATGACATTCTCCAACTGAAGACTGCAATGATCAACCTTGCATGAACATAGCCTCGTTTAACCCTCAGAACTGACTTGCTTAAATTGGAGAAAGATTAATCTGTTTGCAGCTACAAACACAAAAAGCCTTCACTGTAACACAGTGGGGACTTTAAGAACTTACCTAATATACTGGAGCATTCATACAGAACTTCTATAAGCTAAGCGACAAATTGAAAGGGCCATATACCGAGGTGAGCTGACAGTATAAATTCTCATAAAAGCAACTTAATCTGTCCATGGGCATTTAACAAAAACTGGATAGATCCATTAGATATTTCCAAAAAGTATCTAGACACCCTGAGTGTAAAGCAGATTAGTTTTAACAATGTGTCAAATACCACACACAGAATATGCTTTTGCCAAAGCTTTTAGGAGTTCTCTATATTCCCTGTCTCTGCATGACAGATATCAGCTTGAGTCATTGATCCCTGGCAGAGTTGCAATATTGACTTTCCTGCCATATGTGTGCCTTAACGACTTTTCAAGTATTCACTTTTCAAAATCATGTAATATGAGTTTAAAAGAAGACAAAAAACTTTTCTGGGTTCTTGTTATTAGAACTAGTAAAAGAACAGAAAAATCTAGACCTCTCATTGACTCCCTATCTCACAGAATTATGTTTACACTTTAGTCAAACTACCATATCTTTGCCTGTAGGTTCAAAAAGCCTCACCGTACTAAAATATGTATACAGTTTAGGATGCAGTAGAAATTACTGGTAAAAGGCAGTGAATATTATTAGCACCAAAAAATGTTATTCACTTTCTTCACTGACCTACGTGCAATAACCACCCTCACTAATTTCCCCAAAGCAGAGGTCAGGAGCCTTTGGGCTTGTAAGGTTTTTTTTTTAAAAAAAAACTAAAATGTTAAGGTCTACCAAGCAGATTCAATGATCTACTGCACCTCATGAAACACACGTTAGGATACATAGAAACCTGTGAGAGTTACTAGAGAGCAGGGTACTCAAACTGGTCACAGATCTGAATAAATACCTGGTTGAAAGCAACTAATTAGTATTCTAAATTTTACAGATGAAGAACTCTAAGGGCTAACAGAACAAGGTTGGTGGTTTTTAAAACTTGCAAATATTGGTAATCAGAAACTCTTGGAGATGGCTGCAAATCATCCACAGTTCTACCAGTAAATCCTGATCCCTGTTTTAAATGAGTTTGTGTGTTTCAGGAAAGCCTGGCTTACTCCATACTGCAGCAACAAGGAAAAATAATGGCTAACTGTGACAGTACTACTTGACCCCAGGTGCTGGCACATTCAAAAGGGAGGCAAATATCTATTGTTAGATTTTTAGTGGATTAGTCCAGATTTCTTCCGAGGAAAATTCCACTCAATTCTTGCTGACAGAATTCCTTTCCCCTGCAACCCCATATGCCCCCTGAAAATCTGCTCTGGAGGATTGTGGGAGAGCCTCTGTAACAGTGTGGGGGGGGGGGGTACAGAGGGTTGCAGAGGGGAATCCACTGTCTCTTCCCTTCTTTCCCCAATGGGAGCCTTTGCAGGATTGCTGCCTATCCTGCAAAAGCAAGACTTCCTTCTCTTTACAAATCTGAAAGTCTGGATGCTTCTGTCAGTATAGTTGAATACCTGAGGTCTAGCATTGGCCACATCCAAGTCATGAAGAGTTACATCCTGGATAATCTCTTTCTTCTTGTGCACATCACCTTTCGGCAAAGGAACATACTCTTCAGCCTCAAGGTCAAACTCTGTTGCATAGGTGTCACACCTGCCTTGCCTCTGTGAAGAGGAATTTGAAAATCACATACACTACATTTATAATTAATGTTATTGCCAATATTGAGAATGACATACAGCTGATAAACAAAGGTCTTGTTTTACAGTGACGATCCCAACAGGCTTCGTTTGACAGTTTTGAAAATGCCATGCTTGTCCTTGGAAAAGGAACGACTGATCAACCTATGAAATCGTACCGAAAGCACCTGGTATTTTCTCCATTCTTCTGAAAGAGCGAAACTCTTGCTAAAGGACAAATCCAGCAGATTAGCTGGAGATTGGAGAAACTGTCCTAGACTTCTTGGGACACAGATGATTTATTGTATGATACAAAATATTATGCTCATCCATTAAACACCAAGTATCTCCCTAAACTACATTTTAAATCAGATACAAAGAACATGCTAACTAATGCAGTATTCCCTTCTAGATGCATATATCTCGTGGCAAGAACACCAGGAAGATAAAAGATTAAAGGCTCTTTCTTTTTAGTACGACTAGTTATTTCAGGTCTTCTCTCTTCACTTATATATCATGGATGAACACAAACACACACAAGCATTAAGTTAAATATTAAAATGAATGGGAAAACATTTAATAATCATAATCATAGTAATAATTTATTACTTATACCCCACCCATCTGATTGGGTTGTGCCAGCCATTCTGGGCAACTGTAACCAGAGCTCCCAAACCCCATGACCCTACTTGTGAATCAAATGATTCCCCTTTAGAGGTGGCAATTATTTAATGAATGATCCCCTCAAAAATAAAAAAACGCCTCTGTCCTTTCCTGAGGAAAACCACAGCTATCTTAGAAGGGATTGATAAGGTTTTTGGGACACAGACTTTTGACAGAAAGTTGGAAAATCCTGAACCAATACTATGTCAGAAGTTCAACTGCCGTCTTTGCTTTACCTTGACAGCTCCACTGTTTGCTTCAATGTAAATCACATCACCAGCTTCTACTCTTTCCTTCTGCAGACTTTCAAAGATGCTGGGGTCCAACTACAGAGACAATAAATAGAGACCAACTACATTAAGATGCAACTACAATGAAAGAGGTTCCAATAGAAGTGTGTTAGCTTTTATTTCTTCATTTTTATGTTTCTGGGCAGCTTTCATGAGCAGAGTTCCAGCTAGCAGAACTTGTCGTAGTCTGCAGCCCACCCCATTCAGCAGAGTTCCTGACAGTCAGGGGAATACAGTATAGGGGGCTGCTGTGAGGAGGACAGGTATGAAAGCCAGCTTGAACCAGCCCTGTTAAACTTACTTAATTCTGGACTCATCACAATGTGTGAGACAGACTTCCAGTTATTGCTTTTGAATGATAACAATTTGCAATTTGGTACTGTTGCATTCATTAAAATAGTTATGTTTTACAGTCATTGCAGTTTCACTGAAACTCAGCATACATTTCTATCTGTACTGGTAACATATCAATCAACTGAATTAGTTTTAACAGCGTAATCCTATTCAGATGTAAGACACATTGAGCTCTGTAGGACTTACTTCCAGGGAAGTGTGCACAGCAGTGTTGAGGATCCTGCATTCTGCCAGATGTTACTAGATTCCAAACTCTCATCAGCCCCAGTCAGTCTGGCCAATGATTAGGAAAGACAGGAGTTGTAGTTCAACAACATCTGGAGGGCCACAGGCTTATCACTCCTGGTTTATAGTATTGCAGTCTAAGTGCTTTGCAAATGGTTCTTGACCCAGACAGCTTACAAGGCAAATAACACCTAGCTTCAGCAGAACTGCATCACCTATCTCCAAACCATTCTTGGAAGCAGGAGTGGGCAATATCTATCAATTTATGTGGTCAAGTGGCAAATGACCTAGAGGACCTGTCAGATCATGTGGTGAAACAGAAATACCAAAATAAATAAATTCTATTGCTTAGTCAACTGTTCTCCTGCCCCTTTTACTGACATGAGGAAGTGCTAAGATGCTGAGAAATGTGTGACAGACCCCACCTACCTTGAGCTGTTTAGTTCCTTTTGCAGTTTTGAGTCCGATAATGACATGACTAATTGTTTTGCCATATCCTCCCATGGGGTTCTCAGTCTCACATGGAGTTAATTCTGTGACTTCACCTTCATAAACTTCCTTGGTTTCTTTAATCCTCAAGCCTGTAAAATATTGATTATATCAGCTATAAAAATAATTGCCATTTATAGTGGACTTCTCTTTGATATTTGCCACCTGAAGTCATCTTTGCCATATCCAATACCATCAGGAAATATTTATGTAAAACCCAATAAATTTAGTAGCACTGAAACAAAAGACGAAGAAGGGCCATTTGTTACTCTACCACTTAAACGAAAACTATGTCATGAAAGAGAAAAAACCCATTACAGATTCTAGAGTTATAACCAGTAATACATATTTATCAAACAGGACATTAAAAAGACTGAGTTTGCTTGAAAAGAACTGCTAAGTAGTTCTTATGAAAAGGCGTAGACATTAAACATTATTATTTACTAGTGGAAAATTGTCTGTTTTGTAAGCTCACTAGTAACAATGAATGAATGCCAACTGCAAATAAAAGTAAGCAAGCTTTGTAGTTTCAAAGTCCTTAGCTTTGTTTACTAAAATACATAGGATGAGCTTGCTAAATGAGATCAATCTACAGAGAATAAATTTTCTGGTGCAAATAACATCTTGCAAATTACCCAAATTCATATAGGAACATTTTCTGTAAACTCACATGACTATGTTGCACATGTGAAGACTTCCCTCAGGCTTTCAGATTCTGGGGAAGCTTTCACCATCTACAACTGTCAAGATCCCCTCCAGACGTTCATTCTATATGGATGTTGGTGGAGGAGTGCATAACTTGGAGGACTGGGCTATTTGTCACAACTCTACTCCCTTGCCTTGGTGTTGCTCAACAGAGGAGTAACGAATGACCAAATAAGGCTATACTCATAATCCTTTGACACTCATTTCAGAGTCTAACTGGAACGTCAAATTAACACACTCTACAAATCTCTGCTATTGCAACCCTAGAAATATCCTTTGAAAATTCTTAATTTGAGAAAGAAAATCTGGATGATTGGACAAGAATTTGAGCATGTTTCCATTAAGCAGAGTAGGCAGTTACCAGTTCTGAAATATGTCTGGATTGTTATAGGTATTAATGGAGATAAAACCATTTCTCAGAGGAATGTTTTAATAACTTGGGTTAGATAAAATTCAACAGATGGGAGGAGAAGAATTTCTATCTTTCACTAATACCAAATACTTATTTAGAAGCATCTTCACGCTGACATCCAGGGAATGTGGAGCACCAACAATGTGGCTGGCTGTTAAATTATTGCTATCTCTAAGAATGACAACATGGATGACACAGGTTTCAACTGCTGGTTCAAGTTTCCAAATCTGACAGGGAACTTCATCACATCAAGGAAATATTGCAGACTGCGCTCTCTCCATCTCTCGGCTCTCTCCCCCTCGACCCTGCCAATTTAACAGTAACTTAAAGAGCACAGATGATTGAGAGTCTCTTTCTTACAGAAATCAATGGGCCACTTTTTTCAGTTGCAAGAACTGATGGAAATGTTTCTTCACCTTAATGCTATTCAATACTAAGATGAAGTCTGTGGTAAATCATGATACAGAGCCCCAGGGAATTAATAGATGTGGGACGCAGTAATAAAAACAATTAGGGTATCTTTAAGCAATCCAAAGGTCTGTAAAGGGATAGTTCTATCAGCTGTCAACAGTAAGTAAAATAGGAAGATTTTAGATGCTTAATGTTTTGCTTGCAAATCCAACTCTTCCTCTTGACAAACTGAAACAATTCAATTGATAAATCCACAAGTACTAAAGAGAAAATTAACCTAATTGAAAAGCTACTCATCTTGTTAGCTACAAATACCTTTCTCTATTTTGTCTAGCAATATGCAATGAGAATGCAGAAAGGCAGAGTATCACTCTTGCTCTGTTTGTGACTGAAGCAAGAGTCAACTAAAATGCCATAATGAATAAAGCATTTATAGAGCTTATGCAAATATGCTAGCAAGAGATTCAGTAATTCTGCAGTAATATTAAAAACTGAAGCAAGATATGGTTTATTAATCAAAACAATTGATAACATATGTATGTTATACATTCAACTGAACAAAAAATATATATTCTTGCACTGATAACTTATTTTCTTGTTTCAAGGTACGTACCAATTGCTCTTCTGAAATTTTCCATCAAGACCTCTGTCTTCTTTATTTCAGTAGAGTACACTTCACTTCCAACCATAGGGCAAAATGGAACCTTACTACCCAACTCCTGAGCAATAGCCAAAGCCAAAGCAGTCTATGAAAATAAAAAGTCAAAAGACTGAGCAATTATATATGATACAGTGAAATCTCAAAATTTCAGAGAATTTAAAGAAATTAGATAGCCTATCATGTTGATAGATAGCTGGAGGAGACTATTGAGAGTCCCATGGACTGCAAGAAGACCAAACCTATCCATTCTTAAGGAAATCAGGCCTGAGTGCTCACTGGAAGGACAGATCCTGAAGCTGAGGCGCCAATATTTGGCCACCTCATGAGAAGAGAATACTCCCTGTAAAAGACCCTGATGTTGGGAAGGATTGAGGGCACAGGGAGAAGGGGACAACAGAGGACGAGATGGTTGGACAGTGTTCTCGAAGCTACCAACATGAGTCTGACCAAACTGCAGGAGGCAGTGGAAGACAAGAGTGCCTGGCATGCTCTGGTCCATGAAGAGTCGGACACGACTAAACAACAACAATCATATTTTAAACTTAAATTTCAGTAGGCCTACACTGAGTAGGGTTAACTTTGGATACAACCTAATGTTTTTGCAAGTGGAATGTTGCTTAAAGGATCTTCCCACTGCAGGAGGCAGAGGTAAGACCATTTTTGACATTTCCTCATTTTCTGCCCCGTGCAAATAAACTCCAGGGGAGTTGAGGGAATGTTCCAGAACAGTGCGGGAATATTGGAGGATGCAGGGAGGCCATTTGATAGGACCATATTTATCAAAATAAGCTGAGGTGGCTCTTGCCTAAAGATCATGATTTTCACAATATAGTGCTAGAACAGTCTACTAATTTTTCCATTTAGATTTACCAGTTAAATAAATCCTTCTCTAGTCTGGGGCTAGATTTGTATAATATGGTGCTGGTCTTAATGATGATGGAAAGGGGGGGGAATTAAATAATCTGCTGAGATCTGCAGCAATTTTCAAATGTTCCATGGGGGTGGGACAAGTTTAAGAACTACTGGTTTAAAGCTTTTTAGTAATTTATTAGTTCTAGCATAGCTCCTAAAGGCTTCTTAGAGATGTGTATAGAATTACTGCCTAAATAAGTATCACTTACTGCAAGTCTGTGACCCTCAAACTACTGTTAAAAGGTTGCACATTCACATAATCTTTCACCTAGGACAAGCATACTACTTTATTTGAATATCTCCATTAGGTGCAATCTTTAGACAACAGGGGAAAATGTTTCTCTTGTACCAGGCATTTGTCTGATTAACATTCTATGGCTTTTTAAATGTGTTTGTGTGTTATCTGTTTGTTTTGCTTTTGAGTTTTAATGTATTCTGTGTTTTCATTTTTCTAGTGTGAATTGCCCTGTGTTCTTCAGATGAAGGGTGGTATACAAATTAATTAATAACAGTAATACTCCCACAATACAAGGATCAAATGTTCTGCAGTAGTTCAGTTCTCCCATTCCACTGACCAAATGAGTTTATGTGTATACTGTACTCTTTTGCTGTACTCTTGTTCACACCTGCTTAAAACATTTGTTAGGCCACCCCTTCATGACATATAAAAGTTACATGCGCTTTATTTCTTTTTAGCTGCTGTTTATTTTAATGATCTTTTGAATATCTTAACTACCTGTCAGGGAAATGTCCCCTATGCAGCGCAAGGTGGTGGAAGGGCTCTCCGGATGCTACAGAGAGCCCCAGTCCCACCTTGCCAGCAGCAGCACCTCTGGTAGCGACAGGAGTGGCGAGACATCCAGCGAGGAGGGGCAGAGTTCACAGGGGAAAGGGAGTAGAGGCTCTGGGGGTGCAAGGGAGACCCAGCACTCCCTTAGTCCAGAGGGCGATACAGGGGGAACGCAATTTCCGTCGCCCCAAAGACATCGTGGGGTGAAAAGAAAGGATGGAAGGTGGGGTTTTCGGATACCGAAACTCTTTTGTTGGGGTCAGAACCAAAAGGGGCCATTCCCGTATTCTGACACCGCTTGATACAGACATGAACTTTTTAGCTCTGCACTGTACATAGTTTGCACAATAAAATCTTTAAAGGAAACAGCGGAGTTCTGGCTGCTTACTCATGAGCAACTAACTGAGAACCTTACACTACCCATTACAATTTTTGTGATGTTAATATTTTATTTAATTGTATTTCTGTAAACCAATTGAAGACCTATTTTTTTCTTTTTCTTTTTTTACAAACAATCAGCACATAAATTCTGTAAAATAAAGTATGTATAAGCACAAATGTACAAGGTACTGGGAAGTAAAAGGTAAAAGGTAAGGGAAAGGGATAGGACCCCTGGACGGTTAAGTCTAGTCAAAGGCAACTATGGGGTGCAGTGCTCATCTTGCTTCAGGTCAAGGGAGCCAGCATTTGACACAAGTTGCATTTAAGAAATACCTTTCCAGTTCCAGGAGGTCCTGCCAATAGCACAGCTCTGCCAGCCATCTTCTTGCTTCTGATCAATTCCACAATAACACCACAAGCCTAAAACATTAAAATACTAGTGTTATAGATTCTGGAGGGTTTGTTTGTCTTTTGCTTTTTTAAATTCTTTCTTAAGATTAGGGATAGAAGGCATTTGCAATAGCATAGGACACCTATCATTTCACAAATACAACAGCTATATATAATCTTCTGGCTTGCTTGAGTAAATCTACTCAGTATCTTGCACAATCATGTTTAAAATGATGAAAGTGAGGGATTTGGCCAAGATCTCTCACCAAGCTTGTATTGACAGAAGAAAAAAGAGAACTTCAGAGTGCTCTTTTTTATCAAGTTTCTTATTAACAGCTCACCTGATGCTGAAATGGCTAGTTTGCAGACTGGTGGAACGTTCAGTGTACTAACACTAATTTTAAAATGTAGGCATGTCCACTCAGAAGGGACACTGCATTCAGTGGGGTTCACCGTTTCAGATCATATCTTTATATATATATGTCTCTGAATTCAATACAAACCAAAGAAATATGAACTCTGAAAAGGCCTTGTCTTTAATACAGTTCTAAGCTAAGCACCAAATTTTAGGAAGTTGATGAAAGGAACTGCAACAAGGCTGCAGGTGCAGCTATGGCCTTGATGCTCCATAAAGTCAACCAGTAACATTGCCCCTAATAATGACACATGGAGAAGCATGTACACCACCTTGAGTTCCTTGAAGGGTGGAATAGAAGTGTCAGAATAAACAAACACAAATAAGCTACATCTCTAATGATACACCATGAACTTGAGATGCTATGTCTATCTGACAAGCAACTACTCAGTTTGATCTTTTCACTTAAGAAAGACCCAAAATTAATATCCTTGAACTGAAACAGATTTAGGTTAAAGCATACAGCAGGGCTTCCAAGCTCTGCATGAAGATCCCCTTCCTAGAATAGCCACTTATTTCATAGTTTATGAAAACTAGTTACACAAGGCAAGGATATAGGATGCCTAGCATTTGGTTGAACCTAATCTGATTTTTTGGGGGGAGGGGGTGAAACTTGTGACCCTGCGTATGTTGTTGGCCTCCAATTCGGATCAGCACCAGCCACAGCATTAGGTGCGCAGTAGCCCATGAACATTCAGGGGTCTCTCGGTGGCTTAGATGAACTCTCCTAAAGCGATTTGGAGGGGGCACTAACTTTCAATATGCTTGACCACACTCGTCTCAAACCACAACTTATTTTATGGCTTGAAACGGAACAATAAGCGAAGCTGCATCTCCACTCTCTTTTGGCTGCCTTCTTCCCGCCGGGCTTTTCCCCTCAGGGGTCCCACAGCGGAATCAGCGCCTCCTGAGGGGAGACGACGGGCCCAGGGGGCTCCTGCCCGTCGCCTTCGAGTCCCAAGGCCAGGCCAGCTCTCACCTCCCGCGCGTTCTCCTGCCCGACCAGCCCGGCCGCCGCCGGCTTGGCCGCCCCGCTGTCGTCCAGCCCCAGGCCCTTGACATGGCTGTGCGCAGCGATGCGCTGCGTCTTCGACGTGCTCTTCACTTCCTCGATCTTCATCCCGCCGCTGGCGACCAGAAGCAAAGGAGGCCCCGGGAAACTCAGCCCGCCGCCTTCGCCTTCGCCGCCTTCTCCTCCTTCTTACCGGCCGCACACGCAGTTAGCATGCGGCACCCGCGAGTTGCCAAGGCTCCCAGCGCTCTGCCGTCTTGTCCTTGCCCCCTTTCAAATAACTGGATAACGGGAGCGAGCTCTCGCTTGCCATTGGGCAAATCCGCTGTCAATCAGAACTCGTGGTTTTCTCCCCCCCTTTAGGCACCGCCCAGGCAATTCAGTTTAGTGTACCTTCGAAGACGCTCCGGTTTCATCCGGTAGCTGTAGAAAGAGAGTACCGGCAGAGAGGGGTTGCTGCTGGGAAAGAGCGCCCGAAATTTTTGTACGGCTCGTTGTTTTTTTCTGGCGTTTTAGCAATACTACTGGTAATCAGTATTCCATCTTCGGGTGCAGGGCGGTATATCAATCTAATAAATGATAATAACATAATAAAAATCATATCATTGGTATTTACGGGGCACAGTCCTTTTCCTTTGGAGTTAAAGCTACAGGAGTGAAGAAACAACGAGGATTGTATCGTGCGCCCTTTCTTCATGGACTTCGGGATGTTGTTCCTCACAACAGAGAGAGGTTGGGCTGACAGATGGTGGCATCCAAAGCCATCCTTCATAGCTGAGTAATTAACCTGAGTTTGCCACACTTAAGCCTCAACTTCGTAATCACTCCACCACACTGCCTCTCAATCTGATACCAGGTCTCTACTCATTAAAAATACCATCCACACACAAAGGAGTGTTCTTTTGATATTCAGTACTTGTTCACAATGTCTTTCCATTTGACTATTGGAATTCTTTATGTGTGAGGTCTTCAAGCAAATTTGACTCTAAAATTTACGTCTTAAAATTCAGAAAATGGAGGAACTATTTAATATTTATAAGTTACAGGTGGGTAGCCGTGTTGGTCTGCCATAGTCGAAACAAAATAGAAAATTCTTTTCAGTAGCACCTTAGAGACCAACTGAGTTTGTTCTTGGTATGAGCTTTCGTGTGCATGCACACTTCTTCAGATTTATAAGTCACTTATTAATATTTATAAGTCACTTATTAATATTTCCTTCCAGAATATCCCCTTTTTATTATTTATATGTTCATGATTACTTTATTGCATGTATCATAGACAGTCAGATCTTTAAAAACAACAACTGTTCAAGGGTTTTAAATGCAGCTCAAGAAAAAGAAAAGGGATCACTCAAGCAAACTAAAGCCTGGCAGAAAGACTAACAATCCCCACTTTTTAGGTTGCACTGCCTTCAGTAGTCTTACCACCTTTTCTGAGGCAAATATGGATGACAAACTTTTCTTAGGACTGTTTCAGAGTTTATGTTGGGACTCTGAGCACACAGCAGTAGAACTTGGATCAATAGCTCTACTTGTGAATGCATTTGCTCAAGGTAGTATCTGAACTAGCTCTTCCTACATTCTTAATATGTAGTCATGAAAAAAGAAAGTGGCATCATAAATGTAGCAGAAAATTATATGAAACAAGTGCAACTAATAATTATTTCTTATGGCGCTATTGGGTGAATCCCATTTTGGAAAACTTGTGAGACACGCATTGAGTTGTAATAAATTATATAATTTTGAATGTACTTGTAGCTGCTAGTCTACTTTATGGTCCTCTTTGGACATGCAAAGAAATACCTATGAAGAAGAATGGCTGGAAAAATTGTGGGAGATTGCTATAAATCTTCAAATGCATTTGAATGAGTTAATGAAATATGTTGCTCCAGAAGATCATAAGGACAAAGTGCTTACAATGGACAAATACTAAATACATTTTAAAAAATAAATGGACCATGCTGTGCAATACTATATTTACTAATTAATCTTACAAACTTGTTTATTTAACTTATTAGCCACCTTATCTAACATGGATCCACGTAAAGGGCTGTATGGATCACAGGCTCACAGCATGAACCTATGCATGTGTGCTGCTTTTCAGTTCAATGGAAATTACTCTCATGTAAGTGTATAGCATTGCAGTTTCATATTGCTTGCACTTTCCTAAACAAAACTGGTTTATCCAGTGTGTCAATGATAAGCACATGGAGGTTCTGCTATCAATAATATTGTTTCAGACCACACAAGTTATTGTTCATTTGCAAAGTGAAGCTTTGAACAGCTTATTCAAGGACCAAATATAACTAAAATATAATTAAAATTAAAATAACCAACACTCCCTGCCTAGAGACATCCACTGTGTACTATTTTTGGTGCCTGCTTAAAACTTCTTTACTTAGGCAAGCCATCCAGGTGTGTATTTATTTCATAAAATAAAATGTAATAAAATTAAAAGTTAGATGCTTTATTTCTTTTTAGCTACTGCCAATTTGATACATCTTTGAATGTTTAAGATACCTGTTTTTAAATTTATCAACAATATTAATGTTTTATTTTATATTTTTGTAAACTGCTCAGAGGCTTTTACAATCGAGTTACAACTTTTTTTGTTAAATAAAACTAACACTGATGTCTGATGCAAGCTAGCGTATGTAGTTATAATACACCACCATACAAAATACTGAAGCCTAATACTCTCCTTGCTCTTGACTGAGTACACCATTTATACTGAAGAGAAACCACAGAGGAAAGTAAGATTACTTTAGAAGGCAAACATAAAACCATTTCTCTGCACTGTCAACACGTTATTAAGAGAGGGCTTTTTTGTTTCTTTACTTAAAGCATTTAGGTATAACTCAATATTCCACTAACCAGAAAAATAATACGACTATGAAAATTTGACCTATTGGTCTTCAGGTTTAATCAACTAACTTTGCCAACTTCTCGTATGCTATTTTCTGTTCATACCAACCCATGGGGTGGAGGGAAGGAAAAGTTGTCTGAACAGCCAGTCTGCTTTTTAGCACAGACGTCATGTGATACCCAAGGAGGGAGCTGGAGACTTCAGAGTAGTTTTTTTTTTAATAGACTAAACGTTTGAGATTACAGGACGTAGCCTAGTTTCACATAAGCTTCCAAATTTCAGTGGGACATGCTGAACCCTGAAATTGTCAAATAGTATATTATTTTTGGAGAGAGGAAAATGTGCAAGTCTGTGAATGACCTTTACATTTTTAACCCATCCCAAAGGTCTGACTTCCTGCCCTTGCTCCCATGAGGTTTTGTAAACTCTAGCAATTAATAGCAACATTTTGTGAAGGAACAGTTTAATGTATAGAAAAGGAAATTGGAGCAATGGGTGTTACATCTAATTAACAAAAGAGGGGGGAAATGTTTTTGTGCCCTCTTCTGTTTCTTTATTTATGAAGTGCAAAGGGTTGTATTTTTGTAACCTTACCAATAGCAAGTTGGGGGTTATTCCCCACCTCACATATCTTTGCTGGAGGTCCAAGAAAATGAACTGGAATGTTCCCAGCCTTCTTAAAATAGGAATGTTGTATGTGTAATACATATATCTTTACTTCCAATTCAGCAACAACAATAACAATACAAAAAAGGTACATTATCAGTTTAATTTATTCACATTTACTAACTGCCTTAAGTTCCAGTTTAATTTTTTGAATTCAGAATGCACTTTGCATGTTCATGGGCCCTCATACTATTGATACAATTGTGCATTTGTTTCATTTTAGCAATGTTCACCAGTGTTTCAGACATACAAAGTCTTCCAAACCTTACAGAAAATAAATCATAGGCCCCTGGGCCAAACCACAGGGGCCTGCCTTTTTCCAAACACAGGGTAATATAGGTCCCAGGATATGGTCTTTAGGTATATGAACCCACTATTTTTCTGGAGCTAAACAGTGCCTAAGCTAGCAACTGCCTAGGATGCACATGTACACCACCTTGGCTTCCATGGTGGAAGATTGTATAAATGCAAGATGTAAAAATAAATAAAGTCCCCTTAGTTGGTAATTATTTGGCTTACTTGCCAGCAAATGAAAGGTTGTGAATTCATACAAATCCACTGAAGTAAAGAACTGAGGTAAAGAACCTCTTATTTTCCTTTAGGTTGGCTTATTTACCACTACTGAGCTGTTAATTTAGAGTTGGGCATTTTATGAATTGTTTTTCCTAGCAGTCCTTTTATGATTACTGAATATCTATCTATCTATCTATCTATCTATCTATCTATCTATCTGCAAATGTAAACAGGGGCCTATGTTCATAGGAAGGAATACTGTTTTTATGTTGAAGTTCAATATGCACTTAGTGGGAATTAAATGTGGTATGAAAGTTTCTACGACAGCTAGTGGCCAAATGATTGGATAGAGGAAGGGGAGCCACTCCAGGAAGCAATGGCAAGCAGCAGCCACTCTTTAGCTTATTGCAACGTGGGAAACCCTTCTACGAAGCAGAAAAGGTAGACTACAGCATGAGCCACTTCTTTTTCAAACAGAACAAAATAAGGTAAGCAGCAGGCAGCCCCTGCCCAGCATGCATGCATACGCACAGTGTGGAAGAAACCCTACCTTTGTCCTAACCTTTCTTAAAAACTTTTATATAGGTTGGCACAGACCTCTATAAAAGGCATTCGTGAAAGGTTATGGCCTACATGATCTCTCTCCTCTCCTACCATCTGCAGTCCCCACATAACAGCACTGTCATTATACACAATAGCCGGGAACTCCCGACTATGCCTAATATACTCTTTTCATGCAAGCATTGCATCCTTTCTGGTTTGTGCTCTGGTAAGAGCACAGTCTTCTCTGCCTTGTTCCATGACAGTAAACAGAACAGCCCCCTCTAGCATTGCATGTGCAAAGTTGCTCAAGGTGAACAGCAGGTGCGAGAATTGCTGCGGACTTCGGAACTGCCAGGTCTGTGAGGAGGAAGAAATACATACACTTTATCAACGTTCTATTTTACTGAACTTTCCAAAATGAAGCAAAACCGTATAGTCAAACGATAAAAACTAAATCAAGGTGTTCTATGCATACCGTGTTTTCCCCAAAATAAGACACTGTCTTATATTTTTTTCCCTCAAGAAAACATACTATGGCTTATTTTCAGGGGATGTCTTATTTTAACCGCTTTGCATCAGTACGCTGCATAGCCATGCCTATCCAGGCCGTCTTAAGGGAGGTGCCGCGTTACTAAGTCTTATTTTTGGGGTATGGCTTATATTGCGCAAATGCATAGAAATCCTGTTACGGCTTATTTTATGGGTATGTCATATTTTCGGGGAAACACGGTACAATCAAGTGGGAGAAGGGGAAGGTGGGGGAATGGCTAGATCTATAGAAGGAGTCCATGCATCAGGGAAATTCTCATCTTTCCTAGGTTTAAAGAATGTCACCTTCTCATATGCTGCCAACTGAGGGGAAGAAAGGAAACACACACACATTCTTAACTAGGGGAGGAAGGAATGATCCCTCCCTCCATAATTCTCCACCAGGGTTGGATTTACCGGTAGGTTTGATGAGGTCCTAAGCTACTGAAGGTAATGGGGCCCTTTATATGTCCAGCTGTCCTTTGTCCACAACAAATTGTCACTGTTTTTTTGTGTTGAATATATGCTATTTGGTATTTTATGGACCTAATAGTTATCTAAAGCCATTTGCACATAACAAAATATGTACTTTATCATGCAGAATGTAGGCACCCTATATATAGAAATGAGCAAAACAGTGATATTTTAGTGAGCAGGCTAGCAGGCGGGGCCCATTACTTACATCATAGGAACCAACACAACACAACACAACACAACACAACACAAAACACTGTTGCTGGTTTTATTTTCAGTATGTTGATTTTTTTAAATCTTATATTTTGGAAATATACATCCAGGTTTTTTTCCCCCTTTAATTTTTTTGCTCCCCCCCCCCCCCAAGAGAGTGGGGCCCTAAGCTATAGCCTTATACGTAAATCCGACACACACACACACACTTAAGCATTACCCGGCTGTTTGCTCCAGTCTCCCTAACAGCGTGGGCAATCCCAGTGGGCAGCTTTGAGGCGCCCTTCTGGCCCCGCTAAATCTTCCTTGTGCAGATCGCCAAAATTTGGCTTGTTCCTCTCAAGACATTTCCCCACAGACGCCTCCGGACCCGCTTGGGGTCTCCACCACGCCGCCCACCCCTCGCCCCTCCTGGAAATGCTAGTTCCAGGCAATGTGTGGGTCGCCTTCATCCAGGCGCAGAAAGCGGGCAGGGGGAGGGGAGGGGCTTAGCAACACCCCCGGCCGGGGAAACACAAAGGCCGGTTCGTCTTGCCGCGCGCCGAGGAACAGGGAAAACTATCTCCGCAATAACTTATTTGCTCCCTCTCCCCTGCATCAAGCTCCATCTCCAAGACAGGACGGGGGCGGGGCAGCGAGGAGGCTTTGCTCTGGAGGACACCCTATTTCCCACCTCCCTTTCCTCCAATTTCCTTCCTCTCTAGGAATCCGCCTCTTTCGCTTCTTTTAACCCTCTGTGAGCCCAAAGCGGCGAACTCTCGCTGCCACTTACTTTCCCAGAAAGAGGGCGGGTGCATTCGCAGGGATACCGGAAGCGGAGGCAACGCGGGGCGGAAGAGGAGTGAGAAGCCTGCAGGGGGCGTGGGCTGGAGAGGGGGGGGGGTGTTGAGTGAGTACTGTAGATTAGGGCAAGGGAAAGCAAACCGCAGGAACGTGGCCGGTAAGCGAATTTAGGGCTGTGTTTATTTGTGTGTGTGTACGTGCGTGTGCCTCAACTTCGGATTTTCCCAGGGATCAGGAGAATCCGAAATGACTGTAAAAAAGAAAGAAATGCCAAAACAGAAAACCACGAGGTTGGATGCTGCATCAGGGAAACGTCACGTGGAGGACACCCACAAAACTGATGCTCAGGCAGCCTCCAGTGCACAGTCAATGCACGCGAAACGAAAACCCCGGGTGGACAAGCCCCACCGCAAGGGCGGGAGGGGGGAGGAGACATGAATCATTGTAACGAGTGAAAGAAAAACCAGCCCCGCTTTTTACCTGAATGGTAAGGGTGAGGGGTGGCGGGAGAGAAAGTAGCAAGGGTCTTTCCCCGCCTCCCGAGCCCTGACAGTGCACCTGAGGACAGCACTTCCCAATCTGGTGCCCAGCATCCCCCCCCCCCCCATTCCAGCAGCAGCAGAAGCAACCACCGCCACCACCACCACAATTTATTTATACCCTGCCCATCTGGCTGGGTTTCTCCAGCTAGCATTTTTGACGGAAGTTTCATTTTATAGATTTAATTGATTCTTTTTTATTTTATCTTTGTAAACCGCTTAGAGACTATTGTGGTTAAGCGGTGTGCAAGTTGTTTCATTTAAATAAATAAGAAACTTAGGAAGCCACCTTAGACATGACACTGTGTACATACTCTTGTTTCCTTCTGCTCCAGTGGACCCCCACCGCTGGTGTTTGAAGACGTCTGTACGTGTGACATCGGCCACACAATCCTTATCCTGCAGTTTCTTGGAAAATACTTTCCAGCTTCCATCTGGTTTTAAAGTGTAAACTGCAGTTGTTTTGCGGTTAAGCTGAGGTGTGTACATTGGAGACCACTGTTGCACAGGTGCAGATGACAGCACATGCACAGATGACAACCTCATGAATAGGAGTTGAGGGGTTGCTTTACGAAAAAGACAATGGTGCATTGGGTGAAGACATCCCTGCCCCCTCTCTGATGTGTACAATACCATGCAAATGTGACTTGAAGTACAGCAGAGGGAAAGGAACTCGCTGCATTTTAGCCACTAATGTGTACACAGCCTAGATCAGACCATAAGTCAATCTAGCTCAGTATTATCTATTCAGACTGCCAGCAACTCTCCACAGTTTCTGACAGGTGACATTCCCAGCCGTACCTGGAGATGCCAGAGACTGAACCTGAGCATAAAAAAGATGCTCCACCACTGAGCTATGGCCCTTCCTCTAAGAGGAACTCCAAATGGTTTGTGCTGCAGTCCCCATCATCCTTGCCCATGCATTTTTGGGCTGTTGGGAAAGGCCGGTCTTGGTCTATGTTGTGTGCATAGTAATGTGGCATTTCATTTTAGAATATGGAGAGAATGTAATGTAATTTGTACAGCTGGGTGTCATTGGGGAACTGCTTTGTATTCGGGATGCTTATAGCAGAGCGAAGCAAAACTTCATACTCATTCCCACAGCTCACCCACCACTTTTTAAAATTATTGTTTGTTTTACAGTCTCCTGTGATTGGAACAGTCCCAACCTGGCCTGTGTTGTCACAGGGGTGGTGTTGCAAGCACCTTGAAAGAGAAAAGAACTGTTTTCAAGACATCCATGGCTGGTGCAGTTGCTACTCCCCCTGTCCCAAAGCCCAGCACCTCTCATCGACTGAATATAAATGTTGGTGTCCTGGGCCACATCGACAGTGGCAAGACTGCTCTTGCGCGGGCCCTTAGCACTGTTGGTTCCACTGCTGCCTTTGACCGAGCCCCGCAGAGCCGAGCTCGGGGAATCACCCTGGACTTGGGCTTCTCCTGCCTCTGTACAGAGTTGCCTCCACACCTGGGAACTGAGCCTGGCGAGCTCCAACTGACCCTGGTGGATTGCCCAGGACATGCCTCCCTTATTCGCACCATTATTGGAGGTAAGAGGCAGACAGAGGCAAAACTGCCAGGGGTGGGTGGATTGCCTGCCTGTGCTCTGCAAAGACTGTATACTCATTTATTGATTCTGGTAGAGGCAGAGCCGTCTTAAGGGGATCTGCCGCCCTGGCGCGGCTATCCCTCCGGCGCCCCCGCCATGCCGCCTCTCCGCCGCCTCCCTCCCGCGCTTGCCGCCCCTTGGGAGGGGGGTGGGCGAGCGGGGGGTGAGGGGCGTGGCGCTGGAGCGGCGCGGGGCTCTGCGCGCCCTTCCAGCGCTTCCGGGATGGGAGGCGAGGGCGGCCGGCTTGCGCTCCCGCGCAGCTCGCGCTCCGCGCGCAGCTGGACGGCGCGGCGCTGCTGGGCAGCTCGCGCTGCATTGGGCGGGCGGCCGGCTGTGCGCGGGAGCGCAAGCCGGCCGCCCTCGCCTCCCAGAGCCCCAGCTGGAGTGCTGGAAGGTCGCGCAAAGCCCCGCGCCGCTCCAGCGCTCCAGCTGGGGCTCTGGGAGGCGAGGGCAGGCGGCTTACAGCCCGCCCGCCGGCGCGCGAGTGCCCGCCTGCCCGTGGGGGCGGGGGCGGGTTGGGGAGGAGGAGCCCGGTATGCCGGCGGGCTCGCGGGGGCGCCCCTGGGGCGCCCAGCGCCCTGGCGCACCGCGCCACCGGCTTCTATGGATGAGACGGCTCTGGGTAGAGGACTGGGGTCCTTGTCCCCCTCAGCTCAAAGCTCCCTGTCATGCCACCACTTACAGAGACAGGAGTGAGCAAGCAAGCAGGCAGGCAGGCAGAGGCAATCATTTGCATTTCTTTTTTTCTGGTTGCTTGGCAGGACCTGCAATAGCAAACCTTCCTCGCCAAGTGGTTGGAGGAAGTTGCTGTGCTGTTGTTTTTGCAGGAGCCGTTTTGCCCTCGTGATGTTATGGTGGAGAGGGTTGAATGTGTGGCTTGCTTGCATGCCTGTGCAAGGAAGGTAAATTGGGTATGGGTGGGAGGAATAGGCTTTCCTTCCCAATGTGCTCCTGTTAGTGCAAGAAGTTGCCCTCCACCACACACTTGGTAGCCAAATGGCCAAATTGGCATGTGAGGTTCATACTACGTGTAAAAGTGAAGCACAATTCTCTCTTTTTCAGAAATACAGCATAGATGATGGCTGGCTGTGGATGATAAGATCAAAAAGCAATTGCATTTAAAATAATTTTAAAGTTAATGTTTAATGTACTTTTATAGTTCCTTTCCTTGTACAAAATAGTGTTTTGTGACTGACAGCAAAGGAAGTTGTGCCTGAAAGCTCTCCAGTTACCATTGTGAGTGTGTGTTTTCCCAATTCATTCTGTTTGGCAGGTTTTAAGATGCACAGTTTAGGGTAGCATGTAAAATGTCCTGAAAGTGAATTTGTCTGCATTTCCCACATTCGTTATTTGCAAGGTGCCCTGCTAAAGGCAGAGGGAAGAAATAAAGATAAATTGTTCTGGGATTGTGGCCTTGATCCAGCAATTTTCATTCATTCATTCGTTCATTCATTCTGCATAAAGTGATTAGTAAAGGTAAGATATTGTTCTGCCTAGGAATTAATATTGTCTAGAGAAGCACTCCTCAGTGTTTCGCCTTTGAAGAATTGTATTTGTTGTTGTGTCTGGCCTTCTTCATGGTGGCACCCTGGTTTTGGACCTCCATGCTCCTTGATGCTCATCTGGCTCCTCTGTTGAAGCTTTTCGTTGCCAGCTAAAAAGACGGATGATTCAGTCAAGTATTCAGCCCTTTTTTGAAATTTACTCATCTGTGAGGGGTGATGTATGACATGATTTTATGTAATAATAATAATAATAATAATAATATTTATTATTTGTACCCCGCCCATCTGGCTGGATTTCCCCAGCCACTCTGGGCGGCTTCCAACAGAAACCAAATACAACAATATCAAACATTAAAAACTTCCCTAAAAAGGGCTGCCTTCAGGTTTTTTCTGAATGTCAGGTAGTTGTTTATTTCCCTGACCTGTGATGGGAGGGCGTTCCACAGGGCGGGCGCCACTACCGAGAAGGCCCTCTGCCTGGTTCCCTGTAGTTTTGCTTCTCGCAGTGAGGGAACAGACAGAAGGCCCTCGGCGCTGGATCTCAGTGTCCTGGCTGAATGATGGGGGTGGAGACGCTCCTTCAGGTATACAGGACCGAGGCCGTTTAGGGCTTTAAAGGTCAGCACCAACACTTTGAATTGTGCTCGGAAACGTACTGGGAGCCAATGCAGATCTCTCAGGACCGGTGTTATGTGGTCTCGGCGGCCACTCCCAGTCACCAGTCTAGCTGCCGCATTTTGGATTAATTGCAGTTTCCGGGTCACCTTCAAAGGCAGCCCCACATAGAGCGCATTGCAGTAGTCCAAGCGGGAGATAACCAGAGCATGCACCACTTTGGTGAGACAGTCCGCGGGCAGGTAGGGTCTCAGCCTGCGTACCAGGTGGAGCTGGTAGACAGCTGCCCTGGATACAGAATTAACCTGCGCTTCCATGGACAGCTGTGAGTCCAAAATGACTCCCAGGCTGCGCACCTGGTCCTTCAGGGGCACAGTTACCCCATTCAGGACCAGGGAATCCTCCACACCTGCCCTCCTTTTATTGTTTGATATTTAGGGGTTTTTCTGCTACCTACTCTGCTATTCTGGCAAGAGGGCAGGATGCAAATAAGTAAAAATATAAGCTCATTGCATACAAGCAGTCTTGTGGCACCTCAGTAAAATGACATCTACTTTGATCACAGACACAGATGGAGCAACCAGAGATTTAAAAAATTATATTTCCATGCATATACAGGTTCTGAATGTTTGTTTGTTTGTTTCATTTATTAGTGGCTTGCCCTGAAAAATCCTGAAGCAATTTAACAATAAAAATATCAACAATAAAAGTTTATTTAAAATACAGACTTGGATAAAAATCTTCACTTAAAAGGCTTGTTGGAAAAGGAAAGTCTTCAATTGGTTCTGGAAAGATAATAGAGAAGGCACCTGTTTAAAAATTATATTTCCATTTCAGTCCTGGTTCTGAATGACACGATCTGTTTTGCAATCTGTATATCAAAGCTGATCAGTGTTGTGAAACATTTTTGATAGGCACTTCATCAAATGCAGATTGCTGTTACTTCATTGGTGGAAAAAGGCCTGCTTAAATGCAGATGCCCGTAATCTGATGTGCCTTATAGAGAAATAGCTTGTCTGGTTTTCAACGGGATGTCAAGATGGTTTATTTTGCATATAGAACTAAAGGTTCTTGTTTTAAAAGGTTTTTGTGTATAGGTGTTCAATCACATTCTCACACAAGTTGGTTGAATTGTATGAATACTTCTCAGGGTGGCAGTTTCTTTGCTTGAAGTTTTATACTAAAATTATATCCGATAAAATAATGTTGTGTCAAGATATTTTTGCTAAATGAATTTCGTATAGCAGGATCTATCCTATTATGCTGGGCAATATCTGACCTTGCAGGTAGTTTGCAAGAGAACACACTAAAACTTACGGATAAAACTTTTATGTTTTAATAAATGCAGAATATTTGAACAGTAACAAAACAGAAGAGGAATGGAAGATGGAAGTCGTATTTCATTCTCTGTGCTTACATTTTTCTTAGAGACTTTGCCCTTGAAAACAAAACATATCATGTTTTAAATCAAAATAATTTTTTACCTACATGCTAGGAATAGAGAATGCTACAGATCGTTCCACCCCTGACATTTCTAAAAGGTTGGGCGGTAAGATTAAGTTGGTAGTCAAGGCTAGATTTAAAAGGTGGGTTTGGACTCTGGTTTCCTACTCACTGTATGTCTATCAAAGTTCTTTATTTTTAAAGATACACTTTAAATGGCCAGTGCTAAAGTGTATTCCAAGACCAGGCATGACTGTCAAGGTAAGGTGTTCTAGCCAGTCCCGTTTTCATAATTATTCTGCACATTCTTGCAAAATGTCTGCATCTCTCCAGTTAGGTGCTGAGCAGTTTCTGCTAGAGTTCAGTGATAGGGGAAGCCTGCTGAGAGGTTATACAAGTTAATCTTTCAGAGGAAATCCAATCCCCATATTTTATTTTAAGGCCACTCTGCGTAGCAAAGTAGTTTAACAAGTAGCACATTTTTTGCTTGCTGATAGTTAATTTCATGCCCTACAAAGGGTCAGCGCACTAATACAGGAGAACATGATTACTTCACCTTACCCTTTCTTCCCTCCTGCCCCCCACACACAGAGCACTGCCTGCTGAACTGTTTGTTTTAGGTTAAACTGTTTTTAAGATGCCCGTTGTTTTTGCTGACTTTGTATTAACCGAGAGAGCTTCTGCAAGAGCAGATCAAGAATATATATTGCCTTTTGTTCTTCATGGAAGTACGAAAGCCAGAATAGACTTGCAGTGTTTTAATTCGAAAGCTCCTGCTTGATCCAGATTGTCTAAACCTGTGGGAGGAATGGAGACAAACTTGTAGTTTTGTAATTCCTTACACTTGTCTGAACCTTTGACCTTTTTACTTTTGACCGGAGCTTCATTGTCACCATTTGTCCCTGCAGCTCGTTTCAAAGACGGCTGCCTACAAGTGTCTGTTTCCACTTTGCTGCTGTGTTCTTTTAAGGAAGGGTATTAATTCATACCTGATACATTGAAGGGCCAAGACTTTTGAACTCTTGCAAGGGCTGGTGGGGAGTGGCGGGGAGGAGAAGAAGCTGAATACAGCAAAAGGGTTTTTTTGCTGATGCAAATAACTACTGTTAAAGTCGTGGAAGACCAAGAAAATTGTGGAGTTATTACTACTGCCTCAATTTCCCCCCCTCTTATTTAGATTATTTGTAAGATGACCATAGTAGGCTTCCTGGTTTTATCTAAGTCAGGGGTAGGCAACTGAAGGCCCTGGGGCTGGATGTGGCCCAATCACCTTCTCAATCCAGTGCGCGGATGGTCTGGGAATAAGTGTGTTTTTACATGAGTAGAATGTGTCCTTTTATTCAAAATGCATCTCTGGGTTATTTGTGGGGCATAGGAATTCGTTCATTCCCCCCCCCCCCCAATATAGTCCGGCCTACTACATGGTCTGAGGGACGGTGGACCGGCCCATGGCTGAAAAAGGTTGCTGACCCCTGATCTAAATACTTGTGTTCAGCCTATCAAACTGCCCTCCCTAATCAAATCATTATTGGCCTACATATCCAGTCATTTATAATTAGGGTGTTAGAAATGATGGAACCGTCTCCCTCACTCCTACAGAGAAGGGCAATAGCTGATTGAAGATCTCGTTCTTGTTCTGTAGTTAGCATCATTATGAAAATGGCCCATCTTAGGCTGCTTTTTGCATTTTCAGCATAGACTAAATTTCTACGGGCTACTGGAACTGTAAAATATGTCTCATTGAGAAGGACCATAGCTCAGTGATTGAGCATCTGCCTTGCAGCCTTGCATGCAAAAGGATCAGAGCTGGGAAGAGCTACCACCTGAAACCCTGGAAAACAACAGCCAGTCAGAATAGACAGTATATGCTAGATAGATCAATGGTCCAAATCAGTAGAAGACAGCATATCTATTGTCATCTGTGGAAAATATCTGCATCAAGAAATGGGCTAGCGAAATATTACCTTTGAAAACAAAATGGAAAAGAACCACTTTAAAAAGGTCTGAAATTCTGCTAATGTGCCCTTTCACATTTTCAAGGAGTTTATTTGAAATAAGCTCAGTGTGCTTCCAATTGTAGGCAGATCTATGTAGAGAACTCTGTTGGAAAAAAGAGAAATAAACATATGCATTCCTCTGTAGAACTAAACTAGTTGTTAGGCAGCAAACACAGGACTTAAAAATAGAGCCACTGTTTCTTTCCTAAAAAACAGTGTATAAGGAGTGTGATTTTTCAGGTGAGTGATGACATGTGTCCTTAATCCCCGGTGCCTTCTGCTTTTGCCTTTCATGTACCCCTTTCCCAAATTGATTTGTTCTCAATTCACTCTTTGTCATCTAAAATTGGGGAGACTGCAGAGGGAATGTGACAGGCAAGGAAGTGGTCAAGTGCCCTACTTGCCAATTTTCTCTATGGAAATCAGAACCCACTCCAGCTCGTGTTTTCTGCCAGCCACTTAGTTCAGTCCTTTTTGCAATTAAACACCTCTTCAAGAGTGCAGTCCTAAATGCATTTACAAGGAAGTAAGCCCCAGTGAATGAACAGCAATGAAACCTGTTTCTGAGTAATCACACATAGGCTTGCTCTGCTCTGTTGCAATCTTGTGCAGAGTGACACACTTTTGAGTAAGCAGGCTGTAAAATCCATTTCCCATTTATCAACACTTTGGTTGGGCCAGAGTTTCTCTTTTGCGTTTTGTCTGTTTTTAACTTGTAATACATATTCCTTGATGCCTAAAACAAACATGGATGAATATATAGAAATCTACTGTTGGCATTACGCATTTACCTTTAAAAAGCATACAAAATCCCTCTGCTCAATATGCTAGTGCACAAGAGGGCAGTGTTTGCTTGCAAAGTAGGATCTTTAGGATAGATGTGTAGGGTAACAGGTCACTGAATTAGAACTGGGAGAAATAAAATGAAGGGTTGCATAGCTTGAAGTTCAAACTTGAATTCCGGTTCTCCTTTTCAGTGACCCCCCCTCCCTTACTTGATTTAAAACAAAAAGTGGAGGACGCTCTGTCTGATGAATTTCCTCCTTAAAGTATGCTGTTAACCTTGTCTGCGAGTCCAGGCACCCCTCTTTCCATGGGAGAAAGAGTCTTGTCTTATGCTTCATTATGTAAATACTAGGTAGTATGACTACTAAGTCACTTCTAAGCCTACTAAGTCACACTCAGAGAGACTAACTTAATTCCATTGATTTGAATATGTCCGTTCTGAATATGACATAGTAGTTGGATACCACCCATCACTGTTGTAGTGCAAAATATTTGTTAGCTAGGAAAATAAATTGGCTGCTCTTCTTTCACTTGCAGATAAGGGGTCAAGTTTTAATATATGTCATATCTGATTTGTGAAATTAGTGCAAGTTGCAGCATTTAGTACTGTTGCATTCATTGATGTGTTAGGGAACATCCCCTTATAGTCATAGCAGAAATAAACAAAAGAGAGATAATTAAACACCATAACTCCCAATTGTCTTCTGACTCTCCATATCCCCTCATATTGCGTTTTTGGTTCTAAGGCCTTCAAGTAAGCTAGGAGCAGCAGAATTTAGGAGTGGCATGATGGCTGTAGTGTAAAATATCATTGGACTTTTTACATGTTAAAACTATGAGGGGGAGGGGGGGAGAAAAATGGAAGATATATAATTTCACAAGTAGTAATGGCCCCACTCTATTCAGTTTAAGAAGGATATTGATGCACTGAGACCCATCCAGAGGAGGACAACAAAAAGGATGAGGGGTTAGGTCAGAGATCAAATTCTTTGAGGAAATATTGAAGGAGTTCTGTACGTTTAGCCTGGAAAAGAGATGATTGGGAGGTGACATGATAGCCATCTTCAAATACGTAAACAGCTTTGAGGATCTTTCTTACAATCAAGTGGTATATCAGTTTTATGAAATGAATAAAATAAATATGTGAAGGGTTGTCATATGAATCAAATTTGTTTTCTCTTGCTGCTCCAGGGCGTAAAACACAAACCAGTGGTTTCAAAATACAAGAAAGGGTTTTAAAATATTTATTTATTTTCTCTATCTGGGTTCTGCCTCATAACACAAATCTCTCTGGGTGGCTAATATAATAATAATATTTATTTATTTATTTATTTATACAGACCCCACCCATCTGGCTGGGTTTCCCCAGCCACTCTGGGCGGCTATCAACAAACTATTAAAATACAGTAGTCTGTCAAGCATTAAAAGCTTCCCTAAACAGGGCTGGCTTCAGATGTATTCTAAAAGTCTGGTAGTTGTTTTTCTCTTTGACATCTGGTGGGAGGGTGTTCCACAGGGCAGGTGCCACTGTCGAGAAGGCCCTCTACCTGGTTCCCTGTAACTTGGCTTCTCGCAGCGAGGGAACCGCCAGAAGGCCCTTGGCACTGGACCTCAGTGTCCAGGCAGAACGATGGGGGTGGATAATAATAATAATAATAATAAATCATCTAGGGTAAGCAGAATTTTTTTCCCTGGTGCTGAAAAGACCATACTATGTTGTCAGACACGCATCTAGAGCATGGCCTCTGAAGCTGATCTTAATATTTGGGTAGGTAAATATGCAGAAGGCCAAACTATGGGAAGAACTTCCTGATGGTATGGGTTTTTTTTAAACAGGAGAATGGACTGCCTTGGAAGTTGTTGGACGCTCCTTCAGTAGACATTTCTAAGCATAGCTGTCAACCTTCTCTTTTTTTGCAGTGGGAAATGGCACTGGAATAAGGGAATTTCCCGCAAAAAAAGGAAAAGTTGACAGCTATGTTTCTAAACAATGGCTGGATTCTCATGGAAGCGGTGGCAGCAAATTTCCTGCATCAGCAGGGAGACAGATTATATGACTTTTGAGATATTTTCCAACTCTATGATTTTGCATTTATTGGTGAAGACATATTGTCTGTCTGACTACAGTGTCTTAAAATGGCTATTTCAGAGGTCCCCCTCGCTAGATTCATCAAGTTAGTTTGGGCCAAGTGCAAAGCATATCACATTGCACTAAGGTGTTGCTTATATACTCCAATAGCTTTTAAAGTACAAACTGAGTATGTGTTTAATATAGTATACCTCCAGAATTCTG